>NW_026778236.1:2650496-3345913 GCF_025265405.1 Mesoplodon densirostris | reverse complement strand
TGGAATGTCCTATAAATATCAATTAAGTCCATCTTGTTTAATGTATTATTTAAAGCTTGTGTTTCCTTATTTATTTTCATTTTGGATGATCTGTCCATTGGTGAAAGTGGGGTGTTAAAGTCCCCTACTATGAGTGTGTTACTGTCGATTTCCCTTTTTATGGCTGTTAGTATTTCCCTTATGTATTGAGATGCTCCTATGTTGGTTCCATCAATATTTACAATTGTTATATCTTCTTCTTGGATCGATCCCTTGATCATTATGTAGTGTCCTTCTTTGTCTCTTCTAATAGTCTTTATTTTAAAGTCTATTTTGTCTGATATAAGAATTGCTACTCCAGCTTTCTTTTGATTTCCATTTGCATGGAATATCTTTTTCCATCCCCTTACTTTCAATCTGTATGTGTCTCTGGGTCTGAAGTGGGTCTCTTGTAGACAGCATATATATGGGTCTTGTTTTTGTATCCATTCAGCCAAACTGTGTCTTTAGGTGGGAGCATTTAGTCCATTTACATTTAAGGTAATTATTGATATGTATGTTCCTATTCCCATTTCCTTAATTGCTTTGGGTTCATTATTGTAGGTATATTCCTTCTGTTGTGTTTCTTCCCTAGAGAAGTTCCTTTAGCATTTGTTGTAAAGCTGGTTTGGTGGTGCTGAACTCTCTCAGCTTTTGCTTGTCTGTAAACGTTTTAATTTCTCCATCAAATCTGAATGAGATACTTGCTGGGTAGAGTAATCTTGGTTGCAGGTTTTTCTCCTTCATCACTTTAATTATGTCCTGCCACTCCCTTCTGGCTTGTAGAGTTTCTGCTGAGAGATCAGCTGTTCACCTGATGGGAATTCCCTTGTGTGTTATTTGTTGTTTTTCCCTTGCTGCTTTTAATAGGATTTCTTTGTGTTTAATTTTTGACAGTTTGATTAATATGTGTCTTGGTGTATTTCTCCTTGGATTTATTCTGTATGGGACTCTCTGTGCCTACCAGACTTGATTAACTATTTCCTTTCCTATATTAGGGAAATTTTCAACTCTAATCTCTTCAAATATTTTCTCAGTCCCTTTCTTTTTCTCTTCTTCTTCTGGAACCCCTATAATTCGAATGTTGGTGTGTTTAATGTTGTCCCAGAGGTCTCTGAGACTGTCCTCTGTTCTTTTCATTCTTTTTTCCTTATTCTGCTCTGTATCAGTTTTCCACTATTTTATCTTCCACCTCACTTATCCGTTCTTCTGCCTCAGTTATTCTGCTATTGATCCCATCTAGAGTATTTTTTATTTCATGTATTGTGTTTTTAATCGATGCTTGATTCATCTTTAGTTCTTCTAGGTCCTTGTTAACTGTTTCTTGCATTTTGTCTATTCTATTTCCAAGAGTTTGGATCTTGGAAATAGAATCTTGGATCATCTTTACTATCATTATTCTGAATTCTTTTTCAGGTAGACTGCCTATTCCCTCTGCATTTGTTAGGTCTGGTAGGTTTTTATCTTGCTCCTTCACCTGCTGTGTGTTTTTTTGTCTTCTCATTTTGCTTATATTCCTGTGTTTGGGGTCTCCTTTTTGCAGGCTGCAGATTCATAGTTTCCGTTGTTTTTGGTGTCTGTCCCCAGTGGCTAAGGTTGTTTCAGTAGGTTGTGTAGGCTTCCTGGTGGGGGGGACTAGTGACTGTGTTCTGGTGGTTGAGGCTCAATCTTGTCTTTCTGGTGGACAGGTCCACGTCTGGTGGTGTGTTTTGGTGTGCCTGTGGCCTTATTATGTTTTTAGGTAGCCTCTCTGCTAATGGGTGGGGTTGTGTTCCTGTCTTGCTAGTTGCTTGGCATAGGGTGACCAGCACTGTAGTTTGCTGGTCGTTGAGTGAAGCTGGGTGCTGGTGTTGAGATGGAGATCTCCAGGAGACCTTTGATGCTTGATATTATGTGGAGCTGGGATGTCTCTTGTGGCCCCATGTCCTGAAATTGGCTCTCCCACTTCAGAGGCACAACACTGTCTGCTGGCTGCAGCACCAAGAGCCTTTCATCTACCCGGCTCAGAATAAAAGGGAGAAAATGTAGAAAGAAAGAATTAGTAGAAGAAAGAAAGAGAGAGAGAAAGAAAGGAAGGAAGGAAGGAAGAAAGAAAGGAGGGAGGGAGGGAGGAAGGTCAGAAAGAAAGGAGGGTGGGAGGGAGGAAGGAAAGAAAAAGAAAGAGTGAAAGGAAGAATGGAGGGAGGGAGGGAGGAAGGAAAGAAAGAAAGAAAGGAAGACAGATAGGAGGGAGGGAGGCAGGAAGGAAAGAAAGAAAGAAAGAAAGAATGGAAGTGGCAGAGGGAGGGAGGGTGGAAGGGAAGGTAGGAAAAACAGAAAGAGAGATGATAAAGTAAAATAGAATAAAGTACAAAATATAGTAGCGTTATGAAAAATAAAAAAGTAATCATTGAAAAAAAAAACGGACCAATAGAACCCTGGGACCTATGGTGGAAGCAAAGCTATACAGAGAAAATCTCACACAGAAACATACACATACACTTTCACAAAAAGAGAACAGGGGGAAAAAATTGAAAATCTTGCTCTCAAAGTCCACCTCCTCAATTTGGGATAATTCGTTGTAAAAAGAGGAAAAGGGGAAAAAGTCTGTAATCTTGCTCTCAAAGTCCACCTCCTTATTTTGGTATAATTCGTTGTAAAAAGAGGAAAAGGGGAAAAATCTTAAATCTTGTCTTCAAAGTCCACTTTCTCAATTTGGGATGAATCGTTGTCCATTCATGAACTCCATAGACGCAGGGCACATCAAGCAGACCGTGGAGCTTTAATCCGCGCCTCCGAGGCTGCACAGAGAGATTTCCCTGTCTCTGGTCGCACAGCTCCCGGGTCTCAGCCTTGGGCCTGGCCCCGCCTCTCCGCGTAGTTCGCCGGAGGGCGTCTGTTCTTCTCTCAGACAGGACGGGTTTAAAGGAGCCACTGATTCGGGGGCTCTGACTCACTCAGGCTGAGGCGAGGGAGGGGCATGCAGTGCGGGGTGGGCCTGTGGTGGCAGAGGCCGGTGTTGCATTGCACCAGCCCGAGGCGCTCCATGCTCTTTCCCAGGGAAGCCGTCCCTGGGTCCCGGGACCCCAGCAGTGGCGCGCTGCACAGGCTCCCCAGAAGCGGGGGTGGACAGTGACCTGTGCTCGCACACAGGCCTTGTGGCAGTGGCAGCAGCAGCCCCAGCATCCTACAACCATCTCCGGGGTCCGCGCCTTCAGCCGCGGCTCGCGCCTGTCTCTGGAGCTTCTTTAAGCAGCGTTCTTAATGCCTTCTCCTCGTGCACCAGGAAACAAAAGGGAAGAAAAATTCTCTTGCCTCTTCGCCAGCTCCAGACTTTTTCCCTGGACTCCCTCCGGGCTAGCTGCGGTGCACCAACCCCTTCAGGCTCTCTTCCTGCTGCCAGCCCCAGTCCTCTCCCTGCGCTCCGACCGAAACCCGATACCGGAGCCTTAGCTCCCAGCCCCGCCCGCCCCAGCGGCCGAGCAGACAAGCCTCTCGAGCTGGTGTGTGCCTGAGGGCACCAATCCTCTGTGCGGGAATCTCTCCGCCTTACCCTCCGCAGCCCTGTTGCTGTGCTCTCCTCGGCTACTCCGAAGCTTTCCCCCTCTGCCACCCACAGTCTCCGCCCGCGAAGGGGCTTCTAGAGTGTGGAAACCTTTCCTCCTTCACGGCTCCCTCCCACTGGTGCAGGTCCTGTCCCTATCCTTTTGTCTCTGTTTATTCTTTTTTCTTTTGCCCTACCCAGGTATGTGGGGAGTTTCTTGCCTTTTGGGGGGTTTGAGGTCTTCTGTCAGCGTTCAGTAGGTGTTCTTTAGGAGTTGCTCCACGTGTAGATGAATTTCTGATGTATCTGTGGGTAGGAAGGTGATCTCCTTGTCTTACTCTTCCGCCATCTTCCTCTGGATCTGCCCCAGGGCGCCCAGCACAGAGAGAGCCGATCCAGAAGCTCGGAGACTTTTAAGTGAATGAGGCGTAAAGCATCAGCCTACGAGGCAGGCATCTAAATTCACATCCTGGCTCCCCGGAGCCAGCAGCTGCCATCTTTGTTGTTTTTTTCCCCAGCCAGAACCTGTTTGTTTGCTCTTTAATTCTTCTACATCCTTGCTACATGTTTCCTGTATTTTCTGCATTCTATTGCGAAGATTTTTTATTATCTTTACTATCATTATTCTGAATTTTTTTCAGGTAGACTGCCTATTTCCTCTTCATTTGTTTAGTCTGGTGGGTTTTTACTTTGCTCCTTCATCTGCTGTGTATTTCTCTCTCATCATTTTGTTTAACTTGCTGTGTCTCCAGTTTGTAGGCTGCAGGTTCATAGTTCCCATTGTTTTTTGTGTCTTCCCCCAGTGGCTAAGCATGCATCAGTGGGTTGTGTAGGCTTCCTGGTAGAAAGGAGTGGTGCTTGTGTTCTGGTGGATGAGGCTGGATCTTGTCTTTCTGGTGGGCAGGACTGTGTCGGTTGTGTGTATGGGGTGTCTGTAACCTTACTATGTTTTAAAGCAGTCTCTCTGTTAATAGGTGGGGTTGTGTTCCTGTCTTGCTTGTTGTTTGTCATGGGGTGTCCAGCACTGTACCTTGCTGGTGATTGAGTGAATCTGGGTCTTAACTTTCAGATGGAGATCTCTGGGAGAAATTTAGCCATTTGATATTACCAGAGGCCGGAGGTTTCTTGTGGACAAATATCCTAACCTTAGCTGTCCCAACTTAGAGCCTCAGGCCCTACATCTGGCCGGAGCACAAGACTCTGTGAAACACATGGCTCAGAAGAAAAGGGAAATGAAAAAAAGGAAAGAAAGAAAAGTAAAATAAACGATTTTATTTATATAAAAATATAAATATTTTATTTATATAAATATATAAATTAAATATAAATATGATTTAATTATAAATATTTATATAAAAATTAAATGTTTTTAAAAATATTTTTAAAAGAAAAAATAAAAAAATTATTAACATATAAACATAAAATTGTAATTTAAAAAAAGAAAGAAAAGAAAGAAGTGAGCAACCAAACCAATAAACAAATCCACCAATGAAAGAAGCACTAAAACCTATACAAAAAAAAAAAAAAAGAAACAAAAATATAGACAGAAAAAACCCCAAGACAAATGGTAAAAACAAAGCTATACAGACAAAATCACAAAAAGGAGCATACACATAGACACTCACAGAAAGAGAAAAAGAAAAAATATATATATATATATAAAGAAAGGAAATTGTTTTAAGTTGGCAGAGTAGAAGGACGTGCACTCACTCCCTCTTGCAAGAGCACTAGCATAACAACTAATGGCTGAACAATCATCTATAGGAAGGCACTGGAACTCACCAAAAGAGATACTCTGCATCCACAGAGGAAGGAGAAGTCACATGGGATGGTAGGAGGGGCACAATCACAATAAAATCAAATCCCATAACTGCTGAGTGCATGACTCACAACTCGAGGACACTTATACCATAGAAGTCCACCCACTGGAGTGAAGGTTCTAGGCTCCACATCAGGCCTCCCAACCTGGGGCTCTGGCAATGGGAGGAGGAATTCCTAGAGAATCAGATTTTGAAGTTTAGTGGGTTTTGATTCTAGAACTTTGACAGGACTGGAGGAAACAGAGACTCCAATCTTGGAGGGCACACACAAAGTAGTTTGTTCATCAGGACCCAGGTGAAGGAGAAGTGACCCCAGAGGAGATGGAAGCAGACCTATGTGCTGGTGTTGGAGGGTACCCTGCAGAGGAAGGGGGTGGATGTGGATCACAGTGGGGACAGGGATTCTGTTGGCGGAGGTTCTGGAGAATGCTCCTTGGTATGAGCCCTCCCAGAGTCCGCCATTAGCCCCAGGAAAGAGCCCAGGTAGGCTCCAGTGTTGGGTGTCTTCAGGCCAAACAATCAACAGCGAGGGAACCCAGGAGACTTATCAGCAGACAAGCAGATGAAAGTTTTACTGAGCTCTGCCTACCAGAGCAACACCCAGCTCTATTGACCACCAGTCCCTTTCATCACGAAGCTTGCACAAAGCTGTTAGATAGCCTCATCCACAAGAGGAAAGAAAACAAAAGCAAGAAGAACTACAATCCTGCAGCCTGTGGAACAAAAATCACATTTACAGAAAGATAGACAAGATAAAAGGCAGAAGGTTATGTACCAGATGAAGGAAAAAGATAAAACCCCAGAAAAACAACTAAATGAAGTGGAGATAGGAAAGCTCCCAGATAAAATAATTCAAAATAATGATAGTGAAGATGGTCCAGGACCTCAGAAAAAGAATGGAGGCAAAGATTGAGAAGATGTAAGAAATGTTTAACAAAGTCTTAGAGGAACTAAAGAACAACAACAACAAAAAAAAACCCAGAGATGAGCAATACAATAACTTAAATGAAAAATACACTAGAAGGATTCAATAGCAGAAGAAATGAGGAAGAATAACAGATAAGTGACCTAGAAGACAGAATGATGGAATTCACTGCTGTGGATCAGAATAAAGAAAAAATAATGAAAGAAATGAAGACAGCCTAAGGACCTCTGGGATGACATTAAATGCAAAAACATTCTCAGTTTAGGGTTCTCAAAAGGAGAAGAGAGAGAGAAAGGACCCAAGAAACTATAAGAAGAGATTAGAGTCAAAAACTTCCCTAATATGGGAGAAAAATAATCACCCAAGTCCTGGAAGTTCAGAGAGTTCCATACAGGTTAAACCCAAGGAGAAACATGCCAAGACACATAGTAATCAAACTGGGAAAAATTAAAGACAAAGAAAAATTATTGAAAGCAACAAGAGAAAAACTACAAATAACCTACAAGGGAACTCCCATAAGGTTAACAGCTGATTTCTCAGGAGAAACACTAAAAGCCAGAAAGGAGTGGCAAAATATACTTAAAGTGATGAAAGGGAAGAACCCACAAACAAGATTACTCTTTCCGGCAAGGATCTCACTCAGATTTGACAGAGAAACAAAAGCTTTATAGCAAGCAAACCTAAGACTATACAGCACCACGGAACAAGGTTTACAAGAAATGCCAAAGGAACTTCTCTAGGTGGAAAACACAAGAGAAGAAAATTACCTACAAAAACAAATCCAAAACAATTAAGAAAATCCTAATAGGAATACACATATCGATAATTACCTTAAACGTGAATGGATTAAATGTTCCAAACAAAAGACACAGTCTTGCTGAATGGATACAAAAAACAAGACCCATATATATGTTCTCTACAAGAGACCCACTTCAAACCTGGGGACACATTTAGACTGAAAGTGCATGGATGGAAAATGATATTCCATGCAAATGGAAATCAAAAGAGAGTTGGAGGAGTAGCAATACTTATATCAGATAAAATAGACTTTAAAATAAAGAATGTTACAAAATACAAGGAAGGACATTACATAATGATCAAGGGATCAATTCAAGAAGACATAACAATTATAAATATATATGCACCCAACAGAGGAGCACCTCAATACATAAGGCAACTGCTAACAGCTATAAGAGAGGAAATTGACAGTAACACAATAATAGTGGGGGACTTTAACACCTCATACCAATGGACAGGAAATCCAAAGAGAAAATTAATAAAGAAACCCAAGGTATATATGACACAATAGAGCAGATAGATTTAATTGATATTTATAGGGCATTGCATCCAAAACAGTAGATTACACTTTATTCTCAAGTGTACACAGAACATTCTCCAGGATAGATCACATCTTGGGTCACAAATCAAGCCTCAGTAAATTTAAGCAAATTGAAATCATATCAAGCATCTTTTCTGACCACAACATTATGAGATTAGAAATCAATTCAGAGAAAAAAACATTAAAAACACAAACACATGGAGGTTAAACAATACATTATTAAATAACCAAGAGATAAGTGAAGAAATCAAAGAGGAAACCAAAAAATACCTACAGACAAATTACAATGAAAACACGATGATCCAAAACCTACGGGATGCAGCAAAAGCTGTTCTCAGGGGGAAGTTTATAGCAAGACAAACCTACCTCAAGAAATAAGAAAAATCCCAAATAATGTAAGCTTACACCTAAAGGAAATAGCAAAAGAAGAACAAAGAAAATACAATGTTAGCAGAAGGAAAGGAATCAGAGTAGATCAGAGCAGAAATAAATGAAATGGAAACAAAGAAAACAATAGCAAAGATCAATAAAACTAAAAGCTACTTCTTTGAGAAGATAAACAAAATTGATAAACTGTTAGGCAACTCAGCAAGAAAAATAGGGAGAAGACTCAAATCAATAAAATTAGAAATGAAAAAGGAGATGTTACAACACACACGACAGAAGTACAAAGCATCCTAAGAGATTACTACAAGCAACTCTATGCCAATAAAATGGACAACCTGGAAGAAATGGACACATTCTTAGAAAGGTATAACCTTCCAAGACTGAACCAGGAAGAAATAGAAAATATGAACAGACCAATCACAAGTAATGAAATTGAAACTGTGTTTAAAAATCTTCCAACAAACTTAAGTCCAGGACCATATGGCTTCACAGGGGAAATCTATCCAACATTAAGAGAAAAGCTAACACCCATCCTTCTCAACCTCTTCTAAAAAATTGCTGAGGAAGAAACACTCCGAAACTCATTCTATGAGGCCATCATCACCCCGATTTGAAAACCCGACAAAGGTAGTACAAAAAAAAAAAAAAAGAATATTACAGACCAATATCAGTGATGAATATAGATGCAAAAATCCTCAACAAAATACTAGCAAACAGAATCCAACAACACACTAAAAGGATCATACACTATGATCCAGTTGGATTTATCCCAGGAATGCAAGGATTCTTCAATATAGGCAAACCAATCAATGTGATACACCATATTAACACACTGAAGAATAAAAAAAAACATATGATCATCTCAATAGATGCAGAAAAAGCTTTGAGAAATTTCAACACCAATTTATGATTAAAAGCTCTCCAGAAAGTGGGAATAGAGGGAAGCTACCTCCACATAATAAAGGCCATATACAACAAATCCACAGTAAACATCATTCTTAATGGTGAAAAACTGAAAGCCTTTCCTCTAACATCAGGAACAAGACAAGGATGTCCACTCTCACCACTATTATTCGACATAGTTTTGGAAATCCTTGCCATGGCAATCAGAGAAGAAAAAGAAATAAAAGGAATAGAAATTGGAAAAGAAGAATTAAAACTGTCACTGTTTGCAGATGACATGATAATATACATGCCTAAAGATGCCATCAGAAAACTACTACATCTAATCAGTGAATTAGGTGAAGATGTAGGATACAAAATTAATGCATAGAAATCTCTTGCATTCCTATACAAAAATGATGAAAAATTTGAAAGAGAAATTTAGGAAACACCTCATTTACCATTGCAACAAACTGAAAAAAATACATAGAAATAAACCTACCTAAGGAGACAAAAGACCTGTAAGCAGAAAAGTATAAGACACTGATGAAAGAAATTAAAGATGATACAAACAGATGGAAAGCTATATCATGTTCTTGGATTGGAAGAATCAATATTGTGAAAATGTCTATACTATCTAAAGCAATCTACAGATTCAATGCAATCCCTATCAAATTACCATTGGACTTTTTTACAGAACTAGAACAAAAATCTTTAAATATGAATGGAGAACAAAGGACCCAGAAGAGCCAATGCATTCTTGAGGGACAAAAAAGAGGTGGGGGAATCAGACTCCCTGAGTTCAGACTATACTGCAAAGTTACAGTAATCAAGACAATATGACACTGGCACAAAAACAGAAATATTGATCAATTGAACAGGATAGAAAACCCAGAGATAAACCCACATACCTTTGGTCAACTAATCTATGACAAAGGATACAAGGATATACAATGGGGAAAAGACAGCCTCTTGAACAAGTGGTGCTGTGAAAACTGGACAGCTACATATAAAAGAATGAAATTAGAACACTCCCTAACACCACATAGAAAATAAAACTCAAAATGTATTAGAGACGTAAACGTAAGACTCAACACTATAAAACTCTTAGAGGAAAACATAGGAAGAACACTCTTTGACATAAATCACAGCAAGATCTTTTTTGGTCCACCTCCTAGAATAAAGGGAAAAAAAGTGAACAAATGGGACCTAATGATACTTAAATCTTTTGCACAGCAAAGGAAACCATAAACAAGATGAAAAGACAACCCTCAGAATGGGAGAAAATATTTACAAATGAATCAATGGACAAAGGATTAATCTCCAAAATATATAAACAGCTCATGCATCTCAATATTAAAAAAACAAACAACCCAGTGAAAGATGGGCAGAAGACCTAAAACTTCATTTCTCCAAAGACATGCAGATGACCAAGAAGCTCAAGAAAAGCTGCTCAACATCACTAATTATTAGAGAAATGAAAATCAAAACCACAGTTAGGTATCACCTCACACCTGTTAGATTGGGCATCATCAGAATATCTACAAACCACAAATGCTGGAGAGGGTGTGGAGAAAAGGGACCCCTTTTTTACTGTTGGTGGGAATGTAAATTGATACAGCCACTGTGGAGCACAGTATGGAGATTCGTTAAAAATCTAAAAATAGAATTACCATATGATCCAGCAATCCCACTACTGGACATATAGCCAGAGAAAATCATAATTCAAAAAGACACATGCACCCCAATGTTCATTGCATCAGTATTTACAATAGCCAGGTCGGGGAAGCAACCTAAATGCCCATCAACAGACAAATGGACAAAGAAGATGTGGCACATATATACAGAGGACTTTTACTCAGCCATAAAAAGGAATGAAATATGGTCATTTGTAGAGTCGTGGATGGATCTAGAGACTGTTGTACGGATTGATATAAGTCAGAAAGAGAAAAACAAATATTGTGTACTAACATATATATGTGGAACCTAGAAAAATGGTAGAGATGAACCTGTTTGCAGGGCAGAAGTAGAGACACAGATGTAGAGAACAAACGTATGGACACCAATGGGGGAAAGTGACAGGGGACTGTTGGTGGTGTGATGGAATGGAGACTGGGATTGACATATATACACTAATATGTATAAAATGGATAACTAGATTCTAGGACCCGGAGGAAGATGGCGGAAGAGTAAGACGCCGAGATCACCTTCCTCCCCACAGATACATCAGAAATTCATCTACACGTGGAACAACTCCTACAGAACACCTACTGAACGCTGACAGAAGACCTCAGACCCCCCAAAAGGCAAGAAATTCCCGACATACGTGGGTAGGGCAAAAGAAAAAAGAATAAACAGAGACAAAAGGATAGGGACGGGACCTGCACCAGTGGGAGGGAGCCGTGAAGGAGGAAAGGTTTCCACACACTACAAGCCCCTTCGCGGGCGGAGACTGCAGGTGGCGGAGGGGGAAAGATTCGGAGTAGCGGAGGAGAGCACAGCAACAGGGGTGCGGAGGGCAAAGCGGAGAGATTCTGGCACAGAGGACCGGTGCCATCAGGCACACACCAGCCCGAGGGGCTTGTCTGCTCGGCCGCCGTGGCGGGCGGGGCTGGGAGCTGAGGCTCGGGTATCGGCTTTCAGTCGGAGCGCAGGGAGAGGACTGGGGCTGGCGGCAGGAAGAGAGCCTGAAGGGGTTAGTGCACCACGGCTAGCCCGGAGGGAGTCCAGGGAAAGGGTCTGGAGCTGCTGAAGAGGCAAGAGACTTTTTTCCCTTTTGTTTCCTGGTGCGCGAGGAGAGGGCATTAAGAGGGCTGCTTGGGGAAGCGCCGGAGACAGGCGCGAGCCCCGGGTAAGGCTCGGACCTCGGAGACGGGTGTGGGTCGCCGCCGCCGCCGCCGCCGCCGCCGCCCCCCGCCGCCCGCCGCCGCCGCGGGGCCTGTGTGCGAGCGCGGGTCACTGTCCGCCCCGCCTTCCTGGGGGCCTGTGCACCCCGCCACTGCCGGGTCCCGAGACCCGGGGACGGCTTTCCGGAGAAAGCGCACAGAGCGCCACGGGCTGCTGCAACGTCATGCCGGCCTCTGCCGCCGCAGGCCCGCCCCACACTGCGCACCCCTCCCTCCCCTCTGCCTGAGTGAGCCAGAGCCCCCGAATCAGCGGCTCCTTTAAACCCGTCCTGTCTGAGCGAAGAACGGACGCCCTCCGGCGACCTGCGCGCAGAGGCGGGGCCAGGTCCAAGGCTGAGACCCGGGAGCTGTGAGAGCAGAGACAGGGAAATCTCTCTGTGCAGCCTCGGAGGCAGCGGATTAAAGCTCCACGGTCCATTTGATGTGCCCTGCGTCTGTGGAGTGCATGAATGGACAGCAAATCATCCCAAATTGAGGAGGTGGACTTTGAGGACAAGATTTAAGACTTTCCCCCCTTTTCCTCTTTTTACAACGAATTATTCCAAATTAAGGAGGTGGACTTAAAGAGCAAGATTTCAGACTTCTCGCCCTTTTCCTCTTTTTACAACGAATTATCCCAAATTGAGGAGGTGGACTTGGAGAGCAAGATTTTTGATTTTTCCCCCTGCTCTCTTTTTGTGAATGTGCATGTGTATGCTTCTGTGTAAGATTCTCTCTGTATAGCTTTGCTTCCACCATAGGTCCCAGGGTTCTATCGGTCCATTTTTTTTTTTTCAATAATTACTTTCTAATTTTAATAACGCTACTATATTTCATACTTTATTCTATTTTACTTTACCTGCACTTTCTTTTTTTCCTACCTTCCCTTCCTCCCTCCCTCCCTCCACTCCTCCTTTCCTTCTTCTTTTTCTTTCCTCCCTCCCTCCCCCCACCCTTCTTCTTTCCACTTTCTTTTTCTTTCCTTCCTCCCTCCCTCCTGTCTTTCTTTCTTTCTTTCCTTCCTCACTCCCTCCCTCCCTTCTTCCATTCACTCTTCCTTTTGCTTTCATTCCTCCCTCCCTCCCTCCTTTCTTTCCTTCTTTCTTTCCATCCTTCCTCCCTCCCTCCTTTCTTCCTTCCTTCCTTCCTTTCTTCCCTTATTCCTTTCTTTCCCTCTCTCTTTCTTTCTTCTACTAATTCTTTCTTTCTACTTTTTCTCCCTGTTATTCTGAGCCGGGTGGATGAAAGGCTCTTGGTGCTGGAGCCAGGAGCCAGTGCTGTGCATCTGAAGTGGGAGAGCGAACTTCAGGACACGGGGCCACAAGAGACCTCCCAGCTCCACATAATATCAAGCAGCGAAAATCTCCCAGAGATCTCCATCCCAACACCAGCACCCAGCTTCAGTCAACGACCAGCAAGCTACAGTGCTGGTCACCCTATGCCAAGCAACTAGCAAGGCAGGAACACAACCCCACCCATTAGCAGAGAGGCTACCTAAAAACACAATAAGGTCATAGGCACCCCAAAACACACCACCAGACGTGGACCTGTCCACCAGAAAGACAAGATTGAGCCTCAACCACCAGAACACAGTCACTAGTCCCCCCCACCAGGAAGCCTACACAACCTACTGAAACAACCTTAGCCACTGGAGTCAGACACCAAAAACAATGGGAACTATGAATCTGCAGCCTGCAAAAAGGAGACCCCAAACACAGTAACATAAGCAAAATGAGAACACAGAAAAACACACAGCAGGTGAAGGAGCAAGATAAAAACCTACCAGACCTAACAAATGAAGAGGTAATAGACAGTCTACCTGAAAAAGAATTCAGAATAATGATAGTAAAGCTGATCCAAGATTCTATTTCCAAGATCCATAATCTTGGAAATAGAATAGACAAAATGCAAGAAACAGTTAACAAGGACCTAGAAGAACTAAAGATGAATCAAGCATTGATTAAAAACACAATAAATGAAATGAAAAATACTCTAGATGGGATCAATAGCAGAATAACTGAGGCAGAAGAACGGATAAGTGAGGTGGAAGATAAAATAGTGGAAATAACTGATGCAGAGCAAAATAAAGAAAAAAGAATGAAAAGAACAGAGGACAGTCTCAGAGACCTCTGGGACAACATTAAACACACCAACATTCGAATTATAGGGGTTCCAGAAGAAGAAGAGAAAAAGAAAGGGACTGAGAACATATTTGAAGAGATTATAGTTGAAAACTTCCCCAATATGGGAAAGGAAATAGTTAATCAAGTCCAGGAGGCACAGAGAGTCCCATACAGAATAAATCCAAGGAGAAATACACCAAGACACATATTAATCAAACTGTCAAAAATTAAACACAAATCATATTAAAAGCAGCAAGGGAAAAACAACAAATAACACACAAGGGAATCCCCATCCGGTTAACAGCTGATCTCTCAGCAGAAACTCTACAAGCCAGAAGGGAGTGGCAGGACATAATTAAAGTGATGAAGGAGAAAAACCTGCAACCAAGATTACTCTACCCAGCAAGTATCTCATTCAGATTTGATGGAGAAATTAAAACGTTTACAGACAAGCAAAAGCTGAGAGAGTTCAGCACCACCAAACCAGCTTTACAACAAATGCTAAAGGAACTTCTCTAGGGAAGAAACACAACAGAAGGAATATACCTACAATAACGAACCCAAAGCAATTAAGGAAATGGGAATAGGAACATACATATCAATAATTACCTTAAATGTAAATGGACTAAATGCTCCCACCAAAAGACACAGAGTGGCTGAATGGATACAAAAACAAGACCCATATATATGGGTCTTCACTTCAGACCTAGAGACACATACAGATTGAAAGTAAGGGGATGGAAAAAGATATTCCATGCAAATGGAAATCAAAAGAAAGCTGGAGTAGCAATTCTTATATCAGACAAAATAGACTTTAAAATAAAGACTATTAGAAGAGACAAAGAAGGACACTACATAATGATCAAGGGATCGATCCAAGAAGAAGATATAACAATTGTAAATATTGATGGAACCAACATAGGAGCATCTCAATACATAAGGGAAATACTAACAGCCATAAAAAGGGAAATCGACAGTAACACACTCATAGTAGGGGACTTTAACACCCCACTTTCACCAATGGACAGATCATCCAAAATGAAAATAAATAAGGAAACACAAGCTTTAAATAATACATTAAACAAGATGGACTTAATTGATATTTATAGGACATTCCATTCAAAAACAACAGAATACACATTTTTCTCAAGTGCTCATGGAACATTCTCCAGATTGATCATATCTTGGGTCACAAATCAAGCCTTGGTAAATTTAAGAAAATTGAAATTGTATCAAGTATCTTTTTTGACCACAATGCTATGAGACTAGACATCAATTACAGGAAAAGATCTGTAAAAAATACAAACACATGGAGGCTAAACAATACACTACTCAATAACGAAGTGATCACTGAAGAAATCAAAGAGGAAATTAAAAAATACTTAGAAACAAATGACAATGGAGACACGACGACCCAAAACCTATGGGACGCAGCAAAAGCAGTTCTAAGGGGGAAGTTTATAGCAATACAATCCCACCTTAAGAAACAGGAAACATCTCGATTAAACAACCTGACCCTGCACCTAAAGCAATTAGAGAAAGAAGAACAAAAAACCCCCAAAGCTAGCAGAAGGAAAGAAATCATAAAGATCAGATCAGAAATAAATGAAAAAGAAATGAAGGAAACGATAGCAAAGATCAACCAAAATAAAAGCTGGTTCTTTGAGAAGATAAACAAAATTGATAAACCATTAGCCAGACTCATCAAGAAAAAAAGGGAGAAGACTCAAATCAATAGAATTAGAAATGAAAAAGGAGAAGTAACAACTGACACTGCAGAAATACAAAAGATCATGAGAGATTACTATAAGCAACTCTATGCGAATAAAATGGACAACCTGAAAGAAATGGACATGTTCTTAGAAATGCTCAACCTGCCAAGACTGAATCAGGAAGAAATGGAAAATATGAATAGACCAATCACAAGCACTGAAATTGAAACTGTGATTAAAAATCTTCCATCGAACAAAAGCCCAGGACCAGATGGCTTCACAGGCGAATTCTATCAAACATTTAGAGAAGAGCTAACACCCATCCTTCTCAAACTCTTCCAAACAATATCAGAGGAAGGAACACTCCCAAACTCATTCTACGAGGCCACCATCACCTTGATACCAAAACCAGGCAAGGATGTCACAAAGAAAGAAAACTACAGGCCAATATCACTGATGAACATAGATGTAAAAATCCTCAACAAAATACTAGCAAACAGAATCCAACAGCACATTAAAAGGATCATACACCATGATCAAGTGGGGTTTCTTCCAGGAATGCAAGGATTCTTCAATATACGCAAATCAATCCATGTGATACACCATATTAACAAGTTGAAGGAGAAAAACCATATGATCATCTCAATAGATGCAGAGAAAGCTTTTGACAAAATTCAACACCCATTTATGATAAAAACCCTGCAGACAGTAGGCATAGAGGGAACTTTCCTCAACATAATAAAGGCCATATAGGACAAACCCACAGCCAACATTGTCCTCAATGGTGAAAAACTGAAACCATTTTCACTAAGATCAGGAACAAGACAAGGCTCCCCACTCTCACCACTCTTAGTCAACCTAGTTTTGGAAGTTTTAGCCACAGCAATCAGAGAAGAAAAGGAAATAAAAGGAATCCAAACTGGAAAAGAAGAAGTAAAGCTGTCACTGTTTGCAGATGACATGATACTATACATAGAGAATCCTAAAGATCCTACCGAAAAACTACTAGAGGTAATCAATGAATTTGGTAACATAGCAGGATACAAAATTAATGTACAGAAATCTCTGGCATTCCTGTACACTAATGATGAAAAATCTGAAAAGGAAATCAAGAAAACACTCCCATTTACCATTGCAACAAAAAGAATAAAATATCTAGGAATAAACCTACCTAAGGAGACAAAAGACCTGTATGCAGAAAATTATAAGACACTGATGAAAGAAATTAAAGATGATACAAATAGATGGAGAGATATACCATGCTCCTGGGTTGGAAGAATCAATATTGTGAAAATGACTCTACTACCCAAAGCAATCTACAGATTCAATGCAATCTCTATCAAACTACCACTGGCATTTTTCACAGAACTAGAACAAAAAATTTCAAAATTTGTTTGGAAAAACAAAAGACCCCAAATAGCCAAAGCAATCTTGAGAACGAAAAACGGAGCTGGAGGAATCAGGCTCCCTGACTTCAGACTATATTACAAAGCTACAGTAATTAAGACAGTGTGGTACTGGCATAAAAACAAAAAGATAGATCAGTGGATCAGGATAGAAAGCCTAGAGGTAAACCCACGCACATATGGCCAACTTGTCTTTGATAAAGGAGGCAGGAATGTACAGTGGAGAAAGCACAGCCTCTTCAATAAGTGGTGCTGGGAAAACTGGACAGGGACATGTAAAAGTTTGAGATTAGATCATTCCCTAACACCATACACAAAAATAAGCTCAAAATGGATTAAAGACTTAAATGTAAGGCCAGAAACTATCAAACTCTTAGAGGAAAACATAGGTAGAACACTCTATGACATAAATCACGGCAAGATCCTTTTGGACCCACCTCCTAGAGAAATGGAAATAAAAACAAAGATGAACAAATGGGACCTAATGAAACTTCAAAGCTTTTGCACAGCAAAGGAAACCATAAACAAGACCAAAAGACAACCCTCAGAATGGGAGAAAATATTTACAATTGAAGCAACTGACAAAGGATTAATCTCCAAAATTTATAAGTAGCTCAGGCAGCTCAATTGCAAAAACACAAACAACCTAATCAAAAATGAGCAGAAGACTTAAATAGGCATTTATCCACAGAAGATATACAGACTGCCAAGAAACACATGAAAGAATGCTCAACATCATTAATCATTAGAGAAATGCAAATCAAAACTATAATGAGATATCATCTCACACCAGTCAGAATGGCCATCATCAAGAAATCTAGAAACAATAAATGCTGGAGAGGGTGTGGAGAAAAGGGAACACTCTTGCACTGCTGGTGGGAATGTGAATTGGTACAGCCGCTATGGAGAACAGTATGGAGGTTCCTTAAAAAACTAAAAATAGAACTACCATATGACCCAGCAATCCCACTACTAGGCATATACCCTGAGAAAACCATAATTCAAAAAGAGACATGTACCAAAATGTTCATTGCAGCTCTATTCACAATAGCCCGGAGCTGGAAACAACCTAAGTGTCCATCATCAGATGAGTGGATAAAGAAGATGTGGCACATATATACAATGGAATATTACTCAGCCATAAAAAGAAACGAAACTAAGCTATTTGTAATGAGGTGGATAGACCTAGAGTCTGTCATACAGAGTGAAGTAAGTCAGAAAGAGAAAGACAAATATCGTATGCTAACACATATATATGGAATTTTAAAAAATGTCATGAAGAACCTGGGGTAAAAGGGGAATAAAGACACAGACCTACTTGAGAATGGACTTGAGGATATGGGGAGGGGGAAGGGTAAGCTGTGACAAAGCGAAAGAGAGGCATAGACATATATACACTACCAAACGTAAGGTAGATAGATAGTGGGAAGCAGCCGCAGAGCACAGGGAGATCAGCTCGGTGCTTTGTGACCGCCTGGAGGGGTGGGACGGGGAGGGTGGGAGGGAGGGAGATGCATGAGGGAAGGGATGTGGGAACAGATGTATATGTATGACTGATTCACTTTGTTATAAAGCAGAAACTAATAAAAAAAGAAAAAAATAAATAAAATAAAATGGATAACTAATAACCTGCTGTATAAAAAAAATAAAAATTTTTAAAAAAACAAAAAGAAAGACAGTAACACAATCAATATACAAATCTACTAATGGTAATAAGCTCTAAATACTAAACTAAGATAAACATAAAACCAGAAACAAATTAGATGCAGAAAGAAAACTCCAAGTATACAGTTGCTCCCAAAGTCCACCACCTCAATTTTGGGATGATTTGTTGTTTATTCAGGTATTCCACAAATGCAGGGTACATCAAGTTTTCCCTTTTGCTTCTTTTTTTTGCACAGCTTCTGGGGCTCAGCTTTGGCTTTATATTTGACCCTGCCTCTGCGTGTAGGTCACCTGAGGATGTCTCTTCCCTGTCCAGAGAAGATAGGGTTAAAGGAGCAGCTGATTGGGGAGCTCTGGCTCACTCAGGAGGGGGGAGGGAGAGATACTGAATGAGGGTCCAGCCTGCAGTGGCAGAAACTGACATCATGTTGCAACAGCCTGAGGCATGTTGTGTGTTCTCCCTAGGAAGTTGTCCTTGGATCACAGGTCACTGGCAGTGGTGGGCTGCACAGGCTCTCAGGATGGCAGGTGTGGATAGTGACCTGTGCTTGCACACAGGATTCTGGTTGGCTACAGCAGCAGCCTTAGCGTTTCATGCCTGTCTCTGAGGTCCGCGCTGTTAGCTGCAGCTCACGCCCATCTCTGGAACTCATTTAGGTGGTTGTCTGAATCTCCTCTCTTCACGCACCCCAAAACAATGGTCTCTTGCCTCTTAGGCAGTTCCAGATTTTCCCCCAGACTCCCTGTCGGCTAGCTGGGGTGAACTAGCCCCCCTCAGGCCGTGTTCCCACAGCCAACACCAGTCCTCTCCCTGGGATCTGACCTCCAAATCCTGAGCCTCAGCTCCCAGCCTCCAACTGCCCCTCTCTAGCAGGTGAGCAGACAAGCTTCTCAGGCTTGTGAGTGCCTGTTGGCAGTGATCTTCTGTGTGGGAATCTTTCTGCATTGCCCTTAACACCCCTGTTGCTGTGCTCTCCTCTGTGGCTCTGAAGTATCCCCCTTGTCACCCCCATCTCCCCCAGTGAAGGGGC
Organism: Mesoplodon densirostris; assembly: GCF_025265405.1. Classification (NCBI taxonomy): domain Eukaryota; kingdom Metazoa; phylum Chordata; class Mammalia; order Artiodactyla; family Ziphiidae; genus Mesoplodon; species Mesoplodon densirostris. The sequence goes on along the minus strand of NW_026778236.1, from coordinate 3,326,197 downwards.
TTCCTAGTGTGTGGAAACTTTTCCTCCTTCACAGCTCCCTCTCCCTGGTGCAGGTCCCATCCTCATTCTTATCTGTTTTTTTCTTTTTTCTTTGCCCTACCCAGGTACGTGGGTAGTTTCTTGCCTTTTGGGAAGTCTGAGTTCTGCCAGCATTCAGTAGGTCTTCTGTAGGAGTTTTCCCACATGTAAATGTATTTCTGTTGTATTTGTGGAGAGGAAGGTGATCTCCAAGTTTTACTCCTCTACCATCTTGAAGGTCCCCTCTATCTAATTGAATCTTAAGCAGGCACTCTAAGTTTGTTTCTGAAGCTTAACTCAGTAATCTGTCTTTGGATGAAGATCAGATGTCCCATGATCTGCAACCAGGAGTTTAACATCAGGCTATGGTCATTTACATCTAAAGGTTCCTTTATGTTGAGGACAATTAAACTATACTAAGGATAACCAGCCTAGGGACACTAAGAAATTGGGCTGGGTGCATTATGGACAGTGTCAATATATAATATCCCTTAAACATATGGATTGGTATAGAACACACTAAGTCAGGCGACCTGGGAATATACCAAGCTGCACCTAGTATAAGTTCTTGACTTAAGTTCTTTCCTATGACTTTACTAACAGTGCTAGCTATATTATTTTTTTCTATTGTCTGTTTTATAAAACTGTTGTTGCTTTCATTTCCAAATGTGTGACTGAGCCTGTGATAAAACGATCATATATAGTTCCACATGAAATCAATGATTGTAAGAGTGTAACTCTAGATATGGGAAGAAGTAACCAGAGGAAATAATTTATTGGACCATGAGAGACTATTAAGACAGGTGGTCCAGAGACTTTGGCTATTGTTGACAAGGTCTAGTCCAGTGGTAGCTCACTGAGTAGCCTATCAATGAAATCTTCACCAGACCTGGGAATGAGGATTCCTAGCACTGTAGGATGAAACGGTCATGAAATTCCTCCCAAACCATGGTCAAATTTACGACTAAGAAACCTTATGGCTTCAAGCTATCCTCTTGTAACTATTCAATTTTTAGACAAATGAAATGGCTTTAGATCAGATATTAGCAGAAAGAAGGACACGGGTAGTGGCCAATAGCTCCTGTTATGTATATGTCAATACCACATTGGAAGTTAGTACCTACTTAGATAAAAGTAGACAACTGGTTATCTGGATACAATTCTCCCCAAGGTGCAAGGTCCAGACTCGGTTTCAAGCTTATTCTCCTGAATTCCTCAGGGAATGAGATTTATTTTGTCTATTAAAATTCCAGTTGTCATTTTTCCATCTCCTTTTGTTTGTGCCTGTTACATCAAAATGTCAGACCAAAGGACTGAGATCCTAATCATACTAGACCCAAATCCAGGATGTGGACCTCAGAAATATCTCCAATTTCGTGTCTATTCCCCAAATTGAGACAGAACTATGCCCCACTTCCTCAGGAAGTAACCAGAGCCACCTTTGTCCCCGTCCCTGAAAGGTTGGGGAGTATCAGAGAAAAGGAGAGATTGAAACCGAGGAGTACTTTGTGGGGCTCCCAGATACAAATCCCTTCTGTGTCACCTGTTTATTTTCTGTAGGATATAGGCTTCATTCAGCTTCCTTGACCTTCCCTAGTTCCAAAGGGCAGATGCAAGTAGTTGCTAATCAGGGAAGGGAGGGGATAGAGAAACAGGTGAGGAGGAGTCAATAAGAGGTGGTAAAGCCTTGGGGCAGGGTCCTGATTCCTCCTTTAGAAGTGTGCATGACAATATCTTTCAGTTCTTCTGCAGAACAGGAACCCCCACCTACCTTTAGGCTGAGTACAAGATTCCTGGAGTACCACCCTGATAAGTCACCATCAACACATCAGAAGAAAATCACACACCCTGTAGCCCTCACCCCAATTTTTCCTTCCTTTTCTGAGCCCAGTACTGACAATCCTGTTAGGTCCCCTGTTTGGCCCCTGTCTGTTTCAACTGCCTACAAATTTTATGTCTGACACAGTCCAACACATTCAGTCTAAACTGTTGTTCCTACAAGGGTGGAAACTGGTTTTGGACATGGAATATCTCAATTTAGACAGGTGGAGAGAGATTTCTACTCTACTAGATAGGACAGCACACATACCCAGAAGGAAATAGGTACAGAAGGAAGAGCCCTCCACCCCAATTCCCGAGAAATATGCTGAGTATGTAGTCTCTTGGGGGGGAAGTTGTTAGGGAACTATTGACTGGAACTGCTCACCTTGGCTATGTTCAAAAATAACTGCTTACCTGAGTTGTCTCAAAACAGGAGATCTTGATAAGGAACATGGTGCTGCCACCAGAAACTGAGAGATGCACATGCATGCAACCAGGAAAGACCCTGAGTCAGACAAAATATGTGTCAAGAAAGATGATTGGCTAGAGATAACCAGAAACTAACCCCATTACCATAAAACCTGAGACTGTGAGCCACATGACAGAGCAGTTCTCCTGGGTTCATGTACCCTGCTGCTCTCTGCCCAGGTGCCCCTTCCCAATAAAATGTTTTGCTTTATCAGAATGTGTGTCTCCTCAGACAATTCATTTCCAAATGTCACAGAAGAGCCCACTCTTGGACCCTGGAAGGTGTCCCCTTTCCTGCAACAGTATTATGAGACATTAGATCTGCCCCTCAAGAAATATTAAGTAAACATACTAAAGGAAAACAATAGTGCTATCTCAGTCCATACAATATAAAGTAAAACTGAGAGCTAATATTCAGGGGCTAGTAAAAATAATGATACGGATTTTGCTCTGGGGCTAACCTCTGCAATCAGAAAGGTGAATGCCTTATGCAAGTCTGTGAAGGTATGATAAATTGAACTTTAAAATTCTAGAGCATAAAACTCTTGAATTTCAGTATAATTGGAAATCTTATTATTGGTATAAAAACAAAAATTAAAAAATTTAGTTGGGCAAATCAATCTTGTGTTATCATTCAGGCAACAGACCAGACCTTTGGAGTATAAAGGCAATGGTCTTTGTCTTGTAAATTTTGACAAATCAGAAATGTAATACCTAAGTGACTTAAGACTGAACCAAATTAGCTCAATCAGGTAAAATCTGAAACCAAGAAAAAAAAAAGGAGGGGGTTATTTCAATTTCAAACCACAGGAAAGTGTCCCTCACTCAAAATCTAATTTAGCACCTCCTTAAATTGTTTATTAAGGACAAGCACACATCTTAAAAGTCTTTTCCATAAGTAGTAAAACCGTGGTCATCTGAGCAAGCAAATTTTACTTATTCCAACTGTTATTTATAAACTAGTAGGTGTGTATTGTAATACCTGATTCATAAGTAGGTTATTAAAGTGAACCATGAGATCTCTGGTTTTGTCTGTTTATGTATCTGTGTATGCAGTATACATATGAGATGTCTCTACCTCTGGAAATTATTATCAAAATTAGATTTATAAAAGAGCTCTATTTAATTGACATACATGTAAGTACTTACAAATGAAATATTTATAAATATGAAAGAAACTGGCTAGAGCGTATTTCAGGTTCCTGTGATATAAGATATATTTAATATTAAATTAATGTCTGGAATTAAAGCTAGCCCAAGCTTGCTGGTTTAATCAATAAAGACCTGTCTTACATTTATTGTACTTTTATTGAAGGTCATTAAGTTTGTTATTTCTGTTGCAGAGTTTGTCAACAAGGAAAAAATAATACTTGATATGATTTCTGTAAGTTATAAAATAAAGGTAAATAAGAAAAGAGTTTTCAGGTAAACTCTTTTAGGAATAATGTTTTGGGTATGTTCTATATAAAATAGTTTCTCCAGATTTTCGGTAACTTGAGTTTTGCCAAGTTAAGTTAAATGATGTGAAACCATTGAATATCCAGGTCATTTCAAGTAAGATAAAATACTGGAAAATTAACTGCTAAATTTGCCTACTTCTATATCCATATAAGGGGGAAACTAAAAATGTTTGGGTTTATTAGAGGCATGTCTTGTGCCATAGGGAAAGAAATACATTTCTAGAGGTTATGGAATATTCCAGTCAGGAAATACTGGTATGACCAACAGTTCACAATTACTTGCTGCTGGTTGGTTTGCACTAGTGGTTAAAATTATAATATGTAATTAAAGCTACCAAAAATAATAAGGGAAACATTTCAGTATGCAAGGGAGGGAGTTAGGATGTGTGTTCTCAGCAAAAGAAGGTATGAGGAATGAAAATACGTTTTGTTAAGGGGAAAGAGTGATTTTTATCTTAAAGCTGGTTGTTTCTGGATGGAAAAATAAGGGACAAACTAGTATGAATACAGAAAGTCCTGGAAGGTTTGTAAAAAAGAAGCCCTGAAATTATTTTGTACATAGGCTGAGATTAGGTGAATTTTGATTAGGTAAGTAGATTTTGTCATTAAAAGTAGGCTTGTCCAAGGTTCAATTTGGCTCTTCTCTATAAAGAGATTAAAATTTTTCTTAGAATGCTGATTTTGATAACAGATTGTGTGAGTTTCTTTGCCTTTAAGTGAGCTTTATATATTCTTTAAATCTGTTGTCACCATGCTTAAGTGAGTAAGTGTTGTCTTACAGTGACATATGATCATATTTGACTGTTTTGAAACCTTTTTGATGTTTTGGATAAAATTCCCAAAGATCAAACTCTAACTGAAGTTCTTTTGAATTCTGCTGTGCTTCAAAGAAATCCTGAGGCATCTCAGAGAGGAATGTGAAATTAATTTATTTTTTCTGAAATATACTGGCTTTTATTCCTTTATTTTCCAGAAAAACCTTTCCTCTTGAGGCAGGAGATAGATGGGCTCCTGGCTGGACATTTACTACCAGCTTCCTGTTTACAGGCTTATTTCATATGTTAAATTACTGGAGAAGCAATGTCAAGTGATTGAAGGTAAATCTTTTTAAGTTTTATGGTATGGGTAAATGTGATTAATACAGATATTCCAAAATTTATATGGAATTCCTAAAAATTTAACATGTCCTGGTATAATATTATCAGTCATAATTCTAGCTATTATATTAATATGTTGTATGTCACTGAAATACCGGTTTCTTGTCAATTGCATTGTAATCAGATATTTAACCAAGTCATTTTAAGTCCTGTCATTTATAGACAATCATTATTTTACTTTAATGCTCTTATAAAATGAAGATCTTCAAGAAGATTCATAAAAAATACTTTTTGATAAATGTAAGTTTCTGATAACTTTTAGGTCATGTCTCTGAACTGGGTAAGAAATTACAAAACTCTATTGGAAGACCTTAGGACTTCATCCAAATCAATAGAAATTAATTACCTGGGACAGAATGAACTGATAAATATGATTTATATATTTATAATTTTTTTCTGAAATATACTGGCTTTTATTCCTTTGTTTTCAAGGAAATCCTTTCCTTTTGAGGTAGAAGATAGATGGGCTCCAGGTTGGACATCTACTACCAGCTTTCTGTTTACATTTCCTGAGGTAGGAGGCAAGTGGGCCCCAGGTTACATATTTATAAGCAGCCTCCTGACTGCACTTCGAGATCTGCACTCTGAGATAGAAATAACAATAGGAACAGGGTAAATAGCTGGACTTTGGACAACTTTAAGATAACATTTTTTTTTTTTTTTTTTTTTTTGCAGTACACAGGCTTCTCACTGTTATGGCCTCTCCCACTGTGGAGCACAGGCTCCAGACATGCAGGCTCAGTGGCCATGGCTCATGGACCTAGCCACTCCATGGCATGTGTGATCCTTCTGGACTGGGGCACGAACCCGTGTCCCCTGCATTGGCAGGCAGACTCTCAACCACTGCACCACCAGGGAAGCCCCAAGATAACATTTTTGACAGGAAGAGAAAGGGGCTACACCCTGTTTAGAAGATCAAGAGGTCACATATTTCCTATCCTTGGGGAAAGGGAGACACTTCACATGTGCAGAAAAGTTCCTTGGGGTCAAATTGGCAGGGGACACCAGACCAGCATAAGTCAAGCCAATCCCCCACCCCAGATGCCCTTGTGCTAAAATCCATCTTGGCTGAGGTGTGTGTGTGCAAATGGGGGAGGGTCCTGAGACAAATTGTCCATGGGGTCAAAGCAAGACAATTGGCAAGAAGAAAAACAAAGACCCAGAAGATTGTCTCCTTATAAAGTATTTAAACTTCCCAAAGGCATGACTCTCTCACTGAGTTTGCCCATGTGTCTTTCTGCATGTACTCCGCTTTTCTAATAAATGCTTTGATTTCCTCTCTACCTTCAGTCTCCTTTTCAGAACTTTCTTTGAAAGGCATAAAAGGGCTGGGGATTTAGACTCTAGCCACTTGCCCTTGTGGTATAGTAATTGGATTTCATGGTTTGCACCCAGGCAACCAGGGTTTGATTCCTGGCCAAGGAACTAAGGTCTCACTTCCAGCTGTTGCTCACTGCAAGTTACTGCTCACTGCTGCATATGTCAAAAATCAGAAATCACTCTGACACTAACTAAGACCTATTGCAGTTTGATAAAGTATACCCTTGTAAACAAAGAAGGAACATTTAATTTTTTTTCCTCTACCTGATCTCTCCAGAATTTGGTTTCTTTAGCTGGTCCCCATGTGGAATTAATGGCTTTTGGGGAGCAGATTACAAGTCATTATACCTACCATTGTTTTAATTTGTTCTCTCTTGATGTTTTCAAATTATTTATGCCTCATATCCCACTCTGCTGCACTGTGACTTCATTAACATTACTCTCTGTACTATTTATATCCTATCTGTTTTATAAGACTGTTGCCTCTTACATTGCCCAATGTGACTTCATTAACATTACTCTCTGTACTATTTATATCCTATCTGTTTTATAAGACTGTTGCCTCTTACATTGCCCAAAGTGTAACGAGGTCTCTGAAAAACTTAATGATGACTAAGTCTTGAGACAGTTGATCATACATTCCTCTATAATAGTGCAACTCTAGGTATGGGAGGAAGCAACACAGGAAAATATTTTCTGGATCATAGTAGACTAGTAAGACAGGCCACCCGAGAGAATTTTAGGTTATCAACAGTGTCTGATGCAAAACTTGACACCTTGAGGGGCCTATCAACAGAATATTTACATGATCTAGGAACAAGCCTTCCTAGAAACATGGGACAAAAATTTGCCATGAAATGCCTCCCAGGCATTGGTTAAATTTATGACCTAGAGGAAGCTTGTGGGTAAAGAATGTTGCCCGCAATATCAGTAAATAAAGGATGTTTCAGCCATCAAACCATCAGCCACTGAAGCCATCCTGCACTGTGCACCCTGAGGGTACTCAGGATGAAGAGAAGCAGAAAATTGGCCTTAGGTCATTATCAAGGTGCACATCAAAGGAACGATTTTCAATAAGTCTAAACTCTTTCATCTTCCCATACATAGACAATTGCTAAATTCCTTAACTTGAGATGTCTGATTTTCTTCAATTAACAGTAATCTTTTGATGTCCTGACTACCTGATTTTATTGCAAAAACTTCTGTATATCCTGGCTCCTCCATTGCCTCTTTGGAATAGACCCTGAGAATTATCTGAGAGACTATCTCCCAGACTTAAGTCCTTAGAAACTCTACCAAATAAACGTAATTCTCAACTTTTAGGTCACGCTTTTTTTTTTTTTTTTTTTTTTTTTTGCCATTGGCAGATATCAATCTGCCTATCTGAGTCCCCTAGTGGTCAGGTCAGGACATTGTAATACCTGTGCAATTGAACAGGAAATGAGGAGGAGTGCATGAACTAGCCCTGACCCTGGTCTAGAGTGGAGGAATCTCCTCATCTAATGCTGCTGATTTGGATAGCTCTGGGATGATGGGAAGTCCTTGTCCCTGGTGACAGTGACAAAGAAGGAGCTGGTAAGGCAGAGACACTGGTGCTGAGGGCTGGTCTCCTAAGCACAGCTGTGGAGGTGCCTCAAAAACAACTTCTCATCTGCTTTGGGGACCACCTCATTATTGTTCTTTCCTCCAACTCTTGGGCTGAATTGCTAAAGTGTTACTTAAAATGACTAAAGACAGTGGAGCTTTTATTCCTATGCTACCCAGAACTACAAAGGAGGTGACTATCTCATTGAATTGGTGTTCAAAACTCTCTCCAGGTTGCCACCCAGAGAGGAAGTAGGATATTAATCTCCTGGGTAAACAAGTCTAATGCCAGAACCCGCAGAAGAGGAAAAGAAAAAGACATTACAATTCTACCATGACAGTAATGAAGATAATCTACCCTCCTCTTTTCTAGTGACCATCTGAAAAGTAATAAAGGCAGAAGAAAGGAGAAAGCAAGGTCAACAAGAAGGGGCCCATTTTCATTTGAAGGAGGAGCTATGTCTTCTAACTCTCAGACACAGACTGTTCTTAAGGATGAAACATATTTAAGATAATTTATAAGTCAAAAGAGAGTAACTATGGTTCAAGCATCCAAAATGGAGCCTGGTGGACCCCATCAGCCATTTTCAAAACAGCACCTCCTACATAGCTGCTGGGTGCAACCTAGTAGTTTAAAGTCCCCCTCCCCATTCAAAATTATGTGACTACAAAGCTTCATTTTGAACCCCAGCCAATTCTTGCTTAACAAACCCCTTCATTTCCTGCCAGTTCCAATATAAATTCTTGACAAACAAAGTTACCTTGCAGTTTTTAACCTTTGTTAGTCTCCATCATTTTGTAGTCTAGCAGAACAAAATTTGAGGTCTTCTTGGATCTCTATCTCCAGGGCTGCTATCATAACAAAGCCTAAACAAAGGCTTTTTTTTTTTTTTTTTAGCAAGGCTCCACTCCTGGAATTCTTGGCTAACATTATTTGGTGTAGTCAATAGGATCCAGAGCAACCTTTGGTGGTTATCTAATGTTTCTTCAGATTTGGTGTAATATACCTATGCAGACCCATTTTGTCCAGCTTGTCTCTCCAGCTGGATCAGGGCTGCTGCATGAGTACCTCCTGGATCCAAAACTCACATTTTGGTTGAGGTTAAGGTTTTGTTTGGGTGTTTCCAGATGTCGACTTTTATCTTTTCTCCATGGGGGAAGATATTCTGCTCTACCACTTGGTAGGAGATCTGTCTTTTGTTCAAGTATTTCTGTCTCTAGCACTTGTAAGGAGATTCATATTTCAGGGTTTTTCCTCAGTGTCCTTTGGGATTCGTTTCTCGTTTTGTTTGGGTGACCTTTGGGATTTCATTTCCAAATTTGCTCTGGTGCGTGATTACTCTTGAAACATGGGAAGTTCATTCTGTAAGGGCAAAACTGCAGGATAGCCTACTCCTAGGACTTCTGGGGAAATTCATATTTTATGAACTATGGGCCCTAGTTCTGCGAGTATATTGCTGGAGTGAGATTTCCTGAAATGGTCTACAATTAAAATGGCCAACCAGGGACAATTTTTAAATTCCTCCATTAGTTTATGTGAACAGTTTATCTGCAAATAAATAGGATGTAAGACTAGATGGAAGCCTATTTCAATTGGTATTTCGAGGTCTTCAGATGTATACGTTATTGCCTCTTTCAGAGAAACTAACTCACAAGTATGTAAAAGGATTTCCAAACTAGAAAAATCTTCTAGCTCTCCTCTCTTCTCTCTCTCTCTCTCCCTGTCCCTCTCTCTCTCCCACTGCTCATTCTTTTCCTCTAAATGTTCACTGCAATGCCTTCTCCTTGCTATCCATCTTTCTTTGAAGTTCCTTTTTATAACACTGAGATTGATTCCCCACAGAAGGTAACAATGGCATCCAATGGCCTGATGAAAATGGCTATGACTGTTATGGCCATTCTGAAAAACAAACAAACAAAAACAGTTTTTCCAAGAGTTTGACCTTAAAGGATCAGAAGTCTTTCTAGGCAAAGCTTACATTTCTCTCCTTGTATCTTTGAGATGTAAATGTTCTAACTGGTCTTCTCAGGTAACTCTTTTGTAGATAGACTTCCCTAAGATTAAAAGAAAGAAAGAAAAAAAAAAAGGTCTTTTAAAACACGAATAACTAAAGGACTCTCTTACCCAACCAGCCTCCTTGGAATCAATGCTGAAAGTTCAACTTCTCTGTACACAAGTGCTGAATTGAGTCTCAGAGATAGTTTTGGGTGAAGGAGAAAAGGATAGCTTTATTGTTTTGCCAGGCAAAGAGGGACACAGTCGACTCCTGCCTTGAAAAACTTTGTGTCCCATCTTGGGAGGATTTGATGAGGAGTTCAATAACAATAGTTCAAGGGTGGGGTTGCTGAGAAGATTACGGTTTGTGCAGGGTCTCAGGTGGTGGCAGGATCTCCTAATCTTGATGAGCTTCTCTGGACTTTTTAATCTTGCCTCAGGTGGTTTCTTGGTTGCTCCTCCCTTGATTAGCAACTGTTTGAATCTGCCCTTTCGAACTCAGGGGAGGTCATGGAGGCTGGAATCTTGCCTACAATAAATGAGAGATAAAAAGTGCTTCTGTGCCCAGGAGACACACCGGGTCCTTCACTCCCCCCTTTTCTTTGATACTCCTCAATCTTGAGGAGAATAGATGTTGGGCAAGAAAGGGAATAATTGTTTTGGATAGAGATGTTAATCATAAACTTGGCAGAACAACTCAGTTCTAGGTAGACACAGGTTTTAATCCCCACTTTGGTGTTATCTCTCCCCATATCTTTCAGGAATGGGGTGTCAACTGCTCTGGCTACTTCCTGTTAAAATGGAGCATAGTCCTGCCTAAATTTGGAAGAATAGGAACTGAATTAATAATACTTGAGTCTCAAGGCCCAGATCTAAGTTTTATAGGATTAAGATCTCAATTCCTTAATAATGAGCCTGAAACCCAGTCCGGACCTGATACTTTGAAGAGATATGTTGTAGCCAGTTGCTTCTAAACCATCCTCTGAAAGGGGAATGGTTTGGAAGAGAGGAAGAGCCACAAAAACAATCCTGAAGACCCAGTTATCAAAATTATCAAATATTATCAAAATATTTAACATATGAATCCATAATTTTGTGGGGAAAGGTAAAAGGTACGAGAAAGGATAAAAGAACAGAACTCTTATTTTGCTTGTTGAACAAATACTTAATGTAAGGCCAACTGGTCCGAGGCAGGGGAACGCAATCAGATTCACAAGTTGGATCAGACCGAAACTCTCTGGACCACCCAGTTCCAGAAACTGATCTGGAGACTTTCTGGACCACGCAGTTCCAGGAACTGACCTGGGGACTTTCCACCCGGCCCAGCCTTCCCGCCTTTCGAGGGGCGGGACTAGCGGTCCCAAGACTGATGCAACCGGCACCAGATATTGCCACGATACCCGAAGAGACCACCAGATAAGGAATACCCTGCGCCCTCCCAGATTCACCACACCCCTTTCCTTTCTTCCCCTATAAAATCCTGCCCAACCCTCGCCCGGGCCCCTTTCTCTCGGACCAGTGAACCTCGCCTGGGAGCGCCCCCTAATAAAGCTCACTTGAAGCTTTCTTCTGTTTCGCGGTGCCGTTTGTTAACATCCGACCTTACATTTGGTGCCGAAACCCGGGAGGGGTACCAAGCCCCGCGAGTTACCGCGCGGGCCGCTCCTTCCCTCCCCCAGGAGACAACCAGGGAACCTCTACTCATCCACCCGATCCGGCAGAAAACGGGGTAAGTGCCCCTCCCTTGTTCCCTCCGAACCCCAGAGTCCCTACCCACCGGACTCCCTGTCCCTAATCGCGGCCGCGTCAGGGACTCCTCCGTCCGCTCTCCGGGCCTCGGGCAACTGTGGAAACGTCCCAATTGCCTGGCCGCCCTCCGACCTGCCGTGAATTGGAGACTGAAACCAGGGACGCCTCTCTCCCTCTCCATTCACTCAGGGACAGACTGGGGGTCATGGGAACCTCACAATCGAAACCAGATTCTAAGACGCCCCTGGGGTGTCTCCTAGCCAATTTTACAGCCCTCGGTTTCTCCCAAGATCCCCGTCGCCGACGGCTTATTTTCTATTCCACTGTGGCCTGGCCACAATATCCTCTAGACAATCAATCCAAAATAGCCTCCTGAAGGGACTTTCGATTTTAACATCCTCCGTGATCTAGATAATTACTGCCGCAGGACGCGCAAATGGTCCGAGGTCCCCTGTGTTCAGGCCTTCTGGTATTTACGCTCCCGCCCTTCCCTCTGCGTCGATTGTTCCACTTCCCAGATCCTTCTTGCCAGACAGACATCTCCTACATCCAAGCCCCTAATTTCCTTTGACGATGACACCTCTCCACTAGCCGACCCACCCGAATCTCTCGCCTCTCCCCACTCCAGAGCTCCTCTCCAGCCTCCACCCTACCTGAAGTGGTCTCTCCTCCTCCCGAACCCGCTCCGGCCCATCCAACCGATCCCCCGCCTCCCTCAACAGTTTCTCCTCCCACGGCCCTTGCTTCGCCAATTAGTGCACATACACGCTCTCACGACTCCCAAGATCCAAATCTCCTCTGCCCTCTGAGGGAGGTAGAAGGAGCGGAAGGATTAGTTAGAGTTCATGCTCCCTCTTCCCTCCAAGTTCTCTCTCAAATAGAAAAGGGATTAGGCTCATTTTCTGCCAAATCTTCCCGCTACATCAAAGAATTTCGTTACCTCTCTCGAGCTTACGATCTAACCTGGCACGGTATCTTTTTGATCCTATCTTCTACTCTGACCCCTGACGAGAGGGAAAGAATTCAAACTGCTGCCCGAAACTATGCAGATCAGGTTCACCTTACCGACAACTCCATGCCTGTCGGAGCGACTGCCGTACCTGGCACCGATCCAGGCTGGACATATCAGGATGGCCAAAATGGCCGTCGTAAACGCGACCTCATGATCCAATGCCTCCGGGCTGGCATGCAGGCTGCCGCTCATAAGGTAGTCAATTTGAAAAACTAAAAGAGATAACCCAAGAACCTAACGAAAATCCAGCTATCTTTCTCAATCGCCTTACAGAGGCCTTAACTCTCTACACCCGGCTGGATCCCAACACCCCGGCAGGGGCAGCGGTCCTAGCCACCCATTTTATCACCCAATCAGCCCCGGACATCCGACAGAAATTAAAACGGGCAGAAGACGGCCCTCAAACCCCTATTCGAGATCTGGTAAAGATGGCCTTTAAAGTCTACAATGGCCGTGAGGATTTGGCAGAATCCAGCCGACAGGCTCGGATGCACCAGAAGGTGGCCCTCCAAACCCAAGCTCTTGTAGCCTCCCTAAGGCCGGCCATCTCCCATGGATCACAGCATCCACAGGGTCCGCAAAAGGCAACCCCGCCGGGGGCCTGTTTCAAATGCGGAAAAGCAGGCCACTGGGCTCGCCGATGTCCCAATCCCCGACCTCCTTCTAAGCCCTATCCCAGCTGCGGGCTAATGGGCCACTGGAAGAGTGACTGCCCTACGACTGGCCCTCCCTCAGCGTCTCCACGCGGGGGGCGGGCCGACCCAACGGCATTACCACTCGAACTGCTGGGATTGGCTGACGACTGATGGCCCCCATCACCCTCGCCGAGCCCAGGGTAACGCTACAGGTAGCGGGTAAGTCCATCTCATTTCTGGTGGACACGGGGGCTACCTATTCGGTCCTGCCTACTTATTCCGGGCCAGTTTCTCCTTCCCAGATCTTGGTCATGGGTATTGATGGTAAACCATCCTTCCCACTCCCGACCGGTCCACTCCCATGTCATATCGAAGGACTCCCTTTTACTCGTTCCTTCTTAGTCATACCATCCTGCCCAGTTCCCTTGCTAGGCCAAGATGTCCTTTTCCCTCCAGCTGGTTAGACTTGACCCTAAGGTCCCCTCCTCCCAACTCCTGCTTCCTCTTCTCAGCCTGTCTCTAGAACCCTCCCCCTCCTTCCCCCTCTTCCAATCACACCGAACCCAATCAATCCCCAAGTCTGGGATACTTCTAAGCCCATAATAGCAACACACCATTCCCCCGTCCTCATCCGCCTAAAGGACCCCTCCAAATTTCCATCAAGGCCCCAATTTCCCATCTCTGAGACTCACCTTAGGGGCCTACAACCTATTATCACCAGACTCCTAAACCAGGGACTCCTTATCCCCACTGACTCTCCCTGCAACACCCCCATCCTGCCTGTCCGCAAGGCCTCTGGGGATTATCACCTGGTCCAGGACCTCTGACTAATCAATGAGGCCATAATTCCTCTCCACCCAGTAGTACCAAACCCATACACCTTGCTCTCCCATATCCCCCCATCCACAACCCACTTTACGGTTCTGGATCTCAAAGATGCCTTTTTCACTATCTCCCTACATCCTGACTCCTATTTCCTCTTCGCCTTTACCTGGATGGATCCGGATACTCATACTTCCAGTCAGCTCACCTGGACAGTTCTTCCCCAGGGCTTCTGCGACAGTCCTCACCTCTTCGGTCAGGCGCTGGCACGGGACCTCACTTCTTGCTCCCTTATCCCCAGCACACTCCTTCAATATGTAGATGACATCCTCCTTTGTAGCCCATCTCTCAGCCTCTCAAGACAACACACTGCAGATCTCCTCAATTACCTTGGCTCTTGCGGTTATCGGGTCTCCCCAGCCAAGGCTCAGTTATCTGTATCTTCTGTAACCTAACCACCTTACCCCTACCACAAAAGGTCTAACAGCCAATCGCACCCAGATTATCCATGAACTCCAGCCTCCGGAAACAGCGGAACAAATTCTCTCCTTTGTGGGCCTTATAGGATTTTTCCGACACTGGATCCCTAACTTTGCTCTCCTCGCTAAACCCTTATATCTAGCCACTAAAGAAACCCCTCAAGGACCCCTCACCTCTCCTTCCGCCATTCGACAGGCCTTTCTCACCCTCCGTAACGCTCTGATATCTTCTCCCCTTTCTCTGCCCAAACCAAACTGACCTTTTCACATTTTTGTGGATGAACGGGCCGGAATAGCCACTGGACTCCTTGCGCAGCCTGTAGGGCCTTCCTACCGCCCTGTGGCTTACCTCTCCAACCAGCTAGACCCAACCATTCGGTGATGGCAACCATGCCTTCGGGCCCTAGCAGCAGCAGCCGAACTGACCAAACAAACATTCAAACTGACTCTGGCCCACCAACTAACCATGTTTTCCTCCCACCGGCTGGCCGACCTCCTAGGCCACAAGTCTCCCTCTCCCTCCTTGGCCCCTCCCGCATCCAGGAGTTCCACCTACAATTCCCCATATTCCTTGAATCAAAAAATCTATGGCAGCCACCCAAATCTAGCTGATATTGGGTTGCTTTGCAACTCATCCCTCACGGTAAACACATCAACTGAAGCACCACCAGGCATGTTTTTGTGGTGCACTAGTTCCCTCACAAAAGAGATCAATTCTTCCTCCCCCTTCCCATGTATCCCCGTTACTCTCATCCCACAACTCACACTGTATAGCCAAGCCAAATTTTCCTCGCTAATCACGCCGCCCTTTACCCAACGGAAAAGAGATATCTTTCTTCCTCTGGTCGCAGGCATCTCTCTAGCCACTGCAGGCCTCGGGGAGAGGGAGCTCTAACACATAGTGTTTCAACATCCCGTGACTTAGAACATAAACTCCAGCTAGCCATTGAAGCCTCCGCCACCTCCATCTCCTCTCTCCAATGCCAAATCACCTCCATAGCCCGAGTCGCTTTCCAGAATCGTCGAGCCCTGGATCTTCTGATGACCGACAAAGGAGGTATCCGCCTCTTCCTACAGGAGGAATGCTGCTATTACATCAATGAAACAGGACTCGTCGATGACAACATAAACGCCCTCCATCGCTTCGATTGGTGGCGATCCACCCTCTATACCTGGCTAACACCAATCTTAGGCCCCTTAATTCTCATCTGTATCTTGCTCATGTTTGCCCCCTGTTTTCTTAGGTTCCTTCGCAGGCGCATGGAGGAAGTCTCTCGGGTGGCCACAAACCAAATGCTCCTCGGTCCTTACACATTGCTTCCTACAGAACCCCCCCACTGGTCTCCCCTAAGCCTCGGACCTCTGGTCGCCCGACTCCCCTTGCGACGCCCCCATTCAGCATGAAGTAGTCAGAGATCAGAACGCCGCCCCATTACACCAAAGATGTCGGGATGTAAGGTCAACTGGCCTGAGGCAGGGGAATGCCATCAGATTTACAAGTTGCATCAGACCGAAACTCTCCGGACCACCCAGTTCCAGAAACTGATCTGGAGACTTTCTGGACCACGCAGTTCCAGGAACTGACCTGGGGACTTTCCACCCGGCCCAGCCTTCTCGCCTTTCGAGGGGCGGGACTAGCGGTCCCAAGACTGATGCAACCGGCACCAGATATTGCCACGATACCCGAGAGACCACCAAATAAGGAATACCCTGCGCCCTCCCAGATTCACCACACCCCTTTCCCTTCTTCCCCTATAAAATCCTGCCCAACCCTCGCCCGGGCCCTTTTCTCTCGGACCAGTGAACCTCGCCTGGGAGCGCCCCCTAATAAAGCTCACTTGAAGCTTTCCTCTGTTTCGCGGTGCCGTTTGTTAAGATCCGACCTTACACTTAAAGGTATCCCAAGGGGCAAGATATTCACTTCCACTTTGGGAGTCTGCTTGCTGGCTGTTGGCATGCTTGGCTGTTCAGTCTCTGCTAATCTTCTTACTCTAGTGTGATGTACCCATGGTTTTACTCCAGCCAATTTTAGAGAGGCATGAAAAGTAAGAATAATGTCACAGGACCCCTTCCATTTCTCTTCAAACTGCTGCTCAGGTCCTTGTTCTTTCCATACTTGCAGCAGCATCTGTCTCCTACTTTGAAGGGATGCAAGGGAGCTTCCAGGTGAGGGAGAGACCTGTGGGAAATAAACTCATGCATCGCAGCTAACAGTTGACCAATCTGTTGCACATGCTGCTTAATTTTTACCTCCTGTGTTAGAAATGTTTCTCTTTCTTTACTCTTTGGAGCTAAGAATGGCCCACTCCTAGAGACCACCAGTATACAGAGAAGAGCAGTCATCAAGACTTTGTTCCATTTTAGATGAGTTTCCTGGCATAGCTTGGGGATAGTTTGTCCCAGAGTGTAATTCGTCTTCTTAGCTTTTCTGTGATGAAAGCAGATCCATTGTCATGTTGAATAATAGAGGGAAGGCTGTCTACTTAGGAATAACGTCCTTAAGAAGGGTTTTTGCCACTCCAGATGCTTTTTCCATTATAGCTGGGAAGCCCTCTATTCAACCTCATCAAAGAGAGTGGAAGAATTTTTAAATGCTGTGGCATCCAGAGTCTGACATAGCCCAGAAAATTCAAGTTCGCAACAATACAGAAATGCAGCTGAAATCACATTCACAATGGTCACCTATTTTTACCATTGTTATGCTGTTTTGACTTTCAAATTTGTTCCCCTCCTCAGTGTCAAGTAGATGTGCAATGCATGTCTGAAAAGCCACAAAACAGGCCTCTTTTTTTTTTTTTTTGCGGTATGCGGGCCTCTCACTTTTGTGGCCTCCCCCGTTGCGGAGCACAGGCTCCGGACGCGCAGGCTCTGGACGCGCAGGCTCAGCGGCCATGGCTCACGGGCCCAGCCGCTCCGCGGCATATGGGATCCTCCCAGACCGGGGCACGAACCCGTATCCCCTGCATCGGCAGGCGGACTCTCAACCACTTGCGCCACCAGGGAGGCCCCAGGCCTCTTTTTAAAGTTAAACCATGTATAAGCCAGAGTGACTTCCTCGTACCTCAATACATGCAGATATTTTTCTTTCATTTCCCCTTTTGATTGCAAGTCTTTCAATAGAAGACATTGATGACCAAAATATCTGTCCATTGATGCTGTGGTGATTCAGCTGTTTGCTCTGAGTGTAGATCATGTCTGTCACTTCTAGGTCTCCTTTATGTTTGCCTAGTTAATCCACATAGGAGGAAAACTCATCAGGTATGGTAAGCAAGCTCAGAGGTATGCTAATGAGGGAAAGCTTAATAGGCCAGACATTTGATCACTTATACCCAATTGTCACACAAGCACTGTACATGTACTTTCAGCAGTAGACCTAAAATAAACAGTGATACATCATGAGTAATTTGATAACTTCACTAGGTAAATTTTCTTTCCTCCTAAACATCAGGGCAAATATGTACTTAACACAATAACTTTCATAAATACAGACTTCAATTAACAGAACTATAACTTTCTATCTGTTGAAACATAATCCTATTTTTTTCTCCTAAAATGACCCTCGTATCCATCGAACACAGCCAAATTTAAGATATTTGTTTTCAAAATGTCTGTTCCTCCGCCTGTAGAGGACCAGATAGGCTCCTCCACATTGACTCTAGGGTAATTTCTCAAAAGGATCCTCAGACTAAATTTCAAAAGGCCCTCTAGAGGCCCAGAAAGCCATGCCAAAGGTCTGCCATCAGATTTTGCCCTGGTGGATTTCTCTTTTACAGAATTCCCCCAAATATCAAGATTCCTACATATTCCAGGAGACTGTCTTTCTAATTCACATTATAAGGCTGCTCAGAACTCAAGAGTTTCCAATTTCCAGAGGGACCAGGCAGAGACAAAAGGAGAATACTTCAATTTTATCTACAGAGGTATAATTTACCCAATTGCTCCAAGTCATTAGTATCTTTAAGGGAAGGGCTTCCTTCTTTCTGAAAATCCATAAATATTATTTACCAGCTCACTCAGCAACTAATCCTTTTGTTAACATATTTAACATATTATGAGGCCATCAGATTCTTCATTAAGATTTTTAAAATTTCTTACTAGCTCAGAATTTATCGGAGACCTGTATTTGTCAAAAGGTCCTTTGCCTAAGTCTTCTTGAAAATGAAACACATTTGCAAAGGCATCAGAGTACAAAAATTATCTGTAAACGACAGAAAGACTTAAAAGGGCACAGTTAAACATCTGACTGCAATGTAATTGGTGAAGAAACTTGTTTACAATAACTGGAATTATGTTTACTTTAACTTATTACCTTTAACTGAACATACCAAATAATCGTAGTTAAATATTTCTCTCTGAGGTGCCTCAGGGGCTCTCTGAATCATCTCAAAGTTAGCTGGAGATCAAAGGAACTTTTAGAAAGAGCTAAACAATACTCATTCATTTAACCAAAGTAAAGAGATTTCAACAGCAAATACAGATCACTTAAAGGCAAAGGAACTCACAAGCTGTTATGAAAAGCAGTATTCCAAGAAGAAAATTTTGAAGGGAGAAACTAAATCCGGTCTTGCCCTGGCTCACTCACAGCAAAATCCATTTACCAAACTAGATTTAATCTAATCTTAGAAAATCCTGATCATGCACATACCTAAAAACTTGTGCTTTTTTACAGAGAATATCTCAGGGTGGCATCAAATACATTTAGTATCCTAAATACCTTTAGTCTTCCTGCAAAGGGAAATCAGTTTTCAGTAATTAATGTTTCAGTATCTTATTTTATTTGGAAATGTCCTACCTATTCAATAAACTTCACTTATTTAATGTAACTCAAATTTTTAAGTTACCAAGTAGCTGAAGAGATTATTCTTAAGCAGACTTTCCTAAAACAATTATTGCTAAAGAGTTTACCCAAAAGATTTTGCCTCATTTGCATTACCTAACAATGATGACCCTAAAGACTCTATATTAATCAAACAAACAAGCTTAAGCCACTTTCAATAGCAGACATCAATTCAGTACTGAATATTTCCGAGATCATGTGGTCCTAAAGTTTATCTTGGCCAATTTTCTAGATTTAAATTTAAATTTAAATTTCATTTCTAAGTACTTACTTTAAAGTCAGTTAAATAGAGCTCATTTACAAGTTAACTTTTACCTAAAGACAGACCACAGATCTCACAGTTTTTCTGAGTGAGTTTAAAAAATATTTCTTTCCCCATCTTTTTCTTTAGTCTCAGGAACTAGAGATGGTCTGGATAAGATAAATGTTCTGGAGGACCCAGGCATAGGAGAGAGAAATAACAATTCCATTTTATGGGGACATAGGTGAAGATACACCAGTTTTGTAAAAGTAACCTGGGTGGGGGACCCAGTTACAAGACAGAACAGAGCTCTGGTCACCCATAACAAAGCTCGGGCAGAAGGGAAAACCAGAATTCGGCCACAGGCAAAGCCGGATGCAATAGGGAAGTGTACACTGGTGTTGTCACACAAGAGCCCTTTTATTCACCAAAGATGTCTCAACCAGTCAATGCAAATACTGAAACATATACATACCAACAACAAACATGGTCCCACAAACAAAAGGTAAGACAAGGTGTAGCCCAAGGATTCCATTTCCACTCCCAGACAGAGGACTCAAAGTGGCTCACAAGGAGAAGGTAGAATTTTCCCACCTTATGCAAGCTAGAGTGGTTCACCCCAAAACAATATACAAAATCCCCCACAAATGACAGATAAGCTACGGCCACACAGACAGAAAATCACAGGAGGTATATTTTTAAAATTCCATTTTCACTCCCAGACAAAGGCTTCCAATAGATCATCTCAGTTCTTGAAAGAGAACAAATCCAGAGTTGATTCTCAGAGAGCCCAGAGTGGCTAACCCAGATGGAGAAGAGATAATTCACAGCCTTTTTATTCCTGAGAAAATACAACTCTAGATGGAGAATAGATAGTAATTTAGGCTACCATTCGAAGACCACCTTTCCTCATTGTCAAGAATGTGCATTGGCCAAACAAGTTTATAATAAGGTCTCACTCCTTTGTTCTTTGTCATACATTTATAGTTGTAGGTTGACCAGTCTGCCTTAATTATCCCCGGGGGCAGGGGGCTGTCAGATGGAATTAAAGTAGCACTTCCTATAGTCAATCAAAAAATATTCACGCACGGACTGGAAACAGAACCAAACCTGCACCAGAAGACACAAGCTCTATGCCAGGCAAAGACAGACCCCACAAAGCTCAAAATGACCGCTTCCATGTCCCACTTAGCCCATGGCCTTAGTCCAAGCAGCACCTTATCATTCGGATTTCTGAAACAGAAAATCCCGAGAAGCAACCCAAAATTCTTCAGAGGGACAAGATTGAAGGAGTCTGAGAGTGCACTCCCGGGTACTTACCCAGATTCTGGCAGAGCTGTTGTAACATCAGACTGTATCATTTCTGCTTCCTCAAAATAATTCCTCAGAGTGGGAAGTCCAGGGCAGTCTAGGTAGGAAGAAGAGAGGAATGTCCTCAAGGCAAAGATGGCCTTGGCAGCTGCTAGGGCAGTCCATTTTCTGCTGCCTACTTCTGCCTCGAAGTTCTAGCTGCAGGGATGGTGGACTGGCTAAGACTGGGGCTCGACTTTCCAGGCAAGGGTCCCCCATGATCTGACCTCTAAAGGAATTCTCTAACCCTCCAGTCTCTCAAAGGAGGCTGGTGTGGAGAAAACCTCGGAGCGCCCAATCAATCCAGGGAACCCTCCCCCTGGGAACGTCCCCAAGTTGGCCCCACATAGGGTGCCAAAATTAATGCTGAAAGCTCAGCCTTTCTGTACAGTGGTGCCAAATCAAATCTCAGAGGCAGAGTTTGGGGTGAAATAGAAAGGGTTAGCTTTATTGCTTTGCCAGGCAAATGGGGACACAGTCGGCTCTTGCCTTGAAAAATTTTGTGTCCCAACTTGGTAGGATTTGATGAGGAATTTTATGCAACAGTTCAAGGGTTGGGTTGCTGAGATTACAGTGTATGCGGAGTCTCAGGTGGTCAATCTCCTAATCTTGATGAGTTTCTCTGGACCCTTTAATGTCTCAGGTGGTTTCTTGGTTGCTCCTCCCTTGATTAGCAACTGTTTGAATCTGTCCTTTGGAACTCAGGGGAGTTCATGGAGGCTGGAATCTTACAAGAAATGAGAAATAAAAAGGGCTTCGTGCCCAGGAGCCCCACAAGGTCTTCCTTGCTTTCAATAACATGTTTATTAGCTTTTAGCAAAACTAGCCACAGTAAAAGTATTATATTTAATGTTTATAACTCTAAAGACATATGTGTATTAATTAATTAAACAAACCTCGTCTGACTTTATTATCAAATATGTTCCGAGATCACAAGTATGTTAAATTCATTTGAGTTAGTTTCTATTCTATTTCTGAGAATTTATATAGACCCTTACTTTTCTTAAATCCAATTAAATATAAATCAATTTACAAATCAATTTTGGCAGTAATACCTAAGGGCAGGAAGAAACCATATTTAAAACACACACATGCAGACATACAGACAGACATAATTAGAAATTTCATAGTTTTTATTTAAAACTTTAGCTGTGAGTCAGGTACAATAAAAAACACACTAGTTTAAAAATGAGTTGAAATAAATTAAGTTACTTGCTCAAGTGGCTAAAGTCTTTTAATTTTTATGAAGAAGAACTTTAAAATCTATCTTTTCCATTGACAAACGATTCTGAAACTGAGGAGGAC
This sequence comes from Mesoplodon densirostris, assembly GCF_025265405.1. Lineage (NCBI taxonomy): Eukaryota > Metazoa > Chordata > Mammalia > Artiodactyla > Ziphiidae > Mesoplodon > Mesoplodon densirostris. The sequence continues at coordinate 3,303,943 of NW_026778236.1, read as the reverse complement.
CCTGCGGGGCTCCTGGGCACAGAAGAATTTTTTGTCCCCCATTTCTTGGAGAAAAGACTCCAGCCTCCACGACCTTCCCTGAGTTCCAAAGAGCAGATTCAAACAGTTTCTAATCAAGGGAGGAGTAGCCAAGAAACGACCCAAGGCAAGATTAAAGGGTCCAGAGAAACTCAAAAAGATTAGGAGATCAGGGAGGGAGATGCAAGAGGGAGGAGATATGGGGATATATGTATATGTATAGTTGATTCACTTTGTTAGAAAGCAGAAAGTAACACACCTTTGTAAAGCAATTATACTCCAATAAAGATGTTTTTTTTAAAAAAAGATTAGGAGATCAACCACCTGAGTACCCCACAGACCGAAATCTTCTCAGTAACCTCACCCTTGAACTATTGCTATAAAACTCCTCACCAAATCCTCCCCGGTTGGGACACATAGTTTTTCCAGGCGGGAACCCAGTGTGTTCCCCTTTGCCTGGGAAAGCAATAAAGCTATTCTTTTCTACTTCACACAAAACTCTGTCTCCAAAGTTTGATTTGACACCAGTGTACAGAAAAGTTGAGTTTTGGCATCATTATCTCTGTTACAAAATTTGTCAGCAAGAAAATTAACTTTATATGAATAAATTTTCATAAATAATAAAATAGATATAAATAAGAGTCTTTTGTCAACTCTTTAAGAAAAATTATGTTTTATGTGATATCTATTAAAAATAGTTTTCCCAAATATTTTGGTAACTTAAAACCTTACAGCTTTCCTAAATTAAATTAAATGATGGGAATTCATTGATGGTCCAGATTATTTTCATGTAAGATAAAACACTGAAACAGTATTTAACTAGTTTAAGTTTACCTATTTTTGACCTCTTATTACAGAGAGGTATGTTTGGCTCTATTAGTAAATATATTTTGTATCTTTATTTTGTAAATAAGTTTACAATTGTATAAACAATTATTTATTTTTACTAAAATAAAGTTTCATAAGATTAAGAATTCTAATTAATATATGTAGTTAAAGGTGCCAAGTATAATAATTGAATAGGATATTTTTTGGGAGTAAGAAAATGTATAAGGTAAGGAGATGAATCTGTTAAGGAAAAAGAAAGTGATTCCATCCCAAAGCTGGTGAGTTCTAATAGGAAAACAATCTGGCAAACAAACAAAAAATAAAGGGACAAACTAAAATGGAAACAGGGAGTTTTATAAGGTTTGTGAAGAAAAGGAAATCTTTAGAAATAAATTTTATGTGTGGTCATGTTATTCAAAAACTGGGTTCACCTCTTTTTGGGTGTTGAGCCAATAGACACAACCAAGACAAAGATTGGGAGAAGGAAGTATTTACTCCTTGTAGCAAGTAAAGAGAATACCGGGGCATTGTGCCAAAGCATTGTCTCCCAAAACAACATAACCGGGGAATTTTTAAGCTAAGGGTACATGCATATTCATGAGGGGGCTTGAGCAGATTGGAATTCATCATAGAATTTGGAGAAAGATCCAACTTGAACAGAGTCCAAGTTGATTGAAGCCAGGTGGGTTCATTCCATCCTCCACCTGGGAAGGAGCCTTGGTTCCTGCTGAACTCAAATATATTGTGTATATCCCTTGAGGACCCAGAACGCTGCCTCAAGGCTGCACTATTATTTCTTGACTGCTCTTATCTAGTTTCTGCATTCACTCCCTTAAGATCATTAATTACTAAGACCTGTTCAAGAGCAAGCATTGCAGCCAGGTTTAGATCACAAAATGGCTAAGGCCAAATTGGGTTTTTTAAATTTCAACAAAGACATTCCTTTTTCCCTTTCTCTCAGGATCCCCTACTCTAAATGCTTATAGTCAGTACTGGATAAGAATTAGAATAAATGTAATGAAGTAATTGAGTCTAATGTCAAAAATAAACTGAAATTTGGTTTTCTCTCTGTTAAAAGGACATTTTTTTTTCTGTTTGTCTGCTGGTGATAATAAGTGATTATAAAAGTGTCTTTACCTCTAAGTAACCTATATAGAAAAAAAAATTAGCTAAGATCTATGTCTTGTCAAAATAATTGCTTATGTTCTATTGTTTTTATCAGGTCTATGATTACTTATGTAAAACTAGTCTTCTCAATATTAAAAGAGCTAACTTTTGTCCAAAACTATATAACCTTCTATAATTAAAGTTTTATTTCTTATTTGGCTAAATGAATAATTAAGCAGTTCACTAAGTGCTCTTGATATTTTGGACAAACTTCCCCCAAATTAAATTCTAAATGAAGCCTTTTTAGTTAGAAGTAACTTGGAGTAAGTAAACAGGATCCTGTGTTTTCCTATCTTTCTATCAACTGGAAAAAAAAAAGGTACAACCTAAAAGTTGAGAGTTATGTTTTATTCAGTACACATTCTGAGGACTTCAAGCCAGAGACACATCATCTCAGATAATGCTGAGAAACTTCTGAGGAGACAAGGTGGGAGGGATGGAGGAAGCCAGGATATATGGGAGTTTTTGCAACAAAAGAGATAGTCAGAAAATCAAAAGACTACTATTAATAAAAGAAAAGCAGATATCTCAAGTTAAGGAATTTAGTGCTTTTCTATGTACAGGAAGATGCATGGTAGGCATCGTATTTCTATCCTGAGTTTCCTTAAGGCTCACCATTGTTGTGACTATAATGTGGTGGCTTGACGGTTACAATGTCATTTCTTTACTAATATGGCAGGCAATATTATAGTTCACACCTCTCTCCTTATAAAAAGACAGGTATTAAACTAATTAGGCACATTTGATATATTAAATTACATGAGAGGTATTATAAAATGAGAAATAATATTAAGGCTTCTTTATTTTGTGCTGTATAGGTATTTGTTATAAGTGTTCAAGAAAGTGTATGAAATTTCTGGAAATCTTACATGTCCCAGTGTAAAATGTTGTCTGTTGTCAATTGAAGCTCATACTAAAGGACTGAACCTGAGTATTAGGGAAATGCCTCAGGTGACTTTCTTGTAAAGGCATCAACAACAACAGAATATGCAGAGCTAATGAAGCCCATTCCATTTCTGGAAACAAACAAACAAACAAACAAAACATTTTTAAAACCCCAAAAAACAAAAACCCCGACCTCTTATCACCAGACTTTTACAATTCTTTTTTTTTAATTCTATTGGGGTATAATTGATTTATAATGTGTTAGTTTCAGGTGTACCACAAAGTGAATGTGTTATACAAATACATATATTCAGTCTTTTTTTAGATTATTTTCCCATATAGGCCATAGAGAGTACTGAGTAGAATTCCCTGTGCTATACAGCAGCTCCTTATTATTTATCTATATTATAAATAGTAGTATGTATGTGTCAATCCCAATCTTCCAATTTATCCCTCTACCCCCCTTATTCCTGTAAACCATAAGTTTATTTTCTACATCTGTAACTCTATTTCAGGTTTGTAGGTAAATTTATTTGTACTTTTTTTTGACTCCCCATATAAGTGATATGATATATTTGCCTCTCTCTCTCTGACTTCACTCATTATGGCACTCTCTAGGCCTATCCATGTTGCTGTAAATGACATTATTTAGGTTTATTTTTATGGCTGAGTAATATTCCATTGTATATATGTGCCACATCTTTATCCATTCCTCTGTTGATGTACATTTAGGTTGCTTCCATGTCCTGGCTATTGTAAATAGTGCTGTAATGAATATTGAGGTGCAAGTATATTTTTAAATTATGGTTTTCTCTGGATATAGGCCCAGGTGTGGGATTGCTGGATCATATGGTAGCACTACTGTCAGTTTTTTAATTAACCATCCTACGGTTCTCCATATTGATGATACCAGTTTGCATTCCCACAAACAGTGTAGGAGGGTTCCCTTTTCTCCACACCCTCTCCAGCATTTCTTGTTTGTAGATTTTTTGATGATGGCCATTCTGACCAGTGTGAGGTGACACCTCATTGTAGTTTTGATTTGCATTTCTCTAATACTTAGTGATATTGAACATCTTTTCATGTGCTTTTTAACCATGTATATATCTTCTTTGGAGTAATGTCTATTTAGATCTTCCACCTGGTTTTTGATTGGGTGTTTGGTTTTTCTTTTGATATTGAGCTGCATGAGGTCTTTGTATATTTTGGAGATTAATCACTTGTTGGTTGTTTTGTTTGCAAATATTTTCTTAAATTCTGAGTGTTTTCTTTTTGTTTTTTTGATATCCTTTACTGTGTAGAAACTTTTAAGTTTAATTAGGTCCCATTTGTTTAGTTTTGTTTTTATTTTCATTACTCTAGGAGATGGATAGAAAAAGATCTTGCTGCAAATTATGTCAGAGTGTTCTGCCTATGTTTTCCTCTAAAAGTTTTATAGTATCTGGCCTTACATTTAGGTCTTTAATCCATTTTGATTTTATCTTTGTGTATGGTGTTACAGAGTGTTCTAATTTTATTATTTTAAATGTAGGTGTCCAGTTTTCCCAGCAACAATTATCAAAAAGACTCTCTTTTCTCCATTGTATATTCTGGCCTCCTTTGTCATAGATTAGGTGGCCATAGGTGCGTGGGTTTAATTTCTGGGCTTTCTATCCTGTTCCATTGATCTATATATTTGGTTTTGTGGCAATACCATACTATTTTGATTACTGTAGCTTCATAGTACAGTCTGAAGTCAGGGAACTTGATTCCTCCACTTCCATTTTTCTTTCTCAAGATTGCTTTGGCTGCTTATGGTATTTTGTGATTCCATACAAATTGTAAAATTTTTTGTTCTAATTCTGGAAAAAATGTGCTTGGTAATTTGATAACGGTTGCATTCAATCTGTAGATTTCCTTGGGTAATATAGCCATTTTCACAATATTGATTCTTCCAATCCAAGAACATGGTACACCTCTCCATCTGTTTGCATCATCTTTAACTTTTTCCTTCAGCATCTTATAGATTTCTGAGTACAGGTATTTTGACTCCTGAGGTAGGTTTATTACTTGTTATTTTGTCATTTTTTGATGCAATATTAAATGGAAATGTTTCCTTAATCTATCTTTCTGGTCTTTCATTGTTAATGTATAGGAATTCAAGAGGTTTCTGTGTATTAATTTGGTACACTTCCTCTTTACCAAATTCATTGATGAGCTCTAGTAGTTTTCTGGTTACATCTTTAAAATTCTCTTAGTATAGTATCATGTCATCTGCAAACAGTGACAGTTTTACTTCTTTTCCAAACTGGTTTTCTTTTATTTATTTTTCTTCTCTGATAACCATGACTAGGATTTCCAAAACTATGTGTAATAGAAGTGTTGAGAGTGAATGTCCTTGTCTTGCTCCTGATCTTAGAGGAAATGCTTTCACTTTTACACCATTGAGTATGATGTGAGCTGGCGGTTTGTTGTGTATGGCCTTTATTACAGTGAGGTGGGTTCCCTCTAAGCCCACTTTCTGAAGAATTGTGTTTCTTTTTTTTTTTTTTTTTTTTTTTTTTTTTTTTTTGCGGTATGCGGGCCTCTCACTTTTGTGGCCTCCCCCGTTGCGGAGCACAGGCTCCGGACGCGCAGGCTCCGGACGCGCAGGCTCAGCGGCCATGGCTCACGGGTCCAGCCGCTCCGCGGCATATGGGATCCTCCCAGACCGGGGCACGAACCCGTATCCCCTGCATCGGCAGGCGGACTCTCAACCACTTGCGCCACCAGGGAGGCCCAGAATTGTGTTTTTTTAAAATCATTAATGGATGATTAATTTTGTCAAAAGCTTTTACTTCCTCTAGTGAGATGGTCATCTTGTTTTTATTCTGCCGTTTGTCAATGTGGTATATCACGGTGGTTTATTTGCATATATTGAAGAATTCTTGCAACACTGGGATAAATCTCACTTGATCAAGTTGTGTGATCCTTTTAATGTGTTGTAGGATTCAGTTTGCTAGTATTTTGCAAAGGATTTTTGTGTCTATGTTTATCAGTGATATTGATCTGTAATTTTCTTTTTTTGTGATATCTTTGTCTGGTTTTTATTAGCAGTGTGGTGGTGGCTTGGGAGTGTCCCTTCCTCTGCACATTTTTGGAAGAGTTTCATAACTGTAAGTGTTAGCTCTTCTCTAAATGCTTGATAGAATTCACCTGTGAAGCCATCTTGTCCTGGAATTTGTTTGTTGGAAGATTTTAATTACATTTTCAATTTCATTACTAGTGATTGGTCTGTTTCTATTTTTTATTTCTTCCTGGTTCAGTCTTAGGAGATTGTACCTTTCTTCAAATTTGTCCCTGTCTTCCAGGTGTCCATTTTATTGGCAAACATTTTCTTGTAGTAGTTTCTTGTGATCCTTTGTATTTTTGTTGTGTCCACTATAATCTCTTCTTCATCTCTAATATTCTTATTTCTAAGAATATTCTTGATTTGAGTCCTCCCTAATATTCACGATTTGAGTATTCTTTCTTCATTTCTAATATTCTTTTTTTGGGTGGGGTCGGTACATGGGCCTCTCACTGTTGCAGCCTCTCCTGCTGCAGAGCACAGGCTCTGGACACGCAGGCTCAGTGGCCATGGCTCACAGGCCTAGCCACTCCATGGCATGTGGGATCTTCCCAGACTGGGGCACGAACCCACGTCCCCTGCATTGGCAGGTGGACTCTCAACCACTGCCCCACCAGGGAAGCCCATTTCTAATATTCTTGATTTGAGCCTTCCCCTTTTTTTCTTGATGAGTCTGTCTAAAAGTTTATCAACCTTGTTTATATGCTCAAAGAATGAACTTTTCCTTTTATTGAACTTTGCTACTGTTTTCTTTGTTTCAACTTCATTTATTCCTGTTCTGATCTTTATGATTTATTTCCTCTGCTAACATTTTGTTTTGTTTCTTCTTCTTTGTTTGCTTTCTTTAGGTGTAAGGATAGGTTGTTTATCTGAGATTTTTCTTGTTTCTTTAGGTAGGATTTTATTGCTGTAAACTTCCCTCTTAGAACTGCTTTTGTTTTGTCTCATAGGTTTTGGCTTATCATGTTTTCATTGTCATTTGTCTCTAGGTATTTTTTGGTTTCCTGTTTAATATCATTAGTGATACATTGGTTATTTAGTAGCATATTCTTTAACCTCCATGTGTTTGTGTTTTTTCTTGTTGTTGTTTCGGTTTTGTTTTTGTTTTTTATTACAGTTTTTTGTCCTCTATTTTTTTCTAAACTCATAGTATTGTGATTGGAAAAGATTCTTTATCCAATTTGCATTTTCTTAAATTTACTGAGGCTTGATTTGTGATCCAAGACATGATCTGTCCTGGAGAAGGTTCCATGTGCACTTGAGAAGATAGTGTATTCTGCTGCTTCTGGATGAAATGTCCTATAAGTATCAATTAAGTCTATCTTGTCTAATGCATCATTTATGGCTTCTGTTTCCTTATTAATATTCTGTCTTGATGATCTATCCATTGTTGAAAATGCGGTGTTAAAACCCTCCACTATTATTGTGTGCTGTCGATTTCCCCTTTTAAGGCTGTTAACATTCACCTTATATATTGAGGTGCTATTATGTTGGGTGCATATATGTTTACAATTGTTATATCTTCTTTTGAATTGATTCCTTGATCATTATGTAGTGTCCTTCATTTTCTCTTGTAACAGTCTTTATTTTGTAGTCTATATTGTCTGATATGAGTACTGTTACTCCAGGCTTTCTTTTTCCATTTGTATGGAATAATTTTCTTCATTCCCTCACTTTAAAAAAAATAAATTTATTAATTTAATTAATTTATTTATTTTTGGCTGCATTGGGTCTTCGTTGCTGTGTGTGGGCTTTCTCTGGTTGTGGTGAGTGGGGATTACTCTTCATTGCAGTGTGCAGGCTTCTCATTGCAGTGGTTTCTCTTATTGTGGAGCAATGGCTCTAGGGGCACAGGCTTCAGTAGTTGTGGTACACAGGCTCAATAGTTGTGGCTCGTGGGCTCTAGAGTGCAGGCTCAGTAGTTGTGGTGCACAGGATTAGTTGCTCCACGGCATGCGGGATCTTCCCAGGCCAGTGCTCGAACCCATGTTCCCTGCACTGGCAGGAGATTCTTAACCACTGTGCCACCAGGAAAGCCCCATCCCCTCACTTTCAGTCTGTATGTATCCATAGGTTTGAAGTGGGTCTCTTGTAGACAGCATATATATGGGTCTTATTTTTGTATATATTGAGCCAGCCTGTGTCTTTTGGTTGAAGGATTTACTCTATTTACATTTAATGAAGTTATCAATATTTATGTTCATATTGTCATTTATTATTTTCAGTTCTTTTTTGGGGGGGGTTAGTTAGTTTTTTTTTTTTTTTTTTTAGGTTTTTTTCTTCTTTTGTGGATCCCACCTAGAGAAGTTCCTTTTACATTTGTTGTAAAGCTCGTTTGGTGGTGGTGAATTCTCTTAACTAGTGCTTGTCTGTAAATCTTTTCATTTCTCCATCAAATTTTCATGAGAGCCTTGATAAGTATTCTTGGCTGCAGGTTTTTCCCTTTTGTCACTTTAAATATACCCTGTCACTCCCTTCTTGCCTGCAGATTTTTTTGCTGAAAAATCAGCTGATAACCTTATGGGGATTGCCTTGTATGTTATTTCTTGTTTTTCCCTTGCTGCTTTTAGTATTTTTTTCTTTGTATTTAATTTTTGTTAGTTTGATTAATATGTGTTTCAGTATGCCTCTCCTTGTGTTTATCCTGTATGGGACTCTCTGTACTCCCTGGACTTAGGTGACTATTTCCTTTCCCCTTGTTAGGGAATTTTTCCCCTATAATATCTTCAAATATTTTCTCATATCCTGTCTCTCTTCTTCATCTGGGACCCCCACAATTCGAATATTGATGTATTTAATATGGTCCAAAAGGTGTCTGAGACTGTTCTCATTTCTTTTCTTTTTTTTTCTCTTTATTTTGCTCTGTGGCAGTGATTACCAATGCTCTATCTTCCAGATCACTTATCCATTCTTCTGACTCAGTTATTCTGCTATTGATTCCTTCTAGTGTATTTTTCGTTTCATTTATTGTATTGTTCATCACTGTTTATTTGTTCTTTAGTTTTCCTAGGTGTTTGTTAAACATTTCTTTTATCTTCTCAATCCATGCCTCTATTCTATTTCTGAGATCTTGGATCATCTTTATTATTATGACTCTGAATTCTTTTTCAGGTAGATTGCCTACCTCCTCTTCATTTAGTTGGTCTTGTACATTTTCTGCTTGCTTCTTCATCTGCAACATATTCTTCTGTCATCTCTTTTTGTTTAAATTACTGTGTTTGTGTTCTTCTTTCTGCAGGCAGTCAGGTCATAGTTCCTCTTGCTTCTGGTATCTGTCTCCTGCTTGGTGAGTTTGGTCCAGGGTATTATGTAGGCTTCCTTGTGTGAGGGACTGGTGCCTTCCCTCTCATAGGTGGAGTTGGGTCTTATCTCTCTGTTGGGCAGGGTCATTCTAAGGAGTCTGTTTTGTGGTGTCTGTGAGTTTAATATTACTTTAGGTAGCCACTCTGCTGATTGGTGAACTTGTGGTCCTGTTTTGCTGGTTCTTGGATCTGAGACACCCAACGCTGGAGATTGCTGGCTGTTGGGTCCCTTTTGTCAAGATGGGGATTTCTGGGAGAGCTCATGCAATAAATATTCCCTTGGGATGGGAATTCCCTGGTTGCCCAGTGGCCAGAACTTGGTGTTCCCACCACAGGGGATCAGGTTCTACTCCTGGCTGGGGAAAAAAGACACTGCTGTTGCATGGTGCAGCCAACACCCCAAAAATGTAAACAAACAAACAGACAAACAAAAACCAAGACAAACAATAAAAACAAAACCCAAAAAACAAACAAAAGAAGTAAAGAAAACAAGAAAAGAACAAAACCAAAAAAATACCCCAATAAAAACAAAAGTAACAAAAACAAAAAACAACAACAAAAAAGCAAAGAAAACAAAAACACACCAAAAACATGGCAAAACAACAAGAAAAATGGAAAAAAAAGAGAAAGAAAATCAAAGCAAAAAAAAAAACCTCCCCAAAACCAAAAATCAGAAAAAGAAGAAAAAAACACAGAGAAACAAAAACAAAAAAACTAAAACAAACATAAAATATAATAGAAAAGTAAAAATATATTCTAAAAATTAAATAAATAAATAAATAAAATAAAACAACAAAACAATTTCCTTTGGCCTTCTCTGTCAGTGTCCTTGTCCTCATGGTGAGCCACAACCAACCCCCATGTCCCCAGGAAGCTGTTCAAGACCTCTAGGTAAGTGTCTGGATCTGCTTTGGCACTGTGAGGGCAGTTCAGACTCTGATCTGACCCCACTTTCATGTGTACCTGTCCCCAGTGTCTACTGCTGATGAACTTATACCTATCTCAGTTGTGGGATCACTTATTGTCCATTCAGATGTTCTGTAGTTGTAGGATATACCAGGCTGACCACAGGGGTTTAATCCATGTCTTATACAGCTGCACAGAGAGATTTCAGTTCCTCTTCTTTAGTTGCACAGTCCCTGGGTCTCAGTTTTGGTTTTGGCCCCACTTCTGAATGTGGGTCACCCTCAGGTGTCTGCCCCCAGCCCAGGTGAGAGTAGGCAAAGGCAGTGACTAACTGGGACATGCTTGTTCACTTAGGTGGGAAGGGCGATAGTTGGCAACCTACTGGTGTGTGCATGCTTGCTTAAGCAGAAGGGAGATAAGGCAACTATGACTGGGGCTCTAGCACTTGCTCAGGTGTGAGGGGGACAAGGTGGCAACAAATGTGGTGCACACTCATTCAGGCAAGAGAGAGAGAGAGAGAGAGAGAGAAGGCTGTCACAACTGGGGTGTGCAGGCTCGCTCCTATGTGTTCCCCCTCTACTGCCCATGGAGGCTGGGCCCGACAGGAATTGGCAATGACTGGAGCACACATGTTTGCTCTATTAGGAGTCCTTCCCAGTGTCCACAGAGGAAGGAGCTGGTGTGTGGAGAGAGAGAATGTGATGGTGGCCCAGCCCCTTGCACACAACTTAACAATGGTGCCTCACTTCCATGGCAATCTATGCTTCCTACAGGAGAATACTCAGCTTCAGAGTTCCTCATTCCTGTCCCCTCACACGCTCTCTGCACAGCCAACAACAGTCATCTCCCCAGGTCTGCTCTCTAACCCCACACTTCAGTACTCAACACCTGCCAGCATTGGCAGATACCTGTCTCAGGCTGGGGCACAGAGGACTGTGGTACAGACCATCTGTGCAAGTCTCTCTCTGTCCTGGCTGCCAAAGATGGGCCACTGTACTTTCTTGTGATAGCCCCTGAAGCCCCCCCCACCACTCTATTTCAACATATTTCACCACAAGTGAGGGTTCCTACCTGTGTGCAGTAACCTCCCCTCTCCTTTAGCGTCCCACCCTAGTGGTGTGGATCCCATCCCGTTTCCTCTTTTATTTCCTAACCTTTCTCTTCTTTGTCCTAACTAGTTATGTGGAGATCTTTTCTTGTCCTTTTAGGTGTCAGAGGTCCACTGGTAGTGTTCAACAGATACTCATTGTGAATTGTTCCACTTGCAGATGTATTCTTCATGTACTTCTGAGGAGAAGTGAACCCCAGGTCCTATTCCACCATCTTGACCCACTCTAGACTTTCGCCATTCTGATGTCTTTATAACACATGACAACAGTCTGCTCCTTAATCAGGGAAATAAGGATGGATAAGCAATTTCAGTAAATTAAGCAGTCAGGGCTCTGCAAAACCCAAGGCAGCTACTTGGTTCTTCCCAGTTCCCTGCCAAATTCCACTGTCATTTTCTGACATTTCTTCACCAACCATAATGCATTTAAGATGACTCAAATTGTAAATAGATATTGTTGGGTAGATGCCTATGAATATGTGAAAATAGGCTACCAGCAATGTCTTTGCTGCTCTGTCTATAACCCTGGAGGAAAACTCACTATTTTTGTCCCCAGATATCTCAGACCTTCTTCTCTGGGCCCTTTGAACACCTGCAGCTGGATTTCAGAATTCAGAAACTCTCAAACTAAAACCTTCCTTTTCCTGAAACTTGTTAACTGTATATAAACTTCAGAGAAACTGTCACACCACTCATATTTAAACCATCCTCATGCCTGTATGAGCCACTCTGAAATTTTACCTGAACACCCGATGACATCACCAAAGACATTTTAAATTGTGAAAGATACCTCAGTTCTGACATCTAGAGATCTTCTGACTAACTGCACCTTGGGCTCAAATAAACTGAGTTATAATTTTCTTCATTTAGTTATTTGACTGATATATATTTCTTTTTAAATTTGTATGTAATTAAAAATATATCTTTATGTATGTAATTTTGCATTGAAGTATTGTTGATTTACAATGTTGTATTAGTTTCAGGTATACAGTAAAGTAATATATGTATCAGATTATATTCCATTATATTTTACTATGAGATATTGAATATAGTTCCCTGTGCCATAAGTAGGTCTGTGTTGTTTATCTATTTTATATATAGTAGTGTGTATCTGTTACCAAACTCCTAATTTATCACTTCCACCACCCCTTTCTGCTTTGGTAACCATAAATTTGTTTTCTATGTCTGAGCCTATTTCTGTTTTGTAAGTAAGTTCATTTGTATCATTTTTAAAAGATTCCACATATAAGTGATTAAGTGATATCATATAATATTTTCTTACTTTGTCTGACTTCCTTCACTTAGTATGATCCTCTCTAGGTCCATCCATGTTGCTGCAAATGACATTATTTTATTATTTTTGTAAATGCCTAATTGTTCATTGTGAATATATATACAATTTATATACAATACCATTGTATATAAATATTTTTTATCCTTTCCTCTGTTGATGGACATTTATGTTGCTTCCATGTCTTGGCTATTGTAAATAGTGCTGCTATGATCATTGGGGAATATGCTCCTTTTATCAACTTCTGTTTTTCTTTTGTTTCCTTAGACATGCCTCATATTAAATGCCTGATTGCTTGAAACATAGGCCAAGCCTTGAGAACCCACCTGCATGACTAAATCCTGAAAGGAGATAAAACTGTTTAATTGAAGTAAGAAGAAGTTTCAATGAAATGGAGAACTCTACTAACCTATTTTCTCTCCTCATAATCACTAGCTCTGCTTTTAATATGTGAATCTTCCAGGGATGTTTCAGAGAAGAAAACTGTGTGTAGGGGGTCCACAGTAGGCTACCCTAAATTGTACCTCAATGGCATATTAATTATTTGGAATTAAAATTACTTAAGAAACAACCAGTGCAAGAGGGACATTCTGAGCCTCCCTTCTGTCTCCCTGAAAGAAGGAAACAATGTCCCATAAGAAATGTGCACTCCTTGCACCTGAAAGAATAAGGATGCCCATATTACCAGAGATAGGGAATTCAGGCCAAGAAGCCTAGTTAAACAAACTTGAGCCTTCTTTAACTTACTACCCCAAGATCAAATTCTGTTCAGATTCTTCACCCAATTATACACCTGGAACCTAAGTATATTTGCTATGCCAGTTCCTCACAAATTTATTGTTTCTTTGTCTACAACCACCCATCAAGAAGGAACTTGCATTTTTCTTTTAGAAGAATGTTGTTTTTATATAAATAAATCAGGAGAGAGTTGGTCCAACAATTAGAAATATTGAAGGTTAACACTGTTATCTTAAGAAATGTCTGAGAAATCTCTCGGGACTGGGGAGACTTATTAGTATGTTGCCTTCTCAAGTAACCTCACTTTTAAGATTAGGACTACAATTTTTATCACTAATTGTCACCTTAGCCTTAAATATTTGTTTATTATTCAAATCAATCGTGTTGTGATTTTTAAATTGTTGAAATACTGGGTCTACTAAGAAAATGGTGAACCAGAGATGGGAAACTATTCACCAAGCCTTTGCCTCATGACATGCCACTGCAAGATCACTGAAGGCTCAGCTAACTCTCATCTTAACCAAGACATGACCTGCCTGAGACCACATTCTTGAGGCCCCTCTGTTGCTCAAATATGAGCCAAGCCTGTAACCTACTCCTCTTTTTCTTCCACCTAATACAGATTTTCTGGGCAAATCCACCCTATCTCCAAGGGTCTTGATGTATCAGGAGTGGATCATAAGTCACTCGGGTAACAAAAAGGACATAATAAGACCAAACGTTGATCATAAATGCTTTTCAAAGAAAATATTTTTTTAATCAAAAGGGGAAATGATGACATATTTAAGATCATTTTAAGATCTTAAAATTAAGGTTACTTTAATTAGTTCATTAAAGTTACTTAAAATTAAGTAACTATGGTTAGGCATTCAAAATGGAGCTGGTGGCTATTGTGGATGTGGTCTTGGACAAGTCTTGGAACCAATGAGGACTTTCTTAACTGTATCAAACTCAAGGACACCACCAGCTGTGTTCAAAACAGTATCTGCTAGCAGCTGCTAGCTGTGACCTTGCAGTTTCAAAGTCCTCTTCTTTGCAACTATGCAGTCATTTTGAACCCAACTACTCCTTGCTTAACAAGCTCCCTCATTTCTTGCCAGCTCATATCCTAATTCTTGACAACTTACGTTGCTTTCTGTTTTGTTTTGGTTTTTTTCCTTTCCTGCCTTTCTAAACCTTCCCATGTTTTGTAGTCTTGGAGAACACAACTCAATTACTTTTTGGATCTGTGTTTCCTGGGCTGCAGTCCTAATGTTACAAGGAAGAACAAAATCTGAATCCATGCTGGATCTGGTTCTTTTACTCTAACCTTTGCTTCCTGTTGCTTTTGTTTACTTAGAAGGATACTGTCTATACATAATGGCCTGCCTCAGGGAACACTCCCCTCTACCTGAAAGTTAAACCAAAGTGCCTTTGTTTAGGGAAACATCTGGACCCTGTCCACCTGTGGATGGCTACAGGAAAGAAGAAATTAACACATCCCCTACCCAAGGCTGTCCGTTCCATGGGACATTTGCAAAACTTATGACATTTTTACTTAACTTCCTCACCTCCCATCCTCCACTCTGTTCTTGAAAAGCAACTGGCATCCAAACCCCGATAAGATGGTTATTTTGAGACATTAGTCTGCCATCTTCTTGGTCTTCCAGCTTTCTGAATAAAGTCACATTCCTTGCCTCAACACCTCATCTCTGATTTATTGACCTGTCGTGATGTGAGCAGAGTGAGCTTGGACTCAGTAAAAGATTTGGCTTAGCCATCCAGAAGCCTTGCTGCTCGTGGTTAGCCAGCCCTGATCAGGGAACATTGGGGCAAGTCCCTAGCAGCTGCCAGGACCAATTGTCCTGAAGATCTATCCTCAAAATTCCCTGAAGTGACACCGATGGCACCAGTGCTTGGCAGTTGAGGCAAGGAAATGACCAACTTCTACGAGTGGATGGCCTCAATTTTGTAGGGTAAGTCTCCCCAGTTTGGTAACTGGTTTGTTTGTTTTGGTGTGGGTTCTTTTTGGTTTGTGTGTTCTTTTGTGTTGTAAGTCAATGGACTCAATTTTGTAGGGTAAGTTTCTCCAGCGCACACACTGACAATATATTCCACTCAATTCCTGCTTCTCCTTTATCAGATAAGACATTGGTTTCACTGGCGTACCCTATTGTGGGGGGGGAATTGTTGTTGGACTCTACCTGATTTGGAACCTGTTCATTGGTTTTGGTCTGGGTTTTTTTTTTTTTTTTTTTGGTTTTATGTGCATTGATCTTAGAATTTGTTTGGGATTTTTTTTGGAATTTGATTACATCTTTTGTGTTTTGATATTATCAAACTTATAAAAATGGGAAATATTCCAACTATCCTGAAGGAGGGCCCTTTGGGATGTATATTAGAGAATTGGGGAAAACATAGCCATGGACCTATGACTAAGAAAGACATGATATACTATTGTAACAGGGTGTGGACCCAATATACATTAAGATCAGAAAAGTGGTGGCTGCAGAATGGCTCACTCAATTATTACATTATCTCATAGTTAGAAGTGTTCTACAAAAGAGCAGGAGAAAGAGATGAGATTCCATATGTAGGAGCATTTACACTATTGCATCAGGAGAAAAAAGAGTCAGAGGGCTGCCCCCTTATCATGGGTTTTCTGAGAAGAAACCCAAGAGGGAACCTGTTCTACAGGGGAAAGAGGGAGAAAATGAGAATGGGGACATGTTATTTCAAAACTTAACCCCACCTGCAACCTATCCAGCTCCCCCAGTGGCTAAGCAGGCTACACTGGCAGTTGTCTCAACTGTCTGCCCATGCTGCCAACATATTCACCGTCTCCTGTTTCCCCTACCTCTGGGAATCAAATAGTAGTTTCTATGTTAATCCCTGGAGCACAGGAACCTGGTTTAGTATCACCATCTAATACCCAACAGGGCACTCAATTTAGACCAGGAGCCACTTCTGCAGCAGGGCAATTCCCCTTGTGCTGATATCACGTAGGAGCCCTTAATGAGAATGGCCAACTAGCTGGGTTCCTATGGATGCACAATCCATTCTCGACTTCAGATTAGCTTAACTGGAAAAACCATATCCTTGATTACTGAGAGGACCCACTTCAAATGAATGAAATTTTCTCCTCTGTATTTGCCACTCACCATCCCACTTGGGTGGACATTCACACTCTTATGAATATAATGTTTACTGGGGATGAAAGGAGGATGGTCATTGACAGAGCTAGAGAGGAAGAGATCCATTTCCACCTAGCAGATCAAGGTGGAGCTCCAGAAACAAATCTGGTTTTCCCTATGTCTGAGCTTAACTGGGATCCTAATAATGGTGCCATGCCACTTCTAGAACATTATAGGAGATGCATCATAGTGAGTCTTGAATGGTGTACCTAGACAAAAGATCTTAAACAAAATTCAGGAAATAAAACAAAAACCAAATAAGGATCCATCAGAATTTCTAGAAAGAATTTATAAAGCTTATAAGCGCTACACAGATGCAGACCAGGAGGCCCCAGAGATGGTAAAGATGGTAAATATGACCTTCATCGGGCAAAGTTCCCCAGATATAAGAAGAAAATTTCAGAAATTAGATGGTGTATTTGTAATGAACCCTTCTCAATTAGTGGATGTTTTGTTTAAATTGTTCAACAACAGGAAGCAATGATAGAAGGAAGAAGATGTGAAACGAAATGCAGAGCTTTTCTGGCAGCAGCATTGAATTCCTGGAAGGCAAATGACCTAAAGGAAGGTAAGCCACCAATGGGGAAGGAACAATGTGCTTACTTCAAGGAGGAAGGGATTTGGAAAAAGATTTCCCTAGACTAAAGAATAATAGAAGGAAGACAGGAGCCTCTCATATGGTAAAAAGAGTGGAACACTCTGATAATGAATGAAGAGGCTTAGGGACACACTTGGACTTGAGGCATCTGATTCTAATTTCCCCACAGGAGCCCTGGGTAACTTTGACAGTGGGGAACAAGTTGATTGACTTTTTAATAGATATGCGTGCCTTATACTCTGTCAACATGGCACAGAAATCATCTCAGTCTATCTTGCTCACAGGAGTTTCTGGAGGACTACAAAACTGTTTGTTTTTACAACCCCTGGAATCCCAATTAGGGGATCTCACTCTGAAACAGAGCTTCGTATACATGCCAGAGTGTCCAATACCACTTCTGGGATGAGAACTCCTTTGTAAATTAAATGCTCAAAATAACTTTTTTTGCCAGAACATCTGGACATCAGTGTCCCACCAGAGCCTGCTTTAAGCCTACAAATGGCACTCACGGAAACCCCAGAAAAGGAGATTTTTCCCCCCTGAGATCTATGAAAAGGTAAGGCCAGAATTATTGGCTGACGGCACTCCAGGGAAAGCCAAAAACCGAAGAACAATACAAATCCCATTAAAAAGGAATGCTGGGACACCTAATCTAAAAAAATATCCTCTGAGACAAGAGGCCCGAAGTAGAATACAGCCAATTCTGGAAAAGTTTTTGAAAACAGGAATGATTAAACCTTGCACGTCTCCATATAACACTCCCATCCTCCCAGTAAAAAAGCTAAACTCCACAGAGTATCACTTTGTCCAAGATTTGAGGGCTATTAATGAAGTAATCCAAGACTTACATCCTGTGGTACCTAATACACACACTCTGCTTACAACTATTCCAGGAGAATATGGCCGGTTCTCAGTCCTGGACTTGAAAGATGCTTTCTTCTGTATCCCTATTTGCTTTTGATTGGCAGGACCCAGAAACACAGGTAGTCCAACAGTATTGTTGGACAGTCCTGCCTCAAGAATTTAAGAATTCTCAAACCTTTTTGGGGAGATTCTGGCTAGGGACCTTAGAAACTTAATATTGGATGAAGGACTCTTATTCCAATATGTGCACTACTTGCTTATAGAGAGCCCTACATATGATGAATGTCTACAAAATACCATCAGAACACTGAACTATCTGGCCAATTGTGGATATAAGGTCTCCCAGAAAAAAGGCCCAGATAGGCAAACAGCAAGTCACATAACTGGGCTTTGTCCTGTCCCAAGGAGAGTGGGATATTTTGCCTGACAGAAAAGAGGCAATTGCAGACTTGAGAGCACATAAGACCCACAGACACCTGAGACAGTTTCTAGGAATGGCATGGTTCTGTCGGATTTGGATCTCAAACTATGGGCTCATAGTAAAGCCCCTCTATGAGGCACTGAAAGGACATGATCTTGAACCTCTTACTTGGACAAAAGAGTATCAAACAACCTTTGAAACAATAAAAATTATGTTAGTCTCAGCTCCAGCTTTGGGAATACTGGACTTAAAGAAACCTTTCAAGCTGTATGTCTATGAAAGACAAGGCATAAGCCTTGGGGTGTTAATTCAAACTCTGGTTAATATCCCTCCACCCATTGCCTACTTCTCAAAACAACTAGAACAGACTGTTAAGGGGTGGCCTCCTTGCCTTCAAGCTGTAGCAGCTTCTTGTGACATACTTCAGGAAGGTGAGAAGTATACCATGGGGCAACTCACCACTCTGTATGTCCCTCACCATGTCTTTTCTTTGCTGTAACAGAAAAGGGGTTATAGGCTGACTTCCTGTAGAATGGGAAAGTACCAAGGCATTCTCCTGGACAGTCCCAGAGTAAGATTTCAAGTCACCTCAGCCCTAAATCCAACCACATTTCTCCCGATTGATGCTGCACAATCCCCAGAGCATGACTGCCTACATGTCATTGAGCTAGTGTACTCTAGCAAACTGGACTTAATGGACCAACCCTTGGCAGAGCCAGATATGGAATTGTTCACCAATGGAAGAAGTTTCATGGACCAAGGTAGATGATGAGCTGGGTATGCAGTGGTAACCCTTGAAAGGATGGTTGAGGCAAAAGTTCTGCCCACAGGGGTCTCATCTCAGAAGACAGGAATCATTGCTCTGACCAGAGCCCTGCTCTTCGCTGAAGGGAAGTGAGTAAATATATACACAGACTCCTGTTATGCCTTCTCTGTGGTGCATGCTCACAGGGCAATCTGGAAAGAAAGGGGGCTTCTCACTTCAAACAATAAAGACTTAAAACATGCTCCTGACATCCTATTTGAAGCAGTCCATAAGCCCTCACAAGTGGCCATAATGCACTGCCCAGGTCTCCAGAAGGGTGAGACTCATATAATAAAGGGCAATTGATTATCTGACCAAGCTGCCATGAAAGCAGCAGAGGAAAGGGGTTAACAAGCCATGATAGAGTCACTTCTCCTGCAGAGTGACTTATCAAAATATCAGCCAGTGTATTCAGAAAAGGACGAGGAGAGGGCCAAAGAGTGGGGTTTCACTCTTGACCATAACTTACCTGTCTGGAAATGTAATGCACTGGAACAGTTTTTATTCTTCAGGCCCTCTTGGACACTGTGCTGAAGCACATTCATGACGGTATCCATTATGGGAGAGATGCCACCCTGCAATGTGTTCCAAGGTATATAATGGGACCTCACCTATAAAGGACCATCCAACAAGTCACTTGAAATTACATGATTGTGCTAAAAGTAAACCCAAAACTGCTGCCAGACCTCCTCAGATAGGGAACAAGGACAAAGGGACCTGCCCCACTGAGGACCGACAAATAGACTTTAGTCAAATGCCTCGAGTTGCAGGAAATTTCAGGTTACTGTTAGTGTGAGTGGATGCATTTTCAGGATGGGTGGAGGCATATCCCACCGAACAGGAGAAGCTTCCAAAGTGGTTAAATTTTTCCTTAAGGAAATCATTCCCTGGTTTGGACTACCTAACACCCTTCAGAGTGATAAGGGGACTGATTTTGTTTCTAACATAACTCAATTAGTGTCTAAAGTGCTGCAAATTTATTGGAAATTACATTTATCCTGGAGACGACAATCAACAGGAAAAACTGAGAAAATGAACCATACACTGAGAAGTAGCATCACTAAAATGTGTCAAGAAACTAATTTTACTAGGGATAAGTCTTTGTCAGTTGCCCTGTTATGGATCAGAGTGGGTCTCAGAAGCAGGTTTAAATTAAGACACTTTGAAATATTGTATGGTAGGCGATTCCAGGTGTCTGTCCAGACAGGGGAATCTGTAAATGCTTTGAAAGACCTAGCTGTTGCTAATTATGTTAAAACTTTGAGCACTATGCTAACCTCTGTCCATGAGTTTGCTACAAAGATTCTGAGAATTATTCTTGGCCCACGGCTGATCAGTTCCATTCCATGGTCACCCCTCATTACTCCTACATAACATAAAGAAGTTAGAGTGGTCATCAGTCATTGCCCCTAGATGACCACAATCCCCAGATTGAGGTATGGACATTGACAGTGGGAGATTGTGACAAGGAAGAACCAAATCTGAATCCATGTTGGATCTGTTCCTCTTACTTTAACATTTGCTTCCTGTTGCTTTTGTTTACTTAAAATGATACTGTCTATACATAATGGCCTGCCTTGGGGAACCCTCCCCTCTGCCTGAATGTTAAACCAAAGTGTCTTTGTCCAGGGAAACACTGGACGCTGTCCACAGGTGGATACCTGAAAAAAGAAGAAATTAACACAACCCCTCCCCAAGGTTGTCCATTCCAGGGGATATTTGCAAGACTTATGGTCTTTTTACTTTACTTCCTCATCTCCTCCCCCTTTCTGTGATATAAAAGAAATGCCTCCAAACCCCGATAAGATGGTTATTTTGAGACATTAGTCTGCCACCTTCTCAGTCTACCGGGTTTCCCAAAAAAGTCATATTTTTTTTCTCAACACCTCATCTCCTGATTTACTGGCTTGTTGTGCAGTGAGCAGAGTGAGCTTGGACTTGGTAACACTAACACAAGCTTCTTTACTTTAATTATTGGAATTCTTGGTTAGCTAGTGTCTAACCCTATGCTGGAACCTCCTGGCTGTATAGAATTGCTACTGGTGGGCAGTGAACTTGACTGAGTGATATTAAAATTAAACAATTGGCTGACATTATACAGACAGAGAAATGGTGTCCTTGTTACTGAGTCCAAGCTCATAGTGCTTGCCATGACAGGCCAAGAAATCGAGAGATAGGATGTGGGGCAAGGAATAGTGACTAACTTTGGAAAGCCAGCAAACAAAGAAGATGAGTGGCTAGATGGGTCACAAAGAACCAAGTTAAAATTAAGGGTCTTTTATACTAAAAGGGTGAGGAGCATGGCTAATTGTTTCAAACTTCTTGGTGCTGGTCAGACTCCAGAGGGGCTATGATGATCTTTTGGTCTTTCAGCTGTTCATGTAGGTCAGTTCATGATGTTCCTCTAAACCTCCAACAAGACAAATGTTATTCTCTGTTCTGCAAACGTTTAACACTATATGAATGGAAAAGTGTTATACCTTTAAAGGTCAAGCCTGGCAGGCAGAGCCTTGAGAATGGACTACCATGTATATTTGAGGCTGTAGACAGCATTCTTTTAAAAAGATGTGGAACCAGCATGACTATGCACAGGTAATGGAGCACAAAGTTTAAAGTTAAAGGAATAGATCCAGTTGGAGTCAGGTTTGTTCTTCGGTAACAATTACTGCTAAAGAACCCTGCACAATTAATATGGAAGGTGGGAATGATCCTCAGAGGAGACTTTGGACCCAGGTCCACATACAATGTGTTGATATGGCTTTTTATGGCTTGGGGGGCTGTCCACTCCACTAAAGTCCACAAACATCCTCATTATATAGGCAATGGGAAATGTGAACTTAGGCCAGAGATGAGGTGATGAGGCTATCCTCCATCACCTGGGAATTTTACAGTGGGCTTATCAGAAAACAGATGGACATCAGGCATACAGCATAATGACTTGGCAAGTTGGAGGAGGCTGAATTCAGTTCTGTGTCTACATAGCTGTTTCTTGGGGCTGGTGGGAGGCAGGGGGTACTCCAGACAAATATAAGTCTGCTTTACTGGCAATGACGACCAATGCTAAAATAACTCAGGAAGGCTTTAGAGCACTTAATAGAAACTCTTGAAAAACAAACTCAGAGAGAAGTGTTTCCTGTTAATTCCACAACAATACCACCCCCTGACCCCAGCCTGAATCAAAATTACTATCAACAGTGAGGAAGCCCATCTCTCAGGCCAAACACACTAGTCAGATCCCACACTTAAGCATAAACCCTGAGATAGAAAAGAGGATTTATGCTACATCCTGGGGGACAGGAGGGTCCCCAAATGGATGATCTCTGGTAAATCAATGGAGCAATGACAACAGTTAATGACTAGATTACAGCTCATGGCAGGATTTCCCTTCAGAGGCAGCTGTGTTTTCTGTACCAGTGGCAAGGACCTGACCTTTACCAATGGCAGGGACCCGCCTCACATAGGTCCCTTCCAGCAGACATTGACCTTTTTACCACATTAACTCTTTGGGTTCCAAAAGACAAACAACACTGGCTGGCTCTCTACCCAACTGTTGGACATTGACCTCAAATATCTCTAACCTCAGAGAGCACTCATGCTTTAAAGGGACACCCCAAGAAGTAAATAGCTTGCAAGGAGGACCAATCAAAAGAGTAATCCACCTCTTAACTATAAAAAACTGACCCAGTTTTGCTAAAAGATGCTTTTGTCCTGGTTGTTTCTCCCTGAAGATATCGCTTTTTTTTTTTTTTGAATGGACCTCCACAGTCTGCAGGCAACCTCCTAAGACTTCTACTCTATTGGTGAGCTCTGCCTGGTGGGAACAAATTAACCCTCCCTTACTCTTGCAGGTGATCAACACACCACAGTACTGCTTGAAGCAAGGTACTAAGAAATTAAAACCTGTCATAGCTGACTTCGTTAAAGAAGGGTGCTGATTTCTACCTTCTCAACCTTCAATTCCCTAGTAAGTTCTGCACTTAAAAGCACTACTAAAAACTGGAAGCTAAATAGAGTTTAACAAGGTTGTTCCTTTTCTTAGAGTAGCTCTACCAGATAATGTTCTTAATGGATGAATTCAAGAAAACAGGGGTACAAGTTTTGGGGTTACGGACTTTGCGATCCAGTTCTATTCAGTAAAAATTTACAGAGAAGTCTACCACAATTCATCTTCATCTTTGAAGGTCAACTTTATGACCTTTCCCTGATTTCCTAATGGGTACATAATTAGCCCTTCAGTTGCCCACAGGTTTTGTAGACAGCCGTAACACCTGCCCTACACTCCAACCAGAAACTCAGCTTTGGCATTATATTGATGACATCTTACTCTGTGGAAGGTTCTGTCTCACAGGCTGTCACACGTGTGAACATGTCTCAGTGAGTGCTAAGAGCACTTCACTGAGAGGAGATGGTTAATTTCTCTGCCCTCTTCCCCTAAAGCACAAGGCCCCTTCCAGTCTGTTAAATTTGGGGGCTACACTTTTAATTCATAATTGCAAGCTTTTCCTAATCTGGAAGAAGATGAGCACCCAGTATTCCAAGCTCCCACCTTGGTAAAGGAAGCCCAGCATTTGTTAAGACTGTTTGGATTCTGGTGCTAACACAGACCTCACCTTCGATATTTACTGGGCCACATCTTTCTGAACATGCACTAGGTAAACTACAAGAGATTATTATTTCAGCTCCTCACCAGTGCCTCAGCGACAGCATTTACAAGTAGATGTTTCAGCCACCCCCAAATTAGCTCCCTGGAGCCTATGGACCAAATGGATGTGCCAACATCTACTGATGGGCTTTTGTTATAAGCAGCTCCAGACTCAGTCCAGGGTTATTTGCCAGGGGAAAGGTAACTCTTGGTGGTGCACTGAGTACTTATTCATCTGAAGTCCTTAATGGGGTAGATCCTATTACCCTACAGACTGAGATTCTATTATGCCTGAGTAATGGAAACCACTCCCTGTAAAACTAGATTTGCAACAGAGGCCTCCTTATTAAAACAAAAATGGATTGAACTGAACTCAGGCCTACTGGGCTGTTATACCTCCATGAGGAAAGAGCTACACATACTGACACTGAAGTTAACTTGCTAAAACTTCTAGAAAAGCCTTCTTCATGTCAAGAAGTGGAGACAAGTGTTCAGTACAGACAAGCAGGATGGTGCTGAACACTCTCAAAACAAGAAAAGGAATGGTCTTTCTTTACTCATGGAGCATGGAGTATAAAGGAGCTTATACCAGGCAATGGAAAGACACAGACTATCTTCTTTATTCAGACACTCAATTCTGTTTCTGAGATTGGACAATGTACCCCATGGGCTGAGCTTCATGCAATAGTCCTGTAAGTGAATATGCCCTTAACAAACATTTCACCAATGTTCTTATTTTGGGCTAACTACTTGGTTGGGACTTTGGTGTAATCAGGACTAGAAAACATAAGGCTGAGGCATTTGGGGTAAATAAATATAGGGGGAAATTGTCATATTTGCTCTCGCTGTGCATGTCCTGGTGCACCAGTACCTCCAGTCACACCAAACAAGACACAGAGGAGGCACAATACAACCGCAAAGGCAAACTAGTCAAATGACCGAAGCAGGTAAGTAAGCCTCTTGAAGGAGGCAGAGTCCACAGGACTTTGGGATGAGCCACCAAGACCCCTTCTATCATGGTCACACAATAAGGTGAGGGTATTTTTGAATAATGGAATTCGGAAAATAAGTTGTTAATCAAGGAGTTGACTTAGCAGAGAGATGTTTACACAAAGTTCTGAGGGACTGCCTCACACACCAGAAATCTGCACACTGGGACTCCCACATGGGAGAAGAAATTTACAGAGGGGAATGGTTATTAGAAATGGCAAACTGATTTTGTTGGGCCTCTCCCTGCAGTGTCAGGAGCCATTATATATGCCTTAGCAATGGTAGATACCTTCACAGGTCTTCTACTGGCGTACATGTATAAGGCACTAAACTCTGCTAATGTTACTAATAGCTAAACAAAACAACCTTTATAACTTTTGGGTGAGCAACAAATTACACAGTCAGATCAAGGTTCCTGCTTTACTACAAATAAAATTCAACTGTGGGCATTACAAGATAACATTGTTTGCACTTTCCACCAATTTATCATCCTAGGGCAGTGGGTATCATAGAACGAAATAATAGCTTTTTTTTTTTTAATGCAGAGGCTACTGAGAGAGATTGGAGGACAGTGGTCCTCCTACCTGGTCAAAAATACTGCCCATTGTCTTGTTTACATTAAATTCACATCCCTGTGGTATAACTAAGACAATGAGGTTTACAGCAAACATGGAGACCACAAGTGAGGTGCTGCAAACTATGCTGGTGAATATATTCATACCAGACACAATTGAATGATCAATTTTCACCAATGTGGGAGCCCCGACATTGCCACCCACAGCAAAGGAACAACCACGTGGTACCTTCACTCTTCCCTCTCCTTCAACAAAAATCCAGAGTCTGACGACTTCCCCCTCAGTTCTGATGAGAACCTCACATGGACAACTGACTTTGTTACCAATTTCAGCCTGTGTCCTCACACCATCTGGTGGTAAGATGAGCAAACCACCCATCACCACCTTGAGAGAGAGACATCCTCTTCTGTCATCCATGTACTTTTCTCCACTAAAGTCAATATAGAATAAACGTGGATGTGCTCCTGACACCCATGAGGTGGAACTCATTGATTCCAGACCTGGTCAATACCCCAGGGAACAATCAGATCCCTTACTATTACTGGCCACAGATGACTTCAGAGTTCAACTCCCTACACCGTTGCTAAATTGCTTTCTTACCAGATAAGTTCCTACACCCAGCAGTGTTGAATATTCAGGCAGTTGGTTGGTCACCCTAGTCTCAGTATTCTGAAAAAGTCTGTATGGAAAAAACACCCCACATGCATCCAGCTAAGGAGATACAAAAGAGAGGTCAAAATGGGGGCAATGGGAAGCACATTGATGACTATTTGAGTTGGTTGATTCTACCAATATGACCACAGACACCATACTGAGGCCAATGCTCTTCCTCTCATCTTCACCACTCTAAGGAGCTCCCATTCCAGCAAAGACAGGTTCCTGTACTTGTGACTTCTAAATGCTAAGAGCTAAGTTGAACTTCAAATTGGATGAAACCCATTGTTACTACAGCCATCATAAAAAGAGAAATGAACACTAACTAGTCTCATTTCAAGAATGCTCAGAGATACTCTGTACCCAATATTACAACCAGAATGCTTGTGATTGGTACAGGCAGAATAAAAATGATAAACTCTAAAGCAAATACCACAAAACTCTACACTATTACAAAAATAAAAGTACAGCTCTTATGAATCCCTAGGACAATCATAACTGTAAATATCTCCCACAATGGGAGAGATTTTGGCCACTAATTATAATGATCTCTCTATCCTTCCAGTACAAGCCCAACTTATTGAGGTGGAAATAAGTTTCACTAACCGAGTAAAGGACACCTTATTGTGGGCACCTTCTCAGGCCACTAACCAATAGATAAGTGGAATGCGATGTGTACTACATAATGTTACCTAAGACAACACATGTCTAAAAAGACAGGGACTAGAGCCTACTTAGGAACTCCTCCCTAACCTAAACTTCTTACACTGCCAACCGCAAATTTTATATAACACAGATCTACAAAAATGCTGGCTACTCACAGTAAACACTCAGAATTCTTGGGTGCAGCAGCAAAGAAAATTCTTCCAAAAAACATATCTGATTCCATGGAGAAATCAAATTGCTCTCTGCATGGGACCTTCTCCACCCAAATGACAACTACTTGCCATTAGCTATCACATAATTCTCTGTGACTAAAATAGCCCCCATTAATAAGGACTTGGGAACTACTTAAGGAAAACTCTCACCCACTGCTACCGTTCTGGGGGGATCCTTAAGATCATACACTCCCCACTTATAAAAATGAGAAAATCAGTAACTTGGGAGGAAATTTATTGGTATAGACATACTACCACCTCCCACTGAGACCTTTAAGGTTACATCAGTGCCTATGAAAAGTTTAACCCAGAGTTGAGGCAATGGACTAGGGGTTCTCCCACTGAAAGAGCAACGTGGTGGGAAAAGGACAGAAATGAGCCAAAGGTAAAATACAATTGATTTTTATTTTTGAAATAACTTGACTGACCTGGGACAATCGAATGTGTGAGTAATCCATTGTCAAGGACCTAATTTCGTGTGCAAATAAACTAACAACTTTTTTTTTCAGACCACCAAAGACACCTGCAAAACATCCCATATTCATGAAAACACACCAGTGCTGTTACAAATGACAATGAGCAGGAAACTCAAGTACCAATGCACACTACTCTGAACCAGAAGAAATGTACAACTGCTCACTAAAGCAAACCTGGTTATACATTCAGTGACACAATCATAACATGGCAAAAGCAACCCACAGGCTGGCTTGCTTCTGCCAACCAAATTTTAGTATACGTATCATAATTGTCTTCCCTGGACAACTTCCCCCATCATCTTGTTAAGACAAGATGAGTGCTGTGATGGTTAAGTTTTATGTGTCAACTGGGCTGGGTTTTGAAACTCAGCTGTTTGGTCAAACACCAGCCTTGACATTGCTGTGAAGGTGTTTTAGATATGATTATCATTTACCTCAGTGTACTTTGAATAGAGCATATTATCTTCCATAAAACAAGTGGGTCTCTGTCAGTCAGTTAAAATCAGTAAGAGGTAAGCCTGGAATCCCTCAGGTAAAAGGAATTCTGTCTTTAGGCTGCCCTTGGACTTGAAACCACAATATCAGTACTTTCTTGGGTCTTCAGCCTGCCCTGCAGATTGCAGTCTTGCCATTCTCTATGATCATGTAAGCCAATTCCTTAAATTCTCTCTCTCTCTGTCTCTCTCTTTAATCTTTCTGAGCACAAGGTGCTGGTTCTGTGTTTCTGAAGAACCTTGATTAATACAGATTTTATTAATAAGAGTGGTTCTAGAAGAACAGAGTGTTAAGGATGTACTTTCTGAATTACTCCTGGGATTTTCTGGAACAAATTAGAGAATGCCTGATTAAACATAAAGACACTAATGGCTCTATTTCCAGTAGTAAGGAAGGCTTTGGAAGTCTATGGAATGATGTGGCAATAGAGATGGATAAAATATCATCATTGGATACTCCTAATTTAGTACTTACAGGAGACAAGGTTTTAGATGACAAAGTATTTTATAGTTTTCAGTAGGTTTGTTAGACAAATTAGTGAGATTGCTATTGTAGCGGAGGAAAACGTTTCTTCTATATTTTTAGATTCATTATCTGGGACTACAAAATAAATGGACAGCAGTCAGATTAATAGGAGAAAATGCATACAAACTTATTTAATGTTAAGGGTTTTACCTAGCATGGGAGAGCTTCAGAGAGAGAAAACAAAACCTGAAAAGAAAATAAAGAAGGAAAGAAAGTGAGGCTAGGAGGCTAAGCTTTTGACAAAGGATCACAACTTTAAAGAGAAATGAGGGTATTTTCTGGAGATCCAGTAGTTAGGACTGGGCACTTTCACTGACAGGGATGGGTTCTATTCCTGATCAGGGAACAATGATCCTGCAACCCACGTGGTGTGGCCAACAAATAAGAAAATAAATAAAGAGAAGTGAGAAGGCAAACAAAAGAGGCTTTGAGTTTCTAGTGGGGAGCAAATTGTGGAAAGGCAAATATATGGGTAAACTGATATTAGATGAGGGATTGTTAGTAAGATTTCTTTGGGTATACACTTTCTCAGTGTCAATTCATTTCCAGTAATAAGTGTGTGTATGTGGAGGATGTGGGGGCGGCAAGGGCACTGTCACAGGGAAAACTTTTGTTTTATTTTCAGGTGGATAGCAGGAGTATAACAGTGAAGAACAAACCTGACCCCATATTGGATCTATTCCTTTAACTCTACTCTTTGTGCTTTGCTGCCTGTGCATCTTTGGAAAAGAATGTTGTCTATAGGCTCTGCCTCTCAGGATTGACCTTTAAAGATATAATATTTTTCCATTCATGTACAGATAAAAATTTGCAGAACAGAGAATAACATTTGTCTTGTTGGAGGTTACAGGAACATTGTGAATGGACCTACACAACAACTACAAAAACAAAGGAT
This sequence comes from Mesoplodon densirostris, assembly GCF_025265405.1. Taxonomy (NCBI): domain Eukaryota; kingdom Metazoa; phylum Chordata; class Mammalia; order Artiodactyla; family Ziphiidae; genus Mesoplodon; species Mesoplodon densirostris. Next base: position 3,274,621 of record NW_026778236.1, on the reverse strand, counting down.
TCCTGAACCAAGAAGTCTGCAATGACCATCTACACACCCTTCCCTTTTCATAGAAAATAAGCCTGGGCCTTCCCTGGTGGCACAGTTGTTGAGAGTCCGTCTGCCGATGCAGGGGACACGAGCTCGTGTCCCGTTCTGGGAAGATCTCACATGCCGCGGAGCGGTTAGGCCCGTGAGCCATGGCCACTGAACCTGCATGTCCAGAACCTGTGCTCCACAATGGGAGAGGCCACAACAGTGAGAGGCCCGTGTACCTCAAAAATAATAATAATAATAATAAGGCTGAATTCTAACTCTGGTAGGATGGTTCTTTGGGACAATAGTCAGCCATCCTCTCAGTCTGTTGGCTTTCTGAATAAAGTCACTATTCCTTGTCCCAACACCTCATCTCTCAATTTATCAGCCTGTCATGCAGCAAGCAGTATGAGCTTCGACTCAGTAATAGGAGGACAGAGAGCTCCTCCTGTGTCTGCTTTTTCTCAATTACCTTCAACTCAAAATAATCCTTCTGCCAGAGTGGCACATTTTGGGGTGACATAGTCTGATTTCTTACATTTCCCCCATATAATAATTCATGTGAAGTTTCACATATTAGAAGCCACATTGATGACAGTCAAGAAAAAATTTTGCAGTAGTACTTGAGTGTCAAGAGATCATCAAAGGGACAGAAGAACATAGATTAGAAGAGAATAAACCATCAGAAAAGAACAAATCAAAGTAGGCTTCCCTAAGCCCATTAAAGGACTCTCCCAATCCTAAGAATAGTTCAATCCAATAAAATGACTGATGCTCATTTACCTACTGGAAAGTGTTTATCTTGTATTTTAAAAAGTGTAAATGAGACATTATTTGCCCCATCGAATTTATGTAGAATCTGCATTTTCCAGGAGGACATTGAGTTTTCCAGGAAGACATTGGAAGACAAACTGTTAACTTCTGCTTTTGTTTTCTTTTACAATTTTATTGGAGTATAATTGCTTCACAATGGATACTTTCTGCTTTATAACAAAGTGAATCAGTTATACATATGCATCTGTTCCCATATCCCTTCCCTCTTGCATCTCCCTTGCTCCCACCCTCCCTATCCCACCCCTACAGGCACTCACAAAGCATGGAGCTGATATCCCTGTGCTATGCAGCTGCTTCCCACTAGCTATCTACCTTATGTCTGGTATTGTATATATGTCCATGCCTCTCTTTTGTTTTGTCACAGCTTACCCTTCCCCCTCCCCATATCCTCAAATCCATTTTCAAGTAGGTCTGTGTCTTTATTCCTGTCTTACCCCTAGGTTCTCCATGACATTTTTTTCTTCTTAAATTCCATATATATGTGTTAGCATAGGGTATTTGTCTTTCTCTTTCTGACATACTTCACTCTGAATGACAGACTGTAGGTCTATCCACCTCATTACAAATGGCTCAATTTCATTTCTTTTTATGGCTGAGTAATATTCCATTGTATATATGTGTCACATCTTCTTTATCCATTCATCCAGTGATGGACACTTAGGTTGTTCCCATCTCCGGGTTGTTGTAAATAGAGCTGCAATGAATATTTTGGTACATGACTCTTTTAGAATTATGTTTTTCTCAGGGTACATGCCCAGTAATGGGATTGCTGGGTCAAATGGTAGTTCTATTTGTAGTTTTTTAAGGAAACTCCATACTGTTCTCCATAGTGGCTGTACCAAGTCACATTCCCACCAGCAGTGCAAGAGTGTTCCCCTTTCTCCACACCCTCTCCAGCATTTATTGTTTCTAGATTTTTTGATGAAGTCCATTCTGCCTGGTATGAGATGATATCTCTTTGTAGTTTTGATTTGCATTTCTCTAATGATTAAAGATGTTGAACATTCTTTCATGTGTTTGTTGGCAGTCCGTATATCTTCTTTGGAAAAATCTCTATTTAGGTCTTCTGCCCGTTTTTGGACTGGGTTTTTTGTTTTTTTGTTATTGAGCTGCATGAGCATCAGCTCATTAATTTTGGAGATTAATCCTTTCTCAGTTGCTTCATTTGCAAATATTTTCTCCCATTCTGAGGGTTGTCTTGTGGTCTTGTTTATGGTTTCCTTTGCTGTGCAAAAGCTTTGAAGTTTCATTAGATCCCATGTGCTTATTTTTGTCTTTATTTCCATTTCTCTAGGAGGTGGGTCCATAAGGATCTTGCTGTGATTTATGTCATAGAGTGTTCTGCCTATGTTTTCCTCTAAGAGTTTGATAGTTTCTGGCCTTAAATTTAGGTCTTTAATCCATTGTGAGCTTATTTTTGTGTATGGTGTTAGGGAATGATCTAATCTCATACTTTTACATGTCCCTGTCCAGTTTTCCCAGCACCACTTATTGAAGAGGCTGTCCTTTCCCCACTGTACATTCCTGCCTCCTTTATCAAAGATAAGGTGACCATATGTGTGTGGGTTTATCTCTGGGCTTTCTATCCTGTTCCATTGATCTATCTTTCTCTTTTTATGCCAGTACCATATTGTCTTGATGACTGTAGCTTTGTAGTATAGTCTGAAGTCAGGGAGCCTGATTCCTCCAGCTCCATTTTTCATTCTCAAGATTGCTTTGGCTATTCGGGGTCTTTTGTGTTTCCATACAAATTTTGAAATTTTTTGTTCTAGTTCTGTGAAAAATGCCAGTGGTAGTTTGATACAGATTGCATTGTATCTGTAGATTGCTTTGGGTAGTAGAGTCATTTTCACAATGTTGATTCTTCCAATCCAAGAACATGGTATATCTCTCCATCTATTTGTATCATCTTTAATTTCTTTCATCAGTGTCTTATAATTTTCTGCATACAGGTCTTTTGTCTCCCTAGATAGGTTTATTCCTAGATATTTCATTCTTTATGTTGCAATGGTAAATGAGAGTGTTTTCTTGATTTCACTTTCAGATTTTGCATCATTAGTACATAGGCATATCAGAGATTTCTGTGTATTAATTTTGTATCCTGCTATGTTACCAAATTCATTGATTAAATCTAGTAGTTTTCTGGTAGCATCTTTAGGATTCTCTATGTATAGTATCATGCCATCTGCAAACAGTGACAGCTTTACTTCTTCTTTTCCAATTTGGATTCCTTTTATTTGCTTTTCTTCTCTGATTGCTGTGGCTAAAACTTCCAAAACTAAGTTGAATAAGAGTGGTGAGAGTGGGCAAACTTGTCTTGTTCCTGATCTTAGTGGAAATGGTTTCAGTTTTTCACCATTGAGGACAATGTTGGCTGTGGGTTTGTCATATATGGCTTTTATTATGGTGAGGAAATTTCCCTCTATGCCTACTGTCTGCAGGGTTTTTATCATAAATGGGTGTTGAATTTTGTCAAAAGTTTCTCTGCATCTATTGAGATGATCATATGGCTTTCCTCCTTGTATTTGTTAATATGGTGTATCACATTGATTGATGTATGTATATTGAAGAATCCTTGCATTCCGGGAATAAACCCCACTTGATCATGGTGTATGATCCTTTTAATGTGCTGTTGGATTCTGTTTGCTAGTATTTTGTTGAGGATTTTTGCATCTATGTTCATCAGTGATATTAGCCTGTAGTTTTCTTTCTTTGTGACATCCTTGCCTGGTTTTGGTATAAAGGTGATGGTGGCCTCATAGAATGAGTTTGAGAGTGTTCCTCCTTCTCTATATTTTGGAAGAGTTGAGAAGGATTGGTTTTAGCTCTTCTCTAAATGTTTGATAGAACTCGCCTGTGAAGCCATCTGGTCCTGGGCTTTTGTTTGTTGGAAGATTTTTAATCACAGTTTCAATTTCAGTGCTTGTGATTGTTCTGTTCATATTTTCTATTTCTTGCTGATTCATTCTTGGCAGGTTGAACATTTCTAAGAATTTGTCCATTTTTTCCAGGTTGTCCATTTTATTGGCATAGAGTTGCTTGTAGTAATCTCTCATGATCTTTTGTATTTCTGCAGTGTCAGTTGTTACTTCTCCTTTTTCATTTCTAATTCTATTGATTTGAGTCTTCTCCCTTTTTTTCTTGATGAGTCTGGCTAATGGTTTGTCAATTTTGTTTATCTTCTCAAAGAACCAGCTTTCAGTTTTCTTGATCTTTGCTATCGTTTCCTTCATTTCTTTTTCATTTATTTCTGATCTGATCTTTATGATTTCTTTCCTTCTGCTAACTTTGGGGGGGGGGGTTTGTTCTTCTTTCTCTAATTGCTTTAGATGCAAGCTTAGGTTGTTTATTCGAGATGTTTCCTGTTTCTTAAGGTGGGATTATATTGCTATAATCTTCCTTCTTAGAACTGCTTTGGCTGCATCCCATAGGTTTTGGGTCATCATATCTCCATTGTCATTTGTTTCTAGGTATTTTTTGATTTCCTCTTTGATTTCTTCAGTGATCACTTCGTTATTGAGTAGTGTATTGTTTAGCCTCCATGTGTTTGTATTTTTTACAGATCTTTTCCTGTAATTGATGTCTAGTCTCATAGCACTGTGGTTGGAAAAGATACTTGATACAATTTCAATTTTCTTAAATTTACCAAGGCTTGATTTGTGACCCAAGATATGATCTATCCTGGAGAATGTTCCATGAGCACTTGAGAAAAATGTGTATTCTGTTGTTTTTGAATGGAATGTCCTATAAATATCAATTAAGTCCATCTTGTTTAATGTATCATTTAAAGCTTGTTTTTCCTTATTTATTTTCATTTTGGATGATCTGTCCATTGGTGAAAGTGGGGTGTTAAAATCCCCTACTATGAATGTGTTACTGTAGATTTCCCCTTTTTTGTCTGTTAGTATTTGCCTTATGTATAGAGTTGCTCCTATGTTGGGTGCATAAATATTTACAATTGTTATATCTTCTTCTTGGATTTATCCCTTGATCATTATGTAGTGTCTTTCTATGTCTCTTCTAATAGTCTTTATTTTAAAGTCTATTTTTCTGATACGAGAATTGCTACTTCAGCTTTCTTTTGATTTCCATTTGCATGGAATATCTTTTTCCATCCCCTTACTTTCAGTCTGTATGTGTCTCTAGGTCTGAAGTGCATCCCTTGTAGATAGCATATATATGGGTCTTGTTTCTGTATCGATTCAGCCAATCTGTGTCTTTTGGTGAGAGCATTTAGTCCATTTACATTTAAGGTAATTATTGATATGTATGTTCCTATTCCCATTTTCTTAATTGTTTTGGGTTTGTTATTTTAGGTCTTTCCATTCTGTTGTGTTTCTTGCCTAGAGAAATTCCTTTAGCATTTGTTGTAAAGCTGGTTTGGTGGTGTTGAACTCTCTCAGCTTTTGCTTGTCTGTAAACGTTTTAATTTCTCCATCAAATCTGAATGAGATCCTTGCTGGGTAGAATAATCTTAGTTGCAGGTTTTTCTCCTTGATCACTATAAATATGTCCTGCCAGTCCTTTCTGTCTTGCAGAGTTTCTTCTGAAAGATCAGCTGTTTACCTTACAGGGATCCCTTGTGTGTTATTTGTTGTTTTTCCCTTGATGCTTTTCATATGTTTTCTTTGTATTTAATTTTTGACAGTTTGATTAATATGTGTGTTGGCATATTTCTCCTTGGATTTGTCCTGTAAGAGACTCTCTGTGCCTCCTGGACCTGATTAACTATTTCCTTTCCCATATTAGGGAAGTTTTCAACTATAATCTCTTCAAATATTTTCTCAGTCCCTTTCTTTTTCTCTTCTTCTTCTGGAACCCCTATAATTCGAATGTTGGTGTGTTTAATGTTGTTCCAGAGGTCTGTGAGACTGTCCTCAGTTCTTTTCATTCTTTTTTCTTTCTTCTGCTCTGCAGTAGTTATTTCCACTATTTTATCTTCCATGTCACTTTTCCGTTCTTCGGCCTCAGTTATTCTGCTATTGATCCCATCTAGAGTATTTTTAATTTCATTTGTTGTGTTGTTCATCATTGCTTGTTTCAACATTAGTTCTTCTAAGTCCTTGTTAAATGTTTCTTGCATTTTGTCTATTCTATTTCCAAGATTTTTGATCATCTTTACTATCATTATTCTGAATTCTTTTTCAGGTAGACTGCTTATTTCCTCTTCATTTGTTAGGTCTGCTTGGTTGTTATCTTGCTTCTTCACCTGCTCTGTGCTTTTTGTCTTTTGCTTATCTTACTCTGTTTGGGGTCTCCTTTTGCAGGCTGCCAGTCCATAGTTCCCGTTGTTTTTGGTGTCTGTCCCCAGTGGCTAAGTTTGGTTCAGTGTTGTTGTGTAAGCTTCCTGGTGGAGGGGACTAGTGCCTGTGTTCTTGTGTATTAGGCTGGATCTTGTGTTTCTGTTGGGTAGGTCCATGTCTGGTGGTGTGTTTTGGGGTGTCTGTGGACTTATTATGATTTTAGTCAGCCTCTCTGCTAATGGGTGGTGTTGTGTTCCTCTCTTTCTAGTTTTTGGCATAAGGTGTCCAGCACTGTAGCTTGCTGTTCGTTGACTGGAGCTGCGTGCTGGTGTTGAGATGGAGATCTCTGGGAGATTTTCACCACTTGATATTATGTGGAGCTGGGAGGTCTCTTGTGGACCAGTGTCCTGAATTTGGCTCTCCCACCTCAGAGGCACAGCCCTGACTCCTGGCTGCAGCACCAAGAGCCTTTCATCCACACGTCTCCTCAGTTTGGGATGATTCGTTGTCTATTCATGTATTCCAGTGATGCAGGGTACATCAAGTTGATTTTCGAGATTTAATCCGGTGCTCTTGAGGCTGCTGGGAGAGATTTCCCTTTCTCTTCTTTGTTCTCACAGCTCTTGGGTCTCAGCTTTGGCTTTGGCCCCGCCTCTGCATGTAGGTCGCCAGAGGACGTCTGTTCTTCGCTCAGACAGGACAGGGTTAAAGAAACAGCTGATTCTGGGGCTCTGGGTCACTCATGCCGTGGGGAGGGAGGGGCATGGAGTGCGCGGCGAGCCTGCGGTGGCAGAGGTTGGCGCGACGTTTCACCAGCCTGAGGCGCGCCGTGCGTTCTCCCAGGGAAGCCGTCCCTGGATCCCAGGACCCTGGCAGTGGTGCGCTGCACAGCCTCCCCAGAAGGTAGGTGTGGACAGTGACCTGCGCTTGCACAGAGGCCTCTTGGCGGCAGCAGCAGCAGACCCAACATCCCACGTCCATCTCTGGGGTCCGCGCTTTTAGCCGCGGCTCACGCCCGTCTCTTTAGTTCCTTTAAGCAGCGCTCTGAATCCCCTCTCCTTGCGCACCAGGAAACAAGAGGGAAGAAAAAGTCTCTTGCCTCTTCGGCAGCTCCAGACTTTTCCCCAGACTCCCTCCCGACCAGCCATGGTGCACTAACCCCTGCAGGCTGTGTTCACACCACCAATCCCAGTCCTCTCCCTGCACTCCGACCGAATCCCAAGTCTCAGCTCCCAGCCCCACCCGCCACGGTGGCAGAGCAGACAAGTCTCTCAGGTTTGTGAGTGCCGGTCAGCACTGATCGTCTGTGCGGGAATCTCTCCAATTTGCCCTCCACACCCCTGTGGCTGCGCTTTCTTCCGCGGCTTTGAAGCTACTCTGCCACCTGCAGTCTCTGCCCGTGAAGGGGTTTCCTAGTGTGTGGAAACCTTTCCTCCTTCACGGCTCCCTCCCACTGGTGCAGGTCCCATCCCTGTCCTTTTGTTTCTGTTTATTCTTTTTTCTTTTGCCCTACCCAGGTACATGGGGAGTTTCTTGCCTTTTGGGGGGTCAGAGGTCTTCTGCCAGCCTTCAGTAGGTGTTCTGTAGGAGTTGTTCCACGTGTAGCTGTATTTCTGGTGTATCTATCTACAAACTGTTAACTTCTGACCTGAGTATTTCCAACATTTGTTCAATATTGGCATTGAACTCTTGTTCTATTACCCTGGAGAGAATTAGTATACTCTTTATCATATCATAAGTTCAAGGACTTGAAAAAAAAACACTGAAAATAACTTGGAGCTGTGATATTCAAGTGGGTTTCTTATGATGTCTCACCTGATGCATTTATTTGACATTACCTTATGAACAAAGGTGCCGAAGTTTGTAATTTGACTGGTATTCAAGGTGAAGCACCTGGTGATATAAGAAGCCAGGTGTCAGAGTCCACATTGTCCTGACCATTTATGAGGGAATCCTTTATATACTTTATTGTCACATAAGATTAAACATCTAAGGTGATTCGTGGACAAGGTAAAATTGGAACCTACAGTTCACTGTGTCTGAGGGATTCACGATGTTTGTCACTGGTCGTATTGACATTTGCACACCTCCATTTTCCCTGTACTCCTGTCAGTTTATAAGAGAACAACATGTTGTGAAATGCCTGTTACAGGAGGCCTGCAGTCTCACTTTGACAGCTGTAAGGCTTAGCTTGGTTATCTGACAAACTTAGTCCAGATTTTGCTCTACAGATTTATAATATGTGGTGTTGGGCAGCCTAATAGGGAGAACAGCTGAACTACCCCAGTGTTCTGTAAACCAGCTGAAATATTTGATAATCTGGCAAGTGTTAGTGTTAGAACTACTTATGACTACCATGAGAGACTCAGGGTGAGACTTCTCTCACTCACCAAAAATAAATTGAAAATGGATTTTAAAATTAAGTGTGAAACATGAAATCACAAAACTCCTAGGAGAAAACATAGACAGTACACTCTTCGACATTCATCTTTGTAATATTGTTTTTCGATATATCTTCTCAGGCAAGGGAAACAAAAACAAAATAAACAAATGGAACTACATCAAACTAAAAAGCTTTTGAACATCAGAGGAAACTCTCAACAAAATGGGAAGGCCATCTACTGAATGGGAGAATATATTTGCAAACAATGTATTAAATAAAGGATTAATATGCAAAATATACAGTGCAACATCAAAAAACAAACATCCCAATTGAAAAATAGGAAGAGGACCCAAATAGACATTTTCCCAAAGAAGACATGCAGATGGCCAAAACCCAGATGAAAAGATGCTCAGAATCCTCAGGAAAATGCAAATCAAAACCATATTGAGATATCACCTCACACCTGTCTGAAAGGCTATCATCAAATAGTCTACAAATAACAAATGCTGGAGAGGATCTGAAGAAAACAGAACCCTCATAGACTGTTTGTGGGAATGTAAATTGGTGCAGTCACTGTGGAAAATGGTATGAATATTCCTCAAAAAAATTAAAAATGGAAGTACCATATGATCCAGCAATTTCACTTTGGGACATTTATCCAAAGAAAATAAAAATACTAATCAGAAAAGATACATACACTTCTATGTACACTGCAGCATTCTTTATAATAACCATGATATGGAAGAAACCTAAGTGCACATTAACAGGTTAAAGGATAAAGAGGATATATATATATATATATATATATATGATATATTGATATATATATATATATATCTCATATATATTTATATGTGTGAGTATATATGTATATATGTGTGTGTGTTTGTATATATATACACACACATAGTGAGTCATAAAAGAGAATGAAATCTTGCCATTTGCAGAAACATCGATGAACCCACAGGGTATTATATCAAGTGAAATAAATAAGACAGAGTAAAACATATCTTTTATTATTTCACTTATATGAAAAAATCTACAAAAGAAGACAAATGAACAAACAGAACAGAAACAGACTTCTGGATACAGAAAACAAACAGGTGTTAGATGTTTGGCAGAGCAGAAGGCAGCAGGGGGAGGAAAGAAATAGGTGAGGGGGCCTAAAAGTTACAAACTTCCAGTTGCAAAATAAATGACTCACAGGCATGAATAAGGAGGGTGGGGCATATAGTCAATGTATGTAATATCTTTGTAATATGTTTCTTGACATATGTAACTAGAGTTATCATGGTGATCATTTTGAAATGTATAGAAATATTGAACCATTAAGTTATGTAAAGGAACTAACATAGTGTTGTAGGTCAATTAAGCTTCAAAAACAAACAAACAAACTCTCAAAAAAGAGATCAGATCTGTGTTTGCCAGAGGTGGGAGGTGGAGTAGGAGGAATTGAACAAAGGTAGTCAAATGGTACAAACTTCCAGTTGTAAGGTAAACATGTACTAGGGATATAATGTGCAACATGGTAAATATAACTAACACTGCTATATGCTATTTATGAAAATTAAGAGAGTGGATCCTAAGAGTTCTCATTATAAGAAAAAAACACATTTTTTCTTTTTCTTTAGTTTTATATCTGTATGAGATGATGGAAGATGCCTAAACTTATTGTGATATTCACTTTATGATGTATGTAAATGAAATAATTATGTTGTATACCATAAACACATACAACACAGTATATCATATAACACAGTATATCAATTATATCTCAATAAACTGGAAGAAAAAACCACAATTGTAATTTTGACTTGCAAAAACTGGATTACAACATATGTCTGTCACCTAGGAAAGATTCCTCATTATGCTTATTTTCAAAGCAAAGAGAAAATTTCCCCTCCAATGAGTCTACCCAAGTGAGGGCAGTCCTTAAACTTCCATTGAGGTTTTTCCACATTCATTTAACATGCCAGAAGGAGAAGTAGTAGGACATGATGTCTCTGACTGTGATGACAAAGAAGTTTTTTTCATCCCTCTTCAATTGTTGTTCCACCAGATGCTCACATTGCAGGAATAAAAACTAATTCAGTTTCTTTCTTGCTATCTATTGATAGATGTTGACATAACCAGGAATAAGATTAATTCATTAACTTGGCCATTCTTTGGAATACAGGTGCAAGTGGCGTATTTTGTTTGTGTTTCACTAGTTGAGAAAACAGTAGGGGTTAGTAGGAGTAAGGTGTAGTTTGAAAGAGAATCCATTAGTGCAGGATCAAAGGGAAAATAAGACAAACCAAGGCAAGCCATCTCCAGTCAGCCTTTCAATAAATGGGGGAAAGGGGAAATTTTTCACTTGAAAGGTCAAAAGTGTTAAAGAAAAACATTTTTTAAGTAGGAGAAAGTGTTCAAGGGGAGAGAAAAAATTGGTGGTGATGAAGTTCTTGATCTCTGATCTTGAGAAAAGCTGTCTGCTTCATGAGGTTGTCTGCTTCACGTGTCTGGGAATTGACTCTGGAAATCCTTGGTTTGAGGTCACCTGTAGGAAAGGTTTTCCAATTGTCCTGGGAGTAAAAATCATGGTGTAGCTTTGACAAGAAGGATTTTTCTTTTATTTTGATGGCAGTGTAGGTGGTGAACAATACTTTGTAAGGTTCTTTCTAGCCAAGTGATAGTGTGAGCTTTCCTATACGAACTTTGATGTCCAAGAGACCTCTTGGTCAAAAGAAATGGCAAGTCTTGTTTGTTGGATGGGAAACCTGTTGATTATATGCTCTACATATACTAGTTAGTTCTTCCACACACACACACCCAGCATATTAAGGTATTATTGACATAGAACATATGCAACTCCAAGGTGTACATGATGATTTGATGATACACATATATTTTTGCAAATGATTACCAAAATAATGTTAGTTAATACATTGAACATCTCACATTATTACATGTTTTTGGTGTGATGGTAACATTTAGGATCTACTCTCCTGACAACTCTCAAGTATATAATACAGTATAAACTCTGGTTGCTATGCTGTACATTGTGTCCTTGGAACTTGTTCACTTTATAAATGAAAGCTTGCAATATTTCACCAACATCTTCCCATTTTCTTCACACCCAAGTCACCAACTTTCCACTCTCTCTTTCTTTTCTCTTTTTTTTTAAGCAACTTTATTGGAGTAAAATTGCTTTACAATGCTGTTAGTTTCTGCTGTATAACAAAGTGAATCAGTTATACATATACATATATTCACATATATATCCCCTCCCTCTTGCATCTCCCTCTTACCCTTCCCATCCCATCCCTCTACCTGGTCAAAAAACACAGAACTGATGTAACTGTGCTATGCGGCTGCTTCCCACTAGCTCTCTATTTTACAGTTGGTAGTGTAGATATGTAAATGCTGCTCTCTCACTTTATCCCAGCTTACCATTTTCCCTCCCCGTATCCTCAAGCCCATTCTCTACGTCTGCATCATTGTTCCTGTTCTGGCCCTAGGTTTTTCAGAACTTTTTTATTTATTTATTTATTTTTTAGATTCCATTTGTATGTGTTAGCATATGGTATTTGGTTTTCTTTTTCTGACTTATTTCACTCTGTATGACAGACTCTAGGCCCATCCACCTCACAACAAATACCTCAATTTCATTTCTTTTTATGGCTGAGTAATATTCCATGTATATATGTGCCACATATTCTTCATCCATTCGTCTGTCAATGGACACTTAGGTTAGTTCCATGTTCTAGCTATTGTAAATAGTGTTGCACTGAAAATTATGGTACATGACTCTTTTTGAATTATGGTTTTCTCAGGGTATATTCCCCATAGTGGGATTGCTGGGTCATATCATAGCTATACTTTTAGTTTTAAAAGGAACCTCCATACTGTTCTCCATAGTGGCCGTATCCATTTACATTCCCACCAACAGTGTATGAGGGTTCCCTTTTCTCCACACCCACTCCAGCATTTATTGTTTGTAGATTTTTTGATGATGGCCATTTTGACCACTGTGAGATGATATCACATTGTAGTTTTGATTTGCATTTCTCTAACGATTAGTGATGTTGAGCATCCTGTCATATGTTTGCTGGCAAACTGTATATCTTCTTTGGAGAAATGTTTATTTAGGTCTTCTGCACATCTTTGGATTGGGTTGTTTGTTTGTTTGTTTTTTTGATATTGAGCTGCATGAGCTGCTTGTATATTTTGCAGATTAATCCTTTGTCAGTTTCTTCATTTACAAATATTTTCTCCCATTATGAGTGTTGTCTTTTCATCTTGTTTATGGTTTCCTTTGCTGTGCAAAAGCTTTTAAGTTTCATTAGGTCCTATTTGTTTATTTTTGTTTTTATTTCTATTTCTCTAGGAGGTGGGTCATAAAGGATCTTGCTATGATTTCTGTCATAGAGTGTTCTACCTATGTTTTCCTCTAAGAGTTTGATAGTGTCTGGCCTTACATTTAGGTCTTTAATCCATTTTGAGTTTATTTTTGTGTATGGTGTTAGGGAGTATTCTAATTTCATTCTTTTACATGGAACTGTCCAGTTTCTGAGCACCAATTATTGAAGAGGCTCTGTATTCTCCATTAGATATTCCTGCTTCCTTTATCAAAGATAAGGTGACATATATGTGTAGGTTTATCTCTGGTCTTTCTATCCTGTTCCATTGACCTACATTTCTGTTTTTGTGCCAGTACCATATTGTCTTGATTACTGTAGCTTTGTAGTATAGTCTGAAATCAGGGACCCTAATTCCCCAACCTCCATATTTCTTTTTCAAGATTGCTTTGGCTATTTGGGGTCTTTTGTGTTTCCACACAAATGGTGAAATTTTTTGTTCTAGTTCTGTGAAAAATGTCAGTGGTAGTTTGATAGGGATTGCATGGAATATATAGATTGTTTGGATTTTGTAGACCTTTTCACAATGTTGATTCTTCCAATCAAAGAACATTGTATATCTTTCCCTCCATTTGTATGGTCCTTAATTTCTTTCCTCAGTGTCTTATAGATTTCTGCATAATGGTCTTTTCTTCGTAGGTATGTTTCTTTGTAGGTATGTTTCTTTGTAAGCATGTTTTTCTTTTGTTTGCAATGGTAAGTTGGAGTCTTTCCTTAATATGTCTGTCAGATTCTTCATCATTAGTGTAAAGGAATGCAAGAGATTCCTGTGCATTCATTTTGCATCCTGTTACTTCAAAAATGCATTGATTAGCTCTCATAGTTTTCTGGTAGCTCCTTTTGGATTTTCTACATATAGTATCATGTCATCCACAAAGTGTGACAATTTTATTTCTTCTTTTCAGATTTAAAGTCCTTTATTTTCTTTTTCTCCTCTGAGGGCTGTGGCTAAAACTTCCAAATCTATATTGAATAATAGTAGTGAGAGTGGGCAACATTTTCTTGTTTATGATCTTAGTGGAAATGTTTTCAGTTTTTCACCCTTGAGAACTATGTTGGCTGTGGGTTTGTCATACATGACCTTTAGTATATTTAGGTAGGTTCACACTATGCCTGCTTTGTGGAGTGATTATTTATTTATTTTTTAATATACATGGATGTTGAATTGTGTCAAAAGTTTTTTCTGCATCTATTGAGATTATCTTTTGGTTTATGTACTTCAGTTTGTGGATTGGATGTACCACATGGATTGATGGGCATTTCTTGAAGATTCCTTGCATCCCTTGGAAAAATCTCACTTGATTTTGGTGTATGATCGTTTATAAAGTTTTGTTGGTTTCTCTCTGCTAGTCTTTGTTTGAGGATTTTTGTATCCATGTTCGTCACTGATAACGGTCTGTAATTACCTTTCTTTGTGATATCTTTGTCTGCTTTTGGTAACAGAGTGATATTCTCCTGTAAGTATGAATTTGGGAGTGTTTCTCCGTGTGTTATTATTGGGAAGAGCTTGAGAAGAATGGGTGTCAGCTCTTCCCTAAAGGTTGGATAGCATTTTCCTGTGCATACATACACCTGGACTTTTGTTTTTTGGAAGATTTTATGTCCGAGTTTCTATTTCTTTACTTGTGATTGGTTTATATTTTCTATTTCTCTCTGGTTCAGCCCTGGAAGGTTGTGTCCTCCTAATAAATTGTCCATCTCTTTCAGAATGTCCATTGTATTTGCATATAGCCCTTTCAGGTAGTCTCTTTGTATCCTTCTTCATTTTGCATTTTCTGTTGTAATTTCTCATTTTTTATTTGTAATTTTATTGATTTGATTCCTCTTCCTTTGTTTCTTGATGAGTCTGGCCAAAGAGTATTGATTTTGGTAATTTTCTTAAAGAACCACCTTTTAGACTCATTGATCTTTGCTGTAGTGTTCCTTCTTTCTCTTTCATTCCTTTTGGGCATGATTATTTTATTATAATGTTTATTGGAGTATAATTGTTTTACAATGTTGTGGTAATTCCTACTGTATAAAAAATAGAATCAGCTATATGTATACCTATAATCCCATATATTTTCCCTTTTTCATCTCTCTTCCCCCTTCCCTATGACAGCCCTCTGTGTGGTCATTAAGCATCACACTGATCTTGCTCAGTTATGCAGCTGGTCTCCATGAGCTATCTTGTTTTACATTGGGGAGTGTACATATGTCAATGCTACAATTTTACTTTGTATCATCAACTCCATTCTCTACCTCTGCGTCTCTCTTCCTGTCCTGTCCCTAGGTTCATCACAACCATCATTTTAGATTCCATATATATGTATTAGTATACAATATTTGTTTTTCACTTTCAAACTTTCCACATGGTGTACAACAGTCTCTAGGTCCATCCAGCACACTACAAATAACTCAATTTCTTTTCTTATTATGGCTGAGTAATATTTCAGTGTATACATGTGCCTCATCTTCTTTATCCATTACTCTGTCAATGGACCCTTATGTTGCTTCCCTGTCCTGGCCATTGTAACCAATGCTGCAAAGTACATTGTGGTCCTTGACTCTTTCTAAATTATGGGTTTCTCAGGGTATATGCTCTGTAGTGGAACTGCTGGGTCATATTTTAGTAGTGGGTTTTGTTTTTTTTAAGGAAACTCCATACTCTTCTCTACAGTGACTGTATCGATTTACATTTCCACCAACAGTGCAAGAGAGTTCCATTTTCTCCACATCCTCTCTAGCATTTATGGTTTATACATTGTTTAAGAATCACTAATCTGAGCAATGTGTGGTGACACCTTTTTCTTTTTGATTTGCATTTCTCTAATGATTAGTGATTTTGAACACCTTTCCCTGTGTTTCTTTACAATTTGCATATTTTCCTCACAGAAATATTTATTTAACTCTTCTTCCCAGTTTTGGATTGGATTTTTTGCTTTTTTTGGATACTGAGCTTCTTGAACTTCTATATTTTGGAGAGTAATCTTTTGACAGTTGCTTCTTTGACAACTATTTTCTCCCATTTTGCATATTTTCTTTTTCTCTTCTTTATGGTTTCCTTTGTTAAGCCAAAGATTTTAAGATTCATTGGGTCCCATTTCTTTAATTTGTTTTCATTTCCATTTCTCTAAGAGGTTGGTGAACATGACCTTGCTGTCATTTATATCATAGAGCTTTCTCCCTCGGTTTTCCTCTAAGAGTTTTAAAATATCTGCCCTCAATTTGTGTCTTTAATCCATTTGGGGTCTATTTTCATTTATGGTGTTAGGAAGTGTTCTAGTTTCACTCTTTGACATGAAGTCACCCAGTTTTCTCAGCACCAGTTATTGAAGAAGCTGTCTTATCTTCATTATATTATATTGTGGCCTTCTTTATCGAAGATAAGGTCACCACAGGTGCTTGGCTTTATCTCTTTAGGACTTTAGCTCCTGTGCCATTGATCTATATTTCTCTGTTTGTGCCAGTATCATACTTTCTTCATTACTGTAACTTTGGAGTATAGTCTGGAGTCAGCGACCCTGACTCCTCCAGCTCCATTTTTCTTTCTCAAGTTCACTCTTGCTATCCAGGGTCTTTTGACTTTGCATAGAAATTGTGAAACTTTTTGTTCTAGTTCTCTGAATAATGCCATTGGTAGTGATAAGGATTGCATGGAATATAAATATTTTTGTGTGTTTTATAGTCCTTTTCACAATGTGGATTCTTCCAATCTAATAACATTTTATATGTCTCCCTCCGTTTCTATTGTCCTTAATACTTTTCATCATTGTCTTATAGTTTAGGCATAGAGGTCTTTGTCTTCTTAGGTAGGTTTCTTATGTATTTTTTTGTTTGTTTTTATGCAGTGGTAAATTGGAGTGTTTCATTAATTTCTCTGTCAGATTTTTCATCGTTGGTATATAGGAATGCATGTGACTTCTGTGCATTCATTGTGTATCCTGCTACTTCAGAAAATTCGTTGATAAATTCTAGTAGTGTTTTGGTAGCCCCTTTTGGATTCTCTACGTATAGTATCATGTCATCTGCAAAGAGTGACACTTTTATATCCTCTTTTCTGTTTTAGATTCCTTTCACTTCTTTTTCTTCTCTGATTTCTATAGTATAACTTCCAAATCTTTCTTGAATAATAGTGGTGAGAGTGGGCAACCTTGTCTTGTTCCTGGTCTTAGAGGGAATGGTTTAGTTTTCCACCCTTGAAACGAGGTTGGCTGTGGTTTGGTCATACATGACCTTTAGTATGTTGAAGTATGTTCCCACAATGATAACATTGTGGAGTGTTTATTTATTTATTTTTAACATAAATGTGTGTTGAATTCTGTCAAAAGGTTTTCTGGCATCTAGTGAGATTATCTTATGTATTTTATACTTCAGTTTGTTAATTGGGTGTATCACAAGGATTGATGGAATTTTCTTGAAACTTACTTGCATCCTTGTGAAAAATCTCACTTGATCTTGGTGTATGATCCCTTTTTAAGTTCTGTTGGATTCTCTTTGCAATTTTTTGGTTGAGGATTTTTGCTTCTATATTCATCAGTGATAATGGTCTGTAATTATATTTTTGTGATATCTTTGTCTGCTTTTCTTATCAGGGATGGTCTCCTGTAAGAAGGAATTTGGGAGTGTTCCTACGTGTGCAATTTTGGGGAAGAACTTGAGAAGAATGGGTGTTAGCTCTTCCCTAAATGTTGGAAGCATTTTCCTGTGAAGACATCCACTTGGACTTTTGTTTTTTGGAAATTTTAAGTTACAGTTGCAATTTCATTACTTTTGATTGATCAGTTTATCTTTTTTATTTTTCCTTGGTTCAGTCCTGGAATACTGTATAGTCCTAAGAATTTCTCCACCTCTTCCAGTTTGTCCATAGTATTGGCATATAGCCTTTTCAGGTAGTCTCTTAGGAGACTGTGTTGTCCATTGTAATTTTTCATTTTTTTTCTAATTTTACTGATTTGAGTCTTCTTCCTTTTTTTCTTGATAAGTCTGTTATCTTAATTTTCTAAAAGAACCAGCTTTTAGTTTTGTTGATCTTTGCTATTATTTTCTTACTTTCTATTTCATTCTTTTCTGGCATGATTAATTTATTACATTTTTATTGGACTATAAATGCTCTACAATGCTGTTTAATTTCTGCTGTATAATAAATGGAATCAGCTATATATGTACCTATATCCCCATATTTCTCCCTTTCTTCCATTCCCTCCCACACTCCTTATTCCAGCCCTCTGATTGTCCAGTAAGCACTGATCTGAGCTCCCTGTGCCAAGCAGCTGTTTCATAAGAGCTCTCTGTTTCACACTGGGGAGTGTACATATGTCAATAGTACTCTTTCACTTCATGTTCTCAAGTCCATTCTCTAGCTCTGCGTCTGTATTCCTGTCTTGCCCCTGGTTCATCACTACCTTTTTTCTGGTGGTTGTTGTTTTAGATTCCACAGATATTTGTTAACATACAGTATTAGTTTTTCTGTTTCTGACTTACAACACTGTGTACAGCAGACTTAGGTCCATCCAGCTCAGTACAATTAACTCAATTTCATTTCCTATTATGACTGAGTAATATTCAAGTGTATACATGTGCCACATTTTCTCTATCCTTTCCTCTGTCGATGGACACAGGTTGCTTCCCTGTCCTGGCTATTGTAAGCCGTGCTGAAATGGATTCTGTGGTATTGACTCTTTTTTTTTTTAACATCTTTATTGGAGTATAAGTGCTTTACAATGGTGTGTTATTTTCTCCTTTATAACAAAGTGAATCAGTTATACATATACATATGTTCCCATATCTCTTCCCTCCCTACCACCCTCCCTATTCCACCCCTCTATGTGGTCACAAAGCACCAAGCTGATCTCCTTGTGCTATGCAGCTTCTTCCCACTAGCTATCTATTTTACATTTGGTAGTGTATATATGTTCATGCCACTCTCTTTGAATTATGGGTTTCTCAAAGTATATGCCCAGTAGTGGGAAAGATGGGTCATATAGTATTAGTGAGGTTTGGTTTTTTAAGGAAAGTCCATACTGTTCTCCACAGTGGCTGTATTGATTTATATTCCCACCAACAGTGCAGGAGGTACCCTTTAATCCACATACTCTCCAGCATTTGTGTTTAGACTTTGTTTGAGAATGACTAATCTGGCAGTGTACGGTGATGTCTCAGTGGACCTTTGATTTCCATTTCTCTTAGCATTCATGATATTGAACACCCTTTTCTGTGTTTCTTGGTAATGTGTATATCATATTCTTTTGGAGAAATGTCTATTTAGCACTTCTGTCCATTTTTGATTTGAGTTGTTTGCTTCTTTGATACTGAGCTTCATGAACTGCTTATATATTTTGAAGAGTAATCCATTCTCAGTTGCTTCTTTGGCAAATATTTTCTCCCATTCTGAGGTTTTTCTTTTTGTATTCTTTATGGTTTCCTTTGCTGGGCCAAAGTTTTAAGTTTTAAAGCTTAAAACTCCAAAGTCACGGTAATGAAGACAGTATGATACTGGTGGAAACACAGAAATATAGATCAATGGAACAGGAGAGAAATCACAGAGATAGGCCTACACACATATGGTGACCTTATCTGGGATGGGAGGCAAGAATATAATACAATGTAGAAAAGACAGCCAGTTCAATAAATGGTGCTATATCAAATGGACAGCTCCATGTAAAAGAGTGAAATTAGAATATTTCCTAACACTGTACACAAAAATAAACTCAAAATGGATTAAAGATATAAATGGAGGGCCAGACTGTTTTAAGTTTTAAACTCTAAGCAGTTGGTTTAAAGTATCTGCTGTGATTTATGCCCTAGAGTGTTCTGCCTAGTTTTTCCTCTAAGAGATTCAAAGTGTCTGGCCCTCCATTTATATCTTTAATTCATTTTGAGTTTATTTTTGTGTACAGTGTTAGGAAATATTCTAATTTCACTCTTTTACATGGAGCTGTCCATTTGATATAGCACCATTTATTGAACTGGCTGTCTTTTCTACATTGTATTATATTCTTGCCTCCCATCCCAGATAAGGTCACCATATGTGTGTAGGCCTATCTCTGTGATTTCTCTCCTGTTCCATTGATCTATATTTCTGTGTTTCCACCAGTATCATACTGTCTTCGTTACTGTAAACTTTGGAGTATATTCTGATGTAGGGAGACTAATTGGTCCATCTCCGTTTTCCTTTCTCATGTTCACTCTTTCTATTCACAGCCTTTTGCTTTTGCATACATATGGTGAAATTTTTTGTTCTACTTCTCTGAAAAATACCATTGGTAGTTTGATAGGGAGTGCATGGAATCTATAGATTGTTTGGATTGTATAAAACTTTTCCAATGTTGATTCTTCCAATCAAAGAATATTGTATATATCTCCTTCCATTTGTATCGTCCTTAATTTCTTTCATCCGTGTCATATAGATTTCTGCATAATGATCTTTGTTTTCTTAGGTAGCTTTATTTGTAGGTATATTTTTCTTTTTGTTACAGTGGTAAATGGGAATATTTCCTCAATTTCTCTGTCATATTCTTCATCATTAGTTTAAAGGAATGAAAGAGATTTCTGTGCATTAATTTTATTTTTTGCTATTTCAAAAACTTCATTGATTAGCTCTCATAGTTTTCTGGTAGACCCTTTTGGATTCTCCACATATAGTGTCATGTCATCTGTAATGAGTGACACTTTTATTTCATCTTTTCAGATTTGGAGTCCTTTCTTTACTTTTTCTTCTCTGAGGGCTGTGGCTAAAACTTCCAAATGTATGCTGTATAATAGTCATGAGAATGCGCAACCATTTCTTGTTTATGATCTTAGTGGAAGTGGTTTCAATTTTTCACCCTTCAGAACGATGTTGGCAGTGGCTTTGTCATACACGATCTTTTGCATGTTTAGGTAGGCTCACACTTTTCCTACTTTGTGGAGTGATTATTTATTTTTAAAAACAAATGGTTATTGAGTTGTTTCAAATTTTTCTGCATCTATTGATATTATTTTTTAGTTTTCACACATCAGTTTGTTGATTGAGTATATCACATGGATTGATGGGCATTTCTTATAGATACCTTGCATCTCCCAGCAAAATCACACTTGACCTAGGTGGATGACCATTTTTAAAGTTTTGTTAGATTCCTTTTCTAGTTTTTGGTTGAGGCTATTGGCATCTATGTTCATCAGTGATAACGGTCTGTAATTGTCTTTTTTGTGATATCTTTGTCTGCTTTTGATATAGGGTGATATTCACCTGTAAGTACAAATTTGGGAGTGTTCCTCTGTGTGCAATTTTTGGGAAGAGTTTGAGAAGAATGGATACTCTCTCCTCACTAATGGTTGGATTGCATTTCCTGTGAAGCCATCCACATGGACTTTTGTTTTTTGGAAGATTTTCAGTTTCATTAGTTGTGATTGATCAGTTTTTCTTGTCTATATCTCTATGGATCAGTTCTGGAATGTTGTATCCTCTTAAGAATTTGTCCATCTCCTTCAGATTGTGCATGGTATTGGCATATAGCTGTTTCAGGTAGTCTCTTAGGATCCTTTGTAATTCTGCATTGTTCATTGTAATTTCTCATTTTTTATTTCTAATTTTATTGATTTGAGTCCTCTTCCTATTTTTCTTGATGAGTCTGGCCAAAGATTTATGTATTTTATTTTTCTGAAAGAACCAGCTTTTACTTTCATTGACATTTGCTATTCTTTTCTTATTTCTATATCATTCTTTTCTGGCATGATTAATTTATTAACATTTTATTGGAGTATAATTGCTTTACAAGGCTGTGTTAATTTCTGTTGTATAAAAAAGTGAATCAGCTATATGTGTGCCTATATTACCATATCACCCACCCCTTTCTGTCTCCCTCTCACCCTCTTTATGGGAGCCTTCTCTGTGCTCACCAAGCACAGAGATCATCTCTCTGTGATATGCAGCAGTTTCCCACAAGTTATCTTTTTTACATTGTGAATGTATATATGTCAATGCTAGTCTTTCACTTCATGTCCTCAAGTCCATTCTCTATGACTGCATCTGTATACCTGTCCTGCCCCTAGGTTCATCACAACCATTTCTCTGATGGTTACTTTTTTAGATTCCATACATATTTGTTAGCAAATATTATTTGTTTTTCTCTTTCTTACTTACATCACTGTGTATGACAGTCTCTAGGTCCATTCAGCACACTACAAATAACTCAATTTTGATTCCTATTATGGCTGAGTATTATTCCAGTGTATACATATGTCATATTTTCTTTATCCTTTCTTCTGTGAATGGACACTTAGGTTGCTTCCCTGTCCTGGGTATTGTAAACAGTTCTGCAAGGGACTCTGTGGTATTGATTCTTTTTGAAGTATGGATTTCTCAGGGTATACGTCCAATAGTGAGACAGCTGTGTTATATGGTATTAGTGAGTTTTGTTTTTTAAGAAAAGTCTATACTGTTCTCCAGAGTGACTGTATCAATTTATATTCTCACCAACAGTGCAAGAGGGTCTCCGTTTCTGTTTCTCCATTTCACACTCTCCAGCATTTATATTTTATACATTGTTTGAGGATGGCTAATCTGGCAGTGTGCAGTGATACCTCATTTTAACTTGATTTGTTTTTCTCTTAGGATTCATGATGTTAAGCACCCTTTCCAGTGTTTCTTTGTAATGTGTATATCTTCTTTGAAGAAATGTGTATTTAACACTTCTGCCCATTTTTGGATTGGGTTCTTTGCTTTTTTTATACTAAGCTTCATGAACTGCTTATATATTGTGGATAGTAATCCATTGTCAGTTGCTTCTTTGGTGAATATTTTCTCCCATTCTGAGGCTTTTCTTTTTGTCTTCTTTATGGTTTCCTTTGCTGTGCCAAAGCACTTAAGTTTCATTAGGTCCCGTTTGTTTGTTTTTGTTTTCATTTTCATTTCTTTAAGAAGTTGGTCAAATGTATCTTCTGTGATTTATGTCATAGGGTGTTCTACCTAGGTTTTCCTCTAAGAGTTTTAAATTGTCTGGCCCTCCATTTATGTCTTTAATCCATTTTGAGTCTATTTTTGTGTACAGTGTTGGGACATGTTCTTACTTCACTCTTTAACATGGAGCTGTCCAGTTGATACAGCACAACTTATTGAACTGGTTGTCTTTTTTCCACTGTATTATATTCTTTCCTACTTTATCCAAGATAAGGCCACCATATGCCTGTGAGCTTATCTCTAGGCCTTCTCTCCTGTTACATTGATGTATATTTCTGTGTTTCCACCAGTACCATACTGTCTTCATTAATGGAACTTTGGAGTATAGTCTGGTGTAGGGAACCTGATTGTTCCAGCTCCGTTTTTCTTTCTCAAGTTTGTCATTCCTATTCACAGTCTTTTGCCTTTGCATACAAATAGTGAAATTTTTTGTTCTAGTTTTCTGAAAAATGTCATTGGTAGTTTGATAAGGATTGCATGGTATTTATAGACTGTGTGGGTTGTATAGGCCTTTTCACAATGTTACTTCTTTCAATCCATGAACATTGTACATCTCTCCCAATGTTTGTATATTCCTTATTATCTTTCATCAGTGTCATATTTTTTCTGCATACAGATCTTTGTCTTCATAGGTAGGTTGCTTTGTAGGTATTTTATTCTTTTTGTTGCTATGGTAAATGGGAGTGTGTCATTATTTTCTGTCAGATTTTTCATTGTTAGTGTATAGGAATGCAAGTGATTTCTGTGCATTCATTTTGTAACCTGCTACTTCAGAAAATTCACTGCTTAGTTCTCATCATTTTCTGGGGGCCCCTTTAAAATTCTCTCTATATAATACCATGTTATCTGCAAACAGTGACAGTTTTATTTCTTTTTACCAATTTGCATTCATTTCATCTCTTTTTCTTCCCTGATTTCTGTGGCTAAAATTTCCAAGTCTATGTTGAGTAGTAGTGGTGAGAGTGGGCTACCTTTTCTTGTTCCTGATCTGAGAGGAAATGGTTTCAGTTTTTCACCATTGAGAACAATAGTGGCTGTGGGTTTGTCATACATGACCTTTAGTATTTTGAGATGAGTTCCCAATAGACCTACTTTATGTAGTGTTTTTGTTTTTTTAACATAAATGTGTGTTACACTGTGTCAAAATGGTTTTATCTATTGAGATTATCTTATGTTTTTTAAAGTTCAGTTTTTTGATTTTGTGTATCACATGGATTGATGGGAGTTTATTGAAGAATCCTTGCATCCATGGGAAAAAACTCACTTGATCTTGGTGTATGATCCCTCTTAAAGATTGTTTGGATTCTCTCTGATAATGTTTTGTTGAGGATTTTTCATCTATGTTCATCCATGATAATAGTCTTTAATTCCTTTTTTATTGATATATTTGTCTGCTTTTGTTATCAGGGTGCTGGTCACCTGGAAGAATGAATTTAGGAGTATTCCTCCATGTGCAATTTTTGGGTAAAGTTTGAGGAGAATGGGTGTTAGCTCTTCCTTAAATTTGGATAGCATTTTTCTGTGAAGCCACCAACATGAATTTTTGTTTTTTAGAAGATTTTAACTCAGAGTTTCAATTTCATTATTTGTTATTGTTTGGTTTGTATTTTCTATTTCTCTCTGGTTCCATCCTAGTAGGCTGCATTGTCCTAAGAAATTTTCCATCTCTTCCAGATTGTCCACTGTATTGGCCTATACTCTTTTCTGGTAGTCTCTTAGGATCTTTTGTAATTCTGAGGTGGCTTTTAATTTCTCATTTTTTTATTTCTAATTTATTGATTTGAGTTCTCTTCCTTTTTTCTTGATGTGTCTGGCAAAAGAGTTATTCATTTTGTTAATTTTCTAAAGGACCCAGCCTTTAGATTAATTGATCTCTGCTATTGTTTTCTTAGTTTCTGTCTCATTCCTTTTTGGCATGATTATTTTATTAACATCTTTATTGGAGTATAACTGCTTTATAATGCTGTGTTAATTCCTGCTGTATAACAAATGGAATCAACTTTATGTATACCTATATCCCCATTTCCCTTCTGCCTTTTCGTCTCCCTCTCACCTTCCCTATGCCAGCCCTCTGGGAGGTCACAAAGCATGGAACTCATCTCCCTGTGCTATGCAGTTGCTACCCATAAGCTATTTGTTTTACATTGTGGAGTGTACATAAGTCAATGCTACACTTTCACTTCATTTCCTCAAGTCCTTCTGTATGTCTGCATGTGTATTCCTGTCCTGATCCTAGGTTCATCACAACGATTTTTCTGGTGGTTGTTGTTTTAGATTTCATATATATTTGTTAGCATACGGTATTTGTTTTTCTCTTTCTGACTTACCTCATTGTGTACAACAGTCTCTATGTCCAGTTAGCACAGTACAGGTAACTCAATTTCGTTTCCTATTATGGCTGAGTAGTATTCCAGTATATACATGTGCCACCTCTTCTTTATCCATTCCTCTGTCGATGGACACTTAGGTTGCTTCCCTGTCCTGGTATTGTAAACCGTGCTGCAAAGTATATTGTGGTAACGAGTCTTCTTGAATTATCAGTTTCTCAGGGTATACGTCCAATAAGGTGACTGCTGGTTCTTATGGTAGCAGTGAGTTTTGTTTTTCTAAGGAAAGTCTATACTGTTCTCCAGAGTGGCTGTATCGATTTACATTCTCAGCAGCAGTGCAAGACAGATCCCAGTTCTCCACACTATCTCCACATTTATGGTTTATACATTTTTTGAGGAAGGTTAATCTGAGCAGTGTGTGGTAATATCTCATCTAAATTTGATTTGCATTTCTCTTAGGATTTGTCATGTTGAGCACACTTGAATGAGATACTTTGCAATCTCTATATGTTCTTCAGAGAAATGCCTATTTTGCTTTGCTACCCATTTTTAGATTGGGTTGTTTGCTTTTTTGGATACTGAGCTTCATGAAGTGCTTATATATTTTGGAGAGTAATCTTTGTCTGTTGCTTCTTAGGTAAATATTTTCTCCCATTCTGAGGGTTTTATTTTTGTCCTGTTTATGCTTTCCTCTGCTGGGTCAACTCTTTTAAGTTCCAGTTGGTCCCATTTGTTTATTTTTGTTCTCATTTCCATTTCCCTATATGGTTGGTCAGCAGGATCTTGCCGTGATTTATGTCAGAGTGTTCTGCCTAGTTTTTCATCTAAGAGTTTTAAAGTGTCTGGCCCTCCATTTATGTCTTTAATCAATTTTGAGTCTATTTCTTTGTATAGAGCTAGGAAGTGTTGTAATTTCACACTTTAACATGGAGCCATATAGTTTTCCCTACCACCTATTGAAGATGCTGTCCTTTTCCCATTGTATTATATTCTTGCCTCCTTTATCCAAGATAAGGTCACCATATGTGTGTGGGGTAATCTCTGGACTTTATCTCCTTTTCCATTGATCTTTTATTCCTGTGTTTCCACCAGAACCATACTGTCTTGATTACTGTAACTTTGGAGTATAATCTGGTGTCAGGGAGCCTGACTGCTCCAGCTGCGCTTCTCTTTCTCAAGTTCTCTCTTGCTAGTCACGGTTTTTATCTTTTGCATACAAATTGTAAAAGTTTTGTTCTGGTTCTCTGAAAAATACCATTGGTTGTTTGATAGGGATTGCATGGAATCTATAGATTGTTTGGGTTGTACAGAACTTTTCACAGTGTTGATTCTCCCAATCAAAGTACACTGTATACCTCTCCTTCTGTTTGTATGGTCACTATTTTCTTCCATCAGTGTCTTATAATTTTCTGCATGATGGTCTTTTTTTCATAGGTAGGTTTCTCCATAAGTATTTTATTCTTTTTGTTGCTGTGGTACATATGAGTGTTTCCTTAATTTCTGTGACAGATTTTTCATTGTTAGTGTATAGAAATGAAGAGACTTCTGTGCATTCATTTTGTATCCTGCTACTTCAGAAAATTCACTGATTATCTCTCATAGTTTTCTGCTAACCCCTTCAGGATTCTCTACGTATAACACCATGTTATCCACAAACAGTGACAGTTTTATTTCTTATTTTCTGATGTGGATTCCTTTCATTTCTTTTTTTCTCTGATTGCTGTGGCTAAAACTTCCAAGAATATGTTGAATAATAGTGGTGAGAGTGGGCTACCTTTTCTCCCTTCTGATATTAGAGGATCAGTTTCATTTTTTCACCCTTGAGAATTATGGTGGCTGTGAGTTTGTCATACATGACTTTAGCATGTTGAAGTCCATTCCCACTATGCCTAGTTTGTGTAGAGTTTATTTAGTTTTTAACATAAATGAGTGTTGATGTTTGTTGAAGGTTTTTTCTGCATGTATTGAGATTACCTTATGCTTTTTTTTTTTTTTTTTTTCTGGTACGCTGGCTTCTCACTGTTGTGGCCTCTCCCATTGTGGAGCACAGGCTCCGGACCTGCAGGCTCAGTGGCCATGGCTCACAGGCCCAGCTGCTCTGTGGCATGTGGGATCCTCCTTGACCGGGACACGAACTCGTGTCCCCTGCATCAGCAGATGGACTCTCAACCACTGTGCCACCACGGAAGTCCTGCCTTATGTTTTTTATACTTCAATTTGTTGACCATGTTTATCATGTTTATTGAAGAATCCTTGAAACCCTGGGAAATCTAAATTGATCTTTGTGTATGACCATTTTTAAAGTTTTGTTGGATTCTCTCTGGTAGTTTTTGGTGGAGGGTTTTTAATGTGTGTTCAGCAGTGATAATGCAATGTAATTACATTTTTTGTGTTATATTTGTCTGCTTTTTTAATCAGGGTGATGGTCTCCTGTAAGAATGAGTTTGGGAGTGTTCCTCTGTGTGCAATTTTTGGGAAGAGTTTGAGAAAAATGGGTTAGTTCTTCCCTAAAGTTTGGATAGCATTTTCCTGTGAAGCCATCCACCTGGGCTTTTGTTTGTTTGAAGATTTTAAGTCACAGTTTCAACTTCTTTACTTGTGATTGTTTGGTTTATCTGTTCTCTTTCTTTCTGGTTCAGCCCTGAAAGGTTGTATCATCCTAACAATTTGCCCATCTCTTCCAGTGTCCATTGTATTGACATATGGCTCTTTCAGGTAGTCTCTTGGTGTCCTTTGTAATTTTTCATTTTCCGTTGTAATTTCTCATCTTTTTATTTATAATTTTATTGATTTGATTCCTCTTCCTTTGTTTCTTGATGAGTCTGGCCAAAGAGTATCGATTTTGGTAATTTTCTTAAAGAACCACCTTTTAGACACAATGATCTTTGCTATTGTGTTCTTTGTTTCCCTTTCATTCTTTTTGGGCATTATTATTTTACTATAATGTTTATTGTAGTATAATTGCCTTACAATACTGTGGTAATTCCTACTGTATAAAAAGTGGAATCAGCTATATGTATACCTATAACCCCATATATTTCCCCCTTTTCGTCTCCCTCCCACCCTCCCTATGACAGCCCTCTGGGTGGTCATTAAGCATCACACTGATCTCGCTCTGCTATGCAGCTGGTCTCCATGAGCTATCTGTTTTACATTGTGCAGTGTACATATGTTAGTGCTACACTTTTACTTCGTGCTCTCAACTCCATTCTCTATGTCTGGTTCTGTATTCTTGTCCTGTCCCTATGTTCATCACAACCATCATTTTAGATTCCATATATATGTATTAGTATACAATATTTGTTTTTCACTTTCAAACTTTCCTCACGATGTACAACAGTTTCTAGGTCCATCCAGCACACTGGATGAGTGTGCTTCTTTTCCTATTATGGCTGTGTAATATTTCAGTGTATACATGTTCCTCATCTTCTTTATCCATTACTCTGTCAATGGACCCTTATGCTGCTTCCCTGTCCTGGCCATGGTAACCAACACTACAAAGTACATTGTGGTCCTTGACTCTTTCTGAATTATGAGTTTCTCAGGGTATATGCTCTGCAGTGGGACTGCTGGGTCATATTTTAGTAGTGGGGTTTGGTTTTTTTTTTTTAAGAAACTCCATTCTGTTCTCCACAGTGACTGTATAAATTTACATTCCCACCAACAGTGCAAGAGGGTTCCCTTTTCTCCACACCCTCTCCAGCATTTAGGGTTTATACATTGTTTGAGAATCGCTAATCTGATCAGTGTGCAGTGATACCTCATTTTATTTTTGATTTGCATGTCTCTAATGATTAGTGTGGTTGAACACCCTTTCCTTTCCCTTTTTATTTTCTCTATATATCCTTTCCAGAAATGTCTATTTAGCTCTTCTGCCAATTTTTTTAATTGGGTTTTTTGCTGTATTTGGATACTGAGCTTCTTGAGCTGCTTATATATTTTAGAGAGTAATCCTTTGACAGTTGCTTCTTTGGCAGCTATCTTCTCCCATATTGCAGGCTTTCTTTTTGTCTTCTGTATGATTTCCTTTGCTGGGCAAAAGCTTTTACACTTCATTATGTCACATTTGTTTATTTTTGTTTTCATTTCTATTGCTCTAGGAGATTGGTTAAGAGTATCTGAAGTCATTTTCATCATAGAGCACTCTCCATAGGTTTTCCTCTAAGAATTTTAAACTATCTGCCCCCAATTTATGTCTTTAATCCATTTTGAGTCTATTTTTGTGTACAGTGTTAGGAAGTGTTCTCATTTCACTCTTTAACATAGAGTCGTCCAGGTTTCCAGCACCACTTACTGAAGAGGCTGTCTTTTCTCCATTGTATTATATTATTTCCTCCTTTATCCAAGAATAAGGTCACCTTATCTGCATGTGCTTATCTCTGGAGTTTCTCTCCTGTTACAGTTATCTATATATCTGTGTTTGTGCCATTACCATACTGTCTTCATTACTGTAACTTTGGACTATAGCCTGGGGTCAGGGAGCCTGATTCCTCCAGATCCCATTTTCTTTCTCAAGTTCTCTCTTGTTATTCAGGGTCTTTTGTCTTTGCATACAAATTGTGAAAATTTTTGTTCTAGTTCTCTGACAAATGCCATTGGTAGTTTGATAGGTAATACATTGAATCTGTATATTGTTTGGGTTATATAGTCCTTTTCACACTGTTGATTCTTCCAATCCTAGAACATTGTATATCTCTCTCTCCATTTATGGTCCTTAATTCTTTTCCTCAGTGTCTTATTCTTTTCCACAAAATGGTCTTTGTCTTCATAGGTAGGTTTCTTCATAGGTATTTTCTTCCTTTTTATGGTAAATGGGAATGTTTCTTTTATTTATCTGTCAGCTTTTTCTTCATTAGTGTATAAGAATGCAAGAGATTTCTGTGCAATGATTTTGTATCCTCTTACTTCAGAAAATAATTGATTAGGTCTTGTAGTTTTCTACTACCCCTTTTGGATGCTCTACATATATTATCATTAAATCCCCAGAAACTGACACTTTTATTTCTTTTTTTCATTTGGATTCCTTTCTTTTCTTATTCTTCTCTGATTGCTGTGGCTAAAATTTTCAAATCTACGTTTAATAATAGTGGTGAGAGTGGGCAACTGTGCTGTTCCTGTTCTTACAGGTAATGTTTTCATTTTTTCACTTTTGAGAATGATAATGTCTGTGGGTTTGTCATACATGACTTGTAGTATGTTGAGGTTGATTCACACTATGCCTACATTGTGGAGTGTTTTTTATTTATTTATTTAACATAAATTTGTGTTGAATTGTATTGAAAATTTTTTCTGAAGGTATTGAGATTATCTTATTTTTTATACTTCATTTTGTTGATTGGGTGTATCACATGGATTGATGAGCGTTTCTTGAAGAATTCTTACATCCTGGGGAAAAATCTCACTGATCATGGTGTATGATCCTTTCTAAAGTTCAGCTGGTTTCTCTCTGCTAGTTTTTGGTTGAGCAGTTTTTTCATCTATGTTCATCAGTGATAATGGTCTGTAGTTATCTTTTTGGGATAACTTTGTCTGCTTTTTGTATCAGGGTGATGGTCACCTGTAAGAACGAATTTGGGAGTGTGCAATTTTGGGAAGAGTTCGAGAAGAATGGGTGTTACCTCTACCCTAAAATTTGGATAGCATTTTCCTGTGAAGCCATCCATATGGACTTTTGTTTTGGTAAATATTTTAACTCACAGCTTCAATTTCATTACTTGTGATTCATCAGTTTATCTTTTCCATCTCTCTCTGGTTCAGTCTTGGAAGTTTGTATTACCCTATGAATTTGTCCATCTCTTCCAGATTGTCCATGGTACTGGTATATAGCCGTTTCAGGTAGTCTCTTAGGATCCATTGTAATTCTGCATTATCCACTGTAATTTCTCCATTTTTTATTTCTGATTTTTTGATTTGAGTCCACTTCTTATTTTACTTGATGACTCTGGCCAAATGATTATTGATTTTGTTAATTTTCTAAAAGAACCAAGTTTTAGTTTCATTGATCTGTGCTATTGTTTTCTTGGTTTCTATTTCATCATGTTCTGGCATGATTATTTTATTAATATAATTATTGGAGTAAAATTGCTTTACAATGTTGTGTTAATTCCTGCTGTATAACAAATGGATCAGGTATATGTATACGTATATCCTCACAACTCCTCCCCCTTTTGTCTCCCTTCCACCCTCCCTATGCCAGCACTCTTTTTGGTCATAGAAGACCAAACTGATTCTCGTCTACTATGCAGCTGCTTCCAACGAGCTATCTCGTTTTAAATTGGGGAGTGTACAAATGCCAGTGCTACTCTTTCACTTCATGTCCCTGAGTCAATATTCTATGTCTGCCTCTGTATTCCTGTCCAGCTCCTATGTTCATTATAACATTTTTTCTGGGTTTTGTGGATTTAGATTCCATATGTATGTGTTAGCATATAGTATTTGTTTTTTCTTACTAACTTACCTCAATCTGTATGACAGATTCTAGATCCATCCAACAAACTACAAATATCTCAATTTCATTTCCCATTATGCCTCAGTAATTTTCCAGTGTATACATGTGCCATATTTTCTTTATCCATTCCTCTGCTGATGGACACTTTTGTTGCTTCCCTGTACTGGCTATTGTAAACAGTGCTGCAAAGTATATTGTGGTAATTGACTATTTCTGAATTATGTGTTTCTCAGGGTATATGTCCAGTAGTGTGACAGGTGGGTCATATGGTAGTAGTAAGTATAGTTTTTTAAGGAAACTCCAAACTCTTCTCCATAGTGACACTATCAATTTACATTCCCACCAACAGTGCAAGAGGGTTCCCTTTTTTCCACAACCTCTTCAGCATTTATCATTTATACATTGTTTGAGAATGGCTAATCTGAGCAGTGTGCAGTGATACTTCATTTCCCTATTTATTTGCATTTCTCTATGATTAATAATGTTGAACAATCTTTCCTGTCTTTCTTTGCAATCTGTATATCTAGTTCGAAGAAATGTCTATTTAGTTCTTCTGCCCATTGTTGGATTGGATTATTTGCTTTTTTAGATAGTGAGTTTCATGAGCTGCTTATATATTTTGGATAGTAATCCTTTGTCAGTTGCTTCTTTGGCAAATACTTTCCCCCATTCTGAGGCTTTTCTTTTTGTCTTCTATATGTTCTCCTTTGCTGGGTCAAAGATTTTAATTTTCATTAA
Organism: Mesoplodon densirostris; assembly: GCF_025265405.1. Classification (NCBI taxonomy): domain Eukaryota; kingdom Metazoa; phylum Chordata; class Mammalia; order Artiodactyla; family Ziphiidae; genus Mesoplodon; species Mesoplodon densirostris. Next base: position 3,242,311 of record NW_026778236.1, on the reverse strand, counting down.
GTTCCATTTGTTTATTTTTGTTTTCATTTCCATTTCTCTAGGAGGTTCGTCAGTAGGATCTTGTTGTGATTTATATCATAGAGTGTTCTGCCTAGGTTTTCCTCTAAGTGTTTTAAACCCTCTGGACACCATTTATGTACTTAATCCATTTTGAGTCTATTTTTGTGTACGGTGTTAGAAAGTGTTCTCATTTCACTCTTTGTCTTGGCGTTGTCCAACTTTCCAGCACCACTTATTGAAGAGGCAGGCTTTTCTCCATTGTATTATATTCTTGCCTCCTTTATCCTAGATAAGGTCACCATATGTCATGGGCTTATCTCTGGACTATCTCTCCTGTTCCATTGATCTATATTTCTGTGTTTGTGCCAGTACTATACTGTCTTCATTACTATAACTTTGGAGTATAGTCTGGAGACAGGGAGGCTGATTCCTCCAGCTCCTTTTTTCACAAGTTAGCTCTTGCTATTTGGGGTCTTTTGCATTTTCATACAAATAGTGAAATTTTTTGTTTAATTCTCTGAAATGTGCCATTGGTTTTTTGATAGGTATTGGATTGTATAGTCCTTTTTAAAATTATGATCTTTCCAATTCAAGAATATTGTATCTCTCTCCCTCTGTTTCTATGGTCCTTTTTTTTTATTAGTGTCTTATAGTTTTCTGTATAAACTTTGTCTTCATAAGTATATTTATTTGTAGGTATTTTATTCTTTTTATGCAATGATAAATAGGAGTGTTTCCTTAATTTCTTTCTCAGATTTTTCTTTGTTATTATATAGGAATTCAAGAGATTTCTGTGCAATCATTTTGTATCCTGCTACTTCAGAAAATTCATTGATTAGCTCTCGTGGTTTTCTGGTAGCCCCCTTTTGATTCTATGACATCTGCAAACACTGACACTTCTATATTTTTTTCCCAATTTGGATTCCTCTCATTTCTTATTCTTCTTTGACTGCTGTGGCTATAACTTCCAAATCTCTGTTGAATAATAGTGGTGATAGTGGGCAACCTTGTCTTGTTCCTGATTTTAGAGGAAATGTTTTCACTTTATCACCCTTGAGAATGATGTTGGCTGTGGGTTAGTCATACTTGACCTTTAGTGTGTTGAGGTAGATTCCCACTATGCCTATTTTTTGGTGTGTTTATTTATTTATTTTATTAACATAAATGTGTGTTTAATTGTCTTGATGGTTTTTATGCATCTATTGAGATTATCTTATGGTTTTATACTTCATTCCTTGATTGGGTGTATCACATGTATTGATGGGCCTTTATTGAACAATCCATGCATTCCTGGGAAAAATCTCACCTGATCTATATGTTTGATCCTTTTTAAAGTTTTATTGGCTTCTCTCTGCTTGTTTTTGTTAAGGATTTTTGCATCTGTGTTCATTAGTTATAATGGTCTCTAATAACGTTTTTGTGATATCCTTGTCTGCTTTCTGTATCAGGGTGATGGTTGCTTGTAAGAACGAATATGGGAGTGTTCCTCCTTGTTCAGTGTTTGAGAAGAGTTTGAGAAGAATGGTATTAGCTCTTCCTGAAATGTTGGATAGCGTTTTCCTGTGAAGCCATACACTTTAACTTTTTTGTTTTGGGGAAGATTATAATTCACAGTTTCAATTTCATTACTTGTGATTGATCAGTTTATCTTTTCTATTTCTCTCTGGTTCAGTTCTGGAAGGTTTTTTAGCCCTAAGAATTTGTCCATCTTTTCCAAATTGTCCATTGTATTGTCATATAGCTGTTTCAGGTAGTCTTTTTGGATCCTTTCTAATTCTGTGCTGTCTGTAGGAAGTTATCATTTTTTATTTGTAATATTACTGATTTGAGTCCTCTTCCTTTTTTTCTTGCAGTGTCTGGTCCAAGATTTATGGATTTTGTTAATTTTCTAAAAGAAACAGGTTTTAGTTTCATTGATCTTTGCTATTGTTTTCTTTGTTTCTATTTCATTCCTTTCTGGCATGATTATTTTTTTTTTTTTTTTTTTTTTGCGGTATGCGGGCCTCTCACTGTTGTGGCCTCCCCCGTTGCGGAGCACAGGCTCCGGACGTGCAGGCTCAGCGGCCATGGCTCACGGGCCCAGCCGCTCCGCGGCATATGGGATCCTCCCAGACCGGGGCACGAACCCGTATCCCCTGCATCGGCAGGCGGACTCTCAACCACTTGCGCCACCAGGGAGGCCCTGGCATGATTATTTTATTAACATCTTTATTGGAGTATAATTGCTTTACAATGCTGTGTTAATTCCTGCTGTATAACAAATGAAATCAACTATATGTATACCTATATCCCCATATCCCCTCCCCCTTTTCATCTCCCTCCCAACCTCCTTATGCCAGCTCCCTTGTTGGTCACAGAACAGCAAACAGATTTCCCTGTGCTATTCAGTGTTTCCTATGAGCTATCTATTTTACATTGGGGAGTGTACATATGTCAATGCTACTCTTTCACTTTGTGTCCTCAATCCATTCTCTACCTCTGCGTCTGTATTCCTGTCCTTCACCTAGGTTCATCGCAACCTTTATTTGGTGGTTTTTGTTTTAGATTCCATATATATTTGTTAGTATACGGTATTTGTTTTTCTCTTTCTGACTTACATTACTGAGTATGACAGACTCTAGTTCCTCCAGCACAGTACAAATAACTCAATTTCCTTTCTTATTATGGCTGAACAATTTTGCAGTGTATACAGGTGTCACATCTTCTTTATCCATTCTTCTGTTGATGGACACATAATTGCTTCCCTGTCTTGGGTACTGTAAACAGTGCTGCAAAGTGCATTGTGGTACTTGACTCTTTCTGAATTATGGGTTTCTCAGGGTATATGCCCAGTAGTTGGACTGGGTCATATGGTAGTAGTGAGTTTCATTTTTTTAAGGAAACTCCATATTGTTCTCCATAGTAAGTGTATTGATTTACATTCTCACTAACAGGGCAAGAGGGTTCCCTTTTCTCCACACAGGCTCCAGCATTTTTGTTTTATAAATGGCTTGAGAATGACTAATCTGAGCAGTGTGCAGTGATACTCATTTTCCTTTTTATATGCATTTCTCTTATGATTAGTGGTGTTCAGCACCCTTTCCTGTGTTTCTTTGCAATTTGTATAACTTCTTTAGAGAAATGTCTATTTATCTCTTCTGCCCATTTGTGGATTGGGTTGTTTACTTTTTTTGATAGTGAGCCTCATGAGATGCTTATATATTTTGGAGAGTAATCCTTTGTCATTTGCTTATTTGGCAAGTATTTACTCCCTCTCTGTGTGTTTTCTTTTTGTTTTCTCTATGGTTTCCTTTGTTGGTTCAAAGCTTTTAATTTTCATTAGGACCCTTTTGTTTATTTTTGTTTTCATTTCCATCTCTCTAGGAGGTTGGTCAACAAGATCTTGCTGTGATACATGCGAAAGAGTTTTCTGCCTAAGTTTTCCCCTAAGTGTTTTAAACTGTCTGCCTTCCATTTATGTCTTTAATCCATTTTGACTCTATTTTTCTATATAGTGTTAGGAAGTGTTCTAATTTCACTCTTTCACATGGAGTCATTCAGTTTTTCCAGGACCAGTTATTAAAAGGGATACCTTTTCTCCATTGTTTTATATTATTGCCCCCTTATCCTAGAAACGGTCACCATATCTGCGTGGGCTTATAACTGGACTTTCTCTCTTTTTCCACTGATCTATATTTCTGTGTTTGTGAGAGTATCATACTCTCCTCATTACTGTAACTTTAGCATATAGTCTGGAGACAGGGAGCTTGATTGCTCCAGCTCTGTTTTTCTTTCTCATGTTCGCTCTTGCTATTTGGGGTCTTTTGCGTTGGCATAGAAATTGTGATTTTTTTTTTGTTCTAGTTCTCTGAAAAATGCCATTGGTAGTTTGATAGGGATTGCATGGACTCTATAGATGGTTTGCATTGTATATTCCTTTTCACAGTGTTAATTCTTCCAATCCAAGAACATTGTATATCTCTCCCACTGTTTGTATGGTCCTTAGATTTTTTTCATCAGTGTCTTATAGCTTTTTGCATACAGGTTTTTGTCTTCATATGTAGATTTCTTCATAGGTATTTTATTCTTTTTTGAAATGGTAAATTGGAGTGTTTTATTACTTTCTTTGTCAGATTTTTCATCTTTAGTGTATAGGAATGTAAGAGATTTTTGTGCATACATTTTGTATCCTCCTACTTCAGATAATTCATTGGTTAGCTCTAGTACTTTACTGGTCGCCACTTTTGGATTCTCTACGTATAGTATCATGTCATCTGCAACACTGACATTTTTGTTTCTTCTCTTCAGATTTGGATTCCTTTTGTTTCTTTTTGTTCTCTGATTGCTTATGCTAAAACTTCCAATCTCAGCTGAATAATAGTGGTTAGAGTGGGCACCTTTGTCTTGTTCCTGATCTAGAGGAAATGGTTTCTGTTTTTCACCCTTGAGAATGATGTTGGCTGTTAGTTTCATACATGACACTTAGTATGTTGAGGTCGATTTCCACTATGCTAACATTGTGAAGTGTTTATTTATTGTTTAACATAACTGTGTGTTTAATTGTGTTGAAAGGTTTTTCTGCATCTTATTGTTTTAAAGATTATCTTATTGTTTTTATATTTCAGTTTGTTTATTGGGCGTATCACATGGATTGATAGGAGTTTATTGAAGAATACTTGCATCCCTGGGAAAAATATCACTTGGTCTTGGTGTAGGATACTTTTTAAAGTTTTGTTGGTTTCTCTCTGCTAGGTTTTGGTTGAGGATTTTTGTATCTGTGTTCATCAGTGGTAATGGTGTGTAATTACTTTTGAGGATATTTTTGTCTATTTGTTATCAGGTTGATGGTCACCTGTAAGAACGAACTTGGGATTGTGCAATTTTGGTAAATGTTTGTGAAGAATGGGTGTTAGATCTTCCTTAAAATTTGGATAGCATTTACCTGTGAAGCCATCCATCTGGACTGTTGTTTTTTAGAAGATCTTAACTCACAGCTTCAATTTCATTACTTGTGATTGATCAGTGTATCTTTTCTATTTTTCTCTGGTTCAGTTCTGGAAGTTTGTATCCTCCTAAGAATTTGTCCATCACTTCCAGATTGTCCATGGTATTGGCATACAACAGTTTCAGATAATCTCTTAGGATCCATTGTAATTCTACATTGTTCCTGGTAAACTCTCAGTTTTTTATATCTAATTTTATTGATTTGAGTGGTCTTCCTTTTTTTCTTGATGAGTCTGGCCAAAGAGTTATCAAATTTGTTAATTTTCTAAAAGAACCAGATTTCAGTTTCATTAATCTTTGCTATTGTTTTCTTAGTTTCTATTTCATTATGTTCTGGCATGATTATTTTATTAACATAGTAATTGAAGTATAATTGCTTTACAATGCTGTGTTAATTCCTTCTATAACAAATGGAATCAGCTCTATCTATACCTATATCCCAATATCCCTATCCCCTTTTTCATCTCCCTCCCAGCCTGCATATGCCAGCCCTCTCGGTGGTAACAAAGAACAGAACTGATCTCCCTGTGCTATGCAGCTGCTTCCCAAGAGATATCTGTTCTATATCGGGGAGTGTACATATGTCAATGTTACTCTTTCACTTTGTGTCCTCAAATCCATACTCTATGTCTGCATCTCTATTAGTGTCCTGCCCCTATTCATCACACACATTTTTCTGATGGTTTTTGTTTTAGATTCCATATATATGTGTTAGCATATTGTATTTGATTTTCTTTTTCTAACTTACCTCACTGTGTATGACAGATACTCGGTCCATCCAGCACACTACAAATATCTCAGTTTCATTTCCTATTATGCCTGAGTAATTTTCCAGTGTATATCTGTGTCACATCTTCTTTATCTATTCCTCCATTGAAGGACATTTAGGCTGCTTCAATGTCTTCCTTATTGTGAACATTGCTGCAAAGTACATTGTGGTACTTGATTTTTCTGAATTATGGGTTTCTCAGGCTCTAAGCCCAATAGTGGGACAACTGTGTCATATGGTAGTAGTGAGTTTTGGTTTTTTTTTAAGGAAACTCCATAGTGTTCGCCATAGTGACTGTATCAATTTACATTCCTACCAACAGTGTAAGTGGGTTCCCTTTTCTCCACACCCTCTCCAGCATTTATACATAGTTTGAGAATGGCTAATCTGACCAGTGTGCAGTGATACATCATTTTATTTTTGATTTTCACTTCTCTTATGATTAGTTATGTTGAGCACCCTTTCCTCTGTTTCTTTGCAATCTTTATATCTTATTCAGAGAAATGTCTATTTAGTTCTTCTCCCCATTTTTAGATTGTGTTTTTTGCTTTATTAGATACTGAGCTTCTTGATCTACTTATATATTTTGGAACATAATCCTTTTTCAGTTGCTTCTTTGACAAATATTCTCTCCCATTCTGCATGTTTTCTTTTTATTTGTTTACGTTTTCCTTTGCTGGGCCAAAATTTTGCAGTTTCATTAGGTCCCATTTGTTTATTCTTGTTTTCATTTCCATTTCTCTAAGAGGTCTGTCAGCAAGATCTTGTGGTGATTTATGTCATAGAAGTTCTGCCTAGTTTTGCCTCTAAGTGTTTTAAAGTGTCTGATCCTACATGTATGTCTTTAATCTATTATGAGTCTATTTTTGTGTATAGTGTTAAGAGATGTTCTAATTTCATTCTTTACTCTGGATCCGTCCAGTATTCCCAGCACCACTTATTGAAGAGACTGTCTTTTCTCCATATTATTATATTCTTGCCTCCTTTTCTCCAAGGTAATGTCACCATATGTGTAATGGTTTATCTCTGGGCTTTCTCTCTTCTTCCATTGATCTATATTTCTGTGTTTCTGCCAGTACCATATTGTCTTGAATAGTGTAACTTTGGAGTATAATCTGGTCTCAGAGAGACTGATTGCTACAGCTGTGTTTTTCTTTCTCAAGTGCACTCTTACTATTCTGTGTCTTTTGTGTGTTCATACAAATTGTGAAATTTTTTGTTCAAGTTCCCTGAAAAATGCTATTGGTAGATTGATAGGGATTGCATTCAATATATAGATTGCTTTGGGTTGTATAGTCCTTTTCCGAATGTATACTTTGCAATCTAAAAACATTATATATCTCTCCCTCCATTTGTAGCATCCTTAATTGCTTTCATCAGTGTCTTATAGTTTTCTGCATAAAGGTCTCTGTATTTGTAGGTTGGTTTCTTTGTAGGTTTTATATTTTTTTATACAATGGTAAATGGAAGTGTTTCCTTAATTTCTCTGTCAGATATTTTTCAGCGTTAGTGTATAGGAATGCAAGTGTTTTCTGTGCATTCGTTTTATATCTTGCTACTTCAGAAAATTCATTGATTAGGTCTCATTGTTTTCTAGTAGAGCATTTTGGATTCTCTACATATATTAAAATGTCATCTGCAAACAATGACATTTTAATTTCCTTTTTCCTGATATGGATTCCTTTCATTTCTTCTTCTTCTCTGATTGCCATGGCCAAAACTTCCAACTCTCTGTTTAATAATAGTGGTGAGAGTGGGCAACCTTGACTTGTTCCTGATCTTAGAGGAAATGGTTTCAATTTTTCACCCCTGAGAACAATGTTCACTGTTGGTTTTTCATACATGACCTTTACTCTGTTGAGGTAGGTCCCCACTATGGCCACTTTGTGGAGTGTTTATTTATATATATATTTTAAACTTAAATGGGTGTTGAATTGTGCCAAAGGCTTTTTTTCTGCAGGTATTGAGTTTCAATTATTGTTTTTGTACTTCAGTTTGTTGATTGGTTGTATCACATGGATTGATAGTCATTTATTGACGACTCCTTGCATCCCTGGGAAAAATTTCACTTGATCTTGGTGTATGATCATTTTTAAAGTTTTGTTGGACTCTCTCTGCTAGTTGTGGATTGAAGAGTTTTACATCTATGTTCATTAAGGATAATGGAATTTGATTAATTTTTTGGGATATCTTTGTCTGCTTTTTTATCAGAGTGATGGTCACCTGTAAGAATGAATTTGAGAGTCTTCCTCCATGTGCAGTTTTGAGAAGAGTTTGAGAAGAATGGTGTTAGCTCTTCCTTAAATGTTAGATAACATTTTCCTGTGAAGCCATCCACCTGGACTTTTGTTTTTTGGAAGATTTAAAATCATAGTTTCAATTTCATTACTTGTGATTGATCAGTTTTTCTCTGTCTATTTCTCTCTGGTTCAGTCCTGGAAGTTTGTATCCTCCTAAGAATTTGCCTATCTCTTCCAGATTGTCCATAGTATTGGCATATATATGTTTCAGGTAATCCCTTAAGATCCTTTGTAATTCTGCATTGTCCATTGTAATTTCTCGTTTTTATTTCTAATATTACTGATTTGAGTCCTCTTCCTTTTTCTCTTGATGAGTCTGGCCAAAGAGTTTTCTATTTTTTAAATTTTCTAAAAGAACCAGCTTTAAGTTTCATTGATCTGTGCTATTGTTTTCTTAGTTTTTGTTTCATTCCTTTCTGGCATGATTATTTTATAAACATCTTTATTGGAGTATAATTACTTTACAATGCTGTGTTAATGCCTGTGGTATAACAAAGGAATCAGCTATATGTATAGCTGACATATATCCCCATATGCCCTCCTATTTTCATCTCCCACTCTCCCTCCCTATGCCATCCCTCTGGGTGGTCAAAAAGCACCAAAATGATCTACCTGTGCTATAGAGCTGCTTCCTATGGGCTATCTGTTTTACATTGGGGAGTGTACATATGTCAAAGCTACTCTTTCATTTCTTGTCCTCAAGTACATTCTAAACATCTGCATCTGTATTCCTGTACTGTCCCTAGGTTCATCACAACCATTTTTCTGGTGGTTTTTATTTTAGAATCAATATACATTTGTAAGCATATGGTATTAGATTTTTTCTTTATGACTTACAATACTATGTACAACAGACTCTAGTTCCATCCAGCACACTACAAATAACTCAATGTCCTTTCCTATTAGGGTTTAGCAATATTCCAGTGTATACATGTGCCACATCTTCTTTATGCATTCCTGTGTCGATGGACAATTAAGTTGCTTCCCTTTCCTGGGTATTGTAAACAATGCTGCAATATACATTGTGTACTTGACTTTTTCTTAATTATGTGTTTCTTGGGATATATGTCCAATAGTGTGACTATTGGGTCATATGGTAGTAGTGAGTTTAGTTTTTTTAGGAAACTTAATACTGTTCCCCATAGTGGCTGTATTGATTTACATTCCCACCAACATTGTAACATTTACATTCCGACCAACACTTTTCTCCACACCGTCTCCTGCATTTATAGTTTATACATTGTTTGAAAATGGCTAATCTGAGCAGTGTGTGGTGATACCTCATTTAGTTTTTGATATGCATTTTATGATTAATGATGTTATGATTAGTGATGTTGAGCACCCTTGCCTGTTTTTCTTTTCAATCTGTATATCTTCTTCAGAAAAATGTCTATTTAGCTCTTCTGCCCATTCTTTGATTCAGTTGTTTGCTTTTTTGGATACTGGGCTTCATGAGATGCTTATATATTTTGGAGAGTAATCCTTTGTCAGTTGTTTGTTTGGCAAATATTTTCTCCCTTTCTGCATGTTTCCTGTTTGTCTGCTTTATGTTTTCCTTTGCTGGGCCAAAGCTCTTAACTTTCATTAGGTCCCATTTGTTTATTTTTGTTTTCGTTTCCATTTGTCTAGGAGGTAGGTCAACAGGATCTTGCTGTGATTTTTGTCATAGAGTGTTTTGCCTAAGTTTTCCTCTGAGAATTTTAAAGTGTCTGGTCTTCTATTTATGTCTATAATCCATTTTGAGTCTATTTTAGTCTACAGTTTAAGAAAGTGTTCTAATTTCACTCTCTAACATGTAACTGTCCAGTTTTCCCAGCACCACTTACTGAAGATGCTATCTTTTCTCCATTGTATTATATTCTTGCCTCCATTGTCCAAGGTAAGGTCACCATATGTGCAGTGGCTTATCCCTGCACTTTCTCTCCCCTTCCACTGATCTATATTTCTGTATTTCCACCAGTACCATACTGTGTTGTTTAGTGTAACTTCGGAGTATAATCTGGTGTCAGGGAGCTTCATTGTTACAGCTGTGTTTTTCTTTCTCAAGTTCACTCTTTCTATTCGGGGTCTTTTGCGTTTGCATACAATTTGTGAAATTATTTGTTCTACTTCTATGAAAAATGCCATTGGTAGTTTGATAGGGATTGCATGGAATCTCTAGATTGTTTGGGTTGTATAATCTTTTTTACAATGTTGATTCTTCCTATACAAGAACATTGTTTATCTCTCCCTCCATTTGTATGGTCCTTAATTTTTTTTCATCAGTGTCTTATAGTTTTCTACATAATGGTCTTTTTCTTTGTAAGTAAGTTTTATGTAGGTATTTTATTCTTTTTTATGGAATGGTATATGGGAGTGTTTCCTTAATTTCTCTGTCAAATTTTTCACCGTTAGTGTATAGGAATGTAAGTGATTTCTGTGCATTTATTTTGTATCCTGCTACTTCAGAAAATTAATTGATTAGATTTCTTTCTTTCCTGATAGCCCATTTTGGATTCTCTACCTATAGTATCATGTCATCCACAAACAATGACATTTTTATTTCTCCTTTTCCAATTTGGATTCTTTCATTTCTTTTTCTTCTCTGATTGCATGGCTAAAACTTCCAAATCTATGTTGAATAATAGTGGTGCATGTGGAAAACCTCTTTTTCCTGATCTCAGGGGAAATGTTTTCAATTTTTCACCCTTGAGAACGATGTTCATAGTTGCTTTGTCATACATGACCTTTAGTATGTTGAGGTAGTTTCCCACTATGCCTACTTTGTGGACTGTTTATTTATTTATTTATTAACATATATGTGTAAAGAATTGTGTGGAAGGTTTTTCTGCATGTATTGAGATTATCTAATTTTTTTTACTTCAGTTTGTTGATTGGATGTATCACATGGATTGATGGTCATTTATTGATGAATTCTTGTACCCCTGGGAAACATCTCACTTGACCTTTGTGTATGATCCTTTTTAAAGTTTTGTTGGATTCTCTCTGTTAGTTTTGGGTTGAGGATTTTTGCATCTATGTTCATGAGTGATAATGATCTTCAATTATATATTTTTGGGATATCTTTATTGTCTTTTGGTATCAGGGTGACGGTCATCGGTAAGAATGAATTTGGCAGTGTTCCTTCGTGTGCAATTTTTGGGAAGAGTTTGAGAAGAATGGGTGTTATCTCTTCCCTAAATGTTGGATAGCATTTTTCTGTGAAGCAATCTACCTGGACTTTTGTTTTTTGGAAGAGTTTAAATCTCAGTTTCAATTTCATTTTTGTGACTGATCGTTTTTTTTTGTTGTTGTTGCTGTTGTTTTTCTATTTCTCTCTGGTTCAGTCCTGGAAGGATGTATCATCCTAACAATTTGTCCAATTTTTCCTGGTTGCCCCTGGTAATGACATATAGCCATTTCAGGTAGTCTCTTAGGATCCTTTGTAATTCTGTGTTGTCCATTGTAATTTCTCATTTTTTATATCTAAATTTCCTGATTTGACTCCACTTAGTTTTTTACTTGCTGAGTCTGTCCAAAGAGTTTCGAATTTCCTAATTTTCTAAAATAACCAGTTTTTAGTTTCATTGATCATTGTTATTGTTTTCTTAGTTTCTATTTCATTCCTTTCTGGCATAATTAATTTATTAACATCTTTATTGGATATAATTTCTTTACAATGCTGTGTTAATTCCTGCTCTATAACAAATGGAATCAGCTGTGTGTATAACTATATTCCCATATTCAATTCCCATTTTCATTTCTCTCCTACCTTCTCTATGCTAGTCCTCTAGGTGGTCACAAACCACCAAACTGATCTCCCTGTGCTAAGCTGCTGCTTCCCATGAGCTATCATTTTTTCATTGTTAAGTGTAAATATGTCAATGCTACTCTTTCACTTCCTGTCCTCGAGTCCATTCTCTACATCTGCATCTGTATTCCTGTCTTGCCCCAAGGTTTATCACAACCATTTTTCTGGTGGTTGTACTTTAGATTCCATATATGTTAGCATACGGTATTTGTTTTTCACTTTCTAACTTACCCCACTGTGTATGACAGACTCTATGTACATCAAGCAACTCAATTTCATTTCCTCTTATGGCTCAGTAAATCCAGAGTATATATGTGCCACATCTTCTTTATCCCTTCCTCTGTCGATGGACACTTAGGTTTCTTCCCTGTCCTGGCTATTGAAAACAGTGCTGCAAATACATTGTGGTACTTGACTCTTCCTGAATTATGGGTTTCTCAGAGTATAAGCCCAGTAGTGGGACTGCTGGCTCATATTGTAGTAGTGAGTTTTGTTTTGTTAAGGCAACTCCATACTATTCTCCATAGTGACTGTATCAATTTATATTCCCATCAACACTGAAAGTGGGTTCCCTTTTCTCCACGCCTTCTCCTGCATTTTGGTTTATACATTGTTTGAGAATGACTAATAAGAGGACTGTGTGTTGATACCTCATTTTCTTATTGATTTGCATTTCACTTATGATCGGTGATGTTGTGCACCCTTTCCTGTGTTTCTTTGCAATTTGAATATCTTCTTTGGAGAAGTGTCTAGTTAGCTCTACTGCCATTTTTGGATTGGGTTGTTTGTGTTTTTGGATACTGAGCTTCATGAACTGCTTATATATTTTGGAATGTAATCCTTTGTCATTTGCTTCTTGTCAAATATTTTCTCCCTTCCTGCATGTTTTCTTTTTGTCTTCTTTATGGTTTCATTTGCTGGGCCAAAACTTTTCAGTTTCATTTTGTCTCATTTGTTTATTTTTGTTTTCATTTCTATTTCACAGATTGGTTGGACAAGAGTGTCTTGCTGTGATTTATGTCATAAACTGTTCTGCCTAGTGTTGCCTCTAAAAGTTTTAAAGTTTTTCATGCTCCATTTATGTCTTTAATCCATTATGAGTCTATTTTTGTGTACAGTGTTAGGAAGTGTTCTAGTTTCACTCTTTAACATGGAGCGGCCTGGTTTTCATAGCAACACTTATTGAAGAGGCTGTCTTTTCTCCATGTATTACATTCTTGCCTCCTTTATCAAAGATAAGGTCAACATATGTATGTGGGGTCATCTCTGGGCTATCTCTTCTGCTCCACTGATCTACATTTCTGTGTTTCCTTCAGTACCATACTGTCTTGATTAGTGTAACTTTGGAGTATAGTGTGGTGTCAGGGAGCCTGATTGCTACAGCTGCATTTTTCTTCTCAGATTCACTCTTACTCTTTGGGGTTTTTGTGTTTGCATACAAATTTTGAAAATTTTTCTTCTAGTTCCCTGAAAAATGCCTTTGGTTGGATAATAGGGATTGCATGGAATCTATAGTTTGTTTGGGTTGTATAGTCCTTTTCACAATGTTGACTCTTCCAATCCAGAAACATTGTGTATCTCTCCCTCCATTTGTATGCTCTCCTTAATTACTTTCATCGGTGCCTTATAGTTTTCTGCATACATGTTTCTGTTTTCATAGGTAGGTTTCTTCATATGTATCTTATTCTTTTTGTTGCAATTGTAAATGGGAGTGTTTCCTTAATTTCTCTCTCAGATTTTTCAGCATTAATGAAAAGGAATGCAAGAGATTTCTGTGCATTCTTTTTGTATCCTGCTACTTCATAAAATTCATTGCTTAGTTCTGGTAGCTCCTTTTGGATTCTCTATGTATATTATCATGTCAGCTTCAAACAATGGCATTTTTATTTCTTGTTTCCTGATTTGCACTTGTTTTATTTCTTTTTCTTCTCTGATTGCTGTGCCTAAAACTTCCAAATCTATGTTGAATAATAGTGGTGAGATTGGGAAACCTTGTCTTGTTCCTGATCTTAGAGGAAATGGTTTCAATTTTTCAACCTTGAGAATGATGTTGGCTGAGGTTTTCTCATATATGACCTTATGTATGTTGAAGTAGGTTCTCACTAGCCTACTTTGTGGAGTGTTTATTTAGTTACTTTTTAACAAAAATGGGTGTTGAATTCTGTCGAAAATTTTTTCAGCAACTGTTGTGATTATCTTCTGGGTTTTATATTCAGTGTTTTGACTGGATGTATCACATGGATGATCCTCTTTTATTGAAGAATCCTTGTATCTTTGGGAAAAATTCCACATGACCTTGATGTATGATGCTTTTTAAAGTTTTCATAGATTCTATGAGCTAGTTTTTGGTTGAGGATTTTTGCATATATATTCATCAATGATAATGGTCTGTATTAACTTTTTGGGATGTCATTGTCTGCTTTTGGTATCAGGATGATTGTCGCCTGTAAGAACAAATTTGGGAGTGTTTCTCTATGTGCAATTTTTGGGAAGAACTTGAGAAAAATGGGTGTTAACTCTTCCTTAAATGTTGGATAGCATTTTCCTCTGAAGCCACCACATGGACTTTTGTTTTTTGGAAGAATGTAATTCACAATTTCAATTTCATTACTTGTGATTGATTGGTTTACCTTTTCTATTTCTCTCTGGTTCAGTACTGGATGTTTGTATCCTCCTAAGAATTTGTCCATCACTTCCAGATTGTCTATGGTACTGGCATACAGCAGTTTCATGTAGTCTCTTAGAATCTTTGGTAATTCTTGGTTGTCTGTTTTAATTTCTCATTTTTTATTTCTAATTTTGTTGATTTGGGTCCCCTTCCTTTTTTTCTTGATAAGTCCTGCCATACAGTTATCAATTTTCTAAAAGAACCATCTTTTAGTATCATAGATCTTTGTTTTGTTTTCTTAGTTTCTATATCATTCCTTTCTGGCATGTTTATTTTATAAACATCTTTATTTGGAGTATAATTACATTACAATGTTGTGTTAATTCCTCTGTATAACAAATAGAATCAGCTGTATGTATACCAATATCCCCTTATCACCTCCCCTTTTTCCTCTCCTTCCCACACTCCCTATGCCTGCACTCTGGGTAGTCACAAAGCACCAAACTGATCTCCCTGTGCTATGCAGCTGTTTTACATTGGGGAGTTTACATATTTCCATATTACTTTTTCATTTTGTGTCCTCAATCCATTCTCTACATCTGCGTCTGTATGCTTGCCTTGCCACTAGATACATCAAAACCATTTTTCTGGTGGTTGTTGTTTTAGATTTCATATAAATGTGTTAGCACACGGTATTTGTTTTTCTATCTTACCTCAGCGTGTATGACAGACATTAGGTCTATCCAGCACACTACCAAAAATTCAATTTCATTTCATATTATGGCAGAGTAATATTCCAGTGTATACATGTGCCACAACTTCTTTATCCATTCCTCTGTCAATGGACGCCTTCCATCCTGGCCATTGTAAACCATGCTGCAATGTACATTGTGGTACTTGACTCTTTCTGAATTACAGGTTTTACAGGGTTATGTGCAGTAGTGGGACTGCTGTGGCCTATGGTATTAGTGAGTTTTGATTTTGTAAGGAAACTCCATACTGTTCTCCATATTGAGGGTATCAATTTACATTGCCACCAACAGTGCAAGTGTGTTCCCTTTTTTCCACCCCTTCTCCAGGATTTATGGTTTATACATTGTTTGGGAATGGCTAATGTGAGCAGTGTGCAGTGATACATTATTTTCTTTTTGATTTGCATTTCTATTATTATTAGTGATGTTGAGCACCCTTTCCTATATTTCTTTGCAATCTGTATGTCTTCTTCAGAGAAATGTGTATTTAGCTCTTCTCCCATTTTTTGATTGGGTTGTTTGCTTTACTGGGTACTGAGCTACTTGATCTGCTTATATATTTTAGAACATAATCCTTTGGCAGCTGCTTCTTTGTCAAATATTTTCTCCCATTCAGGGTGTTTTCTTTTTATCTTCTTTATGGTTTCCTTTGTTGGGCCAAAGCTTTTGAGTTTCATTAGGTCCCATTTGTTTATTTATGCTTTCATTTCCATTTCTCTCAGAGGTTGGTCAACAGGATCTTGCTGTGATTTATATCAGAGCATACTGCTTATGTTTGCCTCTAAGAGTTTAAAATGCTTTGCCCTCTATTTATTTCTTTAATCCATTATGAGTCTATTTTTATGCATGGTGTTACGAAGTGTTCTAATTTCACTCTTTAACATGGAGCCATCCAGTTTTTGCAGCACCATTTATTGAAGAAGTTGTCGTTTCTCCATCGTATTATATTCTTGCTTCCTTTATCCATGATAAGCCACCATATGTGTGTGGGCTTATCTTTGGGCTTTCTCTCCTGTTCCATTGATCTATACTTCTGTTTCCACCAGTACCATAGTGTCTTGAAAAGTGTAACTTTGGAGTATATTGTGATGTCAGGGATCCTGATTACTACAGCTGCATTTTTCTTTTTCAAGTTCACTCTTGCTATTCGGGGTTTTTGAGTTTGCATACAAATTGTGAAATTTTTTCTTCTGGTCCCTGAAAAATGCCTTTGTTATTATGATAGGGATTTTATGCAATCTATAGATTGTTTGTGCTGTATAGTCCTTTTCACAATGTTGATTCTTCCAATCCTAGAACATTTTATATATCTCTCTCCATTTGTATGGTCCTTAGTTACTTTCATCTGTGTCTTACAGTTTTCTGCATACTGGTCTTTGTCTTCGTAGGTAGGTTTCTTCGTAGGTATGTTATTATTTCTGTGGCAATGTTAAATGGGAGTGTTTACTTAATTTCCCTCTCAGATTTTTCATCATTGGTGAAAAGGAAAGCAAGAAATTTCTGTGCATTCTTTTTGTATCCTGCTACTTCAGAAAATTCATTGATTAGCCCTCATTGTTTTCAGGTAGCCCCTTTTGGATTCTCTACATATAGTATCATATCATCTATAAACAATGACATTGTTACTTCTTTGTTTCCAATTTGGATTCATTTCATTTCTTTTTCTTCTCTGCTTTCTGTGGCTAAAATTTCCAAATCTATATTGAATAATAATGGTGAGATTGGGCAATCTTGTCTTGTTCCTGATTTTAGAGGAAATGTTTTTCAATTTTTCAACCTTGAAAATGATGTGTGCTCTGGGTTTTTCACATATGACCTTTAGTGTGTTGAGGTAGGTTCCCACTATGCCTACTTTGTGGAGTGTTTATTTATTTACTTTTTAACATAAATGGGTGTTGAGTACTTTTGAAAGTATTTTCAGCATCTATTTTGATTATCTTATGTTTTTTATATGTCAGTTTATTGATTGCCTGTGCCACATGGATTGATGGTCGTTTATTGAAGAATCCTTGCATCCCTCAGAAAAATTCCATTTGATCTTCGTGTTTGATCCTTTTAAAAGCTTTGTTAGATTCTCTATGCTACTTTTTGGTTGAGGGTTTTGCATCTATGTTCATCAGTGATAATTGTCTGTAATTACCATTTTGAGATATCTATGTCTGCTTTCAGTATCAGGGTGATGGTCACCTGTAAGAACGAATTTGGGAGTGTTCCTCCATGTGCAGTTTTTGGAAGCTTTTGAGAAGAATGAGTGTTAGATCTTCCCTAAATGTTGGATAACATTTTCCCATGAAGCCATCCAGTTGGACTTTTGTTTTTTTGAAGAGTTTAATTCAGAGATTCAATTTCATTACTTGTGATTGATTGGTTTATCTTTTCTATTTCTCTCTGGTTCACTCCTGTGTGGTTGTATCCTCCTAAGAATGTTTCCATCTCTTCCTCATTTTCCATGATATTTGCATATAGCCTTTCACGTAGTCTCTTAGAATCCTTGGGAATTCTGGGTTGTCCATTTTAATTTCTCATTTTTTATTTCTAATTTTACCAATTTCAGTCCTCTTCCTTTTTCTCTTGTTGAGTCTGGCCAAAGAGTTATCAATTTTCTTAATTTTCTAAATGAACCAACTTTCAGTTTCATTGATCTTTGCTATTGTTTTCTTAGTTTCTATTTCATTCCTTTCTGGCATGATTATTTTATAAACATCTTCATTGGAGTATAATTACTTCACAATGCTGTGTTAATTCCTGCTGTATAACAAATGGAATCAGCTATATGTATACCAATATCCTCCTTTCACATGTCCCTTTTCCTCTGTCTTCCACACTCCCTCTGCCAGCCTTCTGGGTAGTCACAAAGCACTAAACTGATCTCGCTGTACTATGCAGCTGCTTCCCATGAACTACCTGGTTTACACTGGGAAGTGAACATATTTCTATCCTACACTTTCACTTCCTGCCTCAAGTCCATTCTCTATGTCTGTGTCTGTATTACTGTCCTTCCCCTAGGTTCATCACAACCATTTTTCTGGTGGCTGATGTTTTAGTTTCCATTATATGTGTTAGCATACAATATTTGTTTTTCTTTTTCTATCTTACCTCGATGTGTATGAGAGACACGAAGTCCATCCAGCGCACTACAAATAATTCAGATTCTTTTCCTAATAGGTTTTAGTAATAATCCACTGTATACATGTGCCACAATTTCTTTATCCATTCCTCTGTCGATGGACCCTTAGGTTGCTTCCCTGTCCTTGTCATTGTAAACAGTGCTGCAATGTACATTGTGGTATTACACATTTTCTGAATTATGGGTTTCTCTGGATTATGCCCAGCATTGGGAGTGCTGGGGCATATGGTAGTAGTGAATATTGATTTTTAAAGGAAACTCCATACTTTACTCCATAGTGGCTGTAACTATTTACCTTCCCACCAAGAGTGCAAGAGGGTTCCCTTTTCTTCAACCCCACTCCAGCATTTACGGTTTATACATTGTTTGAATATGGCTGATCTGTATAGTGTGTGATGATACATAATTTTCTTTTTGATTTACATTTCTCTTATGATTAGTGATGTTGAACACCCCTTCCTGTGTTACTTTGCCATCTGTATATGTAATTTAGAGAAATGTCTATTTAGCTCATCTGCCCAATTTTGGATTGGGTGGTTTGCTTTTCGGATATGAAGATTCATGTGATTCTTATATATTTTGGAGTTTAATATTTTCTCAGTTGCTTATTTGGCAAATATTTTCTCTCATTCTGAGGCTTTCCTTTGTCTTCTCTATGATTTCCTTTCCTGCGTGAAAGATTTTAATTTTAATTAGGTTTCATTTGTTTATTTTTGTTTTCATTTCCATTTCACTAGGAGGTAGGTCAGCAGGATCTTGCTGTGATTTATGTCATAGAGTGTTCTGCCTAGGTTTTTCACAAAGAGTTTTAAACTGTTTGGTCCTCCATTTTTCGTCTTTAATCCCTTTTGTCTTCATAGGTAGGTTTCTTCATAGGTATTTTATTCTTTTTTATGCAATGGAAAATAGTGTGTTTCCTTAGTTACTTTCTCAGATTTTTCTTCATTAGTGTAAAGGAATGTAAGATATTTCTGTGCATCCATGTTGTATCCTGCTACTTCAGGAAATTCACTGATTAGCTCTTATAGTTTTCTGGTAGTCCCTTTTCAAAACCTTATGTATAATATCATGTCATTCGAAAACACTCACACTTTATTTCTTCCTTTCCGATTTGGTTTCCTTTAATTATTTTTCTCCTCTGATTGTTGTAGCTAACACTTCCAAATCGATGTTGAATAATACTGATAACAGTGGGAAACCTTGTCTTGTTCCTGATTTTAGAGGAAATGGTTTCAGTTACTCACCCCTCAGAATGATGCTGTCCGTGGGTTTTTCATACATGACCTTTAGTATGTTGAGGAATGTTCACACTATGCTTACTTTGTGGAGTGTTTCTATCTTTCTTTATATATATTTTTAAAATCTTTATTGGAGTATAATTGCTTTATAATGGTGTGTTAGTTTCTGCTTTATAACAAAGTGTATCAGTTATACATATTTTCCCATACCTCTTTCCTCTTTTTTCTCCCTCCCTCCCAGCCTATATCACCCCTCTAGGTGGTCACAGAGCACCGAGCTGATCTCCCTGTGCTATGCAGCTGCTTCCCACTAGCTGTCTATTTTACATTTGGTAGTGTACATATGTCCATGCCACTCTCTCATTTTGTCACAGCTTACCCTTCCCTCTTCTCTTATCCTCAAGTCCATTCTCTAGTAGGTCAGTGTGTTTACTCCCGTCTTGCCCCTAAGTTCTTCATGACCTTTTTTTCATTCTTTTCCTTTTTTTTCTTAGATTCCATATATATGTGTTAGCATACAGTATTTGTTTTTCTTTTTCTGACTTACTTTACTCTGTATGACAGACTCCAGGTCCATCCACCTCACTACAAATAACTCAATTTCATTTCCTTTTATGGCTGAGTAATATTCCATTGTATATATGTGTCACATCCTCTTTATCCTTTCATCTGTTGATAGACACTTAGGTTGCTTCCATGACCTGGCTATTGTAAACAGAGCTGCAATGAATACTTGTGGTACATTACTCTTTTTGAATTTTGGTTTTCTCAGGGTATACTCCTCATAGTGGGATTGCTGGGTAGCATGGTAGTTTTATTTTTAATTTCTAAAGGAACCTCCATACTGTTCTCCATAGTAGCTATAACAATTTACATTCCCACCAACAGTGCAAGAGGGTTCCCTTTTCTCCACACCCTCTCCAGCATTTATTGTTTGTAGATTTTTGATGATGGCCATTCTGACCAGTGTGAGGTGATATCTCATTGCAGTTTTGATTTGCATTTCTCTAATGATTAATGATGTTAAGCATTCTTTCATGTGTTTGTTGGCAATCTGTATATCTTCTTTGGAGAAATGTCTATTTAGGACTTCTGCCCATTTTTGGATTGGGTTGTTTGTTTGTTTTTTCATATTGAGCTGCATAAGCTGCTTGTAAATATTGAAGATTAAACCTTTGTCAGTTGCAAATATTTGCAAATATTTTCTCCCATTCTGAGAGTTGTCTTTTGGTCTTCTTTGTGGTTTCCTTTGCTGTGCAAAAGCTTTGAAGTTTCATTAGGTCCCATTTCTTTATTTTTGTTTTTATTTCCATTTCTCTATGAGGTGGGTCAAAAAGGATCTTGCTGTGATTTATGTCATAGACTGTTCTGTCTATGTTTTCCTCTAAGACTTTGATAGTGTCTGGCCTTACATTTAGATCTTTAATCCATTTTGAGTTTCTTTTGTGTATGGTGTTAGGGAGTGTTCTAATTTCATACTTTTATGTGTACTCTCCAGTTTTCTTAGCACCACTTATTGAAGAAGCCGTCTTTTCTCCAATGTATATTCTTGCCTCCTTCATCAAAGATATGTTGACCATACATGTATGGGTTCATGTCTGGGCTTTCTATCCTGTTCCATTGATGTATATTTCTGTTTTCGTGCCAGTACCATAATATCTGGATTACTGTAGCTTTGTAGTATATTCTAAAGTCAGGATTCCTGATTCCTCCAGGTCTGTTTTTTGTTCTCAAGACTGCTTTGGCTATTCAGAGTCTTATGTGTTTCCATAGAAATTGTGAAATTTTTTGTTCTAGTTCTGTGAAAAATGCCACTGGTAATTTGATAAGGATTGCATTGAATCTGTAGATTGCTTTGGGTAGTAGAGTTATTTTCACACTGTTGATTCTTCCAATCCAAGAACATGGTATATCTATCCATCTATTTGTATCATCTTTAATTTTTTTCATCAGTGTCTTATAATTTTTTGCATACAGATCTTTAGTCTCCTTAGATAGATTTATTCCTAGATATTTTATTCTTTTTGTTGCAATGGTAAATGGTAGTGTTTTCTTGATTTCACTTTCAGATTTTTCATCATTAGTGTATGGGAATGCCAGAGATTTCTGTGCATTAATTTTGTATCCTGTTATTTTACCAAATTCATTGATTGGCTCTAGTAGTTTTCTGGTAGCATGTTTAGGATTCTCTATGTAGATTATCATGTCATCTGCAACAGTGACAGCTTTACTTCTTTTCCGATTTGTATTCCTTTTATTTCTTTTTTTCTCTGATTGTTGTGGCTAAAGCTTCCAAAAGTACATTGAATAAGAGTGGTGAGACTGGGCAATCTTGTCTTGTTCCTGATCTTAGTGGAAACGTTTTCAGCTTTTCACCATTGGGGATGATGTTGGCTGTCGGTTTGTCATATATATCTTTTACTATGGTGAGGAAATTTCCCTCTATTCCTACTGTCTGCAGGGTTTTTATCATAAATTGTATTGAATTTTGTCAAAAGTTTTCTCTGCATCGATTAAGATGATCATATGGTTTTTCTCCTTCAGTTTGTTAATATAGTGTATCACATTGATTGATTTGCATATATTGAAGAATCCTTGCATTCCTGGGATAAACCCTACTTGATCATGGTGTATGATCCTTTTAATGTGCTGTTGGATTCTTTGCTAGTATTTTGTTGAGGATTTTTTTCATCTATGTTCATCAGTGATATTGGCCTGTCCTTTTCTTTCTTTGTGACATCCTTGTCTGGTTTTGGTATCAGGGTGATGGTGACCTCGTAGAATGAGTTTGGGAGTGTTCCTCCTTCTGCTATATTTTGGAAGAGTTTGAGAAGGATAGGTGTTAGCTCTTCTCTAAATGTTTGATAGAATTCACCTGTGAAACCATCTGGTCCTGGGCTTTTGTTTGTTGGAAGACTATTAATAACAGTTTCAAATTCATTGCTTGTGATTGGTCCATTCATATTTCCTGTTTCTTCCTGGTTCAGTCTCGGAAGTTTGTCCATTTCTTCCAGGTTGTCCATTTTATTAGCAAATAGTTGCTTGTAGTAATCTCTCATGATCCTTTGTATTTCTGCAGTGTCAGTTTTTACTTCTTTTAATTTCTAATTCTATTGATCTGAGTATTCTCCTTTTTTTCTTGATGAGTCTCACTAATGGTTTGTCAATTTTATTTATCTTCTCATGGAACCTGCTTTTAGTTTTATTGATCTTTGCTATCATTTCCTTCATTTCTTTTTCATTTATTGATGATCTGACTTTTATGATTTCTTTCCTTCTGCTAATTTTGGGTTTTGTTTGTTCTTCTTTATCTCATTGCTTTAGGTGTAAGGTTAGGTTCTTTATTTGAGGTGTTTCTTGTTATTTATGGTAGGAATGTATTACTATAAACTTTCCTGTTAGAACTGCTTATGCCTCATCCAATAGGTTTTGGGTCATCGTGTTTTCATTGTCATTTGTTTCTAGGTATTTTTTGATTTCCTCTTTGATATTTTCAGTGATCTCTTGGTTATTTATTAGTGTATGGTTTAGCCTCCATGTGTTTCTGTTTTTTACAGATTTTTCCTGTAATTGAAATCTAGTCTCATAGCATTTTTGTTGGAAACATTACATGATACAATTTCAATTTTCTTAAATTTACCAAGGATTGATTTGTAACCCAAGATATTATCTCTACTGGAGAATGTTCCATGAGCACTTCAGAATCATGTGTAGTCTGTTGTTTTCATATGGAATGTCCTGTAATTATCAATTAAATCCTTCTTGTTTAATGTATCCTTTAAAGCTTATGTTTCCTTATTTATTTTCAGTTTGAATGATCTGTCCATCGGTGAAAGTGGAGTGTTAAAATTCACTACTATGATTGTGTTACTGTTGATTTCCCCTTTTATGGCTGTTAATATTTGCCTTATGTATTGAGGTGCTCCTATGTTTGGTGTATAAATATTTACAATTGTTATATCTTCTTCTTGGATCGATATCTTGATCATTATGTAGTGTCCTTCTTTGTCTCTTGTAATAGTCTTTATTTTGAAGTCTATTTTGTCTGATTTGAGAATTACTACTCCAGCTTTATTTTGATTTCCTTTTTCATGGAATATCTTTTTACATCCCCTCACTTTCAGTCTGTTTGTGGTCCTAGGTCTGAAGTGGGTCTCTTGTCAACAGCATATATACAGGTCTTGTTTTTGTAACCACTCAGCCAGTCTATGTCTTTTCGTTGGAGTATTTAATGCATTTACATTTAAGGTAATTATCAATATGTATGTTCCTATTCCCATTTTCTTAATTGTTTTGGGTTTGTTATTGTTGGTCTTTTCCTTCTCTTGTGCTTCCTGCTTAGAGAATTTCCTTTAGCATTTGTTGTAAGGATGGTTTGGTGGTGCTGAATTCTCTTAGCTTTTGTTTGTCTGTAAAGATTTTAAATTCTCCATCAAATCTGAATGAGATCCTTGCTGGGTAGAGTAATCTTGGTTATAGGTTTTTCTCCTTCATCACTTTAACTGTGGCCTGCCAGTCACTTCTGGCTTGCAGAGTTTCTGCAGGAAGATCAGCTGTTAACCTTATGGGGATTCCCTTGTGTGTTATTTGTTGTTTTTCCCTTGCTGCTTTTAATATTTTTTCTTTGTATTTAATTTTGATAGTTTGAATAATATGTGTCTTCGTGTGTTTCTCCTTGGATTTATCCTTTATGGGACTCTCTGTGCTTCCTGGACTTGATTAACTATTTCCTTTCCCATATTAGGGAAGTTTTCAACTATAATCTCTTCAAATATTTTCTCATTCCCTTTCTTTTTCTCTTTTTCTTCTGGGGCCTCTATACTTTGAATGTTGGTGCATTTAATGTTGTCCCAAAGTCTCTGAGGCTGTCCTCAATTCTTATCATTCTTTTTTCTTTATTCTGCTCTGCAGTAATTATTTCCACTATTTTGTCTTCGAGGTCACTTATCGGTTCTTATGGCTCTGTTATTTCACTATTGATCCCTTCTAGAGAATTTTAAATTTCATTTATTGTGTTGTTCATCACTGTATGTTCACTCTTTAGTTCTTCTAGGTCCTTATTAAAGGTTTCTTTTATTTTCTCTATTTTATTTCCAAGATTTTGGATCATCTTTACTATCATTATTCTGAATTCTTTTTCAGGTAGCCTGCCTATTTCCTCATCATTTGTTAGGTCTGGTGGGTTTTTACCTTGCTCCTTCATCTGCTGTGTTTTTTTCTGTCTTCTCATTTTGCTTAACTTACTGTGTTTGGGGTCTCCTTTTTGTAGGCTGCAGGTTCATAGTTGTCATTGTTTTTGGTGTCTGTCCCCAGAGTCTATGGTTGTTTTAGTGCGTTGTGTAAGTTTCCTGGTGGAGGGGACTAGTGCCTGTTTTCTGGTGGATGAGCCTGGATCTTGTCCTTCTGGGGGTCAGATCCATGTCTAGTGGTGTGTTTTGGGGTGTCTTTGGCCTTATTATGATTTTAGGCAGCCTCTCTGCTAATGGATCGGGTTGTGTTCCTGTCCTGATAGTTGTTTGGCATAGGCTGTCCAACAATGTAGCTTGCTGGTCATTGAGTGAAGCTGGGTCTTGGCGTTCAGATGGAGATCTCTGGGAGATTTTCACCATTTGATATTATGTGGAGCTGGGAGGTCTCTTGTGGACCAGTGTCCTGAAGTTGGCTCTCCCACCTCAGAGGCACAGCACTGACTCCTGGCTGGAGCACCAAGAGCCTTTCATACACATGACTCAGAATAAAATGGAGAAAAAGTAGAAAGAAGGAAAGAAAGAGGATCAAATAATAAAATAAAATAAAGTTATCAAAAGAAAAAATAATTATTATGAAAGAAATTTTTAAGAAAAAAAATGGACCGACAGAACCCTAGGACAGATGGTAAAAGCAAAGCTATACAGACAAAATCACACACAGAAGCGTACACATACACACTCACAAAAAGAGAAAAAGAGGAAAAAATTATATCCTTGTTCCCAAAGTCCACCTCCTCAATTTGGGATGATTCGTTGTCTCCTCAGGTATTCCACAGATGCAGGGTACATCAAGTTGATTGTGGAGATTTAATCCACTGCTCCTGAGGCTGCTGGGAGAGATACCCCTTTCTATTCTTTTTTCCCACAGTTCCCAGGGTTCAGCTTTGGATTCGGCCCCGCCTCTACGTGTAGGTCTCCTGAGGGCGTCTGTTCTTCGCTCAGACAGGAGGGGGTTAAAGGTGCAGCTGATTCGTGGGTTCTGGCTCACTCAGGCCGGGGGGAGGGAGGGCTACGGATGTGGGGCGAGCGTGCGGGTCAGAGGCCGGTGTGACGTTGCACCAGCCTGAGGTGCACCGTGCGTTCTCCTGGGGAAGTTGTCCCTCGATCCCGGGACCCTGGCTGTGGTGTGCTGCACAGGCTCCCAGAAGGAGAGGTGTGGAGAGTGACCTGTGCTCGCATACTGGTTTCTTGGTGGCAGCAGCAGCAGGCTTAGTGTCTCATGCCCGTCTCTGTGGTCTGCACTGAGAGCCATGGCTTGCGCCCGTCTCTGGAGCTCCTTTAAGTGTCGTTTTTAATCCCCTCTCCTTGCGCACCAGGAAAAAAGGAGGAAAGAAAAAGTATCTGGCCTCTTCGGCAGGTCCAGACATTTTCCCGGACTCCCTCCCGGCCAGCCGTGGTGCACTAGCCCCCTTTAGGCTGTGTTCATGCTGCCAACCCCAGTCCTCTCCCTGCGCTCCAACTGAAGCCCGATCCTCAGCTCCCAGCCCCGCCCACCCCGCGGGTAAGCAGACAAGCCTCTCGGGCTGGTGAGTGCCGGTCGGCACCAATTCTCTGTGTGGGAATCTCTCCGCTTTTCCCTCTGTACCCCTGTGGCTGTGCTCTCCTCCGCAGCTCCGAAGCTTTCCCCCTCCGCCACCCACAGTCTCCGCCCACGAAGGGGGTTCTAGTGTGTGGAAACCTTTCCTTCTTCACGGCTCCCTCCCACTGGTGCAGGTCCCATCCCTATTCTTTTGTCCCTGTATTTTATTTTTCTTTTACCCTACCCAGGTACGTGGGGAGTTTCTTGCCTTTTGGGAGGTCTGATGTCTTCAGCCAGCGTTCAGTAGGTGTTCAGTAGGAGTTGTTCCACGTGTAGATGTATTTCTGATGTATCTGTGGGGAGGAAGGTGATCTCCGTGTCTTAATCTTCTGCCATCTTCCTCAACTCCCCCTCTATTTCTTTTTAAACAGAGAGGACGAAGGAAAAAATAGCAAACCAATGATTTCCCAGAACAGGTGGATTTAATCTTTTCTCATAAGCTTGGATGTGAGGCAAATTCCATGCTGGTGGGAGGGGCTGAGCCTTTTGTACTATCACCTGAACCTACAGAGCTAAAGAAAGGCTGGTCTTTCCCACAGACAACAGGGTACGGGCCTTTGACAAAAGAAGGATATGACACACTTGGATTAATAACTCTTTATTAAGAATTCCAACTCCAAACTGTAGAAAGCAGCAACAACAACAACAAAAAGTTCTCAGAAGAACTTAAGGCTCAGCTTTTGCCCCAACTATAAGAGAAATGGAAATAGATTGACTTGACTGAGAATGAGGTAGATGGGTGTAGAGGGATCAGTGAATAGTGTATCGTACATAGGAGACCTCCAGATCGTTGCCGCTTTCGTCGTTGTAGCTCTCTCGTTGTAGCACAGCTCAAGCACCAGTGCTTGAATGTGGTGTCCCAGCTTTTGCTTTGATACTCGTCTCACTATTGCTGTCATCCTGGGGTGAGGAAAAAGAGGGTCAGGGAAGAAGAAAGAGAAGAAAGGACTTACAGAGACAAATAAAGTAAGGAGAACAGTGAAGATGAGTTTTTTCTTTTTTTTAATTAAGGGTACTTTCATTTATTTATTTATTTACTTTTAGCTGTGTTGGGTTTTCATTTCTGTGCAAGGGCTTTATCTAGTTGTGGCAAGCAGGGGCCACTCTTCATCGCGGTGCACGGGCCTCTCAGTATTGCGGCCTCTGTTGTTGTGGAGCACAGGCTCCAGACGTGCAGGCTCAGTAGTTGTGGCTCACGGGCCTAGTTGCTCCACACGGCATGTGGGATCTTCCCAGATGAGGGCTCGAACCCGTGTCCCCTCCATTAGCAGGCAAATTCTCAACCACTGCGCCACCATGGAAGCCCCCCTTTCTCTTCTTTGTTCTCACAGCTCCCGGGTCTCAGCTTTGGATTTGGCCCCACATCTTCGTGTAGGTCGC
Organism: Mesoplodon densirostris; assembly: GCF_025265405.1. Taxonomy (NCBI): domain Eukaryota; kingdom Metazoa; phylum Chordata; class Mammalia; order Artiodactyla; family Ziphiidae; genus Mesoplodon; species Mesoplodon densirostris. The sequence goes on along the minus strand of NW_026778236.1, from coordinate 3,214,536 downwards.
CAGAGGGCATCTTTTGGGAGGTCTGAGGTCTTCTAAAAGTGTTCAGTGGGTGTTCTGTAGGAGCTGTTCCAGGTGTAGGTGAATTTCTGGTGTATCTGTAGGGAGGAAGGTGATCTCCACATCTTACTCTTCTGCCATCTTGAAGCTTCTCCTCTTTCTTTATTTTTTAACTTAAATGATTGTTGAATTGTGTCAATAGATTTTTCTGCATCTATTGAGATTATCTTATGGTTTTTATTCTTAGGTTTGTTAATTGTGTGTATCAGAAGGATTGATGGGCTTCTATTGAAGAATCCTTTCACTCCTGGGAAAAATCTCACTTGATCTTGGTGTATGATCCTCTTTAAGTTTTTTTGGATGATCTCTGCTATTTTTTGGTTGACGATTTTTGCAGCTGTGTTCTTCTGTGATAATGGTCTGTAATTACCATTGTTGTGATATCCTTGTCTGCTTTTGGTATCACATTGATGGTTGCCTGTAAGAACAAATTCGGGTGTGCTCCTCTGTGTGGAATATTTGAGAAGAGTTTTAGAAGAATGGTGTTAGCTCTTCCGTAAAAGTTGCATGGCACTTTCCTGTGAAGCCATCCACCTGGACTTTGGTTGTGGGAATATTTTAACTCACAGTTTAAATTTCATTACTTGTGATTGATCAGTTTATCTTTTCTCTTTCTCTCTGGTACAGTCCTGGAAGTTGCTTTGTCCTAAGAATCGGTCCATTTCTTCCAGTTGTCCATTGTTTTCACATATAACTATTTCAGGTAGTCTCTTATGTCCTTTGTAATTCTGCATTGTACATTGTAATTTCTCATTTTTTTATTTCAAAATTTTATTGAATTGAGCCTTCTTCCCCTTTCTCCTGGTGAGTCTGACCAAAGAGTTATCGATGTTGTTAACTTTCTGAAAGAACATTCTTTTAGTGTCATTGATCTTTGGTATTGTTTCCTGAGATTCTATTTCATTCCTTCCTGACATCATTATTTTATTCACATCATTTTTTGGCGTATGATTCCTTTACAATGCTGTGTTAATTCCTGCTGTATAATGAAGGGAATCAGCTATATGTATACTTATATCTCCATATCCCCTCCACCTTTCCTTCTCCCTCCCACCCTCCCTATGCCAGCCTTCTGTGTGATCAGAAAGCACCAAATTGATCTCCCTGCTCTATGCAGCTGCTTCCCATGAGCTATCTGTTTTACGCTGGGGAGTGTACATATGTCAATGTACATTGGGTCTGCTTCTGTATTGCTGTCCTGCCCCTAGGTTCATCACAGCCATTATTTTGGTAGTTGTTGTTTTGGATTTTGTATATGTGTTGGCATATGGTATTTGGTTTACTAATTCTACCTTATATCACTGTGTATGACAGACTCTAAGTCCATCCACCTCACTATAAATAACTCATTTCATTTCCTATTATGGCTGAGTAATATTCAGGAGTATATATGTACCCCAACTTCTTTATCCATTCCTCTGTTGATGGGCACTTATGTTGTTTCCATGTCCTGACTCTTGTAAACTGTGGTGCACAGTACATCGAGGTACTTGAATCTTTTTGAATTATGGGTTTCTCAGGGTACATGCCCAGTAGTGGGACTCCTGGAACATAGACTAGTAGTGAGCTTTTTTTTTTTTTTTAAAGAAAAGCCCATGCAGTTCTCCATAGTGGCTGTATCGATTTACATTCCCACCATCAGTGCAAGAGGGTCCCCTTTTCACCATACCCTTTCCAATATTTATGGTTTATATATTGTTTGAGGATGGCTAATCTGATACCTCCTTTTATTTCTGATTTGCATTTCTCTTATGATACGTGAGGTTCAGCACCCTTTCCTATGTTTCTTTGCTATAAGTTCTTAAGAGAACTGTATATTTAGCAATTCTTCCCATTGTTGAATTTGATTGTTTGTTTTTTTGCATACTGAGCTTCATGAGCTGTTTATATATTTTGGAGACTAATCTTTTGTCAGTTGCTTCTTTGCAAATATTTTCCACCATTCTGAGGGTATGCATTTTGTCTTCTTTATCCTTTCCTTAGCTCAGCAAAAGCTTTTCTGTTTTATTAGATACCCCTTAATATTTTTTTTCATTTCCATTTCTCTAGGAAGTTGCTTAAATGATCTTGCTGTGATTTATGTCATAGAGTCTCCTGCCTAGGTTTTCTTAAGTGTTTTAACATTTCTGGCCCTCCCATTATGTCTTTAATGCTATTTGAGTCTAGTTGGTATACGGTGTTAGGACATGTTCTAATTTCACTCTTTAACATGGGGCTACCCATTTTCCCAACACCAGTTATTGAGGAGGCTGTCTTTTCTGCATTGTATATTCTTGCCTCCTCTATCCAAAATGAGGCCATCATATGTACATGGTCTTATCTCTGGGTTTTCTCTCCTGATCCATTGATCTATAGTTCTGTGTTTCTGCCAGTGCCATGCTGTCTTGATTAAAATAACTTTGGAGTCTGTTCTGACGTCAGGGAGCCTCATTGCTCCAGCTCCATTTCTCTTTCTCAAGTTTGCTCTTGCTCTTCACAGTCTTTTGCGTTTGCATACAAGTTTTGAATTTTTTGTTCTAGTTCTCTGAAAGACGCCATTGGTGTTTTGATAGTCATTGCATTAAATCTATAGTTTGCTTTGTGTTGTGCATTTCTTTTCACAATGTTGACTTTTCCAGTCCAACATCATTGTGTATGTCTCCCTCAGTTTGCATTAACCTTCATTCCTTTCATCAGGATCTTCTAGTTTTCTGCATACAGGTCTTGTCTCCATAAGTAGGTTTCCTTGTAGGTATTTTATTCATTTTTTTGCAGTGGTAAATGAGAGTATTTCCTTAATATCTCTGTCAGATTTTTCATCATTAATGTATAGGAATGCTAGAGATTTCTGTGCATTCATTTTGTATCATGCTACTTGAGAAAATTCATTGATTAGCTCCAATCGTTTTCTGATAGCACCTTTGAGATTCTCTAAGGAGAGTACCATGCCATCTGAAAACAGTGAAACTATTTTTTTTCTTCTTTTCCAATTAGGATTCTTTCGTTTCTTTTATTTATCATATTGCTGTGGCTACAAATTCCAAGTCTATGTTGAATAATACTAGTGAGAGTGGGCAACCTTTTTTTATTCCTGATTTTAGAGGAAATGGTTTCAGTTTTTCACCCTTGAGAATGATGTTGGCTGTGGGTTTTTCATACATGACCTTTAGTATGTTGAGTTAGGTTCCCACTATGCCTACTTTGTGGAGTGTTTATTTGTTTTTTAACCTAAATAGGTGTTGAATTGTGTCAAGAGGTTTTTCTGCATATATTGAGATTAACTTATGGTTTTTATACTTCAGTTTGTTGATTGTGTGTATCACATGGATTGATGGGCTTTTATTGAATAATCCATGCACACTTGGGAAAAATCTCACTTGATCTTTGTGTATGATCCTCTTCAAGTTTTTTTGAATTCTCTCTGCTCTTTTTTCTTTGAGGATTTTTGCATCTGTGTTCTTCAGTGATAATGGTCTGTAATTACCATATTTGTTAGCTTTTGGTATCAGATTGATGGTCGCCTGTAGGAACACATTTGGGAGTGCCTCTCCATGTTGAATTTTTGGGAAGAATTTGAGAAGAATGGTGTTAGCTATTCTGTAATGGTTGGATAGCATTTTCCTGTGAAGGCATCCACCTGGACTTTGGTTGTTGGAAGATTTTAACTCACTGTTTTAAATTCATTATTTGTGATTGATCATATTATCTTTTCTATGTCTCTCTGGTAAAGTCCTGGAAGTTGTATCATCCTAAGAATCAGACCATTTCTTCCAAGTTTTCCACTGTATTGGCACATAGCCATTTCAGGTATTCTCTTTTATCCTTTGTAATTCTGTGTTGTCCATTGTAATTTCTCATATTTTTATTTCAAATTGTATTGAATTGAGCCCTCTTATTTTTCGTGAGGAGTCTGGCCAAAGAGTTACCAATTTTGTTAATTTTCTAAAAGAATCTTATTTTAGTTTCATTGATCTTTGGCATTGTTTTCTGAGATTCTATTTCATTCCTTTCTGGCATCATTGTTTTATTAACGTCTTTATTGGTGTACAATTGCTCTACAATGTTATGTTAATTCCTGCTGTATAACAAAAAGAATCAACTACATGTATCCCTATATCCCAATATCCCCTTCCCCTTTTTCATCTTCCTCCCAGCCTTCCTATGCCAGCTCTCCCGGTGGTCCCAAAGCACCAAGCTGATCTCCCTGTGCTATGCAGCTGCTTCCCAAGAGCTTTTTTTTTCTATATTGGCGAGTGTACATATGTCAATGCTACTCTTTCACTTCATGTCCTCAAATCCATTCTCTACGTCTGGGTCTGTATTCCTGTCCTATTCCTAGGTTCATCTCAGCCATTTTTCTGGTAGTTGTTGTTTTGGATTCCATATATATATGTGTGTGTGTGTTAGCATATGGTATTTGGATTTCTCTTTCTGACTTATGTCACTGTGTATGAGAGACACTAAGTCTATCCAACTCACTATTAATAACTTGTTTTCTATTATGGCTGAGTAATATTCAGGAGTATATATGTGCCCCCAACTTCTTTATCCATTTCTCTGTTGATGGACACTTACGTTGCTTCCATGTACTGACTCTTGTAAACTGTGGTGCACAATACATTGAGGTACTTTTCTCTTTTTGAATTATGGGTTTCTCAGGGTACATGCCCCATAGTGGGACTACTGGGTCATAGGCTAGAAGTGAGTTTTGTTCTTTTAAGGAGAGTCCATGCTCTTCTCCAGTACTGGCTGTATCAATTTACATTCCCACCAACAGTACAATAGGGTCCCCTTTTCACCACATCCTTTCCAGTATTAATGGTTTATACATTGTTTGAGGATGGTTAATCTGAGCAGTGTACAGTGATACCTCCTTTTACTTTTGATTTACATTTCTCTTATGATACGAGAGGATGAGCAAGCTTTCCTATGTTTCTTTGCTGTAACATCTTTGGAGAAACGTCCATTTAGTTCTTCTGCTCATTGTTCATTGGGTTGTTTGCTTTTTGCATACTGAGCTTCATGAGCTGTTTATATATTTTGGAGCCTAATCCTTTGTCAGTTGCCTCTTTGCAAATATTTTCCACCATTCTGAGGATATGCATTTTGTCTTCTTTATCCTTTCCTTAGCTCGGCAAAAGATTTTCTGTTTTATTAGGTACCATTAAAATTTTTTTTTCATTTCCATTTCTCTAGGAAGTTGGTTAAATGATCTTGCTGTGATTTATGTCATAGAGTCTTCTGCCTAGGTTTTCTTCTAAGTGTGTTAACGTTTCTGGCCCTCCCATTATGTCTTTAACGTTATTTGAGTCTAGTTGGTGTACAGTGTTAGGACGTGGTCTAATTTCACTCTTTAACATGTGGCAATCCATTTTCCCAGCACCAGTTATTGAGAAAGCTGTCTTTTCTGTATTGTATATTCTTTCCTCCTCTATCTAAGATGAGGTCATCATATGTGTGTGGCCTTATATCTGGGCTTTCTCTCCTGATCCATTGATCTATAGTTCTGTGTTTCTGCCATTGCCATGCTGTCCTGATTACTGTAACTTTGGAGTCTAGTCTGGGTCAGGAAACCTGATTGCTCCAACTCCGTTTCTCTTTCTCAAGTTCACTCTTGCTCTTCACGGTCTTTTCCCTTTGCATACCAATTGCGAACTTTTTTGTTCTAGTTCTCTGAAAAATGCCATTTGTAGTTTGATAGTCATTGCATTAAATCAATAGAGAGTTTTGGGTTTTATAGTTCTTTTCACAATGTTGATCCTTTCAGTCCAAGAACATTGTGTATCTCTCCCTCTATTTGTATCATCCTTCATTCCTTTCATCAGAGTCTTGTAGTTTTCTGCATACAGGTCTTTGTCTCTGTTGGTTGGTTTCATCGTAGGTATTTTATTCTTTTTGTTGCAATGGTAAATGGGAGTGTTTCCTTAACTTTTCTGTCAGATTTTTCATTGTTATTGTATAGGGATGCAAGATATTATTTTGCATTTATTTTGTGTCCTGCTACTTGAGAAAATTCATTGATTAGCTCTAGTTTTCTGTAAGCATGTTTCGGATTCTCTACAGATAGTGTCATGCCATCTGCAAGCAGTGAAACTTTTATTCCTTCTTTTCCGATTAGGATTCTTTCATTTCTTTTTCTTCTCAGATTGCTGTGGCTACAACTTCCAAGTCTATGTTGAAAAATACTGGTGAGAGTGGGCAACCTTGCCTTGTTCCTGATTTTAGAGGAAATGGTTTCAGTTTTTCAGCCTTGAAAACGTTGTTGACTGTGGGTTTTTCATACATGATCTTTTGTGTGCTGAGGTAGGTTCCCACTATGCCTACTCTGTGGAGTGTATATTTATTTTTTAATTTAAATGGGTGTTGAATTGTGTCAAGAGGTTTTTCTGCATCTATTGAGATTGTCTTATGGTTTTTATATTTCTGCTTGTTGATTGGCTTTATCACATGCTTTGATGGGTTTTTATTGAAGAATCCTTGTACCCCTGGGAAAAATGTCACTTGATCTTTTTGTATGACCCTGTTTAAGTTTTCTGGATTATCTCTGCTAATTTTTGGCTGAGGAATTTTGCATTTGTGTTCTTCAGTGATTATGGTTTGTAATTACCATTTTTGTGTTATGCTTGTCTGCTTTTGGTACCAGATGATGGTTGTCTGTAAGTACGAATTTGGGAGTGCTCCTCTGTGCTGAATTTTTAAGAAGAGTTTGAGAAGAAAGGTGTTAGCTCTTCCGTAAATGTTGGATAGCATTTTCTTGACAAACCATCCCCCTGGACTTCTGTTTTGGGGAAGATTTTAACTCAGTTTCAATTTCATTACTTGTGATTGATCATTTTATCTTTTCTATGTGTCTCTGGTACAATCCTGGAAGTTGTATCATCCTAAGAATCTGTCCATTTCTTCCAGGTTGTCCATTATATTCGCATATAGCCGTTTCAGGTAGTGTCTCCTATTCATTGTTATTCTGCATTGTCCATTGTAATTTCTTAGTTTTTTATTTCTAATTTTATTGAATTGAGCCCTCTTCCTATTTTTCCTGATGTGTCTGACCAAAGATTTATCAATTTTGTTAATTTACTAAAATAACCTGATTTTAATTTCATTTATCTTTGTTATTGCTTTCTTTTTTTTTTTTTTGAAGTCTACTACATGTGCATTCTTTTTTTTTTTTTAGTTTCTGCTTTATAACAAAGTGAATCAGTCATACATATACATCTGTTCCCACATCCCTTCCCTCCTGTGTCTCCCTCCCTCCCACCCTCCCCATTCCACCCCTCCAGGTGGTCACAAAGCACCGAGCTGATCTCCCTGTGCTCTGCGGCTGCTTCCCACTATCTATCTACCTGACGTTTGGTAGTGTATATATGTCCATGCCTCTCTTTCGCTTTGTCACAGCTTACCCTTCCCCCTCCTCACATCCTCAAGTCCATTTTCAAGTAGGTCTGTGTCTTTATTCCCGTTTTACCCCTAGGTTCTTCATGACATTTTTTTTAATTCCATATATGTGTTAGCATACGGTATTTGTCTTTCTCTTTCTGACTTACTTCACTCTGTATGACAGACTCTAGCTCTATCCACCTCATTACAAATAGCTCAGTTTTGTTTCTTTTTATGGCTGAGTAATATTCCATTGTATATATGTGCCACATCTTCTTTATCCATTCATCCGATGATGGACACTTAGGTTGTTTCCAGCTCCGGGCTATTGTGAATAGAGCTGCAATGAACATTTTGGTACATGTCTCTTTTTGAATTATGGTTTTCTCAGGGTATGTGCCTAGTAGTGGGATTGCTGGATCATATGGTAGTTCTATTTTTAGTTTTTTAAGGAACCTCCATACTGTTCTCCATAGTGGCTGTACCATTTCACATTCCCACCAGCAGTGCAAGAGTGTTCCCTTTTCTCCACACCCTCTCCAGCATTTATTGTTTCTAGATTTCTTGATGGCCATTCTGACTGGTGTGAGATGATATCTCATTGTAGTTTTGATTTGCATTTCTCTAATAATTAATGATGTTGAGCATGCTTTCATGTGTTTGTTGGCAGTCTGTATATCTTCTTTGGAGAAATGCCTATTTAAGTCTTCTGCCCATTTTTGGATTGGGTTGTTTTTTGGTTTTTTTCTTTTTTTGCTACTGAGCTGCATGAACTGTTTATAAATTTTGGAGATTAATCCTTTGTCAGTTGCTTCATTTGCAAATATTTTCACCTATTCTGAGGGTTGTGTTTGGGTCTTGTTTATGGTTTCCTTTGCTGTGCAAAAGCTTTGAAGTTTCATTAGGTCCCATTTGTTTATCTATGTTTTTATTTCCATTTCTCTAGGAGGTGGGTCCAAAAGGATCTTGCTGTGATGTATGTCATAGAGTGTTCTGCCTATGTTTTCCTCTAAGAGTTTGATAGTTTCTGGCCTAACATTTGGGTCTTTAATCCATTTTGAGCTTATTTTTGTGTATGGTTTTAGGGAATGATCTAATCTCATACTTTTCCATGTCCCTGTCCAGTTTTCCCAGCACCACTTATTGAAGAGGCTGTGCTTTCTCCACTGTACATTCCTGCCTCCTTTATCAAATATAAGTTGACCATATGTGCGTGGGTTTATATCTGGTCTTTCTCTCCTGTTCCATTGATCTATCTTTCTGTTTTTGTGCCAGTACCATCCTGTCTTGATTACTATAGCTTTGTAGTATAGTCTGAAGTCAGGGAGCCTGATTCTCAAGCTCCGTTTTTCGTTCTCAAGATTGCTTTGGCTATTTGCAGTCTCTTGTTTTTCCAAACAAATTTTGAAATTTTTTGTTCTAGTTCTGTGAAAAATGCCAGTGGTAATTTGATAGGGATTGCATTGAATCTGTAGATTGCTTTGTGTAGTAGAGTCATTTTCACAATATTGATTCTTCCAATCAGGAGCATGGTATATCTCTCCATCTATTTGTATCATCTTTAATTTCTTTCATCAGTGTCTTATAATTTTCTGCATACAGGTCTTTTGTCTCCTTAGGTAGGTTTATTCCTAGATATTTTATTCTTTTTGTTGCAGTGGTAAATGGGAGTGTTTTCTTGATTTCATTTTCAGATTTTTCATCATTAGTGTACTGGAATGCCAGAGATTTCTGTGTATTAATTTTGTATACTGCTACTTTACCAATTTCATTGATTAGCTCTAGTAGTTTTCTGGTAGCATCTTTAGGATTCTCTATGTATAGTATCATGTCATCTGCAAACAGTGACAGCTTTACTTCTTCTTTTCCAATTTGGATTCCTTTTATTTGCTTTTCTTCTCTGATTGCTGTGGCTAAAACTTCCAAAACTAAGCTGAATAAGAGTAGTGAGAGTGGGCAGCCTTGTCTTGTTCCTGATCTTAGCGGAAATGGTTTCAGTTTTTCACCATTGGGGATGATGTTGGCTGTGGGTTTGTCATATATGGCCTTTATTATGGTGAGGAAAGTTCGCTCTATGCCTACTGTCTGCAGGGTTTTTATCATAAATGGGTGTTGAATTTTGTCAAAAGTTTTCTCTGCATCTATTGAGATGATCATATGGTTTTTCTCCTTCAATTTGTTAATATGGTGTATCACATTGATTGATGTATGTATATTGAAGAATCCTTGCATTCCTGGAATAAACCCCACTTGACCATGGTGTATTATCCTTTTAATGTGCTGTTGGATGCTGTTTGCTAAAATTTTGTTGAGGATTTTTGCATCTATGTTTATCAGTGATATTGGCCTGTAGTTTTCTTTCTTTGTGACATCCTTGTCTGGTTTTGGTATCAAGGTGATGGTGGCCTCGTAGAATGAGTTTGGGAGTGTTCCTCCCTCTGCTGTATTTTGGAAGAGTTTGAAAAGGATAGGTGTTAGCTCTTCTCTAAATGTTTGATAGAATTCGCCTGTGAAGCCATCTGGTCCTGGGCTTTTGTTTGTTGGAAGATTTTTAATCACATTTTCAATTTCAGTGCTTGTGATTGGTCTATTCATATTTTCTATTTCTTCCTGATTCAGTCATGGAAGGTTGTGCATTTCTAAGAATTTGTCCATTTCTTCCAGGTTGTCCATTTTATTGTCATAGAGTTTCTTGTAGTAATCTCTCATGATCTTTTGTATTCCTGAAGTTTCAGCTGTTACTTCTCCTTTTTCATTTCTAATTCTATTGATTTGAGTCTTCTCCCTTTTTTTCTTGATGAGTCTGGCTAATGGTTTGTCAATTTTGTTTATCTTCTCAAAGAACCAGCTTTTAGTTTTATTGATCTTTGCTATCGTTTCCTTCATTTCTTTTTCATTTACTTCTGATCTGATCTTTATGATTAATTTCCTTCTGCTAACTTTGGGGTTTTTTATTCTTCTTTCTCTAATTGCTTTAGGTGCAGGGTCAGGTTGTTTACTCGAGATGTTTCCTGTTTCTTAAGGTGGGATTGTATTGCTATAAACTTCCCCCTTAGAACTCTTTTGCTGCTTCCCATAGGTTTTGGGTTGTCGTGACTCCATTGTCATTTGTTTATAGGTATTTTTTTATTTCCTCTTTGATTTCTTCAGTGATCACTTCGTTATTGAGTAGTGTATTGTTTAGCCTCCATATATTAGTATTTTTTACGTATCTTTTCCTGTAATTGATGTCTAATCTCATAGCATTGTGGTCGGAAAAGATACTTGATACAGTTTCAATTTTCTTAAATTTACCAAGGCTTGATTTGTGTACCAAGATATGATCTATCCTGGAGAATGTTCCATGAGCACTTGAGAAAAATGTGTATTCTGTTGTTTTTGGATGGAATGTCCTATAAATATCAATTAAGTCCATCTTGTTTAATGTATCATTTAAAGCTTGTGTTTCCTTATTTATTTTCATTTTGGATGATCTGTCCATTGGTGAAAGTGGGGTGTTAAAGTCTCCTACTATGAGTGTGTTACTCTCGATTTCCCCTTTTATGGCTGTTAGTATTTGCCTTATGTATTGAGGTGCTTCTATGTTGGATGCATAAATATTTACAATTGTTATATCTTCCTCTTGGATCGATCCCTTGATCATTATGTAGTGTCCTTCTTTGTCTCTTCTAATAGTCTTTATTTTAAAGTCTATTTTGTCTGATATAAGAATTGATACTCCAGCTTTCTTTTGTTTTCCATTTGCATGGAATATCTTTTTCCATCCCCTTACTTTCAATCTGTATGTGTCTCTAGGTCTGAAGTGGGTCTCTTGTAGACAGCATATATATGGGTCTTGTTTTTGTATCCATTCAGCCAATCTGTGTCTTTTGATGGGAGCATTTAGTCCATTACATTTAAGGTAATTATTGATATGTATGTTCCTATTCTCATTTGCTTAATTGTTTTGGGTTTGTTATTGTAGGTCTTTTCATTCTGTTGTGTTTCTTGCCTAGAGAAGTTCCTTTAGCATTTGTTGTAAAGCTGGTTTGGTGGTGCTGAACTCTCTCAGCTTTTGCTTGTCTGTAAAAGTTTTAATTTCTCCATCAAATCCGAATGAGATCCTTGCTGGGTAGAGTAATCTTGGTTTCTCTCCTTCATCCCTTTAATTATGTCCTGCCACTCCCTTCTGGCTTGTAGAGTTTCTGCTGAGAGATCAGCTGTTAACCTGATGGGGATTCCTTGTGTGTTATTTGTTGTTTTTCCCTTGCTGCTTTTTTTTTTTTTTTTTTTTTTTTTCTTTTTGCGGTATGCGGGCCTCTCACTGTTGTGTCCTCTCCCGCTGCAGAGCACAGGCTCCGGACGTGCAGGCCCAGAGGCCATGGCTCATGGGCCCAGCCACTCCGCGGCATATGGGATCCTCCCAGACCGGGGCACGAACCCGTATCCCCTGCATCGGCAGGCGGACTCTCAACCACTGCGCCACCAGGGAGGCCCCCTTGCTGCTTTTAATATGACTTCTTTGTGTTTAATATTTGACAGTTTGATTAATATGTGTCTTGGCGTATTTCTCCTTGGATTTATTCTGTATGGGACTCTCTGTGCCTCCTGGACTTGATGAACTATTTCTTTTCCCATATTAGGGAAGTTTTCAACTATAATCTCTTCAAATATTTTATCAGTCCCTTTCTTTTTCTCTTCTTCTTCTGGAACCCCTATAATTCGAATGTTGGTGTGTTTAATGTTGTCCCAGAGGTCTCTGAGACTGTCCTCTGTTCTTTTCATTCCTTTTTCTTTATTTTGCTCTGCAGCAGTTATTTCCACTATTTTATCTTCCACCTCACTTATCCGTTCTTCTGCCTCAGTTATTCTGCTATTGATCCCATCTAGAGTATTTTTCATTTCATTTACTGTGTTTTTAATCAATGCTTGATTCATCTTTAGTTCTTCTAGGTCCTTGTTAACTGTTTCTTGCATTTTGTTTATTCTATTTCCAAGATTTTGGATCTTGGAAATAGAATCTTGGATCACCTTTACTATCATTATTCTGAATTCTTTTTCAGGTAGACTGTCTATTACCTCTTCATTTGTTAGGTCTGGTTGGTTTTTATCTTGCTCCTTCACCTGTTGTGTGTTTTTCTGACTTCTCATTTTGCTTATCTTACTGTGTTTGGGGTCTCCTTTTTGCAGGTTGCACATTCGTAGTTCCCGTTGTTTTTGGTGTCTGTCCCCAGTGGCTAAGGTTGTTTCTGTAGGTTGTGTAGGCTTCCTGGTCGGGGGGACTAGTGCCTGTGTTCTGGTGGTTGAGGCTCGATCTTTTCTTTCTGGTGGACAGGTCCACATCTGGTGGTGTGTTTTGGTGTGCCTGTGGCCTTATTATGTTTTTAGGCTGATTCTCTGCTAATGGGTGGTGTTGTGTTCCTGCCTTGCTAGTTGCTTTGCATAGGGTGACCAGCACTGTAGTTTGCTAGTCGTTGAGTGAAGCTGGGTGCTGGTGTTGAGATGGAGATATCTTGGGGATTTTCGCCGCTTGATATTATGTGGAGCTGGGAGGTCTCTTGTGGCCCTGTGTCCTGAAGTTGGCTCTCCCACTTCAGAGGCACAGCAGTGACTCCTGGCTGCAGCTCCTAGAGCCTTTCATCTACCCGGCTCAGAATAAAAGGGAGAAAAAGTAGAAAGAAAGAATTAGTAGAAGAAAGAACAAGAGAGAGAAAGAAAGGAAGAAGGAAAGAAAGGAAGGAAGGAAGAAAGAAAGGGGGAGGGAGGGAGGAAGGACGGAAAGAAAGAAAGACAGAAAGGAGGGAGGGAGGGAGGGAGGAAAGAAAAAGAAAGAGTGAATGGAAGAAGGGTGAGACGGAGGGAGGAAGGAAAGAAAGAAAGAAAGACAGGAGGGAGGGATGGAGGAAGGAAAGAAAAAGAAAGAGTGAAAGGAAGAAGGGAGGGAGGAAGGAAAGAAAGAGAGAAAGAAGGAAAGTAGGGGCGGAGGGAGGGAGGAAGGGAAGGTAGGCAAAAAAGAAAGAGCAGGTAAAGTAAAATAGAATAAAGTATAAATTATAGTAGCATTTTAAAATTAAAAAGTAATTATTGAAAAAAAAACGGACAGATAGAACCCTGGGACATATGGTGGAAGCAAAGCTATACAGAGGAAGTCTCACACAGAAGCATACACATACACATTCACAAAAAGAGAGCAGGGGGAAAAATCGAAAATCTTGCTCTCAAAGTCCACCTCCTCAATTTGGGAAAATTCGTTGTAAAAAGAGGAAAAGGGGGAAATGTCTGAAATCTTGCTCTCAAAGTCCACCTCCTTAATTTGGGATAATTCGTTGTAAAAAGAGGAAAAGGGGGAAAAGTCTTAAATCTTGTCCTCAAAGTCCACCTCCTCAATTTGGGATGATTCGCTGTCCATTCATGCACTCCACAGACGCAGGGCACATCAAGTGGACCGTGGAGCTTTAATCCGCTGCCTCCGAGGCTGCACAGAGAGATTTCCCTGTCTCTTCTCTGCTCTCACACCTCCCACGTCTCAGCCTTGGACCTGGCCCCGCCTCTGCGCGTCCGTTCTTCGCTCAGACAGGACGGGTTTAAAGGAGCCGCTGATTCGGGGGCTCTGATTCACTCAGGCAGAGGGGAGGGAGGGGCGCGCAGTGTGGGGCGGGCCTGCGGCGGCAGAGGCCGGCGTGACGTTGCACAAGCCCGAGGCGCTCCATGCGCTTTCCCAGGGAAGCCGTCCCTGGGTCCCGGGACCCCGGCAGTGGCGGGATGCACAGGCTCCCCGGAAGGCGGGGTGGACAGTGACCTGCGGTCGCACACAGACCTTGTGGCGGCGGGAGCAACAGCCCCAGCGTCCCACGCCCGTCTCCGTGGTCCGCGCCTTTAGCCGCAGCTCGCGCCCGTCTCTGGTGCTTCTTTAAGCAGCGGTCTCATTCCCCTCTCCTCGCGCACCAGGAAACAAAAGGGAAGAAAAAGTCTCTTGCCTCTTCGGCAGCTCCAGACTTTTTCCCCGGACTCCCTCCGGGCTAGCCGTGGTGCACTAACCCCTTCAGGCTCTCTTCCTGCCGCCAGCCCCAGTCCTCTCCCTGCGCTCCGACTGAAACCCGTTACCCGATCCTCAGCTCCCAGCCCTGCCTGCCCCGGCGCCCGAGCAGACAAGCCTCTCGGGCTGGTGTGCGCCTAAGGGCACCGATCCTCTGTGCCGGAATCTCTCCGCTTTGCCCTCCACACCCCTGTTGCTGTGCTCTCCTCCGCTACTCCGAAGCTTTCCCCCTCCGCCACCTGCAGTCTCCGCCCGCGAAGGGGCTTGTAGTGTGTGGAAACCTTTCCTCCTTCACGGCTCCCTCCCACGGGTGCAGGTCCCGTCCCTATCCTTTTGTCTCTGTTTATTCTTTTTTCTTTTGTCCTACCCAGGCATGTGGGGAGTTTCTTGCCTTTTGGGGGGTCTGAGGTCTTCTGTCAGCGTTCAGTAGGTGTTCTGTAGGAGTTGTTCCACGTGTAGATGAATATCTGATGTATCTGTGGGGAGGAAGGTAATCTCCGCGTCTTACTCTTCAGCCATCTTCCTCTGGGCCCTAACACTGAGATTTTTGATGTGTTTCAAACATTAGCAGAAATTTTGAAAGAGGCTAAGCCAGTGTCTTTCTCCCAGCTGGTGAATGATCACCTATCTCAACTTTCAGAAGAGGTTGAGCATTACTTCCCAAATACAAATGACCCCTGAAATGGGAAGCAATGGATCTTTGACCCATTTTTGAACAGGCCAGGTGAATCAACTTTGTCCATGCTACAAGAGGATCAACTGCTTGAGATCGCAAATAATGGGGGCCTTAAAATTATGTTTGAGACAATTTCACATCTCCATACATTTTGGATTAAAGTCAAGGCAGAACATATGGAGAATTCCACAAAAGCACTTAAAAGCTTGCTTCAATTTCCAACATGCTATCTTTGTGCAACAGGGTTTTCTGCAGTGACAGCAACTAAAACGAGATTATGGAGTAAACTGGACATAAACAACACACTTCGTGTGTCACTGTCTCCCATCTTCCCCAGATGGGACCAACTATTTCCAGGAAAATAAGCTCAGGGCTCCTACTGATTCTGAATTATGGTGAGTTGTATAATTATTTCATTACATATTACAAAGTAATAATAAAAGAAGTAAAGTGCACAATAAATGTAATGCACTTGAGTCATCCTGATACCATTCCCCACCCCTCCGTGGAAAAATTGTCCACAAAACTGGTCCCTGATGTGAAAAAGCTGGGACTGCTTGTTTGTGTCTTCTATTTCCTTATTGATCTGTTGTCTAAATACTCAATTTATTACTGAAAGGAACGTTGTGAATTCTCCAGCTATTATTGTAGAACTGTATATTTACTTCTTCAATTCTATTTGATTTTTTTATATAACACAGATGTCTTTACTGATATTCTGTTTGGTAAGACATTGTTCTCATGATTTACTTTAGTTCTTTTTCCACTTTATTTATTTATCTGAAAACAATTTTAGAATTGAAAAAAAACTGAAATATATTTGATTTACAATTAGTTGCTGGTTTACAGCATAGTGATTCAATATTTTTTTTGTATTTTTTATTAGTTTCTGCTTTATAACAAAGTGAATCAGTCATACATATACATCTGTTCCCACATCCCTTCCCTCATGCATCTCCCTCCCTCCCACCCTCCCCATCCCACCCCTCCAGGCGGTCACAAAGCACCGAGCTGATACAATATTTTTATAGATTATTTTCCATTAAAAGTTTTTAAAGATAATGGTTACAGTTTTCTGTGGTGTAAAATATGCCCTGGTTGTTTACTCCTTTTATATGTAGTAGTTTGTATCACTTACTCCCATATCACTATTTGCCCATCCACTTTCCTCTCCCCCTTTGGCAACCACCATTCAGTTTTGTATATCTGTGTGTCTGTTTGTTTTGCATGTGTGGATTTTTTTATTACACATGTAAGTGATACCATACAGTATTTGCCTTCATTTATTTTACTAAGTATAATATTCTCTAGATCCACCCACATTGCTGCACATGGAAAAAATTATTCTTTTTTATGATATATGATTCATTATATGTTTATGTATATGTATCATATCTTCTTCATCCATTTATCCAATGATGAGTTTTTGGGTTGCTTCCATATCTTGGCTACCATAAATAGTGCTGCTATGCTGGTGCATTGGGGCACAAGTGTTGTTTCAAACTAGTGTTTTTGGTTTTTACAGATGTAAGTTCTATTTTTAATTTTTTCAGGAACCTCCATACTATTTCCATAGTGATTGCACCAATTTACATTTACATTATGAGTGTAAAAGAGTTCCCTTTCTCCACATCCTCTCCAATATTGGTTATCTGTAGACTTCTTGTTGATAGCCATTCTGACTGGTGTGAGGTGATACATCATTTTGATTTGTATTTCTCTAGTGCTCAGTAATGATGAACATCTTTTCATATACCTGTTACCCGCTGGTATGTTATTCTTTGGAAAAACATCTATTCAGGTCTTCTGCCCATTTTTTGATTGGGGTGTTCATTTTTTTGATATTGAGTTGGTTGAGCTGTTTATCTATTTTGGAGCTATTTATTTTTAACAACTTGTGTGTCATTTCATTTGCAAATATTTTTCTTATTCTACAGGGTGGTTTTTGTTTTGTCAATGGTTTCCTTTGCTGGCAAAAGGATTTTAATTAGGAGTTTAATTAGGTCCCATTTGTTTATTTTTGCTCTTTTTTTGCGTTAGGAGACAGCTTTTTAGAAAATATTATGATTTATGTCAAATTTATGTTTACATTTTCTTCTAGGAGTTTTATAATTTCAGGTCTTACATTATGGTCTTTAGTTTGAGTTTGTGTGTGTGTGTGTGTGTGTGTGGTGTTAGGGAGTGTTGTAATTTCATTCTTTATTATGTAGCTGTCTACTTTTCCCAGCACCACTTTTGAAGAGACTGTTTTTTTTCTCCTTGTGTATTCTTGGCTTATGTGGCTTTATTTCTGGGCTCTCTATTCTATTCCATCTGTTATTATACTAGTGATATCCATTGTTATTTCCTCTCTTTCATTCTCATTTTGTTTATTTCAGTCCTGTCTCTTTTCCTCTTCATCTGGCTAAAGTTTTATCAGTTTATTTATCTTCAACAAAAAACTGTTCTTGGTTTCATTGATCATTTTACTATATTTTTTAACTCAGTTTTACTTATTTTCTTTAACCTTTATTATTTCCTTTCCTCTGTTGTTTGTTTTCTTACTGTTTTGTTCTTCTTTTCCTAAATATTTTAGGTACAGCTTATGTTGCTTTTTGAGATTCTTTTTGTTTTTTGAGGTAGGCCTACATTGCTATAAGCTTTCTGAGAACTGGTTTTGCTGCATCCCACAGATTTTGGAATGTTTTATTTTCCATTTTCATTTGTCTTGATGTATTTTCTGATTTCTTCTTTGATTTCTTCATTGTCCCATAGTTTTTTTTAGCAGCATGTTGTTTAGTTCCCAGGTGTCTGCATTTTGGATGTAATTTCCTGTAGATATCTATTTAGTCCAACTGGTCTATTGTGTCATTTATTGGTCATTTAAGACCACTGTTGCCTTATTAATTTTCTGTTAGGATGATCTGTCCATTAATGTCAGAGGGGTGTTAAAATTCTCTACTCTTATTGTATTATTGAGAATTTCTTTCTTTGTGACCATTAGTATTTGCTTTATATATTTTGGTGCTCTTGTATTGAGTGCATATATCTTAACAAGTGTAACATCCTCTTCTTTTGTTGGTCCTTTTATCATTATATAATGATCATTTTTGTCTTTTGTCATGGTCTTTGATTCAAAGTCTACTTTTTCTCAAATGTGTATTGCTACCCTTCCTTTCTTATCATTTCCGTTTGTAGTTTCCTGTAGGCAACATATTGAAAAATATTTTTAATCCAATCAGACACTTTATATCTTTTGATTGAAGCATTTAGTCCATTGACATTTTCTTCTTCTTTAAACAGTTTTAAATGTTACATTGCATTTGCAGTTATTACAAAATATTGGTTATATTCCCTGTGCTGTGCAATATATCCTAGTAGCTTGTCTTATACCCAGTAGTTTCTATCTCCCACTACCACACCCTTATATTACCCCTCTCTCCCACTGATAGAAAACAGTTTGTTCTCTACCTATGTGAGTTTGCTTCTTTTTGTGGTATTCCTTAGTTTATTGTATTTTTTAAGATTCCACATGTAAATTACCTTATTTAGTATTTGTGTTTCTCTACCTTGCATAGTTCATTTAGCATAATGCTCTCCAAAGTCCATCTATGTTGCTGCAAATGGCAAAATTTCATTCTTTTGTATTTGAGTCATATATACATATATATGTGCAATTGTTAAAAATTGCTGCTATGAATATTTTGATGCATGTATTTTTTTGAATTAGTGTTTTTTTACTTTTGTTTTTCTCAGCTATATACCCAAGAGTGGGGTTGCTTGGTTATATGGTGGTTCTCTTTTTAATGTTTTGAGAAATTTTCATACTGTTTTCCACGATGTCTGCACCAATTTACCTTCCCTCTAACAGTACAATAGGGTTCCCTTTCCTCCCTATTCTCACCAACGCTTGTCATTTTTGCTCTTTTTCATAACCTTTCTGAGATGTGTGAGGTAATATCTTATTGTGGTTTTGATTTGCATTTAACTGAATTAGAAATGTTGAAACCTTTACTTTGCCTTTTGGTCATCTGCATTTCCTCTTTGGAAAAATGTCTGTTCAGTTCTTCTGCCCAGGTTTATAATTGAGGTTCCTTTTTCTTTCTTTTTTTTTTTTTTTTTTTTGATTTTAGGTTATATGAGCTGTTTATATGTTAGATATTAACCAGTTATAGGTCATATTATTTGTTAATATTTCTCCCTTTTAGTAGGATGTCTTTTCATTTTGTTCCTGGTTTCCTTTGCTGTGCAAAATCTTTTAGGTTTAATTAGGTCCCATTTGTTTATTTTGCGTTTTTCCCCTTCCCTTTGGGAAACAGATGCAAAAAAATAATCCTTTCACTTTTAAATTATTGACATGTATGTACTTATTGTCATTTTTTTTTTACTGTTTTATGGTTGTTGTAGTTTCCTTCTCTGTTCATTTCTTTTTCTTTCTACTCATGTGGTTTGAGGATTTTCTTTAATAATATGCTTGTGTTCCTTTCTTTTTCTTTTTTGTGTATTTATTAGGGGATTTTGATTTGTGGTTATCTGGGATTGATATATGTTGATCCATAACTATATCTACTTCTCTAAAGTAGATATAATATATTTACTTGTCACTTAAGCTCAAGCATAGTCTATGAGATCTACACTTTTTTTCCCTTCTCCCATTTTATGTTTTGATATCATATTTTACATCTTCATGTCAATCCCTGAATTGTATATTGTAATTATAGTTTCTTTTACATTTTGACCTTTTAGCCTATGTACTTTCTTATTTAAATGATCTTTTATGTTTTTTATTGTGATAAAAGTCACCTAATATAAAAAATACTATTTTTATCATATTTTACTGTACAGTTCAGTGACATTAAGTACAGTTACATTGTTGTGCAACTCTCACCATCATCTATCACCTGAATTTTTCACCTTCCTAAATTGAAACTTTGTCCACATTAAACATTAACTCCCCATTTCCCCTCCCATGCCCCCATTCCCAGCCCTGGACATCTACCAATGTACTTTCTGACTTTGTGTATTTGAGTATCCTAGGTACCTCATATAATGAATCAGACAGTATTTGTCTGCACCTAATGTATATCAGAATGCATTTTTAAGGTTAACTTAATATATGTCCTGCAAACAGATTGTACGTTCTTCCTTTTTTTATTTCACTGTACTATACAGTACGCTCTCACCATAGTCATGTACATACGTCAATCACAATCTCCAAATCCATCCCACCCTCTGACCCCCTTAGTGGTCATACTTTTGTTCTCTATGTCTGTGTCCCTATTTCTGCTTTACAAATAGGTTCATCTATGCCACTTTTCCCTAAACTCCACATGCGTGCATTATTATAAATATTTGTTTTTCTCTTTCTGATTTACTTCACTCTGTATGACAGTTTCTAGATCCACCATGTCTCTGCAAATGACATAATTTCATTCCTTCTTATGGCTGAGTAATATTCCATTGTATGTACTCCAATTTCTTTATCCATTCCTCTGTCGATGGACAATTAGATTGTTTCCATGTCCTGGTTATTTTATATACTGCTGCAATGAACCCTAGGTGTATGTATCTTTTCAAAATATGGTTTTGTACAGGTGTATGCCCAGGAGTGGGATTGCCGGATCATATGATAGCTCTATTTTCAGGTGTTTAAGGAAACTCCATACTCTTCTCCATAGTGACTGTACTAATTTACATTCCCACCAAAACTGTGAGCGGGTTCCCTTTTCTCCACACCTTCTCCAGAACTTACTGTTTGTAGTTATTTTAAAAATGGCCATTCTCATCAGTGTGAAGTGATACCTCATTGTAATTTTGATTTGCATTTCTCTAATAATTAGTGATGTTGAGAATATTTTCATGTGTCTCTTGTCCATCTGTGTGTTTTCTTTGCAAAAAAATCTATTTAGATCTTCCACCATAATTTAGATTGAGATTGTTTATTTGTTTTGATTTTGAGCTGCATTAGCTGTTTGTATATTTTGGAGATTAATCCTTTGGCTTTTGCTTTACAAATATTTTCTCCCATTCTGAGGGTTGTCCCTTTGTCTTGTTTGTGATTTCCTTTGCTGTACAGAAGATTTTAAGTTTCATTAGGTTCATTTGTTTATTTTTGTTTTTATTTCCATACTCTAGGAGGTGGGTGAGAAAAGATCTTACTGTGATTTACATCAGAATATCCTGCTTATTTTCCTCTAAGAGTTTTATAGTGTCTGACCTTACATTTATGTCTTTAATTGAGTTTATTTTCCTATATGGTGTTAGGGAGTGATCTAATCTTATTCTTTTACATGTAGCTGTCCAGTTTTTGCAGCACCACTTATTAAAGGACCATCTTTTCTCCATTTTATATTCTTGCCTTCTTTGTCATATGTTAGGTGATCATCAGTGTGTAGGTTTATCTCTGGGCTTTCTATGTTGTCCATTGATGTATATTTCTGTTTTTGTGCCAGTACCATACTGTTTTGAATACTGTAATTTTTAGTATAGTCTGAAGTCAAGAAGCCTGATTCCTCCAGCTACGTTTTTCTTTCTGAAGATTGCTTTGGCTATTAGGTGTCTTCTGTGACTCCATACAAATTGCAAAATTTTTAAATAATTTTGTGGAAAATGATATTGGTAATTTGATAGGGATTGCCTTGAATCTGTAGTTTGCTTTGGATAGTATAGTTATTTTTATAATACTGTGTCTTCCAATTCAAAAAAAATGGTATGTCTCTCCATCTGTTTGTGTCATCTTTGATTTTTTTCATTAGTATCTTATAGTTTTCTGAGCACAGATCTTTTGCCTCCTTAGGAAGGTTTATTCCTAGTTATTTTATTCTTTTTGTTGCAGTGATAAATGGGAGTGTTTCTTTAATTTATCTTCTTGATTTTTTGTTTCTTTTATAGGAATACAAGTGATTTCTCTGAACTAATTCTATATCATGCAACTTTATCAAACTCATTGATTAGCACCAGTAGTTTTCTGGTGGCCTCTTTAGGATTCTCTATGTATAGTATCATGTCCCATGTAAACAGTCACCGTTTTGCTTCTTCTTTCCAATTTGGATTACTTTTATTTCTTTTTCTTCTCTAATTGTTATGGCTAGGACTTCCAATACTATGTTAAATAATAGTGGTGAGAGTGGACATCCTTGTCTTTTTCCTGTTCTTAGAGGAAATGATTTCAGTTTTACACCATTGAGAATGATGTTTGCTGTCAGTTTGTCATATATGACCTTTATTACTTTGAGGTAGGTTCTCTCTATACACAGTTTCTGGAGAGTTTTTATCATAAAATGGTGTTGAATTTTGTCAAAATGTTTTTCTGCACTTACTGAGATGATCATATAATTTTTATTCTTCAGTTTGTACATGTGCTCTATCACATCAGTTGATGTATGTATGTTAAAGAATCCTTGCATCCTTGGGATAAATCCCACTTTATCATGGTGTATGACACTTTTAATATGTTGGATTCTTTTTGCTAGAGTTTTGTTGAGGATTTTTGTGTCTATGTGCACCAATGATATTTGTAGACAATATTCTTCTTTTTGTGATATCTTTGATTTTTTTAAATCTGGGTGATGGTGGTCTCATAGAATGAGTTGGGAAGTGTTCCCTCCTCTACAATTTTTTGGAAGAGTTTGATAGAATTCTCCTATGATGCCATCTTGTCCTGGATGTTGTTTGTTGGAAGATTCTTTTTAATTTATTTATTTATTTATTTTAATTTATTTATTTTTGGCTGCATTGTGTCTTTGTGGCTGCACGCGGACCTTCTCTAGTTGTGGTCAGCAGGGGCTACTCTTTCCTGCAGTGCATGGGCTTCTCACTGTGGTGGCTTCTCTTGTTGTGGAACACAAGCTCTAGGTGTGTGGGCTTCAGTCATGGAGGCACTGGGCTCAGTAATTGTGGCTCACAGGCTCTAAGGTGCAGGCTCTTTATTTTTTGGCACATAGGCTTAGTTGGTCTGCAGTATGTGGGATAGTCACAGGACAAGGATCTAACCCGTGTTCCCTTCATTAGCAGGAGGATTCTTAACCACTGGGCCATGAGAGAAGTTCCTGCTGTAAGATATTTTAGTGTTACTGTAATATAGTTTATCATTTTTTTGTAGGATATTTGCTTTAAAATATTGTGTTTGTTTCTGCTGTACAACAAAGTGATTCGGCCACACTTATGCATATATCCCCTATTCCTTGGATTTCCTTTCCATTTAGGTCAGCACAGAGCATTGAGTAGAGTTCCCTGTGCTATACATTCTGTTCTCATTAGTTGTCTATACATGTTGAAAGACTTTTAATCACAGTTTCAATATAATTGCTTGTGATTTGTCTGACTTTATTTTACATTTTTTCTAGTTCAGTCTTGAATGGTTGTACCTTTGTATGAATTTATCTACTTTTTCCAGGTTATCCATCTTATTGGCATATAGTTGCTCGTAGTAGTCTCTTATGGTACTTTGTATTTCTGTGGTGTCAGTTGTAATTTTTCCTTTTCCATTTCTAATTTTATTGACTTGAGTCCTCTCCCCATTTTTCCTTGATGAGTCTGGGTAAAGGTTTATCAATTTTGTATATCTTCTCAAAGAACCAGCTTTTAGTTTCATTGATCTTTGACATTTGTTTGTTTATTTGTACTTCATTTCTTTCTTCTCTGATTTTTATTATTTCTTTCCTTCTACTAACTTTGGGCTTTGTTCTTTTTTCTCTATTGCTATAGGTGTAAGATTAGGTCATTTATTTGAGATTTTTCTTGTTTCTTAGGTAGGATTCTATTGTTATAAATTTCCCTCTTAGAACTGCTTTTGTTGCATTGCATAGGTTTTGGATCACCATGTTTTTCTGTCATTTGTTTCTAGGTATTTTCTGATTTACTCTTTGATTTCTTCAATGATCTCTTGGTTGTTTAGTAGCATATTGTTTATCCTCCAGTTATTTGCATTTTTTACAGGTTTTTTTTTTTTTTTACCTGTGTTTGATTTATAATCTCATAACATTATGGTCAGAAAAGATGCTTGATATGATTCCAATTTTCTTAAGTTTACCGAGTTGTTTGGAAAATTAATAAAGTGGCCTTGTTCAGGATTCAGAGGCAGAAGCAGACCTCTGATCTGTGACCGGGCCTGGACTGTGTGCCTTCTTGCACATGTAACAATTGCTGCTAACAAGTAAAGCAGCATTTACAATAAGAAATGGAGTGGGTCTTGAAATTTCTTGAACCCTGGGGACCTGGTAAGCCCCCCAGGGGGTAGAAACTCTTGTGACTCACATGGTGAAACCAACAACATTGTAAAAGTGAGTCTAGAGTTGCATTTTTGCATGCAAACTGGAATTACAAATGGAAACTCCCAGAACTCCAATCTGAAGTCCCACCCATGGGGTGGATGCACCACCTGGCACCCTTCCCAACTGGGGGTCCAGATTGCTGTCCCTTGGGACTTTCCAGCAGCTGTTTGGATCTGGAAGTAGGTGTCAGCCCAATTCGGTAATGTATACCCTGTTATATTTCTCAAATATTCTTATTCCTTTCCTTCTAATGATTGTATATTAAAATTAACCTAAATCACCTTTCATTAAAGAATTGATTAAAGCTGTTTATTTGTGTATAATGAGTGCATATTTTGCCAGCGAATCCAATTAACCTTAAAACCAAAAGCAGGTTTTTGGCAAAATATTAATTGGAATGGTGAGCAGGATTCACAGAGCAAAATGCCTCTCTTTAAAAAGAAGGAAGTTAAAGTTAATCAGGTTTTCATTCCAGGATGGGACGTGCTCCCTTACAACTCATTAGCGGAAGAATGGGGTATATCGCCTGGACTTTGTGGGAACGGGGAATCTAAATTAAAGTGAGCCAAACCTTTAGAAGTCATTGAATACTTGTGGCTTGTGTCAGTTGAGAAAGGACAAAAGTGTTCTGTGCTGTGTCAGAGCCCCTGGATTCCCCTCTCTGACTACCATAAACTACATGAAACCAAATTAAAAGTGGTAAAAAAAAAAGAAACCAAATTGGAGAAAAAGTATGCAGTTTGCAAGGATGTTTGTCCATGTTACAATGTCAAAATTACATGTTAGCTGATTAAGTCTCCACTTTCCAGTCGGTAACAAGAAAAGCTGCTATAAAGGTTGCATTAACTAAATACTGAAATAAACTTAGGAGGTCTCTGTCGGCCTGGGTATATGTGTATGTCTCAGTATGTGTCTTTGTCTTTGGATACTACTGCTAAGGTTAAGTGATAAATGAACTCTTTTTAATTGGCTTAAAGAAAAGTAAACACTTAACAAATCAAACAATTCTAAATACAAGAGAAATTAAGCTAACTAAATTTCAGGTTCACATGAATTGGGAAATACTCAGTATTAAATTAATATCTGGTATTAATATTTATTTATCTAATTAATATAGACATGTCTTAAGGAATCATCAACATTAGGTGTAATCCTTTTATTGTGCTTAGGTTTAGTATAAGCTAAATAGGATCTTAATATATCTACTGCAAATTTGTCAGCAAGGAAAGTAACTCAATGTGAAGAAATTTTAAGAAAAGAAAATGCAAATGAGATAAGAGTTTTGGGTGATTGCTGTTTACCAATCTACACAGTGCTGATATAAAGGACAGTTCATGGTTGTTTAAAGAAAGTAGGACTTCTGTTTACAGTTTTTAAAAAGGTAAAAAAATGGAATTACATTTTACTGTGAGAAAAGGAAGTAGGTCTGATTTACAGGTGGCTGTTTCTGAGTGGGAAAATAAAATGATGGGTACAGAATGTGATTAAAAAAAAAATAGTTGTAGAAAGTGGACCCTGAGAAAAGAGTTTTGTGCATGGTATGAGTTTTCTTGAGATGTTGAACTGCCTATGATAACAGATTTTATGTTTCTTTATCTCTTAAGTGATCTGTTCTATCACTTAAGAAGATTTCTGCCTTTGAAATCTTGTATTGTCACTTTGGTAAAGTAAATAAGTATTATTTCCCAATGATCTATGAAGATTATTGCACATGTAGATAAAACTCACTCTGTTTCTACAAAAAATTAACATCTCATTGTCAGACTTTTGCTGTCCTGCTGTCCTTGTAACATGACAATGGTATACTCCTAAGTCCGAAAAATTAAAACGGGTCACCAATAGCTGTAAATCAAAGTCAGGGCTATGGGAAATCCAAGACAGCTACTTGGCATTTCCTGGCTCCCTGCCAAACATCATTCTTTATTTGACAGGATTAGCCTTCCCTGGCCACAGGGTTAATGCCTTCACAATAAAATTAAAAAAAAAAAAAAAGAATGTTTCACTAAGTATTAAATTCTAGCTTTGTTAATTGAGGTGTGTGTTTACCAGGATTCATTTCCCTGGTAGTACCTTGCTGTTATGTTTTTGGGTTTTTTTGTTTTTTGTTTTTTGTTTTTTGCGGTACACGGGCCTCTCACTGTTGTGGCCTCTCCCGTTGTGGAGCACAGGCTCCAGACGTGCAGGCTCAGCGGCCATGGCTCACGGGCCCAGCCACTCCGTGGCATGTGGGATCTTCCCGGGCCGGGGCACAAACCCGTGTCCCCTGCATCGGCAGGCGGACTCTCAACTACTGCGCCACCAGGGAAGCCTTGCTCTTATGTTTTATTACTAACAAGTTTTATTGAATTATTCTAAAGCTTATCTCAGTAGTCTATCTTTGGATGGAGATCAGATGCCCCTGTGACCTAAAACAAGGGGACATAGAATTACATTTGTCAATCAACGAACTGTATACCAATTGGAGCTTATGGCAGAAGCAGCAGGGCAAAAGTGTGTCTTTCAGTTTTTGGAGTAGAAAGTTTGCAGAGGCCCGGAAAAATCAAACTACCTTTGATAATCATTTGTTGGCTTGTTATTGGGCTTTAATTGATACTGAACAAATAACTGTGGGTCATACTGTCATATTAAGTCCTCAAGTGCCAATTATGCAATGGATTTTTAGCTCACCAAAGACCCATAGAATGGGGCACACCAGGAGTCTAGTATAATTAAATGGAAATGGTATATACAAGACGAGACCAAACTGGGTCCACAGGGTGGCGCTGTTTTACATGAAAAGGTTTTTAAATTCCAACGGGAAACCTGAAGCAGGAAGTCATGATTAAACCCAAGATAACCTAGCGGCCTGTAAAATGGGGAAAGCCCTTGAGTCTTTAACCAAGACAGAAGAGAAACATGCCTGGTTTACAGATGGCTTGGCAATATATATAGTATCTGTTTGTTACTGGAAAGCAGTAGCCTACAATCCATTCACAACAAAATGGTTAACTACTACTGGAGAGGGAAAAGACAGTCAATTCACTGAACTGTATGCAATATATCAATTTTGAAACAAGAAAATTTAACAGAATGTTATATTTATAGAAATAATTCATTCAAAGGAGTTGTGGGGGAAATAGCTATGGGCAGATATTTGGGAAACTGTGCAGAAAACTAATGTCTCAGTTTTTCATGTAGACACTCATAATACACCCAATTTGATGGAATGATGGTATAATTCAATTACAGATGAACAAACTCGGATTCAGACAGTGGAATTCGATCCAGATGCCAGGGATCTCAAAGCATTGGCACTTTGGGCACACCAGAAATGTGGCCATCTGGGAGAAAAATCTACATACATGTGGGCTCAGGATTAAAGTATTTCTTAACCCAAGATTTTGCAATGTCCAATTTTTCACCATGTTAAACATAGGAGCTTGCCACAATTAAAGGACAGCTGACCCACTGCAAACTGCCTGGGCATATATATGCCCATATATGGCAAATTGATTATGTTGGTCTATTAATTCGAGATAAAGGAAGTCAATATGTGTGTATTGCTGTGGATGACTATTCTGGATATTTAGTGGCAATCCCATTTGGAAAAGCCAACCAAACTAATACTATTAAAACATTAGTTGTAATTAATTTATATTATTTTGTTCCACTTCAAATTCAAAGTGACAGTGGGTCACATTTCAAAGGTAAGTTAATACAAGAATTTGCCCAGGAGTACAATATATAATGGATTTTTCATACCCGTTACTACCCTCAAGCATCCGGTTTGATTGAAAGAATGAATGGTTTGCTTAAACAGCAATTAATTAAACTTGAAGAGGACTCTTATAAAAAATGGAAAACTGACTTGAACACTGCCCTCAACCTTTTAAATACTAGACCTACCAGACAATCAGAAACTTCCCTGATGATAATGACTATATCAAACTTACAAACTCATAAAATAGAGACTCATCCAGAAACAATTGAATATTGGGTAATTTCACCTGGAGGATTAGCACATTTTCAAGCCTCTCCTGAGGCTGCAGGATTTAATTTATGTTCTATACCTGAACAAAGACTTACTAAAAGGTGAATTTGTGCTGTATCAACTGGTATCAACATAAAGATGCCTCCTGTACATTTTGGACTAATTAAAGAACAGTCGAGTCTGGTCCTTAAAGGTATTTGTGTCCACAGGGGAGTTACTGAACCTGATTTTGAAGAAGAAATTAAGGTGCTTTTACAAAATGAAGGAAATAATGATCTGTTTATTAATAAACATGCTCAGATTGCCCAACTACTGATTCTTCCATGTGTGATTGGTAAAGTCCAGAAAGGTCAACCTCCCACCCTAATAACTGTTAGGGTTGATGGAGGTTTTGTATCCATGGGTGAAGCACATTCAGTTGGAGCTAAAGTCTGGGTGAAACAACCCAACCGTCCCCCTATATCTGCTGATGTAACTGCACAGGGAAAAGATAACACTGTGTTGGTGATGATCCCTAGAAAAGAAAAATGGAAATATGTGCCATTAACCCATTGTTATTCTTGTGAATAGATTGTTTTTGGAGTCTTGACTGTGATGTGGATCGTCACCTATGCCTTAACCCCAGGATCTATGCTGCAGTCAAACAAAGAACAGAACCCCCATGCCTCAACTCCAGGATATCTGCTACGGTTGAAAAAAAGGAACATGAAAGAAAACATTGGAATCTTCCATTGGAAAAACGTGAGCCAGACCTGAACCTAAGATAGCTTCACCTGCCCTGCAAAGGAGGCCTGTCCTCTAATTATGACTTTCTATGTTCAAAACCTGTCTATCTGGTCCAGAGTAAACCCTGATAACCCATGGGCTAGAGGTTTTATTCCATCTCCTAATTCCTCTTCTCTTGTAGTCAAATTAAGCCCAGGGTATGTTAATATCTACTAATGAATATACATGGGGAAAATTATTTAATGAATGGATACCTAAGACCCATTTGATACTTATTCCAGACAGCATTACTCAATGCACAGACACCTGGTGCTCATGGACTTTATATCATTATAAGGTTGTTAATACAAGTTCTACATGTCAATTTCATGTGTTGTCTATCATTTTTGGAAATTAATATTTGTTGCCTCATTTTGCTGGAAATTACTTAGATTTTAATAATCATCCCCATTTATTAACAGACTGTGAAAAGACTATTGAAGCATTGCTTTGTGGCCTGACTTCCCACATCTGGGAACCCTGTTTATTAGAGAACTCCATTAACTAGTGTGAATGGACTGTATTTCCTCAATCTTATAGTATGTTTTGTTGTTGTTGTTGTTGTTGTTGTTGTTGTTGTTTTGCAGTACGCGGGCCTCTCACTGTCGTGGCCTCTCCCGTTGCAGAGCACAGGCTCCGGACGTGCAGGCTCAGCGGCCATGGCTCACGGCCCCAGCCATGCCACGGCATGTGGGATCTTCCTGGACCGGTTCACGAACCCGTGTCCCCTGCATCAGCAGGTGGACTGTCGACCACTGAGCCACCAGGGAAACCCCTATAGTATGTTTTTTAAAGTTGCTCCTCAGTTTATATGTATTTTGACAGATGACATTAAGACTACGTCTACTTATCAGCTAGGAAACCCTTTTTCAGGATGTCTAGCACATGTAGATCACTTATATTGGAAAGGGACAACTTACTTCTTTTCCCCCATACACATAAAATTGTTGTGGACTCAAATACTAATTCCTACTTGATCTATTCCCAATATTAGTCTGTCACTTGAATCTCTGAAATGGATATTACAAAAATCAAAGTTATGACAAAAGTTGATAGATACACATAATCACACTTTGTTAGACCACTGTACTGTTACTACCATCTCAGCCAACAAATTAATGGATGTGGGAGTTAACGTACAGAAGCATACTGCTCATTCTTGGTGGGACTTTTTTCTTACTCAGTCGCCTCAAGCTAAACAATTGCTCTCTGCCTTGTTTAGTCCATTTTTTGTACTATTCATTGTACTCATTTAACTGACTTTGGAATTGTTACTTATCTCGAAAAACTGCTCATGTTATATTGTCTTATTCTTATGCTCTTCAGCCTAAACAATCCTAGAGGCCGAATATTGGGAAAACTAGTAAAATAGTATCATTCAGGCTTCAGAGGCAGAAGCAGGCCTCTGCCAGACCTGTGACCTTGCCAGGACTGTGTGCCTGCTTGCACACCCAACAATTGCTGCTAGCAATTCAAGCAGCACTTATGATAAGAAACGGAGTGCATCTTGGAATTTCTTGAGCCCTGGGGACCTGGCCAGTCTTCCAGGGTCTGGAAAATCTTGTGACTCACATGGTGAAATCAACAGCATTGTCACAATTGAACTAGAGCTGCATTTTTGCATGCAAACTGATGATATCAGTTTGCAGCCTGGAATTATAAACGGAAGCCCCCAGAACTCCAATCTGAAGTCTCACCCGTGGGGTGGACACAGCACCCAGGACCCTTCCCAACTGGCGCTCTGGATTCCTGTTACTCGGGACTACCCAGAGCTGTTTGCATCTCGATGTATGTGTCTGCCTGATTCGGTGATGCATGCCCTGTTATGTTTTCTAATATTCTTATTCCTTTCCTTCTAATGATTGTGTATTAAAATTAAGCTAAATCACCTTCCATTAAAGTGTTGATTAAAGCTGTTTATATATGTGAAACGATTTTTTATTTTGCCAAGAAATCCAACAAACCTTAAACCTGAAAGCAGGCTTTTGGCATAGCACAGGTCTTGATTTATGACCCAACATAGGACCTCTCCTGGAGAATGTTTCACGTGTACTTGAGAAGAAAGTGTATTCTGCCACTTTTGTGCAGAAGGTCCTGTAAATATCAATTAAGTCTATGTGGTCTAATGTGACATTTAAAGTTGGTGTTTTCTTATTAATTTTCTGTCTGGATGATCTGTCCCTTGGTATAAGGGGGTTTTAAAGTCCCCTACTATGATGTGTTACTGTCCATTTCCCCTTTTATGGCTGTTAGCATTTGCCTTATGTATTGTGGTGCTCCTATGTTGGGTGCATAAATATTTACAATTGTTATATCTTCTTCTTGGATCGATATCTTGATCATTGTGTAGTGTCCTTCTTGTGTCTTGTAATAATCTTTATTTTAAAGTCTATTTTGTCTGATATGAGAATTGCACTCCAGCTTTCTTTTGATTTCCATTTTCATGGAATATCTTTTTCCATCCACTTACTTTCAGTCTGTATGTGTCCCTAGGTCTGAAAT
Source organism: Mesoplodon densirostris (assembly GCF_025265405.1). Classification (NCBI taxonomy): domain Eukaryota; kingdom Metazoa; phylum Chordata; class Mammalia; order Artiodactyla; family Ziphiidae; genus Mesoplodon; species Mesoplodon densirostris. The sequence continues at coordinate 3,182,944 of NW_026778236.1, read as the reverse complement.
GGGTTCCTTGTAGACAGCATATATACAGGTCTTGTTTCTGTACCCATTCAGCCAGTCTATGTCTTTTGGTTGGAGCATTTAATCCATTTACATTTAAGGTAATTGTTGATATATATATTCCTTTTACCATTTTCTTAATTGTTTTGGGTTTGTCTCTGTAGGTCTTTTTTCTCTCTTGTGCTTCCCACCTAAAGAAGTTTCTTTAATTCATCATGGCCAGAGGAGGCCCTCTCATGTGTGCCGAGCAGGCTGCCGGGAACCATGCCACCCATACAGGCCTTGCTGCATGACACTAGTGTTCCCTGGGACCCGCATGGCCAGAGGAGGCCCTGGCAAAGGCAGGGCTTAGGCCCAGGGCCCTAGCAGGCTCACCAGGGCTTGACAGGTAGGTGCTGAGGTGTGTTCCCTCTCCACTGCCTAAGGAGGCCAGGCAGCAGGCAGGGAAGGGCACCACAATAACATCCCCACCCTTTGTGTGCCACTCAATAATTGCGCCCCATGTCTCTGGTAGCCCTGGCCTTCCCCACCAACCTTTCTGCTGTGGAGCCCCACCCCCTGTCACCCCAGGCTGTCTCCTCACCACCAACGGCCATCCCCAACTGGGTTCACCCTCAAAACCTCACTTTCCAGAACCCAGCCTTCCTCCCCACCTCCTCCCTGGGGTGTGCAGGGCTGCAGCATGGAATATGGGTACAGGTTCCACTCTTTCTCACCCCCCAGAGACTGGTTGCCATGCTCCCCTCCAATTCCCTGATCCCCCAAAAGTTCTCCTGTGTCACCACCAATACCCCCACCATGAGTGGGATACCCCAAGTGCGGGAACCTCTCCTCTCCTGCAGCCACGCCCAAGAGTGACGGTTAAATCCTGCCTCCACCCCTCTCCCTCTCTCCTTCCTTACCATGCCCCACTCAGTTGAGTGAGGATACCCCCCATCCCCATAGTTTTTCATGGTCCCCCACCAGTGCTCAACAGGTGCTCCATGGGAACTCTTCCAATGTCCCCCTGCTGTACCTATGAGGAGACCCAAATTCCACATCCTCCTACTCTGCCATCTTGACTCTGCCTATTTAACAACCTTTGGGCTTCCCTGGTGGTACAGTGGTTAAACCTCCACTTGCTAATGGATGGATTGGGTTCATCCATTGGGGTCAACCCACTGGGGACATGGGTTCAAGCTGTGGGCCAGGAAGATCCCACATGCCACGGAACAACTAAGCCCGTGCACCACTACTACTGAGCCTGCGACATAGATCCCAAAAGCCACAACTACTGAGCCCATGTGCAACAACTACAGAAACCTGCACCCCTAGAACCCGTGCTCTGCAACAAGAGAAGCCACTGCAATGAGAAAGCTGCACATCACAATGAAGAGTAACCTCTGCTTGCCACAGCTAGAGAAAGCCCATGTGCAGCAAAAAAGACCCAACTCAGCCAAAAATTTAAAAAATAAATAAATAAAATTTATTTTAAAATAAAAAAAAAATGATCTTTAATCCTCACTATATATTAGCCTTTCCTAGTGAGATTTTCACTTTCTTATAAATTCTTACTTTTCCATTTAGAGAAGACCCTTCAATATTTCTTTAAAGGTAGCTTTAGTATTGATGAATTCTTTTACTTTTTTCTTCTCTGAGAAGATGTTTATATCTCCTACTATCCCAAACGATAATCTTAGTGGACAGAGTAACCTCATTTTCAGGTTTTTCCTTTCATCACCTTGAATATGTCATGCCACTCTCTTCTGGTTTGTAATGTCTCCGCTCAGTAATCAACTGACAACCTTATGGACATTACCTTGTTTATGACTTACTGTTTTTCTCTGGCTGCCTTGAGAATTTTCTGTTTTCAACTTTTGTCAGTTTAATCAGGATATGTCTTGTCGTGGGTCTGTTTGTATTTATCTTCTTTGGCACCCTTTGTGCTTCCCATATTTGGATATCTGTTTCCTTCTCCAGGTTTCAAAAGTTTTCAGCTGTAAGTTTTTCAAATACACAGTTAATGTCCTTCTTTCTTCTCATTGTGGAACCCCTTTAATGGAACCTTGGAATGCCTGTTATCCAAGAGATCTCTTAAATTGCTTATACTTTTAAAAAATCATTTTTCTTTCTGTTGTTCTGATTAGGTGATTTCTATTATTCTACCTTCCAGGTCACTTATGCATTCTTCTGTATCATTTATTCTGCTATTCATGCCTTCAGGGTTTTTTTGTTTGATTTCAGATATTAAATTACGTATTCCTAATTAGGTAGTTTTTATATTTTCTACTGTTAAAGTGCTCAGTGATTATATTAATTATTTTCCACAATCAGTTATCATATTTTTAAACATCTTTTTTGGAGTATAATTGCTTTACAATGTTGTGTTAGTTTCTGCAGTATCACAAAGTGAATCAGCTTTACATACACGTATATCCCCTTATCCCCTCCCTCTGGCATCTCCCTCCCACTCTCCTATGCCACTACTCTAGGTGGTCACAAAGCACCGAGCCGATCTCCCTGTCCTATGCGGATGCTTCCCACTAGCTATCTCTTTTAAGTTTGCTAGTGTATAATGTTCATGCCACTCTCTCACTTTGTCCCAGCTTACCCTTACCCCTCCCCATGTCCTCAAGTCCATTCTCTATGTCTGTCTCTTTAATCCTGTCCTTCCCCTAGATTCTTCAAAACCTTTTTTTTTTTTAGATTCCATACATATGTTTTAGCATATGGTATTTGTTTTTCCCTTTCTGACTTACTTCACTCTGTATAACAGACTCTAGGTCCATCCACCTCACTACAAATAACTCAATTTCCTTTCTTTTTATAGCTGTGTATATTTCATTGTATATATGTACCACATCTTCTTTATCCATTCATCTGTCGATGGACAATTAGGTTTATTCCACATCCTTGCTATTGTAAATAGTGCTGCAATGAACATTTTAGTATATGGCTCTTTTTGAATTATGGTTTATTCAAGGTATATGCCCAGTACTAGGACTGGGCTGGTAATATGGTAGTTCTATTTTTAGCTTTTAAGGAAGGTCCACAGTGTTCTCCATGGTGATTGTATCAATTTATATTTCCACCAACAGTGTAAGAGGGTTCCCTTTTCTCCACACCCTCTCCAGCATTTATTGATTGTAGATTTTTTGATGATGGACATTCTGACGGGTGGGAGGTGATACCTCATTGTAGTTTCGATTTGCATTTCTCTAACGATTAGTGAGGCTGAGCATTCTTTCGTGTGTTTGTTGGCTATCTGTATATCTTCTTTGGAGAAATGTCTATTTAGGTCTTCTGCCAATTTTTGTTTTGGATTTTTTGTTTTTATTGAGATTGAGCTGCATATGTTGCCTGTATATTAATCCTTTCTCAGTTGTTTCATTTGCAAATATTTTCTCCCATTCAGAGGGTTGTCTTTTTTCTTGTTTATGATTTATTTTGCCGTGAAAAACTTTCAAGTTTCAGTAGGTCCCATGTGTTTATTTTTGTTTTTATTTCCATTTCTTTAGGAGGTGGATCAAAAAGGGACTTGCTCTGAGCAGATTCTACCTATATTTCCCTCTAAGAGTTTTAGAGTATCTGGCCTTTCATTTAGGTCTTTAATCCATTTAGAGTTTATGTTTGTGTATGGTATTAGGGGATGTTCTAATTTCATTATTTTACATGTAGCCGTCCAGTTTTCCCAGCCCCACTTATTGAAGAGTCTGTCTTTTCCCCATTGTGAATTCCAGAATCCTTTATCAAAGATAAGGTGACCATATGTGCATGGGTTTATCTCTGGACTTTCTATCCTGTTCTGTTGATCTATATTTCTATTTTGGTGCCAGTACCACACTGTCCTGATTACTGTACCTTTGTAGTATAATCTGAACTCAGGGAGCATGAATCCTCCAGCTCCGTTTTTCTTTCTCAAGATTGCTTTGGCTATTTGGGGTCTTTTATGTTTCCATACAAATTGTGAAACTTTTTGTTCTAGTTCTGTAAAAACTGCCATTGGTAGTTTGATAAGGTTGCATTGAATCTGTAGATTGCTTTGGCTAGTATAATCATTTTCACAATGTTGATTCTTCTAATCCAAGAACATGGTGTATCTCTCCATCTGTTTGTAATATTTTAAATTTCTTTCATCAAACTCTTATAGTTTTCTGCATACAGGTCTATTGTCTCCTTTGGTAGGTTTATTCCTAGGTATTTTATTATTTTTGTTGCAATGGTAAATAGGAGTGTTTCCTTAATTTCTCCATCAGATTTTTCATCATAGTGTATAGCAGTGCCAGAGATTTCTGTGCATTAATTTTGTATCCTGAAACTTTACAAAATTCATTGATTGGCTCTAGTAGTTTTCTGGGGGCATCTTTAGGATTCTATGGGTATAGTATAATCTCACCTGCAAACAGTGACAGTTTTAATTCTTCTGTTCAGATTTGAATTCCTTTTATTTATCTTTCTTCTCTGACTGCTGTGGCTAAAACTTCCAAAACTCTGTTGAATAGTAATGGTGAGAGTGGGCAACCTTGTCTTGTTCTTTAATCTTTGAGGAAATGATTTCTGTTTTTCACCATTGAGAACGATGTTCTCTGTGGTCTTGTCATATATTTCCTTTATAATATTGAGTTAAGTTCTCTCTATGCCTACTTACTGGAGAGTTTTTATCATAAATGAGTGTTGAATTTTGTTGAAAACTTTTTCTGCATGTATTGAGATTATCATATGGTTTTATCCTTCAATTTGTTATTATGGTGTATTACATTGATCATTACATTATCATTTTTTAGCCAATGTTTTGAATTCTTCATATGGTAAATTGTTTACTTCTATTTCATTATTAAGTTTTTCAAGGTTTTTAACCTCGCTCTTTCTATTGTTGGTAGTTCTCTGCCTTTTCTTTTTACTTAACATTCTCTACCTCTACTCCTTTACTTGCAACCATTACATGTTGTCATCTTGAATGCGTGTTGGAGCTGTCTCTTTGTGCACATGCCTCTGGTGAGAGGGCTGGACTTGATGTAGATGCCAATCATGACTTTTCTCAGTGTGCACTAAAAGCTATAATCTTGGTAGAAGGTGAAACTGTAGATCAAAGAGTGAGAGCCTGCCCTTAATGTGAGGTGAGATTTCTCTCTGCTTAGTGGCTTTCACCAATCTATTCCTCCATTGTTGGAGAGAAACCCTGGGTGTTGGTATTGAGCTGGCTCTATTCCCTTTAAGTGTACGTTTTTCCCTCTCACTGTACTAGGAACACTGTCCCAGGGAATGGGAGTGCTGATGCAGGGGGCGCCCTTGCATCAGCAAATTTTAACAAATTATAACATTTGTTCTCTCTACAGTCGCCTCCCTCTCTCTTCTTGAATCTCTAATTTTCTTTCCAAATATTCTTTTATTACAGTTTATTTCTGTCTGTCTGCATGAGTAATAATATTTTGCCTTGTTCTTTCTTTTGTTATCTCTCCTGTTTTTCTCACTTTATTTCTTCCCTCTTTCTCTTTTATTGCCTCTACATTTTTTTTTTCTTAAATTTGGCCCACTTCCCCCATATGTTGCTTTAAAAAATTTTTCCCCCCATTTTGTTTCTTGAGTTTTACACTTGCCAGATTTTTCTGGATTTTTTGTGTGTGTGTGTGTGATATGCGGGCCCCTCACCTCTGTGGCCTCTCCCGTTGTGGAGCACAGGCTCCGGACATGCAGGCCCAGCAGCCATGGCTCATGGGTCCAGCTGCTCCCCGGCATGTGGGGTCTTCCCGGACCAGGGCACGAACCCATGTCCCCTACATTGGCAGGTGGACTCCCAACCACTGCGCCACCAGGGAAGCCCTGGATCTTTTAATAATGAGAGTTAGGAGCTCTGTCTCTTACTTACTGTGATATTCCAAATGCTTATCAGGCTAAACATGGATTAGTTTGGTACACAATAAGCAAGAGATGTATTATGTTTTGCATTTTGTTTCTGCTTTCCTAATTCTTCTCTTCTTGTCTGTTTGATATCTCTATTTTAGCTATCTCTGTGGTTTGTCACTTCTTTTTTCTCAGATTAGTATGTTTGCCCCAGGTTATACTGGTGTAGGTGTCTTGTACTTTATTTCCAGTTTGTATTTCCATTTTCTGTCTCTGACTTATTTTTCCCTCTGTCTCTGTCTCTGGATTCCATTCTCTCTTGTTCTCTAGTTTCTCCTGTCTAATGTTTCTTTCCGATATTTGCCCTGTTCAAATTACTCTAAGATTAAAACCCCTTGCAGTATCATTTTGGCATTTTCCACCATTCTGTCATTGAAACTCATTGCTTTCAGTCTTCTTGTTCTTTTTCCTTTGGTCTTGGTTACTTGCCTGTTTTTATTCTGATGTTCATTCATCTTTTTATTCTCTTATATTTTTAAAATTACTCTCTTCCGATCTTCTCACTGCTGCTGTTTTCTTCATCATGCTGGATGTTAGATCTTCTTGCTGATGGGTTTTCTTCATGTACTTTCATATACTGTTAAAAGGGGAAGAGATTAAAATATAACAGCAAGGGTCAGAAGCAGCACTGCATGCTTTTCTTGCTCCTATCTTTCAGCTTCCTAATTTTATCCAGACTTACAAAATCCTTCAGTAGACAAAATTAGAAACTGGATTTTCAGGGACATAATGTGAAAAATGGCCAAAGAAAACCCATTATCTATATCTGCTGTTACTTCTGAGGAACAAGAACAGTTAATAAACATAAACTTGATAATTCACTCTGCAGCTGCTGAGCACCACACAGATGCCTAGACTAAAGCCTTCATGACACTGTCCAGTTTCATGAGTATCAAGCGCAGCACTGGCTCTTTCAAGAAGTTAGTAATCAGAAACTTTAAAGGTAATTTAATGATCATTATTTAAAGATTTAGGTTTTGGATCCTCATACCCTATTGCTGCTTTTTAATTGTAAATGCAAAGATACGTGTTAATATTTTTTGAGCTCAGTTAATTTTTGAAGAACCTGAAATATCTTTATTTTGGGTTCTGGAGACCTGGACCCAGCCATGATATAACCATCAAAGTTACTTTACAAACAGCTTCAACTGTTTGCTTTCTTCCAAAAAATGAAGGTATCATAGATTTTGAAATACACTTTTAGAATAGTGCACTGTTGCCCTTACATTGTCTTCCCTCTTATTAATGAGTGGATCTGTAATATTAATGAAAAGTGATTTTCAACTGGTAGTCAAAAGGTGACAATTTTAATTTTTGATAACTTACAGAATATATTGAAAAACGATGCACTTGGAGAGATACAAGTAACCAAGATAAATATCCATTACTAACAATAAATGCATTTCAAAATTTCCAAACATATTAATATGATTTATAAAATTAGAAAATCAACAAGACTACTGAGTCAATTTTTCCATATAAAAATTGTAAGAACTATTTTATACAAAATACATAGGTATTTTAGCTTGTAAACAGCAACAACCTTGGTATCTTGTCAAATATCTAGTTCTTGATTTAAATAGTTTAATGGGCACATCCCAACCTTGAGTGATAATCTTTGTCACGAGAAAATTTAACTTTTCCAATTTTATTTAATATTTATTAAAATTTTTGTATTCAGTTCTTTTATCATTGAAAATTACAATTTCTCATTGTAGAAAACTGTCAGATGTTACAAAAAATTCTGAATAACACCTCAGATCTTCCTAAATCTTTTCAAAATAAAAGTTCTTTACATTTTACACTTGGAGATTTCTTTTTCCCTTCTGTTCTTTATCAAAAACCTAGTGCATGCTGAATATATTGTGCTGAAGCTTGATTTTAGATTGTCAAAATGTAAGAAAGCAACCTAACTTTAGGAGCTAGTTAATATGTTTAATAACAGGAATTACTAGAATTTATGTAATATGCATTATTGTAGACAAAGAAAATTTGAATTTTCCAGATTTTTTAATAAACTAATATTTATGGGGTAAATATCAGGAAACAGAATGCCTTGGTTTCTTTTATTAGATTACAAAGAAAGGGGAATGTTTGCCACGTTGATAAATAGAAGTTTCTAGGGTGTGAGAGAGTATATATCTTTACAACATACAGGGAAAAAAAATGAAATCCTAATTTGAACTTGTTACTCTTTACCTAAGAAATTTACCTAGCAAGGAGTATCAAAATAAAAATAGCACATTTTCTTAAAGAAGCATATTTCTGACTTCTTGCTTTGCTTTCTGGAGTGGCTTAGTTTATATAAATAAATATATGTAATATATAATTAATCATATACATTATACATTATTATTATGTGTAAGTATAATGGTTGTAAGAGTTCTTTATTCTGGATACTGGATGTTTGTCACTAATATGATTAGCAAATAGTTTCTCCTGTCCTGAGGGGTTTTTGCTTCCTTGATCATATTTTGATGCAGAAAAATTTTAATATTAATTTAATCAAACCCAAATTGACTTTCTACCACTTGTGCTTTGGTGTCAGATGTACAAATGTTTTGTCAGATCCAAGGTCATGAAGAATTACCCCCTATGATTTCTATTGAGTTTTATAAATTTTGCCCTTATATTTAGGCCTTTGATCCATTTTGAGTTATTTTTGGAATATGATATTTGGTGCTGTTTCATCTTCATTCTTTCATATGTGGGTATCTAATTGTTTTTGTTTGTTTGTTTGTTTGTTTTTATTTTTTATTGTTAGTTTCTGCTTTATAACAATGTGAATCAGTCATACATATACATCTGTACCCACATCCCTTCCCTCCTGGGTCTCCCTCCCTCCCACCCTCCCTATCCCACCCCTCTAAGTGGTCACAAAGCACGAGCTGATCTCCCTGTGCTATGCGGCCGCTTCCCACTATCTATCTACCTTATGTTTGGCACTGTATATATATCCATGTTTCTCCCCCGCTTTGTCACAGCTTACGCTTCCCCCTCCCCATATCCTCAGTTCCATTCTCAAGTAGGTCTGTGTCTTTATTCCTGTTTTACCCCTAGGTTATTCATGACATTTTTTTTTCTTACATTCCATATATATGTGCTAGAACACGGTATTTGTCTTTCTCTTTCTGACTTACTTCACTCTGTATAACAGACTCTAGGTCTATCCACCTCATTATAAATAGCTCAGTTTCATTTATTTTTATGGCTGAGTAATACTCCATTGTATGTATGTGCCACATCATCTTTATCCATGATGGACACTTAGGTTGTTTCCATCTCTGGGCTATTGTGAATAGAGCTGCAATGAACATTTTGGTACATGTCTCTTTCTGAATTATGGTTTTCTCAGGGTATATGCCTAGTAGTGGTATTGCTGGGTCATATGGTAGTTCTATTTCTAGTTTTTTAAGGAACCTCCATACTGTTCTCCATAGTGGCTGTATCAATTTACTTTCCCACCAGCAGTGCAAGAGTGTTCCCTTTTCTCCACACCTTCTCCAGCATTTATTGTTGGTAGATTTTTTGATGATGGCCATTTTGACTGGTGTGAGATGGTATCTCATTGTGGTTTTGATTTGCATTTCTCTAATAATTAATGATGTTGAGCATTCTTTCATGTGTTTGTGGTCAGTCTGTACATCTTCTTTGGAGAACTGTCTACCTAGGTCTTCTGCCCATTTTTGGAATGGGTTTTTTGTTTTTTTGTTATTGAGCTGCATGAGCTGCTTGTAAACTTTGGAGATTAATCCTTTGTCAGCTTCTTCATTTGCAAATATTTTCTCCCATTCTGAGAGTTGTCTTTTGGTCTTGTTTATGGTTTCCTTTCTGTGCAAAAACTTTGCAGTTCTATTAGATCCCATTTGTTTATTTTTGTTTTTATTTCCATTTCTCTATGAGGTGGGTCAAAAAGGATCTTTTTGTGTTTTAAGCTATAGAGTGTTCTGCCTATGTTTTCTTCTAAGGGTTTGATAGTGTCTGGCCTTATATTTAGGTCTTTAATCCATTTTGAGCTTATTTTTGTGTATGGTGTTACGGAGTGTTCTAACATCATACTTTTACATGTACCTGTCCAGTTTTCCCAGCACCACTTATTGAAGAGGCTGTCCTTTCTCCACTGTACATTCCTGCCTCCTTTATCAAAGATAAGGTAACCATATTTCCGTGGGATTATCTCTGGGTTTTCTATCCTGTTCCATTGATCTATCTTTCTGTTTTTGTGCCAGTACCATACTGTCTTTATTACTGTGGCTTTGTAGTATAGTCTGAAGTCGGGGAGCCTGATTCGTCCAGCTCCGTTTTTTATTCTGAAGATTGCTTTGGCTATTTGGGGTCTCTTGTTATTCCAAACAAATTTTGAAATTCTTTGTTCTAGATCTGTGAAAAATGCCAGTGGTAGTTTGATAGGGGTTGATTTGAATCTGTAGATTGCTATGGGTAGTAGAGTCATTTTCACAATATTGATTCTTCCAATCCAGGAGCATGGTATATCTCTCCATCTATTTGTATCCTCTTTAATTTCTTTCATCAGTGTCTTATAAATTTCTGCATACAGGTCTTTTGTCTCCTTAGGTAGGTTTATTCCTAGATACATTATTCTTTTTGTTGCAATGGTAAATGAGAGTGTTTTCTTGATTTCACTTTCAGGTTTTTCATCTTTAGTGTATAAGAATGCCAGAGATTTCTGTGCATTAATTTTGTATCCTGCTACTTTATTGAAGTCATTGATTAGCTCTAGTAGTTTTCTGGTAGCATCTTTAGGATTCTCTATGTAGTATCATGTCATCTACAAACAGTGACAGTTTTACTTCTTCTTTTCCGATATGGATTCCTTTTATTTCCTTTTCTTCTCTGATTGCTGTGGTTAAAACTTCCAAAACTATGTTGAATAAGAGTGGTGAGAGTGGGAAACGTTGTCTTGTTCCTGATCTTAGTGGAAATGCTTTCAGTTTTTCACCATTGAGGATGATGTTGGCTGTGGATTTGTCATATATGGCCTTTATTATGTTGAGGAAAGTTCCCTGTATGCCTACTTTCTGCAGGGTTTTTATCACAAATGGGTGTTGAATTTTGTCGAAAGCTTTCTCTGCATCTATTGGGATGATCATATGGTTTTTCTTCTTCAATTTGTTAATATGGTGTATCACATTGATTGATGTATGTATATTGAAGAATCCTTGCATTCCTGGAATAAACCCCACTTGATCATGTTGTATGATCCTTTTAATGTGCTGTTGGATTCTGTTTGCTAAAATTTTGTTGAGGATTTTTGCATCTATGTTTATCAGTGATATTGGCCTGCAGTTTTCTTTCTTTGTGACATCCTTGTCTGGTTTTGGTATCAAGGTGATGGTGGCCTCGTAGAATGAGTTTGGGAGTGTTCCTCCCTCTGCTATACTTTGGAAGAGTTTAAGAAGGATAGATGTTAGGTCTTCTCTAAATGTTTGCTAGAATTCACCTGTGAAGCCATCTGGTCCTGGGCTTTTGTTTGTTGGAAGATTTTTAATCACAGTTTCAATTTCAGTGCTTGTGATTGGTCTATTCATTTTTTCTATTTCTTCCTGAGTCAGTCTTTTCAGGTTGTGCATTTCTAAGAATTTGTCCATTTCTTCCAGGTTGTCTATTTTATTGGCATAGAGTTTCTTGTAGTAATCTCTCATGATCTTTTGTATTTCTGCAGTGTCCGTTGTTACTTCTCCTTTTTCATTTCTAATTCTATTGATTTGAGTCTTCTCCCTTTTTTTCTTGATGAGTCTGGCTAATGGTTTGTCAATTTTGTTTATCTTCTCAAAGAACCAACTTTTACTTTTATTGATCTTTGCTATCGTTTCCTTCATTTCTTTTTCATTTATTTCTGATCTGATCTTTATGATTAATTTCCTTCTGCTAATTTTGGGCTTTTTTTGTTCTTCTTTCTCTAATTGCTTTAGGTGCAGTGTCAGGTTGTTTAATCGAAATGTTTCCTGTTTCTTAAGGTGGGATTGTACTGCTATAAACTTCCCCTTTAGAACTACTTTTGCTGCATCCCATAGGTTTTGGGTATTGTGTCTCCATTGTCATTTGTTTCTAGGTAATTTTTTATTTCCTCTTTGATTTCTTCAGTGATCACTTCGTTATCAAGTAGTGTATTGTTTAGCCTCCAGGTGTTTGTATTTTTTATAGATCTTTTTCTGTAACTGATGTCTAGTCTCATAGCATTGTGGTCAGAAAAGGTACTTGATACAACTTCTATTTTCTTAAATTTACCAAGGCTTGATTTGTGACCCAAGATATGATCTATCCTGGAGAATGTTCCATGAGCACTTGAGAAAAATGTGTATTCTGTTGTTTTTGAATGGAATGTCCTATAAATATCAATTAAGTCCATCTTGTTTAATGTATCATTTAAAGCTTGTGTTTCCTTATTTATTTTCATTTTGGATGATCTGTCCATTGGTGAAAGTGGGGTGTTGAGGTCCCCTACAATGAGTGTGTTACTGTCGATTTCCCCTTTTATGGCTGTTAGTATTTCCCTTATGTATTGAGGTGCTCCTATATTGGTTCCATAAATATTTACAATTGTTTTATCTTCTTCTTGGATTGATCCCTTGATCATTATGTAGTGTCCTTCATTGTCTCTTCTAATAGTCTTTATTTTAAAGTCTATATTTTCTGATATAAGAATTGCTACTCCAGCTTTCTTTTGTTTTCCATTTGCATGGAATATCTTTTTCCATCCCCTTACTTTCAATCTGTATGTGTCTCTAGGTCTGAAGTGGGTCTCTTGTAGACAGCATATATATAGGTCTTGTTTTTGTATCCATTCAGCCAATCTGTGTCTTTTGGTGGGAGCACTTATTCCATTTACAAATAAGGTAATTATTGATATGTATGTTCCTATTCCCATTTCCTTAATTGTTTTGGGTTCGTTATTGTAGTTCTTTTCCTTCTGTTGTGTTTCTTGCCTAGAGAAGTTCCTTTAGCATTTGTTGTAAAGCTGGTTTGGTGGTGCTGAACTCTCTCAGCTTTTGCTTGTCTGTAAAGGTTTTAATTTCTCCATCAAATCCGAATGAGATCCTTGCTGGGTAGAGTAATCTTGGTTGCAGGTTTTTCTCCTTCATCACTTTAAATATGTCCTGCCACTCCCTTCTGGCTTGTAGAGTTTCTGCTGAGAGATCAGCTGTTAACCTGATGGGGATTCCCTTGTGTGTTATTTGTTGTTTTTCCCTTGCTGCTTTTAATATGTTTTCTTTGTGTTTAATTTTTGACAGTTTGATTATTATGTGTCTTGGAGTATTCCTCCTTGGATTTACTCTTTATGGGACTCTCTTTGCCTCCTGGACTTGATGAACTATTTCCTTTCCCATATTGGGGAAGTTTTCACTATAATCTCTTCAAATATTTTCTCAGTCCCTTTCTTTTTCTCTTCTTCTTCTGGAACCCCTATAATTCGAATGTTGGTTCATTTAGTGTTGTCCCAGAGGTCTCTGAGACTGTCCTCTGTTCTTTTCATTCTTTTTTCTTTCTTCTGCTCTGCAGCAGTTATTTCCACTATTTTATCTTCCACCTCACTTATCCGTTCTTCTGCCTCAGTTATCTGCTATTGATCCCTTCTAGAGTATTTTTCATTTCATTTATTGTGTTTTTAATCGATGCTTGATTCATCTTTAGTTCTTCTAGGTCCTTGTTAACTGTTTCTTGCATTTTGTCTATTCTATTTCCAAGATTTTGGATCATCTTTACTATCATTATTCTGAATTCTTTTTCAGGTAGACTGCCTATTACCTCTTCATTTGTTAGGTCTGGTGGGTTTTTATCTTGCTCCTTCACCTGCTGTGTGTTTTTCTGTCTTCTCATTTTGCTTATCTTACTGTGTTTGGGGTCTCCTTTTTGCTGGTTGCACATTCGTAGTTCCCGTTGTTTTTGGTGTCTGTCCCCAGTGGCTAAGGTTGTTTCAGTGGGTTGTGTGGGCTTCCTGGTGGAGGGGACTAGTGCCTGTGTTCTGGTGGATGAGGCTCGATCTTGTCTTTCTGTTGGACAGGTCCACGTCTGGTGGTGTGTTTTGGGGTCCCCGTGGCCTTATTATGTTTTTAGGCAGCCTCTCTGCTAATGGGTGGGGCCGTGTTCCCATCTTGCTAGTTGCCTGGCACAGGGTGACTAGCACTGCAGCTTGCTGGTCATTGAGTGAAGCTGGGTGCTGGTGTTGAGATTGAGATCTCCCGGAGACCTTCGCCGCTTGATATTATGTGGAGGTGGGAGGTCTCTTGTGGCCCCGTGTCCTGAAGTTGGCTCTCCCACTTCAGAGGCACAGCACTGACTTCTGGCTGCAGCACCAAGAGCCTTTCATCTACCCGGCTCAGAATAAAAGGGAGAAAAAGTAGAAAGAAAGAATTAGTAGAAGAAAGAAAGAGAGAAAGAAAGAAAGAAAGAAGGAAAGAAAGGAAGGAAAGAAGGAAGGAAGGGGGCCTCCCTGGTGGCGCAGTGGTTGAGAGTCTGCCTGCCGATGCAGGGGATACGGGTTCGTGCCCCGGTCTGGGAGGATCCCATATGCCGCGGAGCGGCTGGGCCCGTGAGACATGGCCGCTGAGCCTGCGCGTCCGGAGCCTGCACGTCCAGAGCCTGTGCTCCGCAATGGGAGAGGCCACAACAGTGAGAGGCCCGCATACCGAAAAAAATAAAAATAAAAAAAAAAGAAGGTAGGAAGGAAGAAGGAGGGAGGGAGGAAGGGAAGAAGGAGGGAGGGAGGAAGGAAAGAAAAAGAAAGAAAAAGAAAGAAGGAAAGAAAGAAAGAAAGGAGGGAGGGAAGGAGGGAGTGATGAAAGGAAGGTAGGAAAAAGAGAAAGAGAGAAGATAAATTAAAATAGAATAATGTATGATCAAATATAGTAGTGTTATTAAAATAAAAAAATAATTATTAAAAAAAAACGGATGGATCGAACCCTGGGACAAATGGTGGAAGCAAAGCTATACAGAGAGAATCTCACATGGAAGCATACACATACACATTGACAAAATAGAACAAGGGGGAAAAAATCGTAAATCTTGCTCTCAAAGTCCACCTCCTCAATTTGGGATAATTCTTTGTAAAAAGAGGAAAAGGGGAAAAAGTCTTAAATCTTGCTCTCAAAGTCTGCCTCCTCAATTTGGGATAATTCGTTGTAAAAAGAGGAAAAGGGGAAGAAATCTTACATCTTGTTCTCAAAGTCCATCTCCTCAATTTGGGATAATTTGCTGTCCACTCATGTATTCCACAGATGCAGGGTACATCAAGTTGATTGTGGAGCTTCAATCCGCTGCTTCCGAGGCTGCACAGAGAGTTTTCCCTGCCTCTTCTTTGTTCTCACGGCTCCCAGGTCTCAGCTTTGGATTCGTCCCCGCCTCTCCGTGTAGGTCACTGGAGGGCGTCTGTCCTTCGCTCAGACAGGACGGGTTTAAAGGAGCCGCTGATTCGGGTGCTCTGGCTCACTGAGGCCGAGGGGAGGTTGGGGCACGGAGTGCGGGGCACAGGCCGGTGTGACGTTGCACCAGCCAGAGGCCGCCGTGCGTTCTCCCGGGGAAGCCGTCCCTGTATCCTGGGACCCCGGCAGTGGCGGGCTGCACAGCCTCCCCAGAAGGTAGGTGTGGACAGTGGCCTGCACTCGCACACAGGCCTCTTGGCGGCAGCAGCAGCAGCCCCAGCACCCCATGCCCGTCTCTGGAGCTCCTTTAAGCAGCGCTCTTAATCTCCTCTCCTTGCGCACCAGGAAACAAAGAGGGAAGAAAAAGTCTGTTGTCTCTTCTGCAGGTCCAGACTTTTTCCTGGACTCCCTCCCGGCTAGCCGTGACGCACTAACCCCTTCAGGCTCTCTTCCCGCCGCCAGCCCCAGTCCTCTCCCTGCACTCTGACTGAAACCCGACACCCGAGCCTCAGCTCCCAGCCCCGCCCGCCCCGGCGGCCGAGCAGACAAGCCTCTCGGGCTGGTGAGTGCCGGTCAGCACCGATCCTCTGTGCGGGAATCTCTCCTCTTTGCCCTCCGCACCCTTGTGGCTGTGCTCTCCTCCGCTGCTCCGAAGCTTTCCCCCTCCGCCACCCGCAGACTCCGCCCGCGAAGGGGCTTCCTAGTGTGTGGAAACCTTTCCTCCTTCACGGCTCCCTCCCACTGGTGCAGGTCCCATCCCTGTCCTTTTGTCTCTGTTTATTCTTTTTTCTTTTGGGTATGTGGGGAGTTTCTTGCCTTTTGAGGTGTCTGAGATCTTCTGCCAGCGTTCAGTAGGTGTTCTGTAGGAGTTGTTCCACGTGTAGATGAATTTCTGGTGTATCTGTGGGGAGGAAGGTGATCTCCGCGTCTTACTCTTCCGCCATCTTCCCCGATCTTTCGGTATCTAATTGTTAGCACATTTGTTAAGAGACTATTCTTTCTCTACTGAGTGGTCTTGACATTGTGTTTATAATCAGTTAGTCATAGATGTATATGGTGATATTACATTTTTAAATGTTTTTAACATTTTCTCCCAGAACATTTGCTTTCTGCCTCTATGGATTTATCTAATCTGGATATTTCATATAAACGGAATCATATGATATGTGACCTTTTGTGTCTCACTTTTTTCACTTAGCATAGTTTCAAGATTTTTCATATAGCACTTTCAGTACTTCATTATTTTAGGTAGATAATGTTCTATTTTTGATACACCATGTTTGCTAACACATTTAAGTTGATGGTCATTTGGGTTGGCTGATGTGAATAATGCTGCTATGAATATTTATCTATGTGTTTAATTGAACACCTGCTTTTAATGATTTTAAATGATGTGAGGACATTTTGAGTCATGTGGTATCTATATTTAGCTTTTTGAAGAACTGATTTATCATTTTCCACAGAGACTATTCATATTACTTCCCTGTACATTCCATGCAAGGCACACGTGAGGGTCCAATATTTCCATATCCTGGCCAACACTTGGTATTTTCCTTTTTTTTTGTTTATTGACATCTTAGCAGATATGAAGTGGTTCTCAATGTGATTTTGATTTGCATTTACTGAATGACTAATGATGTGAAGATATCTTTTCAATAGCTTGTTTGCCTTTTGTATATTTCCTCTGAAAATGTTTATTCAGATCCTTTGTTTACTGTTGTGTTAAACTGTATGAGTTCTTTATATATTCTGAACATGAGACTTTTAGGATATATGATTTGCAAAAAATTTCTCTCATTCAATGGGTTTCACTTTTCATGAAAATGGTTTTTGAGGTGAAATTTGTCATGTAAAATTAACTGTATGAAAGTGACCAATTTAATGGCATTAGTACATATACAGTGTTGTGCAATCACTGTCTTTATCAAGCTCTGTTTTTTATCACACAAATGGAAATTCTTTACCATTAAACAGTTCCCATTTACTGCTCCGTGACCCTCAACCAGCACTGCTTTGCTTTTCATCTTTAAGGATTTGCTCGTTCTGGATATTTAATGTAAATGGACTTATATGTTGCTACATGTCATGTTTTTCTTTAATTAGCATAGTGTTTTTACGATTCATCTGTGTAGATTTATCTAATGTACCTCATGCTTTCTTATGGCTGAATAAGATTTCAGTACCTGGATATATCATAATTTGTTTTCCATCTATCCCTTGATAGACATATCTTTTTTCCATCTTTTGATTATTGTGAACTGCTGATAACATGACTGAATATGTACTTGTTTGAGTCCCTGTTTTCAGTTCTTTTGAGTGTATTCTTAGAAGGGAATTGAGGGATCATACATTAATTTCATGTTTAACTTATTCAGGAACTGCCATACTCTTTTTCTCAGTGCCTGCACCATTTTATATTGCCATAGTCAGTGTATAAGGTTCCAGTTTCTCCACACTCACAAACACTTATTATTTTTAGGTTTTTGGGGGTTTTTGTTTGTTTGTTGTTGTTGTTGTTTTTGATTATGGTGATCATAGTGGAGGTGAAGTGGTACAGCATGGAGTTTTTGATTTGCATTTTTAAAATAATTAATGAAGTTCAGTGTATGTACATGTGCCTCTTTGGACATTTGTATATTTTTTTGAGAAATGTCTATTAAAATCATTGTCTTTTTGTTTAACAACTGATTATCAATTTATTTGAAATGTTGATTTAGACATCTGTAATGGTAACTTCAGCCTCAGCTCCATACTGGTGGAAGTGATCTGCTTAACAATCTCAGAAGGACTGTGCAGGTTAAGAGTGGCTTGTGGATCCTCATGTGGAAAAAATAAAAAATAAAACCAAGTCTTAGAAGCTTCACCACAAGTTCTCCTTGTAGCTATCCTCAGGAGTCTTGGTAGGCATCTGAACTGGTCCTTTCACTTTGAGCTTCTTTTCCTTTGCACCTCTAATTAGGTAAGCACACACCTTCTCCAAAGCTTTCACACTGCAGCTGGTGAGGATGATTTGAATCCAGTGAATCACTGCCTCTGGCTCTACCTCTGGGAGTCTTTCCAGTATCTTTGAAAGCCATGGCTGTGGTGGACAGCTCCCTGATTGATTTGTTCCTCAGAGAAAGAGAAACTCAGTAATTCAGGAGCAGGGGCAGGCAGCCTGGAGCTCTGCTGCAGCCATGACTGTGTCTTCCTCAAAGAGCCCTTGTCTGCTTTTTATTAAGGTAATGTTATTCACATAAAATAAAACCCACCATTAAAAATGGTGCAATTCATTATGTTCTTTAACCAGCATCTCTATCAAGATCCAAGCATTTTTATCAGCCAAATTGTATCTGTTAAATCCCTGCTCTCCATTCCATCATTCTTCAGCCTTTGGCCAACTAACATGCTGCCTTTTGTGTCAGTTTTCTTTCATCAAGCATAATATTTTCAGGATTCATTTATGTTGTAGCATTCATTAAGTGGCTGAATAATATTCCACTCTATTTTATACTACAGTGTCTTTGTCTGTTTGTCTGAAAATGGCAAGTTGATTTTTTCACTTATTAGTTATTGTGAATAATCCTTCTGTGAATATTGTTGAGAAATACATGAGTCTCTTTTTTTCAGTTGTTTAGGAAACTGGTAGTGGAATTGTGAGTCGTGTGGTAATCTGTTTAAGTTTTTGAGGTTCCAGTTTTTCCTCATTCTGTCAAACAGTTATTGTTATTATTCTCCATTTATTAAATTATATCTTTCCTAGTTGCTGTGAGGTGGTATCTCACTGACTTTATTTATACAGCATAATGATTCAGTATTTTTTCAGATTATAGTCCATTATAGATTTCTACAAGACAATGGCATAATTACCTGTACTATACAGAATATCCTTGTTCCTTATCTGTTTTATGCATTGTAGTTTGTATCTGTTAATCCCATTGCCCTAATTTGTACCTCTCCCTTCACCCTCCCCTTGGGTAACCACAAGTTTTTTTCTGTGTCTGTGAGTCTGTTTCTGCTTTGCATATCCATTAAGTTGTATACTTTTTAGATGTTACATATATGTGACATCATACGGTATTTGTCTTTCTCTCTCTGACTTATTCACTATGCATGATAGTTTCTATCATAGTTTCATCCATATGACTGCAAATAGCAGAATTTCATTCTTTTTATGGCTAATATTCCATTTTGTGTATGGGTGTGTGTATATACACACATCAAATCATTTTAATCTAGTCATCTGTTGATAGCCCCTTGGGTTGCTTCCATGTCTTGGCTATCAGTGTGTGATATATAGTGCTGCAATAACATAGGGTTGTGTGTATTTTTTAAATCAGTGTTTTAATTGTTTTTTGGATATATACCCAGGAGTGGAATACCAAAATAGTTCTACTTCAGTATTTTAGGACCCTTAATACTGTTTTCCACAGTAGCTGCACCAATTTACGTTCTCACCAACTGTGTAAAAGTGTTCCCTTTCTCCACATCCTCTCCTAAATGTATTATTTTTAGACTTTTCCATGATTGCACTCTAGCACGTGTAAAGTGGTACCTCTTTGTAGTTTTGATTTGTATTTGGCTAATAATTAGCGATGTTGAGCATTTTTCATATGCCTGTTTGCCCTCTATGTGTCTTCTCTGGAAAGGTGTCTGTTCAGGTCTTCTAACCAGTTTTGATTGGGTTCTTTGTGTATTTTTGATATTGAGTTGTACGAGCTGTTTTGTGTTTTGGTGTATTAACCCTTTGTTGGGCACATCATTTGCAAATGTTTTCTTGCATTCAATAGATTTTTAGTTTTGTCAGTGGTTTTCTTTGTTGTGCAAAAGCTTTACATTTAATTAGGACCCATTTGCTTTATTTCTTTTGCTCTAGGACACTGAATCAAGAAGTATTGCTATGATTTATGTCAAGGATCATTATGCTTATGTTCTCGAGTTTTATGGTGTCAGGTCTTACATTTAGGTCATTAAACTATTTTGAGTTTATTTTTGTATGTGGTGTGAGGGAATGTTCTAACCTCATTGTTTTACATGTAGCTGTCCAGTTTTCCCAGCACCACTATTGAAGGGACTATCTTTTCTTCACTGTATATTCTTCACTCCTTTGTTGTGGATGAATTGACCATAGGTGTGTGGGTTTATTGCTGGGCTTTCTATTCTATTCCATTGCTCTATGAGTCTGTGTCTGCACCAGTACTGTGATGTTTTGAATTGTATAGCTTTGTAGTGTAGTCTGAAGTCCAGGAGGGTTATACCACCAGCTTTGTTCTCTTTTCTCAAGATTGCTATGGGAGTTGATAGGCTTTTGTGATTCCATATTAATACTAGGATAATTTGGTTTAGTTCTGTGAAAAACGTCATTTGTGTTTTATAGGGATTACATTGAATCTGTAGATTGTTTAGGGTAGTATGGCCATGTTTACAATATTAATTCTTTCAAGCCAGGAACATGGAATATCTTTCCTTTTTTTTTTGTATCATCTCAGTTTCCTTCATTAGTGTTTTATAGTTTTCAGAGTATAGGTATAGGTTTGACGTTTTCCTTAGGTATTTTATTCTTTTTGATGTGATTTAAAATGGGATTTAAAAATTGTTTTCTCTTTCTGATATTTCATTAATAATGTATAGATATGCAACACAATTCTGTACCTTAATCATCTATTCTGCCACAACCTAACTGAACTTAATTTATTAGTTCTAATAATTTTGGGGTGAAGACTTTGAGGTTCTCTTTATAAAGTGTCACATCATCTGCAAATAGTGACAGTTTTTCCACTTCCCTTCCAATCTGGATACATTTTATATCTTTTTCTTTTCTGATTGGTGTGGCTAGGACTTCCAATACTGAGTTAAATAGAAAAGGTGAGAGTGGACATCCTTTTCTTGCTCCTGAATTTAGCAGGAAGGTTTTCAGCTTTTTGCCTTTAGCATGATGTTGGCTGTATATATTTATTAAATGCCTTTATTATGTTGAGACATGTTCCCACCTTAATGAGATTTTTTTATCATGAATGAATGTTGAATTTTGTGAAATTCTTTTCTTCATGTATTGAGGTTATCATGTGATTTTTATCCTTTCTCTTTGTTGTTAAAGTGGTGTATCACATTTACTGGTCTGTGAATGTTGAACCATCTGTGTGACCTTGGAATAAAACCTCTTTGTTATAATGTATGATGTTTTTTATATATTGTTGGATTAAGTTTACTAATATATTGTTGAGGCTGATCACATATATTGGTCTGTAATTTCCTTTTATTGTGTGGTGTCTTTGTCTGGTTTTGGTATCAGGGTGGTGGTGGCTTCATGGAATGAATTTGGGAGTGTTCCTTCCTCGTCAATATTTTGGAATAGTTTGAGAAGATATTAGTTTTCCTTTTATGTCTGGTGGAATTCCCCTGCGAAGACATATGATCCTGGACTTTTGTTTGCTGGGAGCATTTAAATGACAAATTCATATTTACTTCTAGTGATTGGTTTGTTCAGATTGTTTCTTCTTAGTTCAGTCTTGGCATGTTTCTAGAAATCTGTCCATTTTTTCTAGGTTGTCTTACTTTGTTGGTGTATAATTGTTCATAACATTCCTTTTTTTTTTCTTTTTTTCCTCTGTTGTATCAGTTGTCATTTGTCCTCTTCCATTTCTTATTTTATTTGTTTGGGTCCTCTCTTCTTGTTGAATCTAACTAAAGTTTACCAGTTTTTTATTTTTTTTAAACCAACTTTTAATTTAATTGATATTTTCTGTTGTCTTTCAATCTCTGTTTTATTAATTTGCTTTCTGTTCTTTATTATGTCATTCCCTCTGTTGACTTTAGATTTTGTTTGATCTTTTTCCTCAATCATTTATGTTGCAATTTACATTGTTGTTGTTGTTGTTGTTGTTGTTGTGCCCTGCAAACTGGTTCATCTGTACCATTTTTCTAGGTTCCACATATATGCGTTAATATATGATATTTGTTTTTCTCTTTCTGACTTACTTCACTCTGTATGACAGACTCTATATCCATCCACATCTCAACAAATGACCCAATTTCATTCCTTTTTATGACTGAGTAATATTCCATTGTATATATGTACCACATCTTCTTTATCCATTTGTCTGTTGATGGGCATTTGGGTTGCTTCCATGACCTGGCTATTGTAAATAGTGCTGCAATGAACATTGGGGCACATGTGTCTTTTTGAATTGTGGTTTTCTCTGGGTATATGCCCAGTAGTGGGATTGCTGGATCATATGGTAATTCTATTTTTAGTTTTTAAATGAACCTCCATACTGTTCTCCATAGTGGCTGTATCAGTTTACATTCCCACCAACAGTGCAAGAGGGTTCCCTTTTCTCCACACCCTGTCCAGAATTTATTGTTTGCAGAGTTTTTGATGATGGCCATATTGACTGGTGTGAGGGGATAACTCATTGTAATTCTGATTTCCCTTTCTCTTTTGATTCATAATTTTGAGCAACATTTCCTGTGTTTCTTTGTGATCTTTACATCTTCTTTGAGAATTGTCTATGTTGCTCTTCTGCCCTTTTTTGGTTTGGATGTTTTGCTTTTTTTGATACTGAGCTTCATGAGCTGCTTATATAATTGGAGAGTAATCCTTTGTCAGTTTCTTCTTTTGCAAGTATTTTCTCCCATTCTGAGGGCTTTCTTTATGTCTTCTTTATGGTTTCCTTTGCTGGGCCCAAACTTTTAAGTTTCATTAGGTTGCATTTGTTTATTTTTGTTTTCATTTCCATTTCTCTATGAGGTTGGTCATAAGTATCTTGCTGTGATTTATGTCACATAATGTTCTGCCTACAATTTACTCTAAGAGATTTAAAGTGTCTGGCCAGCCATTTATGTCTTTAATCCCTTTTGAGTCTGTATTTGTGTACAGTGTCCAGAAATGTTCTAATTTCACTCTTTAACATGTTGCTGTCCAGTTTTCCCCACACCACTTATTGAAAGGGCTGTCTTTTCTCCATTGTATATTCTTGCCTTTTTTATTGAAATTATAGTCGCCATATATAAGTGGGCTTATCTCTGTGTTTTCTCTCCTGTTCCATTCATCTATATTTCTGTGTTTGTAACAGTACCATACTTTCTTGATTCCTGTAACTTGGGAGTATAGTGTAGAGTCAGGGAGCCTGATTCCTCCAGCTCGGTTTTTTTTTTTTTTTCTCTAGTTTGGTCTTGCTATTTGGTGTATTTTGTGTTTCCATACAAATCGTGAAATTTCTGTTCTAGTTCTGTGAAAAAATGCCTTTGGTAGTTTGATGGGGATTGCATTGAATCTGTAGATTGCTTTGGCTAGTATAGTCATTTTCACAATATTGATTTCTCCAGTCCAAGAACATGGCATATCACTCCATCTCTTTGTATCATCTTTAACTTCTTTCAACTGTCTCATAGTTTTCTGCACACATGTTTGTCTCCATAGATTGATTTCTTTTAAGGAATATTATTATTTTTGCTACAGTGGTAAATGGGAGTTTCTCCTTAATGTTTCTGTCAGATTTTTCATCATTAGTGTATAGGAAAGCAAGAGATATCTGTGCATTCATTTTGTATCCTTCTACTTCAGAAAATTCATTAATTAGCTCCCGTAGTTTTCTGGTAACCCCATTTGGATTTTCTACATATAGCATAATGTCATCTGCAAATAATAACAGTTTTACTTCTTTTCTGTTTTGGATTTCTTTCATTTCTTTTCCTTCTCTGATTGCTGTGGCTAAAACTTCCATATCTATCTTGAATAATGATGTAAGAGTGAGCAACCTTGTCTTGATTCTGGGTGTGGTTTCATTTTTTCACCCTTGAGAACAATGTTGGCCATTGGATTGTCATACATCACCTTTATTATGTTGAGTAGGTTTCCCCTAGGTCTACTTACTGGAGTGTTTAATTTTTTTTCATCATAAGGTGGTGTTGAAGTGTTTTGAAATATTTTTCTGCATCTATTGAGATTATCATATGGTTTTTATTCTTCAATTTGTTAATAGGGTATATCACATTTAATGATGTCTGTTTATTGAAGAATCCTTTTGTCACTGAGAAAAGTCTCACTTGATGTAGGTGTATGATCTTTTAAGATTTTTTTTGGATTCTTCTAGCTTTTGATGTGGATTTTTGCATCTATATTCCTCAGTTATAATAGTCTCTAATTATGTTTTTTGTGATATGTTTTTCTGGTTTGGGTAACAAGGTGATTGTCACCTGATAGATGGAATTTGGGAGAGTCTGCAATTTTGGGGAAGAGCTTGACAAGAATGGGTGTTAGCTCATAACTAATTCTGGACAGCGTTTTCCTGTGAAACCATCCACCTGGTCTTTTGTATTTTGGAAGATATTATGTCAGGCTTTCAATTTCATTACCTGTAATCTGTCGGTTTATCTTTCCTATTTCTCTCTGATTCAGTCCAAGAAGGTGGCATCATCCAAATAATTTGTCCATTTCTTCCAGATTGTCCACTGTATTGACATATAGCTGTTTCAAGTAGTCTCTTATGATCCTTTAAAATTCTGCATTGTCCATTAAAATTTCTCATTTTTTAATTTATAATTTTACTGATATGAGTCCACTTCCTTCTTTTCTTGATGAGTCTGGCCATTTATCATTTTTGCTAATTTTTTAAAACAACCAGCTTTTCCTTTCATTGATCTTTGCTATTGTTTTCTTAGTTTCACTTTCATTCTTGTCTGGCATGATTATTATATGAACAACTTTATTGGAGTATAATTGCTTTGCAGTGCTGTGCTAATTTCTGCTGTATAACAAAGGGAATCATCTATATGTATAACCATAGCCCCGTATCCCATCCCCCTTTTCCTCTCACTCTCACTCGCTCTATGCCAGCCCTCTGGGTGGTCACAAAGCACCTAGCTGATCTTCCTGAGCTATGCAGCTGCTTCCCACAAGCCATATATTTACATTGGGCATTGTACATATGTCAATGTTACTCTTTCACTTAGTGTCCTCAAGTCCATTCCCTATGTCTGCATCTGTATTCTGGTCCTGGCTCTACATTCATCACCACCTTTTTTCTGGTAGTTGTTTTAGATTCCATATATATGTGTTAGCCTATGGTATTTGTTTTTCTTTTTCTAATTTAACTCACTGGGTATGACAGACTCGAGGTCCATCCACCTCACTACAGATACCTCAAGTTCGTTTCCTATTATGGCTGAGTAATATTCCAGTATATATATGTGCCACATCTTCTTTACCCATTCCTCTGTCGATGGACAGTTAAGTTGTTTCCATGTTCTGGCTATGGTAATCATTGCTCCAAAGTATATTGTGGTACTTGACTCTTTTTCTTTTTATTGATTTGAGTCCTCTCCCTCTTTTTCTTGATGAGTCTGGCTAATGGTTTATCAATTTTGTTTATCTTCTCAGAGAACCAGCTTTTAGTTTTATTGATCTTTGCTATTGTTTTCTTTGTTTCTATTTTGTTTATTTCTGCTCTGATCTTTATGATTTCTTTCCTTCTGCTAACTTTGGGTTTTGTTTGTTCTTCTTTGTCGAGTTCCTTTAGGTGTAAGGTTGGATTGTTTACTTGAGATTTTTCTTGTTTCTTGAGGTAGGCTTGTATAGCTATAAGCTTCCCTCTTAGAACTGCTTTTGCTGACTCCCATAGGTTTTGGATCGTTGTGTTTTCATTGTCACTTGTCTCTAGGTATTTTTTTGATTTCCTCTTTGATTTCTTCAGTGATCTCTTGATTATATGGTAATGTATTGTTTAGCTTCCATGTGTTTGTGACTTTTATGTTTTTCCCCTGTAATTCATTTCTAATCTCATAGCGTTATGGTCAGAAAAGATGCTTGATATGATTTCAATTTTCTTAAATTTAGTGATGCTTGATTTGTGACCCAAGATGTGATCTATCCTGGAGAATGTTCCGTGAGCACTTGAGAAGAAAGTGTAATCTGCTGTTTTTGGATGAAATGTCCTATATATATCAATTAAATCTATCTGGTCTATTGTGTCATTTAAAGCTTCTCTTTCCTTATTTATTTTTATTTTGGATGATCTGTCAATTGGTGTAAGTGAGGTGTTAAAGTCCCCACTATTATTGTTTTACTGTCAATTTCCTCTTTTATAGCCATGAGCAGTTGCCTTATGTATTGAGGTGCTCCTATGTTGGGTGCATATATATTTATAATCGCTATATTTTCTTCTTGGATTGATCCCTTGATTATTAAGTAGTAACCTTCCTTGTCTCTTGTAACATTTTTTATTTTTTATTTTATTTTTTTGCAGTACGTGGGCCTCTCACTGTTGTGGCCTCTCCTGTTGTGGAGCACAGGCTCTGGACATGCAGGCTCAGCGGCCATGGCTCATGCGTCCAGCCATTCTGTGGCACATGGGATCTTCCCGGACCAGGGCACGAACCCGTGTCCCCTGGATTGGCAGGCAGACTCTCAACCACTGTGCCATCAGGGAAGCCCACATATTTTATTTTATCTTATATGATTATAGCTTTCTTTTGTTTTTTTTTTTTTTTTTTTTTTTTTTGCTGTACGCGGGCCTCTCACTGCTGTGGCCTCTCCCGTTGCGGAGCACAGGCTCCGGACACACAGGCTCCGCGGCCATGGCTCGCGGGCCCAGCCGCTCCGCGGCATGTGGGATCTTCCGGGATCGGGGCACGAACCCTAGTCCCCTGCATCGGCAGGCGGACTCTCAACCACTGCGCCACCAGGGAAGCCCTATAGCTTTCTTTTGATTTCCATTTGCATGGAATATCCTTTTCCAACCCCTCACTTTCAGTCTGTATGTGTACCTAGGTCTGAAGTGGATCTCTTGTCAACAGCACATATATGGGTCTTGTTTTTGTATCTATTCAGCAAACCTGTGTCTTTTGGTTGGAGCCTTTAATCCATTCACATTTAAGGTAATTATCGATATGTATGTTCCTATGACCATTTTCTTAATTGTTTTGGGTTTGTTTTTGTAGGTCCTTTTCTTCTCTTGTGTTTCCCACTTAGAGAAGTTCCTTTAGCATTTATTGTAGAGCTGGTTTGGTGGTGTTGAATTCTCTTAGCTTTTGCTTGTCTGTAAAGCTTTTGATTTCTCCATTGAATGTGAATGAGATCCTTGCTGGGTAGAGTAATCATGGTTGTAAGATCTTCCCTTTCATCACTGTAAATATGTCATGCCATTCCTTTCTCAGTTGTAGAGTCTCTGCTGAGAAATCAGCTGTTAACCTTATGGGAGTTCCCTTGTATGTTATTTGTCATTTTTCCCTTGCTGCTTTCAATAATTTTTCTTTGTCTTTAACTTTTGCTAATTTGATTATTATGTGTCTCGACGTGTTTCTCCTTGGGTTTATCTTGTATGGGACTCGTTGCACTGCCTGGACTTGGGAGGCTATTTCCTTTCCCATGTTAGGGAAATTTTCTATTATAATCTCTTTGAATATTTTCTCTGGTTCTTTCTCTCTCTCTTCTCCTTCTGGGACCACTATAATGCAAATGTTGTTTCATTTAATGTTGTCCCAGAGGTTTCTAGGGCTGTTGTCACTTCTTTTCATTCTTTTTTCTCTAGTCCATTCTGCAGCAGTGAATTCCATCATTCTATCTTCCAGGTCACTTATCCATTCTTCTGCCTCAGTTATTCTTTTTTTTTTTTTTTTTTTACATCTTTATTGGAGTACAATTGCTTTACAATAGTATGTTAGTTTCTGCTTTATAACAAAATGTATCAGTTATACATATACATATGTTCCCTTATCTCTTCCCTCTTGTGTCTCCCTCACTCCCACCCTCCTTATCCCACCCATCTAGGTGGTCACAAACCACCTAGCTGATCTCCCTGTGCTTTCTAGCTGCTTCTCACTAGCTATCTATTTTACATTTGGTAGTGTATATATGTCCATGCCACTCTCTCACTTTGTCACAGCTTACCCTTCCCCCTCCCCATATCTTCAAGTCCATGCTCTAGTAGGTCTGTGTCTTTATTCCCATCTTACCCTTAGATTCTTCATGATATTTTTTTTAGATTCCATATATATGTGTTAACATATAGTATTTGTCTTTCTCTTTCTGCCTTACTTCACTCTGTATGACAGACTCTAGGTCCATCCACCTCACTACAAATAACTCAATTTTGTTTCTTTTTTTGGCTGAGTAATATTCCATTGTATATATGTGCTACATTTTCTTTATCCATTCATCCTATGATGGACACTTAGGTTGCTTCCATCTCCTGGCTATTGTAAATAGAGCTGCAATGAACATTTTGGTACATGACTCTTTTTGAATTATGGTTTTCTTAGGGTATATGCCAGTAGTAGGATTGCTGGGTCGTATGGTATTTCTATTTGTAGGGTTTTTTTTTAAATTTATTTTTGCTGTGTTGGGTCTTCATTTCTGTGCGAGGGCTGTCTCTAGTTGTGGCAAGCAGGGGACACTCTTCATCGCAGTGCGTGGGCCTCTCACTGTCATGGCCTCTCTCATTGTGGGGCACAGGTTCCAGAGGCGCAGGCTCAGTAGTTGTGGCTCGCAGGCCTAGTTGCTCCACGGCATGTGGGATCCTCCCAGACCAGGGCTTGAACCCTGCATTGGCAGGCAGATTCTCAGCCACTGTGCCACCAGGGAAGCCCCTCTGTAGTTTACTCTGAAGTCAGGGAACCTGATTCCTCCAGCTCTGTTTTTCGTTCTCAAGATTGCTTTGGCTGTTCGGGGTCTTTTGTGTTTCCATACAAATTGTGAAATTTTTTGTTCTAGTTCTGTGAAAATGCCAGTGGTAATTTGATAGGGATTGCATTGAATCTGTAGATTGCTTTGTGTAGTAGAGTCATTTTCACAATGTTGATTCTTCCAATTCAAGAACATGATATATCTCTCCATCTATTTGTATCATCTTTAATTTCATTCATCAGTATCTTATAATTTTCTGCATACAGAAGGTCTTCTGTCTCCTTAGGTAGGTTTATTCCTAGATATTTTATTCTTTTTGTTGCAGTGGTAAATGGGAGTTTTTTCTTAGTTTCACTTTCAGATTTTTCATCATTAGTGTATAGGAATGCCAGAGGTTTCTGTGCATTAATTTTTTATCCTGCTACTTTAACACATTCATAGTAGGGGACTTTAACACCCCACTTTCACCAATGAACAGATAATCCAAAATGAAAATAAATAAGGAAACACAAGCTTTAAATGATACATTAAACAAGATGTACTTAATTGATATTTTAGTACATTCCACCCAAAAATAACAGAATAAACTTTTTTCTCAACTGCTCATGGAACATTCTCCAGGATAGATCATATTTTGGGTCACAAATCAAGCCTTAGTAAATTTACGAAAATTGAAATTGTATCAAGTATCTTTTCTCACTACAACGCTATGAGAGTAGATATCAATTACAGGAAAAGATCTGTAAAAAATACAAACTCATGGAGGCTAACAATACACTACTTAATAAGGAAGTGATCACTGAAGAAATCAAAGAGGAAATAAAAAATACCTAGAAACAACTGACAATGGAGACAGGACGACCCAAAACCTATGGGATGCAGCAAAAGGAGTTCTAAGAGAGAAGTTTACAGCAATACAATCCCACCTTAAGAAACAGGAAACATCTCGAATAAACAACCTAATCTTGCACCTAAAGCAATTAGAGAAAGAAGAAGAAAAACCCAAAAGTTTGCAAACCTAAAGAAATCATAAAGATCATGTCAGAAATAAATGAAAAATAAATGAAGAAAACAATAGCAAAGAACAATAAAATTAAAAGCTTATTCTTTGAGAAGATAAACAAAATTGATAAACCATTAGCCAGACTTATCAAGAAAAAAAGGGAGAAGACTCAAATCAATAGAATTAGAAATGAAGAAGGATAAGTATCAACTGACACTGCAGAAATACAAAAGATCATGAGAGATTACTACAAGCAACTCTTTGCCAATAAAATGGACAACCTGGAAGAAGTGGACAGAGAAATGCACAACCTGCCTAGACTGAATCAGGAAGAAATAGAAAATATAAACAGGCCAATCACAAGCACTGAAATTGAAACTGTGATTAAAAATCTTCCAAATAGCAAAAGCCCGGGACCAGATGGCTTCACAGGGGAATTCTATCAAACCTTTAGAGAAGAGCTAACACCTATCCTTCTCAAACTCTTCCAAAATATAGCAGAGGGAGGAACACTCCCAAACTCATTCTACGAGGCCACCATCACTCTGATACCAAAACCAGACAAGGATGTCACAAAGAAAGAAAAATACAGGCCAATATCATTGAGGAACATAGATGCAAAAATCCTCAACAAAATACTAGCAAACAGAATCCAGCAGCACATTAAAAGGATCATACACCATGATCAAGTGGGGCTTATTCCAGGAATACAAGCATTCTTCAATATACGCAAATCAATCAACGTGATACACCATATTAACAAATTGAAGAAGAAAAACCATATGATCATCTCAATAGATGCAGAGAAATCTTTCACCAAAATTCAACACCCATTTATCATAAGAACCCTGCAGAAAGTAGGCATAGAGAGAACTTACCTCAACATAATAAAGGTCATACATGACAAACCCACAGCCAACATCGTCCTCAATGGTGAAAAACTGAAAGCATTTCCACTAAGATCAGGAACAAGACAACGTTTCCCACTCTCCCACTCTTATTGAACATAGTTTTGGAAGTTTCAGCCACAGCAATCAGAGAAGAAAAGGTAATAAAATGAATCCAATTCAGAAAAGAAGAATTAAAGCTGTCACTGTTTGTAGATGACATGATACTATATACAGAGAATCCTAAAGATGCTACCAGAAAACTATAAAGCTACTCAATCACTTTGTTTCAGTTATTCTGCTCTTGATTCCTTTTTGTGTAGTTTTCATTTCAGTTATTACATTGTTCATCTCATTTGTTTGTTCTTTAATTCTTCTATGTCTTCATTAAACATTTCTTGCATCTTCTCGATCTTTGCCTCCATTCTTTTTCCGAAGTCCTGGATCATCTTCACTATCATTATTCTGAATTCTTTTTATGGAAGGTTGCCTATCTCCACTTCAGTTAGTTGTTTTTCTGGGCCTTTATCTTGTTGCTTCATCTGGTATGTAGCCCTCTGCCTTTTCATCTTGTCTGTCTTTCTGTGAATGTGGTTTTCGTTCCACAGGCTGCAAGATTGTAGTTCTTCTTGCTTCTGCTGTCTGTCCTCTGGTGGATGAGGCTATCTAAGGGCTTGTGCAGGTTTCCTGATGGGAGGGACTGGTGGTGGGTAGAGCTGGGTGTTGCTCTGGTGGGCAGAGCTCAGTAAAACTTTAATCCACTTGACTGTTGATGGGTGGAGCTGTGTTCCCTCCCTTTTGGTTGTTTGGCTTGAGGCAATCCAACACTGAAGCCTACCTGGGCTCTTTGGTGGGGCTAATGACAGACTCTGGCTTGGCTCACCTCAAGGAGTACTTTCCAGAACTTCTGCTCCCAGTGTCCTTGTCCCTACGGTGAAACAGGGCCATGCCCCACCTCTGCAGGAGACCCTCCAACACTAGCAGGTAGGTCTGGCTCAGTCTCCCCTGGGGTCACTGCTCCTTCCCCTGGGTCCCGATGCGCACACTACTTTGTGTGCCCTCCAAGAGTGGAGTCTCTGTTTCCCTCAGTCCTGCCAAAGTCCTACAATCAATTCCCACTAGCCTTCAAAGTCTGATTCTCTAGGAATTCCTCCTTCCATTGCCAGACCCCAAGGTTGGGAAGCCTGACTTGGGGCTCAGAAGCTTCACTCCAGTTGGTGGACTTCTGTGGTATAAGTGTTCACCAGTCTGTGAGTCACCCACACGCCAGTTATGGGATTTGACTTTTCTGTGATTTCACCTCTCCTACTGTCTCATTGTGGCTTCTCCTTTATCTTTGGATGTGCTGTATTTTTTTTGGTGAGTTCCAGTGTCTTCCTGTCGATGATTGTCCAGCAGCTAGTTGTGATTCTGGTGTTCTTGCAAGAGGGAGTGAGAGCACGTCCTTCTACTCCACCATCTTGGTTCTTCCTCCACAATATCTTGACGCTTTTTGAATCATGGGTTTCTTAGAGTATGCACCCAGTAGTGGGACTGCTGGGTCATATGGTAGTAGTGAATTTTGTTTTTTTAAGGAAAGTCCATACTGTTCTCCATAGTGGCTGTATTGATTTACATTCCCACCAACAATGCAAGATGATTCCCTTTTCTCAAGACTCTCTCCAGCATTTATGATTTATACATATTTTGATGATCGTTAATCTGAGCAGTGTGCAGTAATACCTCATTTTACTTTTGGTTTGCATTTCTCTTATGATTTGTGATGTTTAATATCCTTTCCTGTGTTTATCTGCAATCTCTATATCTTTTAGGAGAAATGTCTATTTAGTTCTTCTGCCCAATTTGGATTGGGTTGTCTGCTTTTTTGAATCCTGAGCCTCATGTGCTGCTTATATATTTTGGAGAGGAATCCTTTGTCAGCTGCTTCTTTTGCAAATGGTTTCTCCCATTCTGTGGGTTTTCTTTTTGTCTTATTTATGGTTTCCTTTGCTGGGTAAAACCTTTTAGGTTTCATTCGGTTCCATCTGTTTATTTTTATTCTTATTTCCATTTCTCAGGGATGTTGGTCAAAAGGATCTTACTGTGATTTTTGAAATAGGGTGTTCTGATGAGGTTTCCCTCTAAGAGTTTTAAAATGTTGGTCCTGCATTTATGTCTTTAATATATTTTGTGTCTATTTTTGTGTACAGTGATAGGAAGTGTTCTAATGTCACTCTTTAACATGTAGACGTCCAGTTTTCCAGCTCCACTTGTTGAAGAGGTGGTCTTTTCTCCATTGTATATTCTTGCCTCCTTTATCCAAGATAAGGGCACCATGTGGGGGGGTATTGCTGGGCTTTCTCTCCTGTTCCTTTGACTTATATTTCTTTGTTTGTGTTAGTTCAGACTGTCTTGATTATTGTAACTTTGGAGAATAATCTGGAGTCAGGGAGCCTGATTCCTCCAGCTCTGTTTTACTTTCTCATATTTGCTCTTGCTATATGGGGTCTTGTGTTTGCATACCAATTGTGACATATTTGTTTTAGCTCTCTGAAAAATTGCATTAGTAGTTTGATAAGGATTGCATTGCAAGTATAGATTGCCTTGGGTTGTATAGTTCTTTTCACAATGTTGATTCTTCCAATCAAGAGCATTATTTATATCTCCTTTGTTTGTATGGTCCTTAATTTCTTTCCTCCATGTTTTATAGTTTTCTACATACAGGTGTTTGTAGGTAGGTTTCTTCTAAGAAATTTAATTCTTTTGTTGCAAAGATAAATGAGAGTGTTTCCTTAATTTCTCTGTCAGATTATTCATCATTAATATATAGGAATGCAAGAGATTTCTGTGCATTCAGTATGTATCCAGCAACTTCAGAAAATTCATTGATTAACTCTAGTATTTTTCTGGTAACCCCTTTTGGATTCCCTACGTATAGTATCATGTCATCTGTGAACAGTTACTCTTTAATTTATTCTTTTTCAATTGGGATTCCTTTCATTTCTTTTTCTTCTCTGATTGCTATGTCTAAAAGTTCCAAATCTATGTTGAAAAATAGTGGTGAGAGCGGGCAATGCTGTCTTGTTCCTTATCAGAGGAAATGTTTGGGGTTTTTTTACTCTTAAAACAATGTTGGTTGTGGTTTTGTCATACATGACATTTATGATCTTAGGTAGCTTCACTCTATGTCTACTTTCTGGAGATTTTATTTACTTATTTTTAACATAAATGGGTTTTAAATTGTGTCAAAAGCTTTTGCTGCATCTATTAGGATTTTCACATTGTTTTATCCTTCAATATGATAATAGAGTGTATCACATGGATTGATTTTTTTTGTTGTTGAAGAATCCTTCCATCCCTGGGAAAAATCTCACTTGATCTTGGTGTATGAGTGTTTTAAATTTTTGTTGGATTCTCTCTGCTAGTTTTTGGTTGAGGATATTTGCATATACATTTATCAGTGATAATGGCCAGTAACTACCTTTTTTGTGATATCTTTGTCTGGTTTTCCTATCAGGATGATGGTTGCCTGTTAGACAAATTTGGGAGTCTTCTTCTGTCTGCAATTTCTGGGTAGAGTTTGAGAAGAATGGGTGTTATCTCTGCCCTAAAAGTTGGATAACATTTTCCTGAAGCCATTCACCTGGAAATTTGCTTTTTGAAAGATCTTAAGTCACAATTTAAATTTAATTACTTGTGATTGGTTGGTTTATCTTTTCTATTTCTCTCTGGTTCAGTCCTGGAAGGATGTATTGTTGAAGGAATTTGTCCTTCTCTTCCAGATTTTCCATTGTATTGGCATATAGTGTTTCTAGCTGTCTCTTATGATCCTTTTAATTTCTGCATTGTTGGTTAATTTCTCATTTTATTTGTAATTTTATTGATTTGAATCTTTGTTTCTTGATGAGTCTGGACAAATAATTATTGATTTTCTTAATTTTCAAAATAACCAGCTTTTAGTTTCATTGATCTTTGGTATTTTTTCCTTAGTTTCTATTTCATTCTTTTGGGGCTTGATTATACTCTAATCTTATTGGAGTACAATTGCTTTACAATTATACTGTGTTAATTACTGCTGAATAACAAAGGGTATCAGCTCTATGCATACCTAAACCCCCATTTTGCCTCTAACATTTCATCTCCTCCCCACACTCCATATGCCAGCCCAATGGGTGGTCACAAAGCACTGAGCTGTGCTGTGCAACTCCTTCCCACGAGCTACCTATTTTACATTGAATAGTTTACATATGTCAGTGCTACTCTTTTCCTTCGTGTCCACAAGTCCATTGTCTACGTCTGCATCTGTACTCGTGTCTGGGCCCTAAGTTCATCACAATCTTTTTTCTGGTGGTGTATGTTTTAGATTCCATATATATGTGTTAACATACTGTATGTTTTTCACTTTCTGATTTACCTCACTGTGTACGACAGACTCTAGGTCCATCTGCCTCACAACAAGTAACTATTTTCTTTCCTATAATGGCTGAGTAATGTTCCAGTGTATATACGTGACACATCTTCTTTATCCAATCCTCTTTTGATGGATACTTAGGTCACTTCCGTGTCCTGGCTATTGTAAATTGTGCTGCCAAATTCCTTGCAGTACTTGACTCTTTTTGAATTATGGGTTTCACAGGGTATGTGGCAGCAGTGGCTCTGCTGGGTCATATGGTAGTAGTGAGTTTGAGCTTTTTAAGGAAAGTCCATACTTTACTCCATAGTGGCTGTAACTATTTACATTCCCACCAAGAGTGCCAGAGGGTTCCCTTTTCTCCACACCCTCTCCAGAATTTATGATTTATAGCTATTTTGAGGACGGCAAGTCTGAGCAGTGTGTTGTGATACCTCATTTTCCTTTTGACTTGCATTTCTCTTAATATTCGTGATGTAGAGCACCCTGTGTTTCTTTGCAATCTGTATATCTTCTTTGGAGAAAAGTCTATTTAGCCCTACTACCCATTTTTGGATTGACTGTTTGCTTTTTTGGATACTGAGCTTCAGAAGCTGTTTGTATATTTTGGAGAGTAATTCTTTGTCAGTTGCATATCTTGCAAATATTTTCTCCCACTTTGAGGATTTTCTTTTTGTCTTCAGTATGGTCTCCTTTGCTGGTCCAAAGCTAAGTTTCTCTAGGAAGAAACTTAGAGAGTGTTAGGGAGTTATTTTCGTTTTCATTTCCATTTCTCTAGGAGGTTGGTCAAAAGGATCTTACTCTGATTCCTGTCATACAGTGCTCTGCCTAGGTTTTCCTCTAAGAGTTTTAAAGGGTCTGGCCCTCCATATATGTCTTTAATCCATTTTGAGTGTAATTTTGTGTACGGTGTTAGGAAGTGTTCTAATATCACTCTTTAACATGCAGCCATCCAGTTTTCCCAGCACCAGTTATTGAGAGCCTGTCTTTCCCTCTTTATATATATTTGTCTCCTTTATCCAAGATAAGATCACTGTACATTCATGCACTTATTTGGGGGCTTTCTCTCCTGTTCAATTGATCTATATTACTCTTTTTGTGCTGGTACAATTCAGTGTTGATTACTGTAACTATGGAGTATAATCTGGAGTCAGGGAGCCTGATTACCCCAGCTCCATTTTTCTTTCTCAAGTTTGTTCTTGCTATTCGGGGTCTTTTCATTGGCATACAAATTGTGAAATTTGGGTTCACTGTGATGGTGGTTTTGTAGAATGAGTTTGGGTGTGTTCCTCCCTCTGCTATTTTTTGGAAGAGTGTGAGAAGGATAGGTGTTAGCTCTTCTCTAAATGTTTGATAGCATTCGCCTGTGAAGCCATCTGGTCTGGGCTTTTGTTTGTTGGAAGTTATTTAATCAATGTCTCAATTTCAGTGCTTGTGTTTGGTGTGTTTATATTTTCTATTTCTTTCTGTTTCAGTGTCAGGAGTTTGTGTTATTTCTAAGAATTTGTCCATTTCTTCCAGGTTGTCAATTTTATTGTCATATTGTTTCTTATTGTAGTCTCTCATGATACTTTGTATTTCTCCAGTGTCACTTGTTACTTCTCTTTTTTCACTTCTAATTCCATTGGGTTGACTCTTCTCTTTTTTTTAATAACTTAAAAAATTTATTTATGACTGTGTTGGGTCCTCATTTCTGTGCGAGGGCTTTCTCTAGTTGCAGCAAGCAGGGGCCACTCTTCACTGTGGTGTACAGGTCTCTCACTAACGCAGCCTCTCCTGTTGTGGAGCATAGGCTCCAGATGTGCAGGCTCAGTAATTGTGGCTCACGGGCCCAGCTGCTCCATGGCATTCAGGATCCTCCCAGACCAGGGTGTGAACCCGTGTCCCCTGCATTGGCAGGCAGATTCTCAACCACTGAGCCACCAGGGAAGCCATACTCTTCTCTTTTTATTGATGAGCCTAGCTAATGGCTTATCAATTTTGTTTAACTTCTTAAAGAACCAGCTTTTAGTTTTATTGATCTTTGCTATGGTTTCCTTCATTTTTTTTTTTTCATTTATTTCTGAGCTGATTTCTTTCTTCTTCTAACGTTGGGTTTTTCTTGTTTTCTTGTTGTTGTTCTTTGTTTTGTTTTTTCTCTAATTGCTTTAGGTGTAAGATTGGATTATTTGAGATGTTTCTTGTTTCTTGAGGTAGGATTGTATTGCTATAAACTTCCCTCTTACAACTCCTTTTTCTGTATCCCATAGGTTTTTGGGTCATAGTGTTTGCATGGTCATTTGTTTCTTGGTATTTTTTAATGTCTTCTTTGATTTCTATGTTGATCTCTTGGTTATTTAGTAGTCTGTTGTTTGATCTCCATGTGTTTTTATTTTTTATAATTTTTTTTTCCTGTAATTGATACGGGAACATCTTATAATGTTGAGGTCTGAAAAAATACTTGATACAAATTCAATTTTCTTAAATTGACCTAGGCTTGATTTGTGACCCAAGATATGATCTATCCTGGAGAATGATCCATGAGCACTACAGAAGAAAGTGTATTCTGTTGTTTTTATGGAATGTCCTAAAAATATCAATTAAGTCCATCTTGTTTAGTGTATCATTTAAGGCTTGTGTTTCCTTATTTATTTTCATTCTGGATGATCTGTCCATTGGTGAAAGTGGGGTATTAAGTTCCCTACTATGAATGTGTTACTGTCAATTTCCCCTTTTATGGCTGTTAGTATTTCCCTTATGTATTGAGGTGCTGCTATGATAGGTGCATAAATATTTACAATTGTTATATCTTCTTCTTAGATTGATCCCGTGATCATTATGTAGTGTCCTTCTTTGTCTCTTCTAATAGTCTTTATTTTAAGGTCTATTTTGTCTGATATGAGATTTGCTACTCCAGCTTTCTTTTGATTTCCATTTGCATTTAATATCTTTTTCCATCCCCTCACTTTCAGTCTGTATGTGTCTCTAGGTCTGAAGTGGGTCTCTTGTAGACAGCATATATATGGGTCTTGTTTTTGTATCCATTCAGCCAGTCTGTGTCTTTTGGTGTGAGTATTTAATCCATTTACATTTAAGGTAATTATCAATATGTATGTTCCTATTCCCATTTTCTTAATTGTCTTGAGTTTGTTATTTTAGGTCTTTTCTTTCCCTTGTGTTTCTTGCCTAGAGAAAATCCTTTAGCATTTGTTGTAAAGCTGGTTTGGTGGTGCTGAACTCTCTCTGCTTTTGCTTGTCTGTAAATCTGAATGAGATCCTTGCTATGTAGAGTAATCTTGGTTGTAGGTTTTTCTCCTTCATCACTTTAAATATATCCTTCCTGTCCCTTCTGGCTTGCAGTTTCTGCTGAAAGTTCAGCTGTTAGCATTATGTGGATCCCCTTGTGTGTTATCCGTTGTTTTTCCCTTGCTGCTTTTAATATGCTTTCTTTGTATTTAATTTTTGACAGTTTGATTAATATGTGTCTTGGCATGTTTCTCCTTGGATTTATCTTTTATGGGACTCTCTGTGCTCCTGGACTTGATTAACTATTTCTTTTCCCATATTAGGGAAGTTCCAACTATAATCTCTTCAAATATTTTCTCAGTCCCTTTCTTTTTCTCTTCTTCTTCTGGAACCCCTATAATTTGAATGCTGGTGCATTTAATGTTGTCCCAGACGTCTCTGAGACTGTCCTCAGTTCTTTTCATTCGTTTTTCTTCATTCTGCTCTGCAGTAGATATTTCCACTATTTTATCTTCTAAGTCACTTATCCGTTCTTCTGCCTCAGTTATTCTGCTACTGATCCCTTCTAGAGTACTTTTAATTTCATTTATTTTGTTGTTCATTGTTGCTTGTTTCCTCTTTAGTTCTTTATGTCCTTGTTAAATGTTTCTTTCATTTTCTCTATTCTATTTCCAAGATTTTGGATCATCCTTACTATCATTATTCTGAATTATTCTTCAGGTAGACTGCCTATTTACTCTTCATTTGTTAGGTCTAGTGGGTTTTTATCTTGCTCCTTCATCTTCTGTGTGTTTTTCTGTCTTCTCATTTTGCTTGTCTTACTGTGCTTGGGGTCTCCTTTTTGCAGGCTGCACATTCATAGTTCCCGTAGGTTTGTTGTCTGTCCCCAGTGGCTAAAGTTGTTTCAGTGCATTGTGTAGGCTTCCTGGTGGAGGGGACTAGTGCCTGTGTTCTGGTGGATGAGTCTTGATCTTGTCTTTCTGGTGGGCAGGTCCACGACTAGTGGTGTGTTTTGGGGTCTCTGTGGACTTAATATGATTTTAGGCAGCCTCTCTGCTAATGGGTGGGGTTGTGTTCCTGTCTTGCTTGTTGTTTGGCATAGGGTGTCCAGCACTGTAGCTTGCTGGTCGTTCAGTTCAACTGGGTGTTGGTGTTGAGATGGAGATCTCTGGGAGATTTTCGCCATTTGATATTATGTGGAGCTGGGAGGTCTCTTGTGGACCAGTGTCCTGAAGTTGGCTCACCCATCTCAGAGGCACAGCACTGACTCCTGGCTGCAGCACCAGAAGATTTTCATCCACATGGCTCAGAATAAAAGGGAGAAAAGTTAAGAAAGAAAGAAAGGAAGAAAGGAAAAAAGAAAGGAAGAAAGAAAGAAAAAGAAAGATAAAGAAAGAAAGAAAGAGAGAGAGAAAGAAAGAAAG
Source organism: Mesoplodon densirostris (assembly GCF_025265405.1). Taxonomy (NCBI): domain Eukaryota; kingdom Metazoa; phylum Chordata; class Mammalia; order Artiodactyla; family Ziphiidae; genus Mesoplodon; species Mesoplodon densirostris. The sequence goes on along the minus strand of NW_026778236.1, from coordinate 3,143,155 downwards.
GAAGATAAAAGAAAATAAAAGAAAGTAAGGTAAAATGAAATAAAGTTATAAAATAAAAAATAACTATTAAGAAAAAAATTTTTTTAAGTAAAAAAAAAAAAAAGAAGGATAGAACCCTAGGACAAATGGTGAAAGCAAAGCTATACAGAGAAAATCTCACAGAGAAGCATACATATACACACTCACAAAAAGAGGAAAAGGGGAAAAAATAATAAATCTTGCTCTCAAAGTCCGCCTCCTCAATTTGGGATGATTCGTTGTCTATTCAGGTATTCCACAGACGCAGGGTACATCAAGTTGATTTGGAGATTTAATCCGTTGCCCCTAAGGCTTCTGGGAGAATTTTCCCTTTCTCTTCTTTCTTGGCACAGCTCCCAGATTTCAGCTTTGGATTTGGCTCTTCCTCTGCTTGTACGTCGCCGGAGGGCGTCTGTGCTTCGCTCAGACAGGACGGGCTTAAAGGAGCCACTGATTCGGAGGCTCTGGCTCACTCAGGCCAGGGGAAGGGAAGGGTACAGAGTGCGGTGAGAGCCTGTGGTGGCAGAGGCTGGCGTGACATTGCACCAGCCCGAGGTGCACCGTGCGCTCTCCCGGGGAAGTTGTCCCTGGATCACGGGACCCTGGCAGTGGCAGGCTGCAAACTCTCCCCAGAAGGGAGGTGTGGACAGTGACCTGTGCTCACACACAGGCTTCTTGGCAGCAGCAGCAGCAGCCTTAGCGTCTCGTGCCCGTCTCTGTGGTCCGCGCTATTAGCCGAGGCTCATACCCATCTCTGGAGCTCCTTTAAGCAACGTTCTTAATCCCCTGTCCCTGTTCACCAGGAAACAAAAAGGGTAGAAAAACTCTTTTGCCTCTTCTGCAGTTCCAGACTTTTTCCCGGCCTCCCTTCTGGGTAGCTGTGGTATACTAGCCCCTTCAGGCTGTGTTAGGCCGCCAATCACCGTCCTCTCCCTGCACTGCAACCGAAGCCTGAGCCTCAGCTCCCAGCCCCGCCCATCCCAGTGAATGAGCAGACAAGCCTCTCGGGCTTGTGAGAGCTGGTCGGCACTGATCCTCTGTGCAGGAATCTCTCCACTTTGCCCTCCGCACCCCTCTTGCTGTGCTCTCCTCCGCAGCTCTGAATCTCCCCATCTCTGCCACCCGCAGTCTCCGCCTGCAAAGGGGCTTCTAGTGTGTGGAAACCTTTCCTCCTTCATGGCTCCCTCCCAGTGGTGCAGGTCTTGTACCCATTCTTTTGTCTCTGTTTATTCTTTTTTCTTTTACCCTACCCAGGTACATGGGGAGTTTTGTAACTTTTGGGAGGTCTGAGGTCCTCTGCCAGCGTTCAGTAGGTGTTCTGTAGGAGTTGTACCACATGTAGATGTATTTCTGGTGTATCTGTGGGGAGGAAGGTCATATTCTCATCTTACTCTTCTGCCATCTTCCCCCCCCCCGCCTGCATGTAACTCTTTATACATACATCTATGTTAAGAATAAAGAGCTTAGTTTGGGAGGAAGGATTGCTTTGAGAAGCATAGCCAATCAAAGTCCTCAAGTTATTTCTATATGTATTTCTCCAGAAGAAAGTAAGTACATACAAATGATTAAGCTGTCTATTTCCATCAAGTTCTAGAGACAGCTTACATATACTTAATATGATGGAGGTGATCTCTTTAATAGAGATCTCTTTAATAGAGATAACACTTGTAGTCCAGATTTTTTCAGATAAATTCAGAATATACTAATTTTACATAACAGATTCTTATGCAAATTAACAGGATATTCATAGAAACCAATTTAATATACACTTTTGAAGCTTGATGGCTTAAGATTTAAAATTCTTGACAAAAAATTCACAATTTATTTGAAAACACAAAAGACCCCGTATAGACAAAGCAATCTTGAGAACGAAAAATGGAGCTGGAGGAATCAGGCTCTCTGACTTCAGACTATACTACAAAGCTACAGTAATCAAGACAGTATGGTACTGGCACAAAAACAGAAAGATAGATCAATGGAACAGGGTAGAAAGATAAATCCATGCACATATGGTTACCTTATCTTTGATAAAGGAGGCAGGAATGTACAGTGGAGAAAGGACAGCCTCTTCAATTAGTGGTGCTGGGAAAACTGGACAGGGACATGTAAAAGTATGAGATTAGATCACTCCGTAACACCATACACAAAAATAAGCACAAAATGGATTAAAGACCTAAATGTAAGGCCAGAAACTATCAAACTCTTAGAGGAAAACACTCTATGACATAAATCACAGCAAGATCCTTTTTGACCCACCTCCTAAAGAAATGAAAATAAAAACAAAAATAAACAAATGGGACCTAATGGAACTGCAAAGCTTTTGCACAGCAAAGGAAACCATAAACAAGACCGAAAGACAACCTTCAGAATGGGAGAAAATATTTGCAAATGAAGAAACTGACAAAGGATTAATCTCCAAAATTTATAAGCAGCTCAATAACAAAAAAACAAACAACTGAATCCGAAAATGGGCAGAAGACTTAAATTGACATTTCTCCAAAAAGACATACAGACTGCTAACAAACACATGAAAGAATGCTCAACATCATTAATCATTAGAGAATACAAATCAAAACTACAATGAAATATCATCTCACACCAGTCAGAATGGCCATCATCAAAAAATCTAGAAACAATAAATGCTGGAGAGGGTGTGGAGAAAAGGGAACACTCTTGCACTGCTGGTGGGAATGTGAATTGGTACAGCCACTATGGAGAACACTATGGAGGTTCCTTAAAAAAATACACATAGAACTATGATGTGACCCAGTAATCTCCACTACTGGGTATATACCCTGAGAAAACCATAATTCAAAAAGAGTCATGTACTAAAATGTTCATTGTAGCTCTATTTACAATAGCCAGGAGATGGAAACAACCTAGGTGTCCATCATCAGATGAATGGATAAGGAAGATGTGGCACATATATACAATGGAATATGACTCAGCCATAAAAAGAAACGAAATTGAGCTATTTGTAATGAGGTGGATGGACTTAGAGTCTGTCATACAGAGTGAAGTAAGTCAGAAAGAGAAAGACAAATACTGTATGCTGTCAGATATATATGGAATTTAAGGAAAAAAAATGTCATGAAGAACCTAGGTGTAAGACAGGAATAAAGATACAGACCTACTAGAAAATGGACTTGAGGATATGGGGAGGGGAAAGGGTAAGCTGTGACAAAGTGAGAGGGTGGCATGAACATATATACACTACCAAACGTAAAATAGATAGCTAGTGGGAAGCAGCCGCATAGCACAAGGAGATCAGCTCGGTGCTTTGTGACCAACTAGAGGGGTGGAATAAGGAGGGTCGGAGGGAGGGAGATGCAAGAGGGAAATGATATGGGAACATATGTAAATGTATAACTGATTCACTTTGTTATAAAGCAGAAACTAACACACCATTTTAAAGCAATTATACTCCAATAAAGATGTAAAAACAAAAAATATTTAAAATTCTTCTATCTTAATTGTCTGAATTGCTCAGTTTTAATAAAGATACCTGGAACTTGTTCAAAGTATCTTTTTTTTTTTTTTTGGATTCTTCTGAAGTCTACAGGGCTGGACCTTTGAAGAATGTTTTTCAGTACACTTGCCCTGTATACCAAGCATATATCTGAAACAACAAACCACTCTGTGTTTATAGGATACATTTTAGGTGAGGATATTGGATAATCAGAGCATCTGCTGGTGTCCCGTTAGGGGCTTAACTGTAGTTTACTTGAACACTGATAGGCATCTGAACAGCCCACCATTCTCAGGAAATAGGACACTTTTTTATTTAACTTTTTGGAAATGCAACATTTTCTAGATAAAATAACTTATGTTTTAAAATAAAGCCCTCCAGTTATATTTTTAGATTTTAATCTAATATAGAAGACATTAAAAACACCTTGGAGCACTTGTTTTATGTTATAAGAATTTTACATGGATCTTATGTTTTGATTTTTTATTCTGTCTATGGCATTATAGGTATGAAGAGAGACATAATGCTAAAATCATCTAAGTAGTAAAGAATTTGACCTTGCCTAAAGAAAGGTCTGGCATCTGTCCTGGATTCTGGGAGGTAATTTTTTGCCATACCTGATAGGAGTGTCTTTGTTTCTCCTGGGGGCCTGACAAAACCCCTTAGTCCTAGGATGGGGCTGGCCTGCCAGAGAGTCCAGCCCTACGATTTAGGGTGGGGCCTTTGGGTCACAGGATATAAGCTGGTCTGGAAACTGATTATCAACCACTAGATAAACAATCATCAGTGATGCCTACATGAAGGAGACCCAATAAACTCTGGGCACTAAGGCCCATCGGAGCTGCCCAGGACAGGCATTCTGCATGCATGTTGTCACAGGTCATTTCTGAGAGTGAGGCACCCCCTACATTCCAAATCTTTAAATATGTTCATTGCATCATTACTTACACTATAGTAATCTAAATGTCTAAACAAATAAATTATGATATTTTGACTCATAAATATTGAAGGGGTAAGATGTTGTAATGTAATATCTTCCAATAGCCACAGAAATACACATACATACATATAGATATATGCAGTCATATATCATTTATATTTTCAATAAAGATACTGCACAGCTCACAACAAGATACTACAGTTAAACCCTGACTATAGTTAGCAGGTTAAAAAATCCTTAATTTCAGTAGCTTATATTTGCATTTGTCTACGTCTCTGGACAAGAGTCAGATAGGCAGTTGAAGAGTAATTGGGGGCAAGAAAGCAGAAAGCAGAAGATGCAGTGGTGGCCAAGGTCTGGGAGCATCTTGACATAGTTCTGGGCATTGGCTCCTCCAGGGTCCAGAACCAAGTAGAACCTGGAGGTAGAAGAGCACTCTGGGTGGGAGTGGGGAGCCTCTCTCTAAGGGAGGCCCTGGACCCTCCATGCTAACTCATACCCACACATGCGTGCATACACACACGTACACACAAGCACACACACATGCACGCACACACATGAATGCACACATGCACGTACACCCACACCCATGCACACATGCACACACCCATGCACGCACGCACACACCACACGTGTGCGGGTGCACACACACACACACCTCTCCTCCTTCCCCATAATGCGCCTCTCTCCCTGACCCACTTGGCAATCACACAGCAAGGCTGCTTGCCTCTCCCAAGGACCACCCAACTCGGAAGGCCACGAAGCAGCCTTTTCCTGAAAGCCAGGCCTGGCAAATATCAACAGTGCATGGTTTCCCTCCTCGCAATACTGCTGTTTGAGTTAAAGTTACGTTATAGACCTACGCTCAGAAAAAGAACAGAGATCCCATGCTGCATTTCAACTATTAGCCAGTTTCCTCCTTTATTATACTCTTTTCGACTGAAATCAGCCGCTTGTTCTCATTCTTGTTTTGCTTGAAATACAATAAGTTCTGTTGGAGAAATGAATCCTCTAATACATCAAATACAGCTGCTAATGATAAAACTTAAAAAGTAAATATCAAAAACGGATTGCCAGTTTCCATGGGATAAAAATCAAATTAAACCATGTTCAACATCACCCTACCCTCCCTGAAACATTCTGTTCATGCTCTAGCAGTGCCCTTAGGGTATCAATACAAGAACCAATTATCACAGTACATTGTAAAGGAGGTAACGGTAACAGAGTTTCCTGATGAATGGTCACATGAAACAGCATTTAGCACAGACTCACACACACATGCTCCACACGTTCATCACACACACTAATAATATATCACATAATGCATTTCCCTACATGTGTTATGTGGTTTGTGGCATAATTTAAGACTGGCATTCAAGGTCTCTTTAGGGATTTATAAAGCCAGCCTATTTCTACCCATCATCTAAACTCTGTGAAAGGGATTGAGATAGAAATTTCAGGGTTGCCTTTCTAAATCCAACAGCTCTATGTTACCCTTGATTAAAAGAAAAAATATTTTTTTCTTTCTTTTCTTAATGGCACTAATGCAGTTGTCCTGTATAGGAATTAAAGGGCAAAAAAGAGAGAGAGAATGCCAGCCAGGTAGGGAGGACTATAGTTTTTATTACCTATTCATTTATTGAGTGAGATAAAAATCATGTGTTGAGTGTCTACTCAATACTACTATGTTATAAATACTAGTTACAAATGGAAACTAGACAGAAATGGGTCCTGCTCTCATGAAACTTACATTCTACTTAGGGAAACAGACACAAATAAATCAATAAGTTGGTAATTACATAAAACAATTGTAAGTTGTGTAAACTATTATTTAAAAAATAAACAAGGACTAAAATAAAGGGGAAAAAAACCCAGGATGAAGGTAAGTGAGGGTGATCAAAAACTGCTTCCTTGAACAATTAACACTGAAATTGAGACCTGAGTGGGGAGAAGATGCAAGTCAGGCAATGCTCAAGAAGGGGAGACTCTTCAGCAGAGGGAAGAGGAGGGGCCCAAGAACAGAAGGAATTCAGTTCTCTGAGATAAGGCGGGGAGTTCCAGGAGAGCTCCGGAGGCCGTCCGCCCAGAGCCCCACCCCTGTTTATGGTCTACAGCTCTTACAAGGGGAGAACCTAGTAATGAAATGTGCCAAGCCATAGGAGAGGCATTAGGACATGTCTGCCAATGGACAGCGACATGTTTTTAAAAGCCAGGACCCATTCTTTCTCACATAAATCATATCTGCTGGCAAAAGACATAATACAAAACCCACAACTCATTGCAGAGTTTTCTTAAGAATTTACAATCCCAATTAAACTTGTTTTCAGTTGTGAATTATACACTAAGTATAAATATCAGTGACACTATTTTTAAGTCTTTGTTCTAAATCTCTTATTTAATGGAGTCCTTCACTATTTAAATATCAATATCAATATTTCCAAATTTTCAACTAAGTCATAAGTCACATTCTCTTTTTATAAAAAATGTCTTTCCCAAAGTTTGACTCATGGTCATACTTACACAGTGATACATGCATTGATCTACAGGACTATTAGTTGTCTGAATTAAAGTAACTAAAAAGAAGTAATAAAAATAATTCTTTAGTATGCAAAAAATAGATGAACTTTGGAAGGATTCCCATTGTGTGCTGTTTAGCACAGGTGCAGTAGGTTTTGTATTACCTGTGTTGTTTATGCCCATGTACCTCTGAATATCTGTGATGTGTCCATATACCTGGTTTAAGAGGTTGGCGTTTAATTAATGTGACCTCTGGGCTTGAGAGTGAAGAATCGCTCAACCAAGTGTCAGAACTCTCATCTAAGCACAGTTTTGTTGTTCTGTACTCATCACTCATGGTCATTAATTCCCATAAACTCACTTTAATAATATTACACATTTTAATTTGAGAAAAAAAAAAACAACTAAGAGAGAAAAAGAAAAGACCACTTCACTGGAATTTGATAAGGAAGTCACTTCTAGCATAAAGAGAAGTAAAAATCACTATTATCAAACAAATTCTGTTTCAACTGAAGGACATCGAGTCCTTCATATATTTCATATATTTTCATATATTTCCGTATTTGACAACTCCTAAAGATTTTTTGAGGTGTTATCCAGTTGTTCTACAAAATCTGTTTTCAGATCTATCATTGAAAAGTTGAATTAGAAAGAGAATCATCAACCAACAGAGAAATAGGTTTCTGCAGGTACAAGGGGCTGGAGGTTGTTTTGTAAAATAGTAGAGGCTCTGGGATGTGCTGGAAGGGAGCCCAGGGACTTGAGCCAGACCTCTTTCTCCCACCTAATGGATCTGTGATTCTGACCAAACCACTTCCACTCCAGAGGCTCATTTCTTCATTTATGAAAGGAGAACGAAGATACCTATCTTATTCACAAGAATTAACAGATAATAAACGCAATGAGCATGGTTTGTATATATCAGTTCAGCAAGGCTAAGTCTGGACTGTAAGAAATGTCTGGTTTCTATGATGAAATTCCCTCACTCCAGGCAGAGCTCTTGAGCCACTTATCAGATGGGGGCAGACCAGGGGGGAGAAGCAACTTCTAATATGGGTATTGTGTGAAATACTTTAAGAAAACAACCTCCTTACATGGAGGAGAGACTGCAGTCGGTATCAAGGTCTACGTTGAATATGACCTCCAAGCCCTTTTCAAGTCCTCGGCTTCCTCTCAATGAAAAGATTAATCTGGTCACAGAAGTGGCTAAGGCTCGTGTTGTAGTCAACGGAATTTCTCAAAGGCACACATACATAAGCTCACCAGCTCCCCAAAGTGGCTGTTACCATGACTAGGATAACACATCACCTCTCTTTGTAACGAGGATATAATCCTAGTTCTCATTTTTAAGACAGATTGTCCACCTAAATGTTCTGTGTTCCTTATGTGAACACCTTGATCCCAGAACCTACTGATGACATCACCTACATTACTGTTAAGGCTGCAGCCAATCCCATGCCTTTCTCACTGCCCAAAATCTCCCCTGCAGGATGGTTCACCAAATTGCTTGTTCACAATTGCAACTACAATTGTGTCTTGTGCTTCAACCAACCAAGGATTAAGTGCCCAGGAATCCTTTTACACAATAGCCTTTACTTGGTGGAGAAACTTTTATTTTGATGCAAAGGAATTGTTGGACTCACTAAGACTACAGACTCACACATCAGACTCAGAATCCCTTCACTGCATCAGGAGCTTGGGGAGGACTGATGAAGAAGCACATGGCACATCTCAACAGGGATGTGGACACCTGAAGGCGCCATCATCTAGGAGACACGTCTACTGACATACCCGTCCAGGTGTGCCTTTAGTTCAGAGGAATAGCTCTCTTAAGGCAGAAAGTGGTTGAGATTGTTACTCTTAATTTCAGCAAACCCATAAAAGGAAAAGCAAATCCACATGACCTGCAGGGAGGAAATTGGACAAATTTTAAGACTTGGACCCTAGTCTCCAAGAGTCTAGTCCATGAACCACCATTTTAGGCACTTTTCCATCTTGAAAAAGGACACCCTGGAGGGGATGAGTATTGATACAACTATGTATTACCCACTGTTTTAGGCATTTTTATGTGAAATAAGTTTCTTTATAAAGCGCCTTATGTTGAAAGCCTGATTCACTTATGCAGATGGTGGAAAAGGACAGAGGATGCTCCCCATCTTTATTCCTCAATGACTCAATATCATGTTAGAAGGAAAAAGAGTGACAGTATTAGAGGCCTGTCAATTTCATGTATAACTTATGGTCGTATCTGTAAGGAACAGTGAGTGTGCTTACACAATCAGTTAGAATGAATTCTTCAGTTGCTCATTGCACATAAAGTCAGTTTAATTGCTTTTCCTCCTAAAGGGGAAAAAAATTGTATCCACACACCATAGCCTATTTTCTCATAGATTCAATTCACTAAAAATGCAATGGTTTTGCAATTGTATGCATGAATAAGCAGATTTAATATATCCTATTATGTTGGCTTTTTTTTAAGGTGCATAGCACATATAGCAAAAGGAAAAAGATGTTTTTACCACCTATAGTTGAAGCACTTAAAATTATCTTTAAGTTTTTGGCATTCAACAATTATGCTTTATAGTGTAAGAAAGATAAAGAAAGTACAAGAGAGAAAGAAAGATAAGGGAGGGATGAGGAGAGGAGGAAGAAAGGAAGGAAGGAAGGCAGGAAGGAGGGAAGGAAGAGAGGAAACAGGGAAAGAAGGAAGGTAAATATTCAGCTTTGCCAAATGTCAAGTCACAAAAAACAAAAGAAAAGAAAGTCACTAAAAATCTTAATATGTTAACATTTCACAAATATTATGAAAAAAAATCTCAGTACCAGTAAGCCCATACCTATACTACAAGAATAAGGTAACACACAGAATTTTCTCTTTCTTAGGAGAATCCTTTGTTTGAGTCTGGGAAAATAACAATTATTCATATATATCAATCTCAAATGATATTTCATTAAGTGTTTAAATTATAGGCGTTTGATGTGACAGCCAATGGAATCATGTAGCCATCTTTCTGATATCTATTACATTTTCTGACTGATATCTAATTAGTTGATAAATATCTTCATCCTATCCCCCATCTTCCAGTTTTTGACTTAGAAGTAGGGTACACGAATTCAATTTTATTTCACAGAGTTCACCTTTCATTTCTCAATTTCTGTGTAAGTCATTTAACTTCAAGACAGCTACATCTACTAGTAGCATTTTTGACCTTTATATGGTCATAAATAAATGAGAAGGCTTAGGAATAAGGGGTACAGCACAGACATCATTGAGAATGACAAGAATTATCTGCATGATTTATGCATCTCCTTATGAGCTATTAATCATAAGCTTAACTTATAAATCTCAGGTGGAACCTAGGAATTTTGATGTGACACACACACATCAGAGTTGTGTCACTTTGCCAACTTATAAATTTTATAAAATGACAAACTTTCTAAATTTCATCCCTGTCAGGTAAGACTCTGCAAGCAATTAGAATGCCTCATATTTGTGCCCTCCTTCTTTTTTACTTAATTTATTTTTATATCTCTCAATTATAGCAAATTAACTGCCTACATAAAAAATATATTACTTAGGGATTTTTCTCTTTAAAAATGTGGACACTTAAATGTAGAGTCAGGTGTCAAGTAAATAAAACATTTGCTCAGCCAACCAGATGTCTGGCCTAGATGTGGACTCACAAATTTGAATGCCTACAGGCCAGGCAGACAGTGTGGGATCACAGCTTGCAGGAAACTACAGGAGATTTCTGAAGTCAATGTCTCTACACTCTGGAAGGACCATCACTCTGACATTTCAGGGGATAGCTCCCACCTGTCAATCTGGCCAAAAGTTGTTCCTGACATTGCAACAGGAAAAGGGAAAGTGGATCTATGGGTCTTTCACCAATTATGTGAAATCTAATTCTAAATATTAACAATTAAAAAAATATTAATATTAGGGCTTCCCTGGTGGTGCAGTGGTTGAGAGTCCTCCTGCTGATGCAGGGGACATGGGTTCATGCCCCGGTCCAGGAAGATCCCACATGCTGAGGAGCGGCTGGGCCCGTGAGCCATGGTCGCTGGGCCTGCGCGTCCGGAGCCTGTGTTCCGCAACGGGAGAGGCCACAACAGTGAGAGGCCCGTGTACCAGAAAAAAAAAAAAAAATTAATTAATATTTTGCTAACCAATCACAGCAGCTTTATGATCTCTAGTCTAAATGATTCCTACGTAGACTTTTTGTGGTATTGTTGTTCCCTTCCTTCCTTCCTTTTTTTTTTTTTTTAACATTCTTTTTGGAGAGAACTATTTGGTAGCTTTTGGAGCTATGTACACGTGGACTTAGTAACCCTATCTGGAAAATACCGAGAAAGAAAAAAAAAAAAAACAACACTCTTTTGAACTGTGGTGGTTCAAAGCTATGTAAGATAGAATCTAGGTTCAGAACTACATGGCAAACAGCACTAGCATGGGAATCTATATTTGACATTTGCAATGTCAATAAAGAAAGAAAAGTTAACTTTTTCAAAATATTATTAAGAATATTCAAAATGGGGGAGACCTCAAAAGTTCTTGGGGTCAACTGAGATATACCACTTAATTGGCACCTTATGATTTAGGAGAAATAATTATGCTTTACTTTTCTTATTGACTCAAATACTAAGATCGTGTCAAACAGTGAAGACTACCATGTAATAGCCAAGTTTAAAATGGTGATCAAGAATGAAATGCTCATATTTTAACAGAATAAAATTTTAACAGAAGCGTGTCTTTGCCAGCACACTTCAATAAGAATAGGGAAGGGGGAGAGACCAGATGTACAGAAATATGAAAGAGGAGAGTGGGGTTCACAATAATACCATTCAAATTCTAAGTTTATCTAAGATGAAGGTGACACAACGAAAGAAAGCGTGTTGAAGTTGAGACCTGCATCTCTCCTGGTCGCTTCTTGTTCAGTTTGCTGCTTTCTCTCCTCTCCTCCCTCGCCCTCCAACAATCCATTCTTTGCATTGCAGGGACTTATCTTTTGCTAACATCCTTCAATGACCTTACATTGTACCTGGAAACAACTCTGAATGTGTTACCACCCAACTCCCAAACAGTCTCCATCCTGCAAACCTCTCAGACCCTTTTCCTCTCAGCACTCCAGCTCTTTCCTCTCTGTTCTTTGAACATGGGAGCTCCTCTCTCCACTTGGACACACGTCCCTGCTCTTTACACCCCCCGGCTCCTTCCCATTCTTCAAGTCTCAGCCTCAGGGAGAGGCTCCGCCACCCACCACATCACCCTCATTATTTCCTCTGCAGTAGATACCAAGCACACTGCCTCAGCCTGGGCACGTGGTCCCCATCCATGCCTGAAACTTTAAAATTGTCTCTTAAACGTGTCTTTTTGCCAAACCTCCCTCTTTTTGCCAAACCCATTTCTTGCCTGCTTAACAGTCCACAATGTACGTGAAGACTAAGCTTTTAAAAAATGAACATATGACTAATGCAATTTTCACTACTATATACTGAGCGTTTGTGTCCCCAGATTTGCATGTTGAATCCTAACTCCCAATGTGATGGTTTTGGAAGTGGCACCTTTGGGAGGTGATAGGTCATGAGGGTGGAGCCCCATAAATGGGGTTAGTGCCCTTATAATGCAGGCCCCACAGAGCTCCCTCACCCTTTCTGCCAAGTGATGACAGAGTGAGAAGACGTCATCTAGGGACTAGGAAGCGTGTCTTTGCCAGCACCTTGATCTTGAATTCACAGCCTTCAGAACTGTGAGAAACACATATCTGCTGTTTAAAAGCCACTCAGGCTATGGTATTCTGTTAAAGCAGCCTGAATGTACTAAGACAGCCACTTTTAAACCTTCAACAGTTTATTACCCACCAGCTTTCCTGAGTTTTAATATGAACTCCTTTAGCATTCTGGTGAAGTCCACTAACCTCAAACTAATATTTTAAATGCATAAATAAATACATCAGATCACAAGGGAAAATTTTACTTATGCAAGTGTGATGAAAGCCAGACTTGTGTTATAGTACTAGATGTGTTGTTATTTCACTAAATGGCAGGTGGCGAGTCTAATGTCTAATGTCACTTCACAATATTGTATAGTAATATTTTGAGATATCTGCAATGATTATAATAAAACATAGAATTATCTGTGATTTGGTGACAAAGCACAGGTTACGCTAATACTACATTTGCATCATTAGAGGTTAAGAGGAAAATATTAAAATTGTATTTTTACATTTATATAGAGATATTATGTATATTAATATTATATATAAATTATAATATCTATATCTCATGGGGTAGATATTTACCATTCAAGTCATGGATCCCTTGAATTCTAGAACCATGGGCCTAGAAAATAAAATTCAACTTCTCAACATGGGATGCAAATTATTTCACAATTGAATGTCCTCACCACATGGGCTCATCTACAAACACGTCCTTCACCTCTGACCTGGCCAGGCTTCATTCAGACTCTGGTGCTGATCTCCCTTTCCTTAGAGTGTTTATTTTAGGAAACTTGTCACTGTATATTTTCCCTCTGTCCCTTGGAGATGTATGTAAATCTTCGTACAAGCCTCTTGTCAGTTTTACAGTCCAGGTGTGTCTTTCTCAAGGACCTGAGGATCGTCCCTCTGAAATGTGACATCAGGGGTGATAAGTGTCCCCACTCTGCAGTTGCCCTGGAGGACAGGAGCCAAGCTTCAGTGGCTCCAAGCGGTGTAACTACATCTTGCCTGGGAGCTGACTGAAGGGTTATGGGATTCAGGAAAACCCAGAGGGCCAAGGCTCCACACCCCAGCTCTTATAAAGTCTCCAGGGCTTCCCTGGTGGTGCAGTGGTTGGGAATCTGCTTGCCAATGCAGGGGACACGGGTTCGAGCCCTGGTCTGGGAGGATTGCACGTGCTGCAGAGCAACTAAGCCTGTGGGCCACAACTAGTGAGCCTGCGCATCTGTAGCCTGTGCTCCACAACGAGAGAGGCCGTGACAGTGAGAGGCACGCACACCGCGATGAAGAGTGGCCCCCGCTCGCCGCAACTGGAGAAAGCCCTTGCACAGAAATGAAGACCCATATAGCCAAAAATAAATAAATAAAAATTTTTAGAAAGTCTCCAGCTCTTAGCTTGTATTCATTTTAAAACCTACATTTGGAATAAACGCCTTAAGGAACATTTAAATATATGAACAATGCCCTTCGGAAGGACGGACTGTAACCCTGCATAAAGTCAGGCTCAGGTGCAAAGAAATCCAGTCTTCAATCTCACCATCTCTGCCAACTCCCTGTGCCTCTTCTCAGGAATTCAGGCCCAAACCACATTTTCCCCTTAATGTTCTGATGGTGCAGCCATGTGCCAGGATCTACTCTGGCCAGGTCTGAGTGGTCAAGAGACAGGCACTACAAATTGTTGATAACAGACATATGACAGGGACACTAGCATAATTTAATTTGAGATTTGAGTGTTGTTTCTTATTTTATTTTATTTTTTTGATGGTCACCTAATCGTGTGAAAGGTGAATCTGTAAACTTACAAATTGGATTTTAAATCACCACTGGCAACTCTGATGGATGGAAACTATGAGGCAGAAGCCCAGAGAAGAACACTGCTATGATCCTCACAAAAGCTTCTTTTTTAATTTAAAGAAAGATGAAACTATATCTAGACAGATGAAGGGGAGCAGTAGTTGCCACCCCAAAATATGTCTTTGGAATGAGGATTATCTTGAGCTGATTTTTTTTTTACATTATTATTTTTTTAAGTTATTTTTTGGCTGCGTTGGGTCTTGGCTGTTGAACGGGCTTTCTCTAGCTGTATTGAGCGGAGGCTACTCTTAGTTGCGGTGTGTGTGCTTCTCATTGCGGTGGCTTCTTTTGTTGCAGAGCACGGGCTCTAGGCATGTCGGCTTCAGTAGTTGTGGCTCGCGGGCTCTAGAGTGCAGGGTCAGTAGTTGTGGCACACGGGCTTAGTTGCTCTGAGGCATATGGGATCTTCCCGAACTAGGGATGGAACCCACGTCCCCTGCATTGGCAGGCGGATTCTTAACCACTGTGCGACCAGGGAAGTCTCTGGTTATTTTTAAGAAACTGCAGAAATGGGGGAATCTCTGAAAACAGAGTAGAGGTAACCTGTTTATAAGAGACAATTATGAATACATTTATGAGGGAACACTCTCTTTGTAAGGGTGTCCTTTCTCTGTTCCAGGAAGAGAAAGATGGCTAAACCTCTAGCAACTTATCAATGGAGAAGAAAAAAAAAAGGCCTCAATCTGCACAGCAACTGTAAGCCTGCCTCCTCTGCTTTCCTGCTCACCTCCCCTGAATCCTCCCAGCTTCTGGCTCTTCAGCTGGGGTGGTGTTCAAGCTGGTGGCTTGGGCCATGCTGTGGAGTTAATCAGGTTCCCTTGGAGTCTCCCCTGTATGCAGCAGGCATACATGTTATTAACTTCTGATTTTCCACTGTTAATCTGCCTTTTTTTACACGGGGTCTCAGCCAAGAACCTAGAAAAGCAGGGTCCCCTACACAACCATTTGTAGGAAAGGTAGAAATCTCAGTTCAGCGTATGAATTTTCCTCAGTCCTTAAGAATGCATGACTTTGCGTCTTCTCTACCACCACCACTCAGAGTTCATTTTTCTTTCTGGGTTCTCAGTGTTCTCTTTGGGTTCTTTCACATATTTCATATGTTCCTTTTTGACTCTGGATAGAGAGTCAAGTGGAATCACGTGCACAGGAGCAGTTTAGTTATCAGTAAACCTGTGTTAGCATCAAGGCCCGGGTCGGAGCTCACGGATGGGATTCCTTTAACTAGTAAAGCTTCAGAATCCGAGCCCTCAGACACTGCTCCGTTCTCTTCCCAATGACAATGTGAAAGTTCACCTGAACTCAGATATCCTAGAGAAAAGCTGAGGTGAGGAAACCCACCTCCTTCCCTAACTCCTCTGTGTTTCAGGAAACGACTCAGTTCAAAGAACCACTTCCCCCAGGACTGAGATAAGAGTCAATGTGCACTTTGGTTACCTGTGACTGGACCTGAAAAAATCCTCCAAATTCCCGTGCTTTCCCTTTAAAAGGTTAGATGAAATGTTTGGTCCTCAGTGGCCAACTGGAAGAAGACTCTTGTAAGCCAAACTTCAGTTATGCTTTTCTTCCCCCTAAACGTTGGCCCACCCTCAGCCTGGGCCACAGACAGGCTGGCCTCAGGGAAAGACCTGCTGTCACCCACATCCCCTCATGCCCCTCCTGGTCACCACAGCCCCTACCCCCAGCTTCTTCTAGCTTTGTTTACTGCCCTCCATGAAGGAAAAGCCTTTTCCTAACCCTTGAGATGCTTGCTGATCTTATGGCTGGAGCCTTATTCTCTCTATGGCAATAGACCTCTTCACCTCTTGCAATAAATAAGCCTTCCCAAATAAGTCTCTTCTTACTAAATCTGAATTTGTTTTGCATTTGACACCAGTTATAGGAGCCTTTGGTGCTTCACCCTCAGTGGGGAGAGACGCCTCTCTGAGCAGCAGCGGAGAATCAATCATTTTACTTTGGTACAGGGAGGAGAGGGCTGGTGGGAAGGGGAAGTTCACACACAAAGGTACCAGGAAGGACAGGATCCCAGAGGAGAATGCACCCACTGGCTGGGGCTTTCTGGCTGAAACGGGGTAGGGCTGGAAGCTGTAGGAGGGATGCATTGGGAGCACAGGCAGAAGGAAGTGTCTGTGAGGGTCTGCAGAATGAGAGGCAATGGCAGCTGCCACAGGTTCAGTGCCCAGATGCTGAGACAGAGACTGATGGATGGACCTTTGTTCTCTCACTTGTGTGGGAGATGGTTGTTTACTCCATCAGGCCTGCTTGGTCCTTGTGTAGGTACTGGAAAGAGCTACATCCGTGTTTGCTCAATAAACCTTGGGGTATTTTGAGAACAAGCAGATGCAGGAGAGAACTCTTAAAACAGGACACAGGGTCCCCTTTTGTAGAGGAAATTTACATTTATGAAGAAAATGTACATTTGCAGAGCTTTCTCTCCTTGTTAAATCAGCACAACAAGCCTGACTCAGCAACCCTTGTGAACCACACATTTTCTGCTTTTCTCCCCATTGCCCCAAACCCTTCTCCTTTGTTTTAGCCTCAGATGGTACCTAAACCTGAGTTCTAACCACTCCTTTCAGTGACTCACATCTGGCTTCTCACAGGTGTCTGTATGTCCGAGTGACAGGCATGTTAATGAACTTGCGCTTGTTCTCCTCTTGCTAACCTGTCTCTGGCCCGTCCCATCACCCCCATTGGAGAATCTCAGACTACACAAAGAACTGCCGACATGGCCGATCGTGTCACTTGGGGGATGTTAAAGGCAGATGCCTGCAGGTGGGCAGGAGAAGTGAAGAAGGGGAGGAGACCCTGGGAGAGCTGGGGTAGACCATTCCTCCCAGAGGTTTCTTACAAAGTGGGAGCTGAAGGAAGATGCAAGTCATTAAAATTAAATATAAACAAGGGTGTGTCTGAGGGAGAGAGGAATTTGAGTGTATTTGAAACACTAATGAGAAAGATCTGGTAGAGAAGTAGCAGCAGGAAATAAATAAATAAAGGGAGTATGATTCCTGCCTTGACAGCCCTGACAGAGTAGAAAGAAACATTCTAGAGCCTAGAGCCCGGGAGGGGTTGCCTGGAAGCAGGGGGAGCATTCTCTCATCTCCAAAAGGAGGACAAGCAGGGCTGCAGGCAGACCTCCGCACTGGCCTGGGGGAAGCTGTCTCCCTTCTGCTGTTCTCTGTGTGTGGGGGCCTTTCCAGGAGGAAAGGATACCCTTGGCTGAGACAGAGGGGGATTGAGGTGAGATGGAATGAAAGACACAGACGGACCTAGAGAAATCCTGGCAAGGTCTCCTGTTGCATTCCTCAACCTGTACCACTCTCTCTTTTTTCTCCTACCTGGATTGCTATTTTAAGAGACCCAAATTCTGGACATGTAAATTTATATTTTAAGTAACAACTGAAGTAACAAGGTCTAAGAGTTCAACACAAAATGCCATCCTCTTTCAGTAATAAAATATTACATCTCTATTTTTCCAGGGTAGCCTATGAAATTAAAGAAATCAAGTGATTTTTCTGTGTTAAAAAAAGACTCCACTTTTGACACTTTCAACTTCATTTGAATTAACAACATTCAAGAAAAGGTCAGTTAAATTAATGTGTTTGAAATGAAAACTTTGAACTTTTTCACATTTCAAAAATGCTTTGATAATGGTAGATTCAAACTTTTGTTAGAGACCTCATATTTTGATGGTTTAAAAACACGTAAGCTTCATTCTCATTTTTTTTCTGGCATAATTTGAACATGACTTGAATAGTACATAGAACCATTACTTTGAGCTGAGACAAGGCTTCAGGGCACGAGAGACATGGTCAGACCCACTTACACTGTGAACGGACTCCCTGCACCGTAGTCCTGATGGGAAATACCTACATGTGGCCAAGAAGACATGGTGACAGGTTAGAAGGCTACCTGGTGATGGGGCCAAGGGGCTTGAAGGTGGTGATGGTGGCCATTCGGGGTAGAGAAAAGGGACTTCAGGTGAAGCGGTGACAGTGCATGGCTGACCCTGTTCCTTGTGTCTGTGTCCTGATTTGTGTGTACAACAGCCAAGACTCCACTCCACTCCCAATCAAAAAACTGTGTCCCTCTAGAAATGACTCCAGCCGTACAAGCCTTTAACCGGCTGGGGAGGTTAACCCTTACAATTTCCCTGTGAGAAGCATCCCTAGATGTGTTTTGACTCCTTACCTTGGTAAGTGAGTTTAAACACTGGACGGTTTTGCAAGTGGTCGCTGTAAAAGTGGATGAGCACTTCATGAGTTGTGCTCAGCAAGGGCGCAGGCAGGTCGGGGCCACTGAAGTGCCCCATCATCGGGCTGGTGTGGAAATGTCCATTTTGAATTTCAAGGTAGTCATGATTAGCTTCGGTAGAAAAATTCAGAAATTGAATATGTGCACCTATGAAAAAATATGCAAAATCTTTGAAAGTTAATATCAAATTTTATGATAATGTTTACCAATAGGGATTAAAATTGTATCAGTTTCCCCAAACAGCATCTCTCTAGGAGGCAGAGTGGAGCACACACTTTGTGAATTACAATGATCCTTGGTTCAGTTTCACCTCAGCTACCTACTAGCTGTGTGACCTTTGTCCATGTAGTAAATGTCCCTAAGTCAACTTATTTGTGAAGTATGGGTATTACTAGCATTGCATCATGGAGGCATGCAGGTATAATTCTTAGAATGATGACTTATATCCATACATATGGTACTGATTTTGTCCAGCTGCTATTATAATTATTACAACCAGAAACACAAGGTTATAATCGTACATCAAATCATCCTTAATTTGTGGCTTTATCAAGGAAGAAGCCAATAAAGATCGAACAAAATGCAAACAATCTTCAAAAGTGGCTTTTAAATGGAAGGGCATACCATTGTACAAGAAATTTCTTAGTTTGATAAGTGATTGTTTCAATTGTGTAGTGCCTGCAAAACAAATTATTGATGTTTGCAAGAAACCCACTCAGATCAACCCTACTCTAGCTCTCACAATTCAATTTAACAGCCTGGCACAGGGCAAGATACCAAGACTGTCTGAAGGACCCATGTTGCTAGCATCATACTGACCTGTGTCTCAAATAAACTACTGTGATAACTTAGAAGAAAATCAAAATCAAAATAATTTAGAGTTATTTGCTATGGCATTGTGGTATTTTTGAAAATTTAATTGACTGCTGTGTCTGAAATATTTTAATTCACTTTCAAGTTTATTTAGAATGCTAAAGACATTAGCTTTTGCATAAATCCAGGCAATTAAGTTAGATTTATAAAGCCTAAACTGAGAATATCAACAGCTATATGTTGAGAGGTCATTCTCTCAACATATAAGGAAAGCTTTACTTTGAGTTATTCTTCTCCTGTTCTTTATTTTTTTTCCTTTTCATCTAATATATTTGACATGTTTCCTAGATTTTAGGAAATTAAATATATTAAAGTTATTATCATATTAAAAAATCATGTTAACATGAATTAACTTACTTAAGTGTAAATACCTAGAGAATTTAAAGCAACAGATCTACCTGCATTGGAAAATGCAGGTATCAAAAGCCTGAATTCAGTAAAAAAAAAAAAAAAAAAAAAAAAAAAAAAAAACGAAGAAGAAGAAAAGCTCATGTAAAGAGTAATAGGGAAGAACAACCTAAAGGTACTCAATAAAATTTAAAATCATCCAAGAAACACAATTTTATCAATTATGAAGAAAACTTTGTGAGGAGGAACAAAAGAGTAAATAATGGCCTTTTTGGTTGGGCAGAGTGTAAGGCCACCTATCACGCTTGGGGTTCAGTTTATCAGGTAATCACTGTTATGACCATCATTTCACCGGTGAGCAAACTAAGGCTCAGAAAGTCTGATGTTAAGTCCCATGTACCACAGGGAAAGGCAGAGTTAGATGGACACCAACTTCAACTGACAGAGCCCTCACATTATCTGGTTTAGCATGAAAACGTGCTAGTCAAAAGCTAATCATACCACCATGTTAAAAATATTACAATTTTTTTTGGAGAAAATAATTTTGTATTAAAATTGTTCAACCTAGTTTGATAGAGAAGATTGGAAGAAGTAGAATGTGGAATACTTCATGAAGAGACCAAGAGAGTGAAAAGCAGAAGAAAGACTTACAATGAAACATCTTTAACAAGGCAACCAAACTTTGGAATCCTTTTTGGAAGGAGTAATTCAGTTTGTAACTTATGGTCCAAACATATGTACTGGCGGTACATAAGCAGCCAGAGCAGGAACAGCCCAGCCTGTGGCTGTCCTGCCCATTCTAATACTAGGCACAATAGACGACCAACATGGAACAAACATATAAATTTGAAACATTTCTGCAAATATTAAAAAGTGTTGAAGAGACATCAGTGAGCTAATTCATTTTCTCCTAAATCCCAGTAAATACGTTTGGTCAAAAGAAATCTGGAAGCAAGAAAAGGAGAAAGAGACAGAGAAGGATTGAGAGAGATAAAGATAGAGAAAAAGGAAGAGAGAGAGAGAGAGAGAGGGAGAAAACAAAGAAGGAAGGAAAGCAGGCAGGGCTAGTGGTCCCCAGCCCTTCAATTCTGACCTGTCTCCTGTGACATTTGAACCACTTCCTAAGTCATGCAACAGTATCTGATCTATTCCCTCACCCACTGCTGAATTAAATACAGTTCTATTTTGTGGCCTGGTCCACAAATCTGATAAGAAAAAGAGGTTTTTTTAGTTAATTAATAAACTATACTAATGGATTTCTTTTTTTTTTTTTTTTTTTTTTGGTGACTACATCAAGGCCACGGAACTCCTGTGGTCTACAGAGTTTCATAAATACCTGTCACATTCTTCACGAGGAGGAAGAACACAGAAGCTGACACAGTGATAATCAAAAATGAATGTTGAATTACTGACATTTCTATTTATGTCCTAAAAGTACCAGATAGGATGTGAAACTAGGGCAAGATTAGAACACTTAAAAAACTTATTCTCTTTTTAGGTATAAAATCAAATAGCAGGGAAATGGCTTAAAATAAGCTCATTTCAGATAAGCATATGCAGACATCAGATGTATTCATCCAGAGACACATTTTGAAATTCACAGAATGACCCAGTCAAGAAAGAAATGCGAGACAGCAAGCAGATCAAGGGGTAAAAAAAAGGAAAGCTGGCCAATATCTCCAAAGCAAAGGAAATAGTGACCGTGACCTTTTACTGATTTGGAATTAAACTTGAAATGGAAATGGAATTATGACAATTATAATTTTATGAAAAAATTAGCATATTAAGCAGGATAAAGTATCCAGCCACATATCAAACTACTTAATACATATCAGGAAATAGAACAAAGCCCAGCTCTAATCTGGTTTAGAATGGTATTTTTAGCTATCTAATTTTCAGCAACTTGTGTCCAGTTTGACATCATGAAGACAAAATGAAGGGATTAAAATAAGCGTAACCTAGTTATTCTTTTCTTATCTCACAGAATACCAAAAAGGTGTCATTGCAACAAGAAAACCAGTCTGAATACCCATCTTGTGTGGAATTTACACCAATTGTCATTACACACTGAAAATTAAGTGACAGTAAAAGACACCTGCAGAAATAATTTTGACTTTGGATTTTGACAGAACTTTGAATAGTAACCTGACAATGGCTTCAGAGTTAAACTCTCATCTCTTAGTTGATAGAACCTGTGAATAGTAAAGTTCTCTATTTTATATCTTCTGTGCATAATAAACATATAACAAAAGAGTTAATAGTTTTAGAATTCAATGGATAATCTAAAGAGCATTTTACATCCTTCTTACCCTTCTAGATGGTTTAAAGGCATGGCCAATTTGGACCTCATGGTGTGCGGTGTAAGTGCAGTAGGTTTTAAATATAAAAAGCAATTATACGCCAATAAAGATGTTTTTTAAAATGTAATGGTAAAGTAGAAAAACTTGATTTCATTTCTGTTAACTATGCCTTTAGAAATTTTCAAGAAAATAGAGACAGAAGTTCTGTGGTGATTGAGCTCATGCCAAAGCCATATAAAACAGCAACCCAAATTTGTGGAAAGGAAAGAAAACAAGATAGAAATCATTAGAGCATTTGGCTTAGAAACTAAAAGCAGTTAACAGTTAAGTAATGCTTTCTCCATATCAGGCATTTACATTACTTCCGAACGGCTGTCGGAGAATGATATTTTATTGTATTCATTTTAAAGATAAGGGACAAAGGTTCAAAAACATGTTGATAACTTGGGCAAATTCATACCATCAGTCACTGACAGAACTAGGATTTCTACTCAACTAACCTCAGAACTCAAAGACATGAGGAACCCCCATATACACTGCCCACTCCCTAGACAAAGTCCCTTGATTGCAGGCCCTCACAGAGACTGGATGCAGGAAATAGCTGCCGGGGGGGATGAGTAATTAACAAGGGGAGACCAAGGTGGTTTTCACGTGATGCCAGAGCAGCCAATCATTTTGTCTATTTAATTAAGCTATTGAATGGTCCATGCATGTGGGATGGAAGAAGGACTAATCAGAAGAATTATTTGACGGAGCTGGTAGCTGATTAATGAATGGGTCGGATATCTGTCAAGTGGTCCCATGCATATTCAATTGTATGGAAAGATCCAAAACACAGCAATAAAATCCTCCATGAATGAAAGGCATCTAACCTTTTTTTTTTTTTTTTCAAGAAAAGGCACTGATGTCTCATATTCTGGATAGGTGTGTTTTTCAGGGTGGCTGGGGGAATTGCAGTCACCTGTACAGTAATTACTAGCACAATATTCCTTAACACCCTGAGCAACCCAAACCCAAACTGACAATCCAGGAAACAGGAATTTACATGCCTCTTACCTAAATTTAAATGTATAATTTCATGTTTAGAAGTATATTTATATATTATAAAATTTATCACAGACAAACCTGCTTTGGTACTTAAATTTAATCTGTAGCAAATTATTCCGATGCATAACTACATCTATTCTAAAAAGCTAGGGTCAGTCATACCATTTTGCATGTAGTTAGGATTTAAGACATAAGGTTTCTTTTTACTTATTCTTCAAGATGCTTTTTAAAGCCCAATACTAGGCAATATCAAAGATTTTAAAGACATAATTTTAATTGTAATATTTCATAAATATTTATAAATTTTCGACCTTTCTTCAAATAAGTATTTTTTAGGTTCATAGATCATGATCATGAGGTCAGACAATCCAACTGTTTTTTTTTTCCTGAATTACTGTCTTGCATATTGGTTTATCAGTGAGTGAGCAACATATGGAAATATGCCAAACAACAGCCTTCTCAAATCACAGAACATTAAAGTTGGGAAAATAAATTAATAAAATGTGTATATCCATTCATGAGTAAAATGTTTCTAATGAGATTTGAAAGAAAAGTGGGAACTATTTGCAATAACAATTTTAAAACCAGCTAGCTTTTTGCTGTTGTTGTTTATGACATAACAAGCCCAGTACTAAATTTCTTGCCTGAGTTGTTTTGGTGAATCCTCATGTAACCCTGTGTGGTTGTTTCCTTTTTAGAGGTGAGAAAAACGAGGTTCCTGGAGGTTCACTCAGTACAGTAGCCTGAGTAAACTATCACTACTCGCCTTATAAGCTTGTGACCCTCAAGATGCTAAGACTCTGTTGGAACCTCCTGGGTCACCTACAACTCTGATCCAAACACTGAACCAACCACGTCCAGATCTTCAGATCCCCAGGGTGAGAAAACAGACCAGTCTTTGAGGATAGCTGAGCCAATGTTGGTTAAAGGCAAAGGTTTCTGTTCCATCTTCCACAGAGCACAATTACGGCCTCTATGTTCAGAGAGTTCAGGATTTAAAAAACAAAACTAAAAAACTGGAAGAAATAGAATGCCTCTGTGACCCTTCTGTGAACTGTCTCCCCTTTTTTTTTTTTTTTTTTTGCGGCATGCGGGCCTCTCACTGCCGTGGCCTCCCCCGTTGCGGAGCACAAGCTCCGGACGCGCAGGCCCAGCGGCCATGGCTCACGGGCCCAGCCGCTCCGCGGCACATGGGATCCTCCCAGACCGGGGCACGAACCCGTATCCCCTGCATCGGCAGGCGGACTCTCAACCACTTGCGCCACCAGGGAGGCCCTGTCTCCCCTTTTATATCCCCACATTCTGGTGGTCCCTTCAAGGACTCAGTGGACATGAATCTCACGTGTGTTCTCCAAAGTGGGGGATGGTCCCTTCCATGCTCCCCCCTTGCCCTGGTGACCTCACGCACACCGCCCTCTTGACAGCTCTCACCTGAGCAGGTGGACCCTCCTTTTCCTGCTGCCCTACTGGCACAGATTCTTAAGGCAAGAGTTTGAAAACTTAAAAAATATAATCCTCTTCTAGGGCAACGATTTCCACTTATGCTTATGTTCATTCATCACTCAACTAACATTCATAAGTACTCAATTACTCTGAGATATTCTGGGACATTCTGTGAGTATCTAAATTGGCACCCCTATCATACTGTGTACTTTTGAGAAAATCACAGGTGGGGAAAACCCAAACGAATGAACTAAAATATAAGGACATCATGAGGCAGACAGGAAAGGCATGATAGGGAATCAAAATTTCACAAAGACTGAATTTCTGAAGCAGGCCAGAATGGGATTTTCATGTACATAACAATTAAAATAATGAACTATTTAAGGTAGGTAACCTGAAAGTTCATAACTAAATATGATAAAAAGCCATTTTCATAAACCTAAATCAATGCAAGTTATAACAACAAAAATTTATATAACAATACTAGAATGAGTCATAACCTGAGAAAAACATTAAAAATTGTTCAAAAGAAACTACCACCATTACTGAATTCCAGTGATACATTATAAAAGACAGTGTTATAAAGAGATTGATAATTGAATTAGGGATGCCACATTTTGCACTCATGTGCCTACTGTATCATCATTCAACTAATTTAATTTGCCTTGAAAAGTCTTGCACGGCTGAATTGATTTTTCAAGTAACTTTCTGTTCTAAAAGTTATTCTGCCAAAGCTTTAGTTAAATCTGTAAGCCACTTTCAATTAAAGACACAGTTACATCAACAGAATAGGCCCATTTTTTACTCAGTCTAATTCTTTCCAAGATAAAAATTAAAAAGTTGAATTTTGAAGAATTAAAAAGTGTCTCACTCACCATAGCCAGTGGGCAAGGCAATTTTCCAGGTGCAGTCCAGGTTGCTGGGGTAGGTGCTCGGGAACCTCGGGGTCAGGAGCATGCCCCCCATGCTGCTCAAGGTCCCCCCACAGGACACTGTCGGCCAGACAAGGGGAGTTAGTGTTGTGTGTCATCATTTCCCAGCAAGGACAATTCACTCCCCCCACTCTATGGGACCATGCTACCTAGAAGCAAGTCTTCAGAAACAAATTTGCACCTCATTTCAGCACATACATAACGTGATGCCCTTTAGTTATTTATGGGTCTAGTTCTCCCTCCTGTGTGTCTACTGCTTAAGGAAAAAGATAGGTCTTCAGTTTATCTACTTCTGGCCCACAGAGGCTCCCAGTAAAGCTTGGTCAATTTAATGTAGTTTGGTCAGGCATCTGATTGACTTTCAGGTTCTGAGTTGTATCAATTCTCACACCTTTAAGTCAGGACAACCATCATTGTCCTGGGAGAGAGAGAAGGATGTCTTGATGTTGGGTGCAACTCCTGTCAAACAAGAATGATAACCTAATTCCTTGAGTACTTAGTTATTACTGATGTGATCACATTCTTTTGTTCATCTCAAAATATGAGAACCATTGGATGGGCATACAAGCAGAGCCCCCAAAGCTGTGTATCAATCTTTTTTCCTTTGTGATATTTAAAAAACTCCATCAATGGGTTTCTCTTATTTTACATCTGTCCAATGATCCCAACAAGTTTTCAGTATAACCCTCAAGTCTCAGTCTTCTTCCCGGGGATCATCTGTCCACCATCATTTGGTAGCCTGACTCCTGCCCCCCTGCTGGGGAAACCCCTCCATGCCAGGCCCTTTCTTTTGGGCAGCATATTCAAAGAGTTTTTGGTACAATGGTATGGCTAAAGAACAAGGTGCTTATTTTTATAAAAGAGCCAGGGATCTTGGGGTTTTAACTGGGTTTATATATATTATTTTATACAGATTCCTGGTTTTTTGGTAAGAATATATGGGATTTTTACTCCAGAGCACAAGCATGTCCCACTGGAGGGATCTCATGATGCAAGGAATGCCAGCTTGGTGCAGGGCCCTGGCAAATGACTTGGCCACCCTGAGGCTTGTCATGATGTTCAATTTAGTTAATATTGGTTAAGCTCTGGGAATGATGATTGACACTCAGTAACTTGTAGAGAAGTGTTTTGCTGTAAATTGTCTTCATTAGTACTATTATTTTAAAAAATCAGGACTTGAGATTTCCAAGAACTAATTAGTAAAATAGTATCTCTTCATGGATTTCCAGTCCTAAAATCCCCCAGCTTGGATTAATCTAAAGCTAACAGCTAAAAAACTTTCAATCTCTCAAATAAGTCTTTGAAATTTATCGTGGGATGTTTGTGAGTTTTCCAATGAAAAAACTTTCTGTATACCTTGTAAGGAATTAGGAGCAAGCAAGTGTTATGGAAGGTGATGCATCTTTGACATCTGCTAATATATGAAACATGTAAAATAAAAGATACAATTAATTATATTTGGCTAATATAGGTAAATTATTCAAATAAAACATTTCCTTACA
The DNA here is from genome assembly GCF_025265405.1 of Mesoplodon densirostris. NCBI lineage: Eukaryota > Metazoa > Chordata > Mammalia > Artiodactyla > Ziphiidae > Mesoplodon > Mesoplodon densirostris. Next base: position 3,115,941 of record NW_026778236.1, on the reverse strand, counting down.
TAATACAGTATCAGCAATGACATATCATTTGACTGAATACTCACTGTGAGTTGACTTTATTTCAAAGCTTAAGATATTTAAATTCCCACGTTTAAGGGAAAGCTCTTCATTTATATATAAATAGGGAGATGGAGGTTCTATGCCTGAATCCCAGTCCCAGTGAGTCCTTCCACAAGGGCGGCTGCCTTGATATCAAATACTTATTGATATAAAACACTGTCTCTCCAACTTCACATCACTTATTGGTACTTCTCAATTTTGTTTCTGGAAATGTGATTTTCCTGAGGCTAAAGGTATACACAGAACCCTTCTCAGACTCTCAGACCAGCTACATTCATTCTTCCCATGAATTAATCCACTGGCTTCTGATTTACTTGTGCTGTGCGTTTAGTGCCTTGAGCTAGCAATCTTGCATCTAATCCCTGTCGGTTGGTCCAGAGATGCTTGTCCAATCCAATAACAGCATTATTATGTTATCATCATGTAACAAATGTTTGAAAGGAATTTAAAAGTGCATCTTTGAAGCTCAAAAATGGCTCAAGGAGATCACCATTACATTATTGATAATCTGCATAGGGACCAAATGACGGAAGGCATATCCATACCAATGCAAAGGGGAGACGATCAGTTCCAACGACGAACAGTCCCTGGTATACAGGACATGTGGGAATGGCCCTGTTCAAGAGAAAATGAAATAAAACTCACATAACTGAACATAGAGTATTTAAGGCTTAAATGTTTGTGAGAATATCTGTACTTTCTTTGGTTTTCCCTTTTCGATTTAATTACAAATGCAAAAAAAAATCAGAACTCATGAAATCTACTAATGTGTTAATGAATCTCATATTTGGAATTTAAAAATTTTTTTAATTAAAATAGAAAAAACACACATAATCACTGTGTTTCTTGTCACTGAAATCAAAATCTTGTAATGTTCCCTTCAGCAGTCTATATTTCTGCCAGGATGCTTCCCTAATGCTTACAATGTTGAAATGAATTTGTCGAAGTAAGTCTTTTTTTCTAATCATCAAAAGTTAACAGATTTTGGTCTGAGAGGCTGAAAATGATTAGGAAATACTAGGTATTGATCTGAAGGGTGACATGTCAAAGGTAAGTAATCTGCTCATACAAAGGTTAACTTTCACGGTTGCCTACGGTTCACGTGCAACTCACATGACCTTTATGGTTCAGCAAAGAACTGGGTCAGTTCTTCCTTTATTGGAGAAAAAGAGAGACAATATTCATTTTATTATCAGACAGCCTCACAGCAGTCAAATTAACGTGCCTGCGATGAAATTAATCCTCATCATTCAGAATCTCTTTATCCTCTAAATATATAAAGTTTTCAACCTTCAAAAATCTGTCCTATTATTACTCTTTTAAAAATTAAACAGCAGCAAGTTAAATTCTCAGTGTTTCATGCTAAAATCTCTTTTAAGGTGAAAGAGAAGGCAGTGAACGGGCACCTCTGTGTGCAGACTATTCATTTTTACTTATTGTGACTTGGTGGTTTTATGTACCATGCATACTTATCTTGTGAATTTCCATTTGCCAAACAAAATTGGCATAGAGCCAGTTGAAAAACAAATCTTTAATTCATGTTAAATAATCCCAGCCATATTGGGAACACATCAAACAAGAATATGCACTAAGGCAGTTATCAATGACAAACCGATTCCCCAAGCTTAGGAAGGTTTCATACCAATTCATGTGCCACAAAACTCATTTTCTCCTACGTCCTAATATACTTAAAAGTTGTTACAGTAAAGGAAGACTACACTTATACTTAAAGAAGACACGCAGGATAATGTTTTTCCTGCCAAATTTCATGCTCTGTATCTCCTCATTCTCTGATCTATTATGTTTATCTTTAACAAATTTCTTTCTGAATTTCGGACAAACATAAAGTACAAAAGCCTTTAAAGATAGTTATGGAAGACTACCTATAATATGGTCATTTATTACCAATCTAGGTCACATTTTGCTATTGATTTCAGCAAAGACATTTCATATTAGTGATTCCAGCTGAAATTTTTATAATGGATCCAAAACAAGACAGGAATCTGTGGATTTATTTGCTAGCTTCAAATGGGAATTTTCATTTTTCATCTTTTAAAAGAAAAGTAAAACAAGTCTAGAGAGAAGGAAATCATTAATCACTCAGATATCCAGGACTGACATTTGATGTGTCCTGTCTCTGCCACTTTATGCCTGAATCTCACTAGGCAGATGCATGTATAGACATTTGTACATAAACCATAAAAGGAACAATGCTTTTCAGGAATAATATGTAATTTATGCATGCTGCCATTCCAAATATACTAATGTGTTAGCAAAATTCCCAGTTGTTAGCAACTTTTTAAAAAGTCCAGAATCCTTTTTAACTCATGTGAATGAGAGACAATCACAGCTTGTAAATTCAATGCTTGAAACTGTTGTAAAGAAAAAAAAATCTTAGTTTGCATTTGAAAACCAGAGCTAAGTGGCCTGACTGGACTCTACAGATATGTGTCTGCAGGCTTTTATCTCTAAGCAGCATATTAAACAATTCATTGTAAGAAATGTTTTTACTAAATAACCCTTTCTAGTTTCTTCTCTGAGGGCTATAGAAGTCTTCCTTATAAAAGAATGCTGACAGTAGCTGCAAAGTGCTGTCATAAATATGTAGAAAGATGAACACATGTGAGTGAGAGAAAGTGTTAACGTGTGGGGATTTGGGAGAAGAGAGAGACAACATGATATTTACTTGGTTTAAGTCAATTTATAAAGAAGTAAAAAAAATAACCCAAAAAGCATAAAAATGGCTTGTCAGTATAGAGTAAGGTGTTGCCTTAAATGAAACCCCTGGGATGTGACTCATAATTCTTTCTGCAGTAACACGTGAAACAGGAAGTTTCTGTCTTAAAGAATCAGTTAAAACGGCCTCGACGTGCTTGGTTAAAAGCTTGTTTCCATGGAAGAAGTTTTGGCAAAACTTCTTCAGTAATTCCTGTTCTACTTTCCAAGTCTCTGCCCACGTTTTTGCAGTCAAAGCAATTACTGTGATACCAACCAAGGTCTATGAACACAGGTTGTAGGTTGTTTTGATGAAGGTGGCTTTATATGCTGATGTTTGTTCATAATAATAGCTATACTGGCTTTCGTTTGCTGAAGTGTGTTAGGTGTTTTACTGATATTTTCTCAAACTTAAGACCCAGGCTGATTTCTGCAGGTGGTCCCTCCAGATGTGCCAGCTCATCTGCCCAATCCCTCCTCTCAGGCACTGGCTCACTCCCCTTCCTCATTAGGGAAAGATATGCCCTGAGTGCCACACCATAATGTTGACTGACAGTAACACAGGCTCTGCACTTGAGACACTTGGCAAGCAGGCCATCAGCTTCCAGCATTTGCTGCTGCTGCTCTAACTGGTCTCAGTTCTGCAAGATATTTACCCCAGCACACAGAAATGGGACAATATGCAATGCTGTCACTTCACTGCTGTATCTGTGAAACTTCTTTCGGATGAGTACTCCAGGTTTTATTTAAGTCACTTACAGAATACAACTAAAGGGCTTCCCTGGTGGCGCAGTGGTTGAGAGTCCGCCTGCCGATGCAGGGGACACGGGTTCGTGCCCCGGTCCGGGAAGATCCCACATGCCGCTGAGATGCTAGGCCCGTGGGCCATGGCTGCTGAGCCTGCGCGTCCGGAGCCTGTGCTCTGCAACGGGAGAGGTTACAACAGTGAGAGGCCCGCGTACCGAAAAAAACAAAAAAAGAATACAACTAAAAATAATGTTCTTGAAACACTATCAGCTTCAGTGTTGTAATAAACATACAGCAAAAAGTACTCTATTACCTGAATTAACTGAAGTGTAGAAAACTAAGTAGGCTTAAATATGTCTGTTGGACTTTGTAAAATACATGTTTAGATTTCAGTATTCATTGTTGGTAGGGAGAATTATATGTGTATTATGATAGAGGACACAGATAAACTGTTCTGGCAGCATGCTTATTTGTGGCTAACCCAGAAAACAAATAACAGAAACATGACTCATGTTGCTACACATTGGTTTGTAAAATGTTTATTAAAACGTTACATAAACAAATTTAATTTAAATAAAAGACTATAAAAACTTCTGCTTAACATCTCTTGAAAAGCATTTAACCCTATTATTTGAGCACCATATTTACCTGGCACACAAGTAGGCACTTGAAGATTTACTGAACTAAATCATAAGAACAGTCTGCAATGCAGGACAAGCATGGGACTCAGAGTCAACCCAATAATCGGGTTGCCAGGAGAGGACTGTTGAGGAGACTGTGTCAATGCTTTGTCCCTTAGAAGTTTATCTGCCTAGTTATTGGGAGAATATACATTTTGAAATAAATCATTATGAAAATAATATGCTCATCCTTAAAAGGATGTTTTATCATTTAGAAGCTATTTCTGCATCATCATTAAATTTACCTGTATGCATGGTTTAATATGACTACTTTGATTCACAAACTGAGTGAGAGAAACTAGATTAGGTCTCTGGGTGCAAATCTAGGGTGTTGTCTTAAGTGAGCTGGCTGAGGATTACCATGCTGAGCCCCTCTACTACCAAAAGCTCAAATAAAAAAATAAAATACATGCAGTGTGTACCCGGGCTCACACTGAAAGGACAGCACATCGCTCACCATGTATCGGTCTCCTGTTTTGATGCTGTTGCTGGGAAGGGCTGGCTCTTGGCAAGCAGCAAGATCTATGGCTGGGGAAATGTAAAGAAAAACACAAGCTATGTAAAATGAACAATATTCTTATCATTTGAACAGCAAAAGAGTGTTTTCCTATTGCTCTCCTCCTATAGAAATGAACAAAAACTCTCTCCCTTGTTTGTCTACCAAGAAGACTTTAACTTTCAATCAGTTACGAGCTAAATCTTAAATATTAATTTATTTCATTTTCATTGTGTAATGAAATTTCTTTAAAGAATAAAATTCATTACTTCTACATTTAGTGTAAAACACTCCAATTCCAACGCATACACATTTTAAAAGGTGTTTAAGGAAACTGTTTCCTATTATATGCGAATCCCCATGATACGGCTCTCTTGCTTTTTGTTTTTCTAGCATACTTAGCAATCTTTTTGAAAATTTTAAGTGTGAATCCGGGAATTCTATCCTTCTGGAAAAACATAATATGAGAACAAATATTTTATATTCAATCTCTCTCTTTCTCTCTCATTTAAAGACAAAAAAAATTCTCATGAACAGTTTGTTCTTTAGGTAAAAAGGAGCAATATTTACAGGCCCTAAAGCTGTAATCAGGCACTTTCCTAGATGGAATTACCTTTAGTTAAGACACTAACAAAAAGTTTTTAAATGCATCATATAATATTGGAATTCAGCTTACAACATCAGATCAATGAATGCCAAGGACCATTTAACATTGATACTCATTTGTATAAATGCTTATCATATGAATTATCAAAATATGTAGCTGTGGTATTTTATAGAGTCAGAAATGTATTTGAGGGCTTCCCTGGTGGCGCAGTGGTTGAGAGTCTGCCTGCCGATGCAGGGGACGTGGGTTCGTGCCCCGGTCCGGGAGTATTCCACATGCCGCTGAGATGCTAGGCCCATGAGCCATGGCTGCTGAGCCTGCGTGTCCGGAGTCTGTGCTCCGCAACGGGAGAGGCCACAACAGGTGAGAGGCCCGCGTACCAAAAAGAAAAAAAAAAAAAAAAAAAATATATATATATATATATATATATTTAAAATGGTTCTAAAGATTTGGTGATGGCTAATAATTTTCCATGGTTCTAGTACATCTTTTTCTCACATCCCAAGTTACCAAGCATTAATAGGTTATCCAGGGTGAGAAATGGGAGAGAAGGACTTCTTCAGAGCAGACCAGCTTAAAATCCTTCATGTGCCCTTGGACTGAGACCTTGGTTCTTGTTCTTTTCATTAACTTGAAGGAACTAATCAGATTAACTAACTGACTGGGACTCTGAGTAATGGGGCAGGGTTGGGGGAGGGGAAGATTGTTCTTCCAGGACATGAAGGCAGGTCTATGCAGCCACACAATTGTGGGTCCCAGTGCACAATGAGGATGCATGCTGCCTGTCCTGCCCTCAGGACTGGGTCTACAGCTGTGGGCACCCACTGCAGCTGTCACATCCCCTCTGCTCGTGTGCATGCTCCACTGTCCCCATCAGACTTCGAGGTCAGAGATGAAATTATTAAGAATTTCCAGATGGGCAACAGCATGCATGGGTTGCCTCTGAGAGCAAGAGCTGGTGTCAGTCCACACGGTGCCAACTCACAAGGCAGACTTGGGGTCTGGACAGGCAGCACTTGGGGAAATCAAGGGACATATAGTCCCTTAGAGACAAGGAATGAAGACAGTACTGTTTGCCAGTCACTCTCCTGGCTGCATCACGTTGCTCTAATCCTCACAAGAACCTTAATGTAGACTCTGGTGTCTGACATTAAGGTCAAGGCAGAGCAAAGTGAGATGGGCAGGCCGAGGTTCCCAGTTGCAGATGTGCAGACCCACCTGCCCACCTTGGTGAGGTAACAGTCAGTTTCCTCCACTGTCCTGCTTTTCAAAGTATGGTAAGTTTGGGAGCCTGTAAGAGATGCACACTTTGGGTATCCCAGAACTATTGAACCAGAATCTGCCTGTTAACACCATCCCTGGTGATTCTTATGCATTAAAATTTGAGAATCACCAGTTTGCCTCACTTTACCCCAGAACCTGAGAATATAAAACAGAGAGAAGAGTCTTTATTTCTCATCATCAGTGAGATTGTTCACTTGAAAACATCATGTTATAGAAATTACACTGGATGGGCACCACTGTATATAAACAGGACAATTTCAAGCCATGAAACACATGGATTCTGTCTGGGATGAGTGGGTGTGTGGCATAGCATAATGTTTTTCTAAGCTAAAATTGATTTTCCTTAAATGGTTATACACTAAAAATTATAAAACTCCATATGCATTAAGTGGCGATATTTTTTATTCCTAGTACAGAATTATAAGCCATTTGGGGCTTTTCATAGATGATAAAATTGCTAAATATAGAAAAATACCATCAATTACACCTTTAACTTTTTTATTGATATAAATCTAATTTATCTCCCTCTCCTTTATAACTTTAGAAAATAAACTGCAGCTATATTTCAATTTCACCTTTTTTTCCCCATCACAGATTGGCATGAACTCCTACTGTATATCATTTTTTTGACCCTAAAAAAATACATTTAAAATACTTTTGCCATAAAATTTCTAACTACAATTTAGAATACTAAAAAGATAAAGATAATTTATTATTTTGAAACACATGATAAACATGCATTTTTTTGTTCAATATTTAGAGCAGGATAAGCAGGACCTTTGTAGATATAGCTAAAATAAGTTCGAACAGTTTTTTTTTTCCTCAACTTATCATTGTCCTCATTTCAACTGGCATTGTGTTTGGTTTTCAAACTTCACAATTCAAAAAATATATGTTTTTCTAAATGGACAGCTTAAAACAATAATGAATATAATAATCAAAGAGAGGGGAAAGCAGACCAAATGGAGAGATTAATAGAGTTGGTTTATTTGGCAGCTGCAAAGAGGTTGAAGAACAGATATGTAGAAACATGAGCATTAGGTACATGACAGGTCATCCTAAACACTATAGGGAATATATTGGCTACTCCTTCATTTTGAAATGAAAAAATTTGTCGAGTACACTGTTCATTGTAACCTATTAAAGAACAATTCCTTTGCATAAGCACAACCTAAGACAGAAGTGTTGTTCACAATCTCTGTAAACCCATAATCCAAAATTGTATTAAAGGGCAGACAATGTGCTGGAAAACAGGTGAAGAAAGAAATCACAACTTCACCTAAGGAGACCTGATGGGAGCATGACAACAGACGAAATAAATGTCAAATGTCATGATCACATAGATCTAAACCTACATGTGTCACCCTGTACACTCAGATTTCTATACAACATTGTTCAATGTCCACACATCTTCTTACCAGCAAAGAGTAGCTGTAAAGAAATCCCCTTTAATTAAGAAAAAGTATCCAAAGAAAGGAAAATGCTTTTTTATTCATTGTCTAAGAAGTTTAGTGTATATGTGGAGCTAAAAATATTTTCTCTTACCTGTCAACTGTTGGCAGATTCAGTCCACATAATAAATGCTATTCTATTCTTTTGATTTAATAGATCATAAGGTCTCATTAAAGCATAGGGATTGTGTGTCCAGTGTCAAGAGAAGCAATCCCATGAATCTGGGGGGAGTAGAATTTTTAAATGTGATTGAAGTTATTATTAGTTTAAAACAGATTGTTATAACTTTAAGACATTTTATGTAATTGCAGTTGTAACCACAATGAAAACATCTATCTAATACACACAAAGAGAAGTTATGTCACTACAAAAAAAATTAATGAGACAAAAAAATGGAGAAAGAGGAAAATAGAGACAAAAATGCTATAAGACATACAGAAAACAAAGACACAGATTGGCAGAATGGATTTTTAAAAAGTTCCAGGCACATGTTATTTACCATTTACTCATTTTAGATTTAAGTACACATGTAGTCTAAAAGTGAAAGGATTGAAAAAGATATTTCATGCAAAAAGGAACCTAAAGAGATCAGGGATGGCCATACTTAGAATAGATTTTAAAACAAAAACTGTCACAAGAGACAAAGAAGGACATTATATAATAATAAAAGGGTCAATTCACCAAGGAGATATAACAATAATAAATATATATGCACCTGACACTGGAACTGCCAAATAAGTGAAGCAAACACTGACAGACCTGAAGGGAGAAATAGACACAAACACAAGACTAGTATGAACCTTCAATATCTCACTTTCAGTTATGGATAGAACAGCCAGATAGAAGATAAGGGACAGAAAACTTGAACAATACTAAAGCTCATTTAGACCTAAGAGATTTATACAGAATACTCCACCCAAAAAAGCCGAACACATATTCTTCTCTGCTGTACATGGAACATTCTCCAAGATAGGCCACATGTTAGGCCACAAAACACGTCTAAACAAATTTTTAAAAACTGAAATCACATAAAGTATTCTCATCAATCACTTTAGAATGAAACAAAAAATCAATAGCAGAGGGAAAAAAGGAAAATCCACAAATAGGTGGAAATTAAAGAACTCAATCTTAAACTCAACCAAGTCAAAGAACAAATCACAAGAGAATTCAGCAAATATCTGGAGACATGAAAACAAAAACACAATATATAAAAACTTATGGGATGCAGTAAAAGCAGTATTAAAAGGGAAGTTTACAGCTGATAATGCTTACATTATAAAAGAAAAATGATCTCAAATAAACAACCTAACTTTATACCTCAAGGAATTAGACAAATAACAAACTAAATCAAAAGTTAGCATAAGGAAGAAAATAGTAAAGATTAGAGGAGAAGTCAATAAAATAGAGAACATGAAACAATGGAAAACATCAACAAGACCAAAAGTATTTTTTTAAATATCAACAAAATCAACAAAGAAAAAAGATTTAAAAGACTAAATAATTAAATTTAGAAATTAAAGGCATTTAAAAAAACTATGAACACTTGTACACCAATGAAATGGATAACCTAGAAGAAATGGATAAATCCCAAGAAATATACAAGCTACCAAGAATCATGAAGAAATAACAATTCTGAACAGATTTATCATTAGAAAGGACACCCAAACCCAAGAGCCTTCTTACTTCATCCTTGTCCACACTCTGCATCCATCAGCAACCCTGTCAGTTCTACCTACCATGTGCATCTCACATCCTTGTTTCTCCTGCATCCCACCTCCTCTGAGCCACAGAACTGAGCTTCCTCTGAGCCTGTTGACAACTGCAACAACTGTTTATCTGATGAGGTTACCTCCTCTCTTGTCACTGTCCAAGTGGGTCTCTACTCAACAACCTAATTGATCTGGTTGAAGGAAAGATCAGATGATGTTACTTCTCTGATGGAATCTGTTCAATGTCTTCCAAATGTTCTCAGGATAAAATCCTGGCCTACAAGGGGGAAAACATTCTCTCTCTGGCTCACTCTTTCAATTTTGTTTCCTGCCTCTCTTCTGACTGTCCACAAGGCTCCCTCTAGTCGAGACATTGTTTTGTTTTGTTTTGTTTTTTCAGCTTCATGAGTGCAATAGGTGCCTTTCTACCTGGGGTCCCCCTTGATAGTTTCCTTTGACTACAATGCATTTCCCTTAAGCCTTTTTGTGGTTGAATAATGTCCACTGTTTCATCCTTCCTTCAATAAATGTTGTCAATGAAAAATAGAGCACCACAGTTACTTTGCACCTCAGAATCCTGCTTATTTGCTGCAAGGTGCTTAACACCATCTATAACCATCGTGGTGTTTCCTTATATATTATGCCCCCACCCCTAGAATATAAATTCTGCATAAGCAGAGACCACATATGGTTGTCTCATCATGACTCTATCTATGGAGGCTAGAGGCTAGAGCAGGCATATAATAGATGCTCCAATAAATGCAGATGAATGCAGCGACATCCACAATTTATTTCAGGGGACAGGGATGAGGGGGCAATCATCACCAAGAGGAGATGACTCTCAAATAAGTTACAAGGGTGGATGCACCAAGAGACAACTGATAATTTGAAACCAAACTCCTTTTCATGCAGGCAACTCTCTGAGTAATGGGCAGAGTGAGTAGCAGCAGAATTTCTTTAATGATTGACGATCCTCTCAAGCAGCAACCAGAGACTAGCTGATAAATAGAGTTTATGTTGGGACCCACCTCTTAAATCAGTGGCGGGGACAGTAGGTGAAGGTCCGAAGAGTTTAGGATTAAGCGTCTGTTCTGTATACTCCACCCTTCCCCTTCACAAATCCACTAATGCCTGAAATTCCAAAGACAATGAAAGGACAACAAGAAAACTGTACTCCAATCCCTTTATTTTAGAAGAGAGTCAACTAAAGAACCCAGGAATTAAGTAGTTTATATTGCACCTTTCACTTAAATTTAATACTTGTTAAAATGCCAAAACATCACTGTTAGGAGAAAAGTTTTAATCAGTTACCAGTTTTTTGTGTGTATTACATTCAGCCCCAAATAAGTCTGGGATTCTCTTGTTACCCACCAAACAAAGTTCTGTTACTACTGAATGCCCAGAATAGTCTTGTAAGAGAGACTTCACATTACCAGAAGGGCCTCTGGAATATTCTGTGATGTTAGGTAGAAGTCAAGATATACAAGACTTTAAACTCTTCCATGGTCCTTGGTGCAATTAGAACTTGGTATGAAATGAGGAAGACATGAATTATCAATTGATGTTAATGAAAGCAATTTTAATAGGAGGCAGGAGTTGAAAGGGTCTCAGGAGAGTCTTTGAAATAAAAGCACTTAGATAAATTTTATGGATAAACACATGATTGATATAGAGTTAAATACAAGAATGTAACTTTATTACACCCCCGAATGGACACAGTTTAGAAGGTTGCCCACTCTGGTAGAGGTACAGATCTGTCTTCCGTGGATGCACAAGATGAAATCTCCATAAATGCACCCAGGGGTATATGAGGTGTTATCTTGTCCAACCTTTCATTTCCTGTGATTTTTACTCATGCCCACCATTCAAGTTGAGAAACCTTATTAGTATTATTAATATAGTATTAAAGTGTCATTAAAACATTAATAATTTGCATGTATTTGTAAGGATTACTGTAATTGTAGAGGGCTATTTCAAGCTGTCAGTATTCAACTATGATAACATCTCACTAAAAATGTGTAGTACTTTTCATTTCAAAAACTTAAGTCATTTTCCAGAATTTTAATCCTCATTACATACTTCCTTCTGAGTGCCTGTTTTGAAATGAGTCCACAAAGGAAATGAAATGTAATACTTACTTGATCACTGAAAACAAACAGAATGCAAGTATTTTAAAAGCAGATCCATAATAAACATAGCTTTATAGTGATAATATTCTGTTGACCATCAGCTCAGACCCCTGCAGGAATTAGTGCAGTTCACTATACTATGCTCTCACCATTATATCAAAAACTGACACAAGATTGTCATATAAAGTTCACTTCTGAATTTTCTAGAAAACCTTTTTTGCATACAATTTCAATTGTAAATTATAAGTACTTTTTAGAATATAGACAAGCAAGGAACTTATCTCTTTTCATTACTGCATTTTATATTTTTTAAAGATAATTATATAAATTTCATGTCCTTTTTTTGCTTTTATTGCCAGAAATTTAAAGCTAAGTTTAGTGCCTAACAATACCAATTATTTTAATATAGGGAGCTAGTATATTTATATCTTTCTCTTTAGTTTAGTTGCCTTTTAAATTTTTCTTTCTTTTAATAATTTCTTTGTTGTATACTTATTTTTATTTTAAGTTGCACCAAATACTTGAAGAACGGACAGGTTATCTTTTTTTCTAATCTATTTTTTATTCATCTGAGTATTTATCGTTTGAGTGAGATCTTATAAAATTCATGCTATATAATGCTATATAATATTATTTTTCATTATACACATAACTACAAATTAAATACATATGAGAAGGACTTAATCATGTATAATAAATTTTGAACTTGTTGTACTTGAAATACTACTACTATATTACAGTCAGCTCCAGGTCCAATAATATTGAGAAAAAATTTAAGTCTATAATAGTAAAATACTTTATATTTATTTTATAATAATCATTTTAACTAATGACAATTAATACACCAAACTTGCAAGCATGCTAAAATGTGAAAAAAATCTCCATTTGACTCTACCTTGTAAAGGATAAGCATTCATTTCAAACAATGAAAGAGTTACTATATTTACTTTTCTCTGAAATTTTTAGTTTTTTCATAATAACTACAAATCACTAATTCAAACTCCTCTTTTTCAGAATAAATATATTGTAAATGTGTTACTGCAATATTATTGTCTTTTTATTAAAAAAAAATATTGTCACTTTCTCTCTCTTACACGAGGCTGTCATGGCCATAGCTTACATGTTCCAGGCTCTGACCCATCTGTATAATGTTCTGTATCAAAGGGCCAGAGTCTTAGACATGGGAGAATAGCTTCCACATCAGACCATGTCCTCTGTTGGGCTACTGTTTAGAGTAAAATAACTAACTTTCTGCTCTGTAGGACATCTGAAATTCACACTGCACTGTAGCTTCTCTATTTCACTTGCCTTCCAGGGGTCAAATGTCATATCTCATAGACTCTAGAAATATTTTGTTAACTCCAGTGGGTTTCCCAGTAGTGAGTGTGAGAGGAAAAAGATCTCAAGAAAGACAGTGAAATAAAAGAAACTTTCATATATAGAATTATTTTGGTGCTGTTTGGACTCAGTGCCATATATCAGCACTAAATAGGTTTGAATAATTGCAGAAGCCTTTCACTTGAGGTCAAACACACTCATTGGGTTTATGACATTAATCTGGTATAGATGCCATTTGATGAGGTCTTATATGCTTCCCTGCAGACCCAGAAATTAAGTATCTTCCAACATAGCAAGACAGAACTATGTGTAAGCTCAGGCACAATACTAGTCTAATTTAATAAAGAAGGTTTTAGTAATGTAAAGTGTGACTATTAAACAAGCACTGCTATGTGTAAAAATTGAGATAAGTAGTTTCTATTTCAAACAACTTCTAAAGGGAGATTGTCTCAACTAGATGGGTTTATTCTGCTAATAATGTATTTGTAATGTAAATATATATTACATTTAATTCTATACAACTTATCTGTAAATATCTCTGAATTTGTTCACAGTTATGAAGAAACCTATCTCACTACTTTAAAGTTACGTGTACTAGATAGATGACAGTTATAGATAGATGGATAAATAATTTTGCTTAAAAAATGGACATTCAAGAAAATTTTCTCTATGGTTAATCTAAATAAATAATTTTAGTATTCATCTAGCCTTGAACTAGAGTAATTTAAAAACCCATAAAAAGAATTCCATTTCTACTTAGAATATAGAAATCTGTAAAATACAACCTCACTCCCACTTTAACAATGAGAAAAATCTGAACTATAAGATCATAACCTTTCTTGAACTCATCAGGGAGCTGAGGTTTCAGGTACCTAGATGACATCAGTTCCAAAGGATTAGCGCCTTCAAGGAGAGGGAGGACACACAAAATGTCACTGTGACAGATCACAGGAGAGAAAGGACCAAATCACACACAGGCAATGTCACATCAGCTAACGTTTTAGCAATTGGCCAGTACCTGAGCATGGGTCTCCAGTAGCTCAGGGCCCCAGACAGAGGGGAGTCTGTCCTTCCTTCCACATGCCTCCATTGACTAATTAAGAGAGATACTGGGGGCACGGTAGGAGCCTGGAGTGAGCCTCTCCCTTACCAGCACCAAATATCAATGTTTCTGTGGAGAGAGGCAGGACATCCGATGCACTTCCCGAACCCTTTCACTTTTAGAAAACTAAAGTATTAAGCCACTGGGGGAGGAGTAGCAAAACCTGTTCCCTCCAGGGCACAGGGAAAGGGGCACTTCAGCTTGGAGAAACGTGTACGGAAAAGGAAAGTCTACATGTGGGGTGTGGCAGGAAAGCTAGTATGAGCTAAAGACGCTACATCAGCACCAAGACCATGGTCTCCTAGCCCTAGGGGACATTCAGCAAACGCTCCTCAAAGGCCAACCACAGGTAGACCCTGATGACCTTGGGAGGGGGGCAAGAATGCTGAGAACACCCCACCCCACTCTGTGCAGACTCTCAAGGTTTGACTTAGGCTGGAAGAGAATCACAGAGCAACTCTGACTCCAGTGTAAGCTTAACACCGAGCAACAAGCAACAGCGTCTACTACTGGGGGAGATGCCACCTCTTTTGAAAAGGTGTTTAGGGAGGACTGACAAATCAGAGTGGAGTAATGATGCTGAGAAAAAAACCCCCAATTAGGCACTTGGCAGTGCCAGCTCACCACTGAGGAATTTGATGCTCTGAAAGTAACCATAGCAACAATGGAACTCAAATCCAGTGTAACTCCTGACTCAACAGGCTAACAAAAGTGATGCCCATTCCCAGGCACAAATATTAACCACAATCTCTATGGTTCTACTCGTGGTGTCCACCTTTAATAAAATATTCAAGAAATAATAACCCTTTGCTTAGAGATGAAGTAAGTAACCAGACTCTTCATACTCATATAGTGGAAATATAAGACAGGGATATTAAATATAAAAAATATGTTAGGGCTTCCCTGGTGGCGCAGTGGTTGAGAGTCCGCCTGCCGATGCAGGGGACACGGGTTTGTGCCCCGGTCTGGGAAGATCCCACATGCCGCGGAGCGGCTGGGCCCATGAGCCATGGCCGCTGAGCCTGCGCATCTGGAGCCTGCGCTCCGCAACGGGAGAGGCCACAGCAGTGAGAGGCCCGCGTACCGCAAAAAAAAAAAAAAAAAAAAAAAAAATATGTTAAAAGATCTAGTGGAAAAGACAGCATGCATGAAGAGATGGAGTAATTACTGATGAGAGACAGTAATTATAAGAAAGAATCAAGTAGAAATTCAAGGGGCAAAACACAATATCAGAGAGGAAGAATTATTTCAATAGACTCATTAGCAGACTTAACACAGCTGAGGAAAGATTCAGAAAATCAAAGGTTAATAGCAACTACATAAACTGGAACACAAAGAGAAAGTGTGAACAAAACAGAACTGAGGAACAATAACTGTGGTACAATATCAACAGGCCTAATAGACATGTAATTAAAATCCCAACAGAAACAGGAAAAGAGAATGGGGGAAAAGAAATATTTGTAATGATAATGGTCAACAATTTTTCATAAATAATAAAAGACATCAAGCCTTAGATCCAAGAATATAAGTGTACCCTGAACAGGATGAATATCAAGTGCACATGCACGTGCACACACACACACACACACAAATCCATCTAGACATACCACAGTCTACCTGATGAAAATAAAGAAAATTCTTAAAGGAAGCCAGAGAACAGGGACAAATGCATAGCCATAAGAAATACAGCTTACTTCTCATCACAAACTATGAAATAAGAAGACAATGAAGTGGCATTTTTAACATGCTGAAAAGAACTTTCAACCCAGATTTCTACACCCAGCCAAAATGTCTTTCAAAAATGAAGGTAAAATGATGACTTTCAGAAAAACAAAAGCTGGGAGAATTCACTGTCTGCAGACCTGTACTAGAAGAAGAGTCAAAAGGAGTTCTTCAGACAGAAAAATTTGAGAGAGAAACTTGGATTCACCCAAAGAAATAAAGAGCTCCAAAAGTGCTAAAAACAGGTAAATATAAAATATTTAGTTTTCTCATTTCTATCCAGTCTGAAAGATCAATATCTAAAGCAAAAGCAGTAAAAAGTTTTGTGGGCTTTATAACATGTAAAAATAATATGTAAGACAATAATAACATAAAGGATGGAAGGAGGAAATTAGAAGTATATGCTTGTAAGTTTCACTACCCATTAAGTGACATAATATTATTTGCAGGTAAGCTGTGTTATATTAAAGATGTATATTTTAAACTTGTCTAGGGAGACCATTAACATTTTTAAGAGTTTATCTAGTAAGTTCATAGTGGAGATAAATTGGAGCAATAAAAAGACTCAGTTAAACCAAAAGCTGTCAGGAAAAGAGGGAAAAAATCAACAAGATACAAATAGGATCAGTACAAACACTTCAACAGTGCTCATGTGTTTAATCTTATTTGTCGTCCTCCCACCAAATTCCACTGAAATAAACTTGTTTATAAATATTTACATATACAGTTGTAAATTGTGTCCTCTGTGTCCATGGGTTTTGAATCTGTTGAATCAACCAACCACGGTTCAAAAATTTTTGAAAAAACACATTCCAGAAAGTTCCAAAAAACAAAACTTGAATTTGATGCAGGTTGGCAACAATTTACATAGTATTTCCTTTCTATTTACAACTATTTATGTAGCATTTACAACATATTAGTTATTATAAGTAATCTAGAGATGATTTAAAGTATATGAGAGAATGTGCATAGGTTAGATGTAAATGCAACAGCATTTCATTTAAGGGACCAGAGAACCTGTGGATTTTGGTATCCATGAGGGAAGGGGCGGCGGGTGGCTCCTGGAGCCAATGTCCCACGGATACTGAGGCAAGACTGTATATATTGTTTCATGTTGAATCCAAGAACAGTTACTGCCATATTGCTCCCCAGGAGCAGGTTCCATGCTATATTCCTCAAGGTCAGATTTTGTATTTTCCAAGATAAACCAACGTCATCATTGTTCCCATATCTATAATTTAAAGTTCCCAGAAATCTAAAGTTTTCATTTGTTTCTTTTTCTTCAGATCAGAGCTCACAGCAAGAGTGAGGCTTGTATCCTTCTGCTGCCTAATTCAAATTTCCAATCAAGTCCAATAATATGAAAGTCACAGCAAGAGTGAGGCTTGTATCCTTCTGCTGCCTAACTCAAATTTCCAATCAAGTCCAATAATATGAAAGCTGTCTAGATGGATCGGAGCTCACAGCAAGAGTGAGGCTTGTATTCTTCTGCTGCTTAACTCAAATTTCCAATCAAGTCCAATAATATGAAAGCTGTCTAGATGGCGACAGGCTTGTATGAAGCATTCAAAGATGCTGGTCTTTTGACCTTTTAGCTGGATCACAGAGAATCTAGATCACACATACCACACCGGACCTCCTGGGAATCACTTTCGCTATCATTAATATTTTACAACTTATCCCTTCAGTAAAGTGTTTGTTTTTTGTTTGAGAAGTTCCTATCAGTGTTCGTTTGGAATTATGGACCGTTACAATTAACAGGGCCTAGCCTTCACCTCCATATGTGAAAACTCAGACTCCTCAGATGGAAGCAGGTGTGGACTTGCCATACAGCTCAGGTTTTAGAGCCAGAGCTGGATCTAGAACTGGATCTCCAAGACTGACTCCCAAGCTTCTTTATCTTCCACCTGCCATTCAGCTACTAGTGACAGGTGGTGTCACCACTTATAAAGAAGGGCAGTCTGTGTGCTCTGATTGGACAGTTGGGATATTTGGACAGGTGCTCAGTAAACTGCATTTGTGGTGAAATACATCTATGTCAACCTGTGTTCATTCTGTAAGTCGTTAGCAGTCTGACTCTGACCTGGGCAGGCTGAACACAAGCTAGGTTCTGTTCCTTCTCCTTTAAAAACTGAGCACACCTCAAAAATGGTGTTTTTTGAGGATAAATGAGTAAGCAGCCATAACACGTTTAGGGCAGGGCCAGGTATAAATGTGTGCTTGTTGTTGTTTTTACTATTATTACATGGATATATATTGTAGCAAAAAGTCTGAATTTAGACACATGTGGATTGGCAATACACATTTTAAGGTTGATGAAAAAATATGTTAATAGATTAAGAACATTAGATAATCTTTTGAAAACTTACTTCAACAGTCCTTCTGCTGTTAAGTGTTCACCTTAATAAGATTAATTCTATCAACACTTTGTATAATCTAAATTTTAAACTGACACAAAGAATTAGAACAGAGAAATGACTGCCTCTAAGTACATGGAAGGTAATGTCATGAACTTCAGAATGCTGTTAGCGTCTGAAAACAACCTCTCAGAAAAGAAAATCACGAATGAAAATGTTGCGTTCCATGTGGCCAAGTAAAAAATAAATACATTGAGTAATGAAACAAGGCCTTAAGATTCTTGAACAAGATTAATTTCAGTAAGAAATATGTGCGTCTCTCTTTTACTGAATTTTATCAGTTGAGAATAAAGTGAAATGTAGGTAATTACTATATTGTTGGAGCTGAAGTTTGTGTGAGTACACAGATAATTGTACACAGTAATTGTAGACTAATTATTTTACTAGCATCTCTTTCTATAAGGAGCAAGTGAAGAGCCAGAAGCCACAAGATAACTTTGAGAGGAAGAAATAAGAACATTCATCAATTCTAACACTGCTAAAAATATTAGTGAATTTATTAACACTATCATAAATAAGGTTTATAGTTTTGTATTACAGATGTTCACAAAATGTATCAAAGTAGCAGATTTTTCCAGACATATCCTACATAAATATCATCCATAGTATCATTTTACGCTATCACTAAAGTAGTTCTATTCAAATAAATTGGAATAAACTTGCATACAAATGCCTGTAATAAGTAGGGCAATTTAACCTGAATGCAAAACAACCCTGTGGTTTGTGTCTGGTTCAGAATATTTATCGTCAGCTGGAAATCTGGCCGTTCAAAAGCATGCCTGCATTTACACCCCAGCAAACTGTTTATTTCAGTTCAAAGGATCACTTATTAAAGCTTATCCTTGTATTTGCTTATTTGTAACTTCTTAAAGGAGATGAATATCAACATTAAGCATTTTTAGTGTTTGAAAACATGTCCTAAAATAAACTTTACTCTCATTGGAAATTCTTATTTCACTATTACAAGGTTTACCTGCATAATCAAACACCAAAGAAGATTTGTGAGTTTGACCTTTGTCATCCCATTTATCAGACTATTAACTCAGTCTCACATCCATTTTTAAAAGGTTAGCATCTACTTTGCATTACCTTCTTCCAATTAAAATGAATAATACAAAAAGGCAGGCACTAAAGTGGCTGCTCTTTGCGAGTCTGATTCTACCAGCCTCTGAGACTAGAAATAGAAAGGGCTTATGACCATAATCTATTTGGAAATTATGACTTTCTACATTTTTGGAAACTTAACATGAATATTTGCTATCACTCACAAGAAAACTAGTAATATTACAAATGGTTATTTTGTACTTTTTTTTAACACAAACACCTGAAAGCATAGTCGATGTTTTATCTAATTATTCCAGATACTAAATTCTTCATTTCCCTATTGTCTTTCATAATATAATTATAATATATAATATAATAAAAAATAGTTCAATATAAGAATATATAATTATTTATATTATAAATATATCATATATATTATAAATTAATATAAATTTCTATATTATAAATATTATAATTGTTATAAAATTATATAACATAATAACATAGTTCATAGAGATCGGTTTTGTAACACCCAAGTTCTTGTAACTTCCAAACATAGTTTTAGAATAAAATTTCACTGTGTAATAAGGGCAAGGATCTATTTTCCCTTTAAGAAAATTACTAAGTATCCCAGTGAAAGCCAGATGCAGAAACAGGTGACCTTACTTTTGTATTCCAAGTGGAAGCCAGCAGCTGCCACACTGATATCCAACTGGAAATGCAGGTAGAGCTGATTGGATGTGCTGTTGAGCAGTGCTGGCATCATGGTACCTGTGAGAAGTGATGCACGTTGAGCTTTAACATCAGTGATGCGTTCACTCTTCACATTATAAAATCGGTAAGAATATCATCCTAAGTGATATATGTTAGAGAAAGACAAATGTTATAGGATACCACTTATGTGTGAAATCTAAAATATAGTACAAATGAATCTATTTACAAAACAGAAATAGACTCACAGGCATAGAAAACAAACTCATGGTTACCTAAGGGGAGAGGGAGGGAGGGAGGGAGAGAGGGAGGGAGGGAGGGAGGGATAAATGAAGAGTTTGGGATTAGTAGATGCACACTGCTGTATATAAAATAGATAAACACAAGGATTTACTGTAGAAAACAGGGACTATACTCATTAACTTGTAATAACTTATAATAACTTACAATTTTCAGATTATAATGGAAAAATCATCTGAAAATATAGATATATTTAACAGAATCACTTTGCTGCACATCTGAAACTAACACAATATTGTAAGTCAATTATACTTCAAAAAAAGTCACTGAGGATATTTGTTTAGGTTTATAGATCCCTTTAACTTGTCTGATCGTCACATATTTAACCCAAGTATTGACTTTGATGGTTATACTTTTAGCCACTCTCTTCTTCCAGGTCCAGTAAGAAATTCCACATTTTCTCTGCCCTCCTCAGGCAGATGTGACATCTCTTTATCATATCAGTGAAAACACACAAATTTTTATGCTTTACCATTCATTTGATTCTTCACATTGCTTTCTTTTATCAACATAACCATTTGCTTTTTTTTTTTTTTTACTTGTCATGAACAAAGAGGGGACAAAGTCTCAACATGTAAGTCGTATGGAGGTTGGGGAAGCAGTTAGACTGTAGATCTGATACAATATATTATCCAGAAGAGGTTGCTTTTGACCATATATTCTCTTCTCTATCCCTGTGTGACTCATACTGAATAATCTTCTTTCTGAGATCTGCAAATTATTTCAATGAAACACACATGGAAAGGAAAATACAGGTTTATTTTACATAATGCCTCATTTAATTAAAATGTTCTAACCTACATTATAGCAGCTGACAAATGAGGAGATTTAGTGATGCTGAGGACCAGGGTGACAAAAAAGCCATGGTACCCAAGGTGCCAAGGAAAAGCGCATGTTAATTATCCAGAAATGTAAAACGTTTGGACAGAATGTATTATAATGTAGGAAAACAATAAGCTGGCTTAAATCCCTTTTTACCTAAAGCGTACATGCTTGATATTCTACTGTATTCAAATCATTCTCTGAATAAGTACACACTTCCTATATGTGAAGGAAATATCCATCACATAAAACTCATCATGATGCAGGCAAATTACTAAATGAAGATGATGCTAACGTATAAAGAAAGAAATATAACTTTAAATAACAAAACAAGGGAATAAACTGATAATTATCCAAGCCAGATGAAGAATATTGCAAGGATAATATCCTTTGTCACCCTTCACTCTCTTCTTTTTTTTTTTTTTTTTTGCGGTGCACGGGCCTCTCACCATTGTGGCCTCTCCCGTTGCTGAGCACAGGCTCTGGACGCACAGGCTCAGAGGCCATGGCTCACGGGCCCAGCAGCTCCGCGGCATGTGGGATCTTCCCAGACCGGGACAGGAACCCGTGTCCCCTGCATCAGCAGGTGGACTCTCAACCACTGCGCCACCAGGGAAGCCCCACTCTCTTCTTAAATGATTCTAAGATCCTCCAACAGCTGTAATTAAACCAATGACTCCAGGTAAGGACTCCAGCCATCTGTCCCATCACTTGGTTGTCAAAGGCTCTTGGAAGATGACGTGAACACAACTCAACTCATATCATCCCTGCAGATCCTGGTTGACCTCCTGTGTTCCCACGTCCATCCACACTGCTAACACCCGCTGAAGTCCTCCCATCAGAGGCCCCCTCCCTCTCTGTGACCTGTGTTGGCCTACAGGCAGCCGTCAGGCCCTAACGAGCCAGCCTCCCCCATCCTTCTTGGTTTCACTCACTCCATCCCTCTATCTTTACCACCATCATCCCTGCACAAGACACCAGTGCTATTAAGCAGAATGATGGGATAGTACCATACTCCTAACATGTTTCCTGAATCTATTGTTGCCTCAATCTAATTCATTCTCCACTCAGGAGTCTGAAAGCTATTTTTAAGATGGATACATGATTATGTCATGTTACAGTTCTCCTAGATTCCTGGTCATCTTAGGATAAAATTTCAGCCTCCTTGATTTGACCTAAAGACCCTGCCTGATCTAACTACTACCTGCATTTCTAGCTGCTTCTCACTACTCTAGTTCACAACTAATTTTCCTGTTCAAGGTGTTCCCATAATCATAGTCTGGGATGCTCCTTCCCTCTCCTCTATCCATTTTGCCTTTCTTATTCCTACTCATTCAAAAATCTCCACTCTTCTCAAACTAAGCCTTTTACTTATTCATCAATAAATACGTGCTTACCAGCCAGATGAGCCTTTTAACCACCTCTCCAAATAAATCAATTACTTTCTGACCTGGTGCAAAGCAGAGATTCCCCTGATTAAGATAAAGCCTCAAAGACTTGATCTTCATTAAATACTTAAGGACGAAGAGCAGACAGACCTTGCCGTACAAAATATGGAAATGTCAAGGTTCTCATCAGTCTGCTGCTCCTAATCTTCAAAGCAGTTGCCACTTAGAACTCTTGTCTGAAATAGCCACCACAGTTCCAAGGCCTTTGACAGATGCTCTCGGTCTTTAAGTGCATCAGGCTACCACCATCCTTCTGAGGTCCTGCCACCTCCATGTGACCCTGCAGGAATTCAATGATAACTTAAATTCCCAGAGGGAGCCCAGGCCTGGGGAACTCTCTAACTGTCTTTACTGTCAGTCTCCTAAAGCACTTCATCACCACCCCCTCTGCTTTCAAAAGCTGAGATTCTTGCATGAGCAGAGGGAAGAGAGGGTTTTCTCCATCTAGGCTAAGGTACAAGCAAAGAACTGGCTCTCGAATGGAATGAGGTTGGGAAAAATACCAGTGGAGTGAGATGCAAATAACATCCCAATAAAATATCCTATTCCAAGTGACTATGAGTTTTTATTGATTCCTAAAAATATATTCTAAAAATATATTAAGGTCTTCTTGACTTTGGATTAACATGTAGAGTCTCTTAAAAACTCTTTGGGTTTATAGTTTCACCCTCAGTTTGAAGATGTGCTTTAACTAGTAATGTGTATACTGACTGTGTCTTTGGCAAATCAGTATAAGGAGTGTTACTAGACTGTTTTGAAAGAACAGTGATAAATGGAGGACAAAAGAAAACACCAGGTCCACCCCTTAAAGACCCTGAGTGTGTGTGTGTGTGTGTGTGTGTGCGTGCATGCATGTGTATGCTCACACGTGTGTATTCTTTGGAAGCTAGATTCCCCACTTGAGATTTGAGGGTCTGTGTCTCAATCCATTTCCCCTGCCTACCAAGGTGGGGCTGTCTCTAGGAGGTGGGGGTCTTTTCAGAGCAGAACCATTAACATACAATTCACTATGAGACACTCTAAGGGGTTGCTGAATGATAAACATTTAGAAAATGTCTTCAGATTTAACCCCTTTGTTATCTGACCTTGGTTTGATGAATGAAGTTAGATAGATATATACATACATACATACATAGACATTTTTTAATTGCACAGTCATGGAGGGGGAAACATAAGCCTATTCCTGCTGGTCAGCAGACACATATAAAGACAGATTATTCCTTGAAACTAATTAATAGCTAATGGGGTGCAGATAAGGGAATGTTGCAAAGTGGGGTGACCTCAAGACAAGAAGGAGACATCCACCAAAAACTCCAGTTTTAACCCATTTTTGTTCAAATTGTATGACATTTGTTGTCCTCTCACTCATGTATTATTTTTGTATATTTGGATAATGTCTGCAGAAAGAACAATGTTATCTAACCAGGTAAGTTTTAATTATAATATCAGTACTACTTTCTGCCTGGTTTTACCTGTAACTTCAGGTAATCAGTGTATTTAATAGCCTCCAGCCTCCAGTCAAGTCATTTCCACACACAGATACTCAGCACACATTTTTGACTTTTTGTTTATCTTCCCTAACCGTGTTACAGTGGAATCAGAAAAACTGCTTCCACTCCTGACTCTGACACAATCAGTTCTGTCACTGAAAACATTTGAATATGTTCTAATTCTGTAAAATAAAGATAATAGTACATCCCTTATATGTGAGCCATACATATGCTGTGTGTGTGAAAGTTCTTTGTGGATTATCACATCCCCTCTAAATGTTCTTATTAATTGCAGCAAGTACATTCATGAACGACAGTCCTGTTTGTACTTCTGTGATGATATATAGTCATTTGTTTTCCTACAAAAGATGCTGGATCTCAATGTCCCAGGTGGCAGATTAGGCGTGCTGGGGGTGCTGGGAGGATGATAGGCAGCCAGCACCTGCTGCAGCCACAGAGAGTCCTGCCCTGCGTGCCCCTGCAGGGGGCTCCCGCTTAGGGCTCTGCTCAGAATGGGCTCTCAGAAGAAGCTTATTCCCATCGTTCAAAATGCAACTGAGAGATTTTTAAAAAAACTGTTGCCACAGGCAGAATACTTTTGATCACATTGTCTCACTGTGACCTAGATAGAACCGCACACACAGAAAGCTGAGAAGTTGCATTACAGCTCTGCAGACTCCACTCACAGCACATGGATGTTTACTGTCCTTTAATCCCAGTTGTCAGCTACAAATTGGTATGAATTTTGTTCTGTCTTATCCACTTAAAATTCATAAGCTGTCTACTTCCCAAAATGATTTTAAATTGCTTACAATGTGAGTCCTACATACACATGGCTATCCAGACAGAAAAGGAAAATCAAAAAATTTAATTTATTCAAGAAATCAGTCAATCATTTTTCCGGAAATATGTACGTCTAACAACTACCCATTCTTGTTTGTTTTCAGTCAACAACTAACATTTAAAATGGGTTCAGATTCTCCTTTGTAAATATTTTGAAAGTATCATAGGAACAAAAAAGTGCAAAACATATTTTAAACATTTTAAAACATATTCAGATTTCATGGCTGATGTGTCATTTCTTCCATATAAAGGTAAAAAAGACTCTTTTTAAAATATTTTAAATAATTTTTAAATTAAAGTTTGCAAATATAGTACAGAAAACTCCCATATACCCACTATCTGGCTATATATTACATAATAATGATATCTATGTCTATGTTTCCACAATACATATGTGTATAAAATTATTTTATTCTAAACCCTCTGTGAGCAAGTTGTAGACATGATGACTCATTTCTTGTAAAAACTCACCGTGCATTTCTTCAAACAGAGCAGTTCTAAAAAAAACCCCCAAAACAAACAAACAAAAAAACTAACACAGGTGCAACAGTACTATGTATTCTACAGAAATCACTGGAATTTTGACAATCTGCAAATAATGGGTTTTCCAGCAAAAGTACTCTGTCCATGATTACTTCCCTTTAGTATTTTTTGTCTGGAATAGTTTCTTAGTCTTTCTTTCCCTTTCAAGAACTTGATACCTTTGAAAGACACAAGCCACTTTTTGTGTGAAAATATTTTTCAAAATCAATTTTTATCTTAGAAAATTATAATTCAAAAAAATTATTTTTACAAATTTTACCATGATAAAATTTAATAAAAATTGCTCACGTGAAATTTTTTTTTTTTTTTTTTTTTTTTTTTTTTTTTGCGGTACGTGGGCCTCTCACTGTTGTGGCCTCTCCCGTTGCAGAGCATAGGCTCCGGACGCGCAGGCTCAGCGGCCACGGTTCACGGGCCCAGCCGCTCCGCGGCACGTGGGATCCTCCCAGACCGGGGCACGAACCCGTGTCCCCTGGATAGGCAGGCGGACTCTCAACCACTGCGCCACCAGGGAAGCCCCGTGAAATATTTTTCTTTAACATTTTATAAGTTAATCAAATGCATGCCTGAAAGGATTTGTTGTTGTTGTTGTTTACATAGGGGGTTCTCACGATTTTAGTATTATATCAATATACATTTAAGCTGAGACTACACTCAAACATAAGTTTAGAAAATGGCATTACAAAAGATTGGGAGTGAGTAGTTTAAAAAAACAAAACAAAACATGCAGGGCTGCTGTGCAGTAATAAATCAGATGTTTTCACTGCCGTAAGTTTCAGTGCAGACAAACTTCAAAACCAGTCCTCCAAAAAAGATGAAGGCATTTAATAAAATGATTTTTCTTTAGCAACATAACCTCCAAAGAGAATGTCTGATGTTCTCTGTGACTAGATTCAGATGGTGATGTATTTTTGGCAAGAATATCAAAATGTGATGCTGTATTCTTCAGAGGTCACCATGTTTGCCAGTTCTCAGGGGTGTGAGGGAACTACCTTGGGACACTTCCAGAGGCTAATTCAGGGCACTTCCTCTCAAACTCAGCTTTTAGTGACATCATGCTGGTTGTTTGAAATCAGCCCTGGTTGGGGTATTTACACACCACAGCAACTGCAATTCTAAGCCAAATCAAGTTATTTGTTCAGATGTTTGTTTTGAGAGCAGGTTTATCAGTTCACCAGTGCACAGGTGTCCTGATACTGGAGATCTTAACATGACTGCCTGAGGAAGGTGGTGTCTGCCAGGCTTCTCGACTCTTGAGTTATTTCTTTCCTCCTTTGAAGTGAATGAGGACTGGGTAGGGAGATGCACTGAGACTGTGGCTCTCTGTTCCTCACCAAAATCTCACATGTTAGTTTTAGCATTCACTGATGTTCCAATGTGAATCATTTACTGTCCTAATGGTTGCCAAATGGTGATTCCCTAATTCCATCTCCTTCTAGATTTATTAGTTTGGATTCTGCAAGGGAAGGCTTTCTCTTTCACTCATCCCATTCACACATGTATCTATTTACCTCAGTATGGATCCAAACATTTCTATTTTATACGAAATGGTTCATCATGTGTGCTTTTCCCATCAGAGCCTTGGAGTCAGCAACTCCCCAAGAAGCACTAGTTCCTTTAAGGGAGAATGGTATGGAAAGTGATATCTAGAAACCTAGAATTGGGTATAAGCTGGGTTCATGGCTACTGGGATTATTGTGTTACACCTCTCAAAAGACAGAGGTAGGAAATATGTACACACACACACAACTACATCCACACTTATATTCTCCTCTATGTCTACAGCTATACGTATGAAGACCATGAGTTCACACCAATATCTCGAATTCAAATTTGCCACAACCAGCTCCATGCCAGCCTTCCTCATTTCCATTTTTCCAACTCCCTTATCAGTCATTGAGAAAGCCAGTTCACATCATCTTCCATATGTTTACTTATGTTCTTGTTCTCATGTGTGTCCCCAACCTTCCATCTGTATCCCTACCCCTTTGCTCCACCACCTCCTTACATGGTCCCCAATTGTGCCAAACTCGTCCAACAAGCATATGAGAAAAGGAAAATCAGCCAATCTGAAGTTCATTCCCCCCACCCCCTCACACAATTAACTTCAGTGAGACACCCTGTTGGGTCCACAGGGTAATAATCCACTCTTTCTTTCCAGCTCGGGGGTCCGACAAAAGTGACCCGCTGCCTTCACATCAGCCCTCCTGCTCATGGACGACAAAACTTTCTCCTTCACACCTGCGTTTTGGTGCTCTTGTTCTAAGACTCCCAACACTAGAGAAACTGTTATGTATATAGAAGAGTCTCCTAGAGAAATGTCAGCATTGAGTGTTCTCTTGCATTTTGTCAGTGTTTGATGATTCTGATTCACAGAAACAAGGGGATTGGTGCCATCTTACCTGAAAAACTTCCTAGTCTCGGTGCAGTCACATCACCGCCATCATAAATCTCAAGAGAGTCCCAGTTCTGCTCTGTGGCAAAACTGATGACTTGAATCTACCAAACAATAATAGTAACTTAATATTTATTTTTTGCTTAATAAAATTAGACTAGTCCAATAGGGTTTTCATGAAATTAAAACTATACATGTAAGAGAAAAGCAAAACCAAAGAAAATAGATCATGGAAACATCCAAAAACTTCTACAAATAGCACTTCTGATAGATTTTATTCTAAAAATCTATCATTTTTATTTCAAATGAAGAAATATGATTAGAAACACTTTGTAGAAATGGTAAGAAAAGAGAAACAGGTTATGGTTTATGTATTTAGAATAACCAATACAAAAAGGGGGAAAAAAAGAAAGGAAAAACCCATGGACACAAGCTTTGTTTATTAGTAGACTCTGGGCTTTGAGAACTTACCTGAATTCCTGATCCCTCTGTAACTATGACCTTCCATATACAGTTTAAGTTGTTACCATATGGTTCAGGGTAGCCGGAGGATAAAATTTTACCTCTCTTTGTTATAAAAACAGAAACTAACACACCATTGTAAAGCAATTATACTCCAATAAAGATGTTAAAAAAAATTGTACCTCTCCACTGAGTGAAATTGCCACTGTAGGGGACTAAAAGACAAACCCATAATTAGTAAAAATAAAGTACAGTGAAGAACAACATTCATTTTGTACTTAGTGTTCTTTCACTGTGTGACCAGCTATTAAGAGATATTTTACATGGACTATGGTACTTTAAATGGCATTTTTAGCCAAGGTCAAATTTAGTCTGTTCTATCTCTTTTTTCTTTTTTAACATCTTTATTGGAGTATAATTGCTTTACAACGGTATGTTAGTTTCTGTTTTATAACAAAGTAAATCAGCTGTACATATACATATATCCCCATATCTCCTCCCTCTTGCGTCTCCCTCCCACCTAGTCTGTTCTCTTTTAAATGATCAATACCATAGATTATTATCTGCTATGCTGCTAAGTTTTAGGCACTGTCTAATGATGTCATCTCTGAAGTGAATTCTGTTTAGAGTAATTGATCTACTACAATTTAAGAAGTTCTGCAGAGTTTTCTATATGCAGACATGCAACTCAAAATGATATTAATGGGATTTATGAACAAATCCAGAGAGGAGAAGAGACGCTTAAAATGCACAGATGAATTCAAGTGCTAAATCATGATTGCACTGGAGGTTCTTACACAAAATGAAGTAAATAAACAATAACTAACAATGGTATTGTTATTCAGGTTGCGTTAACCTATTACTTTTCAGACTTTCATCAGCACCAGTTTATTAAAAGAGCATTACACAAGTAATATAACAAATCAACATTGTAGTGATTTTTCCCCCAAATGAAATTATGTTGTAAACCCATGGCTTGAGATGGCATAGTTAATAAGTATCGAGAAGGAAAACATGTTTCATACTTGTTAATCTGATGAGTTGTTCCATGAAACAATAATTTTTAGGGTTTGGCTGCTACTCAATTATTTCTGATAAACTGCCCTTTAAATAGGTCTGGGGCATGGATCAGTTCATGTGGACTGAAGAGCAGCTCTATAGTGCCGCTGTGAACCCGGGATGGAGGACCACGTTCAAGTTATCCCACCTTAGGGACACACGCTTACCTACGCAGCTTGGGATTGTGTCATTCCACTGAGCGAGAGCGTTGGGCACGGACTGACAGCGGATGGCCATGGAGCCCTGCAGTAGGTATCCTGGGTTACACTCAAAGCGAACGATGGAGCCTGCTGAAAACTCCAAACCAATTCTCCTCCCATATCTGGGCTCAGGGACAGAGCTGCACTGGGTGTCACTGGTCCGAGGAACAGCTAGAGGCAAGACACACAACACAACCATCTGCATGTGCATCGTGAAGCCATGATATTTCCTTGAAAATAGAATTTAAGATGAGTCTAGAAAGAATTTATGTTAATGTGGAAATTAATAATGCCTTTCACAGTCTCTGTAGTGGACGATTTAGGGAGCACTTTCACATCTACACGCATCTTCATGTCAACCCTGAGGATCACCCCGTATTCCCATTTCTGACGAGGAAAACATGGCATATGGAGAATTAGTGCTTTATGAGGACTGAGTGATATTCATGAATTTACAATTAATTAAGCACCCAGATCATTGCGCCAGGGATAATGAGATGACTAAGAACTTGTACTTATCCTCAATGACCTCAGACTGTAGTAAGAAAAGCTGTTACATAAAGAATTATTTATAAATGGCCATGGTGATTTAATAGCAAAATTAAAAATAGAACTACCATATGATCCAGCAATCCCACTTGTGGGTATTTATCTGAAGGAAATGAAATCAGTATCCTGGAGAGATATCTGCACCACCATGTACAAAACAGCATTATTTGCAATAGCCTAGCTATGGAAACAACCTCCATGTCCACCAATGGATACATAGTATAGTGCATACCTACAATGGAATGTTATTCAGCCATTTAGAAATGAAGAAAGTCCTGCCATTTGCAACAACATGGATGGACCCGTAGGACATTACGCTAAGTGGAATAAGCCTGTCACAGAAGGACAAATGCTGCATGGTCCCACGCATAAGAAGCAATTAAGAGAGAAACTTATAGAAGCAGAGAGCAGTTGGTGGCTGCCAGGAGCTAGGGGAGCGGAAAGTGCAGAGCTGCTGTTAAACAGGTTTAAAGTGTGTCATGTAAGACGCCCAGGTCCTAAAGATCTGCCACACAAAGCGGTGCCTATAGTTAATGGTGCTGGATTATGCACTGCTAACTTTAAACAATGTAATCCATTCATTTTAAACAATGATTTAAAGGATTTAACCTGAGAGGGTAAATCTCATGTTACCATAATAAAAAAAATGTTCATATACCATAGGAAAACATACAATTAAACAATTCATTCTGTACAGAAAGACTTGGGAGGGAACAGAGGGGAATGGGAGTTTGCACCACGGTCTGAGAGCAGAGCTGGTAATAAGACCCAGCAGATGGCCTCATTCCCAGGGGTCTTCCCATTGGACCAGTGATTCTCCGAGGTGGGAGGTGGGGATGGGAGAGCAGTTTGCGGCTGGAGGGAGTGCTGACACTTCCCCAGCATGTCTAATATTATAACTGTCCATTTGGAAATGAAAAAAAGAGACTATACAGCAAAGGACAAAGTTTAATAATATATTCCAGCTGGTGGGGACATCATTTGGCCTGAAGGTTGTGAGAAAGATATCGAGCAGCTCTGATGCTGACACCTGGTTGCTACCCAACCTGAGAGCTGGCTGTCCTCCTGTTGACCACACACAATCTCTGAGGCCACTGCCTGTTTGTGATCACAAGCAATACTGGGACCACTATGCAAGCCACAAAAAGAACAGAAAGTTCCCTGTCCAGGCTAACATGAATCGTGACCTCTACTAATCACAACTGCAGCCCTGTTTTGTTCCATCTACACCCGTCATAAAAACAAAGATGCCCATCGTCACAGTGAACCCCTGACAGCGGTGAATCCAAAGCAAAATCATGCTGCCTGCGGTCCTGCCCCAAGTCACCCAGCACAAGCCTGCATCCTATAACTACCTCCCACCCCGTACTTTCTTCTTGTCCCCGGGTTCTCCACGGTGTGTGGATCTTATGGTTTTTGATGCTAGGCCTGGTGGCTGAGCCTCATTCCGGTGAGATGTGTACTCACGTTGTAGATCAGAATTCACTGATAAGCAGTGAAATATCGCTATTAGATTTTTCTATTTATAAAAAGAGGCACGAGATAAAGTTTGAAAAATACTTCTGCGGCAAAGGGGTCTGCCACCCCAAACAGACTCTTTGAGAAATAGAGCCACAAGGTACGCAATTGGGAGTCTGCATTTTTGGCTTCTGTCCCTGAGTTAAAAGTCAGTTTGTGTTTATTGTCTCCAAGACCCCATTCCTCTCCGTCCTCGTGTGCCTTCATTCAAAAGGGGCCATTTTATTTAAAAATAATCCTTCTGTCTTTAAGATCCTTTCCCCAATACACTAGCATCTTGTTTTGAATTGAACCTGAACAATAACAGACACCATTTTGGTAAATTGCTTGTCAGGAAGCAATTCTATGAGAATGGAAGTCAGAGACTGTTTTGATGAAACTACGTTTCAATTCAGTGTTGAAATATTTTTTATCAGAATGCAAAAGTTAATAAAACTGTATACTGTCTAACAGCTATAGTCAATAAAATTAATGATACTACAGAATGTTCTTTTCTATAACTGAAAACAATGCAGAATATAAAATATTCTATTGTAATAAAATAAGGCTTAAAACTTATAGTTGCCATATGTTTATGTCTGAGTTTTTTGTTACAGTTGAACAGTAGCATGAGAGCAATAAATAAATAAATAAACAAATAAATAAAATGATATTCCACAATCAATTCTTGAGAATATTTTACACATATGGAGAAATATATCCAATCTTAACTGTTCAATTTGTCCTGAACCACTTGGGAAGCACCCTGTATTCTTGGCCAAGTTTCCACACTTGTCTAAGTGGCCTCAAACATAGCATTTTTCCAGGGTATCACAAATGAGGAGAAACACACCACCAAGGGTTATCTGTACACATGTCACTATTAAACCTTTATTCATGAACTTCAGAGTTGTCTATTTTCAAGGAAAATAACAATAAATAAATAATACCTGTATTTGAATGAAATGATGGAAGACAATTTTTGGAGGAAGAAGTTTGCAAAGTGAAGAAACCAATTTTAATTATCTGAGAAAATGGGACAGAGGAAACCTGGGAGATAGAGGCATCAAAACTGCATGTAATATCTGGAGGAAAATTCCATCAGTTAATCCTTGCTGATGAACTTTTTCCTTTCAGCCTGTCCTCTGGGGCTTGCCCTCACCTGGAGGTTTCAGGCCACATCAGAGAGAAATTCTATTCCGGTAGCCATTATTCTTCATCTTTCAGTAAATGCTTTGCGCAACTGTGAAGCAAAACTGAAATCAGCCCAGTGCCAAGTGGACAGGGAATGGGGTCATCCTGGAACAGAGGGTGATGAACACAGTGATTGGCTTCTCAGGCCGAGGATTGTGTTGGTTCAGAGACTGGGTAGTATTCTCTGGGACTTTCATGACACTGAAAACGGGTGACATTGTGAATATGGGGAAAAGAAGAACATAATGTGATCGAATCCTACATCACCGCAAATGCTCTAAGCTACAAATATGTGCATGCAGTTCTTTTACTGCACCTCTTTTTAGAGTAGGTGGAGTGAAAAAGAACAACAACGATAATAAAATAAACCTGAATGCAGACAAGAGTAACCTGTCCAAGTGAAGCAGTCTTTCCTATTTCATTTACAGGCAGAGGGACATATTCTATTTCTGAAAATCACTCTGTTCTTGTAGTTTAAAAATCTGATTTGACAAGCCATTACTAGTCGGTGAATTCAAGCATACATCACTGAGTTATGCACAAAACTTTATGCTCAATCTTCTCTGTAAAAAAGTATTCATTTTATAAGCTCTTGAAACAAAATGTGAGTTTCTTAGAAGTGGAAAACCAACTAAGCTGTATAATTTATGCCATCTGAGGAAACATGAGGCCTGGGGGAAAATCAGCCATGTATTTGCATGCCTAGGAAGGACCTCAAGCAAAGAAAACCTTACTGTAAATTCCTCCTACCCAAACTTAGAAAAATCATCTCCATCTTTCTAGCTCTGTTTCTGGTATCTGTTTATTTTAGGAAAACCCTGGCAGAGGACAGTCCTGATAGCTGCTGAGTCTGGGAGACTGGCAGCTGGAAGGCTAAAGGCAGGTTGCTGTGTCAGGTGAGGCTGGGAGATGAGAAGTGTGACCTGGAAAGACAAAGATGTGGCCAACTGGCATTTGTAAGTAAGTTGTGCACAGTGGGGAGGTTTGATGTAAAAGCACAGCTCCATTTTACCCTTGAAATATTCAGTAAGTCCTGCATGGCTTACTAATTTTGGTGTGAGTGAGTTATTTTGAGGGAACTAAAAGGCAGGTTGAATTCTACATTGAAACACACAAGAAAAATAGACTATCTGTGGAAATAGCAGGCATAAATGTAAGACAATTACAAATAGTAGTATATTGATGAGATGTTGTCAACCACCATGTTTAACACAGACACATTCAGTCGTGTGCACAGATGGAGCAGAGTGGCAGAGGGTAGTGTAGACTGTTTTCATAAGTGAGGATGTGCCTCAGAGTAAGCAGGAAACGAGAAAAGAATACTTGCTCTGCCTTTGTTGGTCTCACATAGCTTGTTTCTTGTGTTGATTCCAGTGTTAACAAGGTTGATTCTAGTATTAAAAGGTGTGTATTTGGGGCCAGAAAAAGTCTCTAAGTGCAACATAACTACTTCACAGAGTAGAATCAAAAGGACTTTAATGAGAGTGGCTTTCGTGTACCAAGAGGATGCTGGACCTTTCTCCAGCCCCGGCAGGGGTCACAGCGGTGGTCCTTGATGGCCACTAGTTGGTGGGCCAGACTGCAATGACCACAGTAGCCATGAGCAGCAATAAAACCAGCGTTATCATCCCCCTGAGAACCCACACTCACATTCTTGACTTTATTCACCATCCTAGAGACAGTGTTCGTAAGGGGACCCCCACCAGGGGTGTGGAGAGACAGTGCTGAACTTGTTAAGAAATAGTAGGTGAGTCTCCAACACGGCGGATTTCTGAGGACTATTTGGCTTTTATATTTGCATTGACCTAGAAAATCTTGACATTAGGGGCAGTATATTTTCTATGGAGTGACAAAGAGCATTAAAACCTGTAGAACCACATTTACTGATCGCAGGTTCTGCCAGTCTCATGGTCCCAGAGCTTAGGAAGAGGAGGGGCAGCTATGGGAATCCCCACCACGGACATTCAGGGAATTCCCGGGTGCTAGCGAGTGGGGATGGTGGGGGGGCGTTCTCCTGGATGCGTAAAAGGAAATCTAAAACATTCTGAACACGTTCGTGTTTAAAGGCAAGCACTGTACTCCTCCTAAGTGTTCAATGAGATGTTACAGTGTCCAGAAGTGACTGTTAGAATGATTACAGGGACTCTCGCTCCAGGAGGACGCACTGTGGTGTGAAGGGTCACCTCGTTAGCCTTCTTGGGTGCCCATGTCCTCATGCACCCTCTTACCTCCCTCTCTTCTCAATGTATCCTTCTACTCCAAAGCAGCATGGAAAGCAAACAAGCAAATACAACCCAGCAGAGACATAAAAGTTACAATACTTTGTAAAAAAAAAAAAAAAGTCCTCTATGCTTCCATTTCTTCACCAGATCAGAGGGGCAGCAACATCCTCACCACCACCATCTCCGTGTTGTTCACCAGGACGACGAGGAGGTTCAGGAGCTGCCTGGGTCATGCACTACGGGCTTTTTGTACCTGACACCTGCACTCATTCTCCACCGAAGTCTGAACAGCTCTTTAGAAACTAACACACCATTGTGAAGCAATTATACTCCAATAAAGTTGTAAAAATAAATAAATAAATACAAATAAAAAATATTTTTAAAATTAAAAAACAAACAAACAAAAAAAACAGAACTGTCTGTGAACAAGGGTTACACAGCCCATAGCCATGCAAGTCAGAAAGTCCCTGCACAATTAAGCTTTAATAACTTATAGAGGAATGGAGTCATAAGTGGTATGTGAAAGCACTATTCAGAAAGTTTTTACACAATAGAGTTCAAATAATTTCTAGGCTTCCACTAAACTACTATCTTTCAGAAGGCCACGTTCAATTTAACTTTTGAGATGTACTGAAAACTTTCCCAGGTGCTCCTGGGTGATTCATAAATTGCATTTATGATCCTAGTTCTTTAGATCTGAAGGATTTGGCTTTGATAAAAAGACATCCATTTTTGCATAAACTCTCTGTAGGAACAAAGCAAGATAAGGAGATATATTGGAACTTTAGAAGAAATATTGAGTATGTTAGAGACATATTCTTAAGTGCAAGGAAAATATATTCCTTCTATAAATAATTTCCTTTGCACTTTTATGTATGTTATACATTTTAATGATAATATGTTGCTTTAAAACAAGAAATATAATTTTTTTTTTTCTTTTTGCGGTATGTGGGCCTCTCACTGTTGTGGCCTCTCCCGTTGCGGAGCACAGGCTCCGGACGCGCAGGCCCAGCGGCCATGGCTCACGGGCCCAGCCGCTCCGCGGCATATGGGATCCTCCCAGACCGGGGCACGAACCCGTATCCCCTGCATCGGCAGGCGGACTCTTAACCACTGCGCCACCAGGGAGGCCCAAGAAATATAATTTTAAAAACCATGACTTCTGAAGATAACATGTGCAAATAGGACAGACATAGGGTCATGTGCTTCAGATATTTTATTTGATAATCTGATCAATTTTCTAATCTTCATCAAAAATTAAAGGCAGTCCCTAATTGAGACAGACAATGCCAGGAACTTGAAGTTTTCCAGGACAAAAAAAATGTACTTAAACCAATCGTCCAGTTTCCTTAGAGGTCACAACAACTTACTTTGGTTTGTGAATCTGCTTCTGCAAAGTAACATAGAATTTATTTAAAGAAAATGAGAAGAGGGTGAGAGGTGAGTTGCCTAAACTGGACCCTCTCCTATAAAATTCATTTTAAAAAATACTGGTTTAATTATTTATATTTTAACAAAGGTTTAATTAGAACAATGTAACTCATTTTAACATAATAGTATCATCACCCAAGCAATTGCTCCTTAAACTAGATTAGAGATATTTTTCCTCCTACTTGCCCATCAAGCATCATTCTCTTTCTGTAACTTTTAAATCATCTTATTGCCCAACACTGAAGGGTTTTTATCGTGAAATATTTTGAGGCCATACATTTCACAGTGTGCGATTATCAAAAATCATTTATGAATGATATGACAGATTGTTACTCTCTATAATTTTATGAAAAACATGATGTTGTCAAGCATGTTTCCTGGAGAAGTCTTTATTAAAGGAAAGAAACCATTGCCAGGAAGTGATTCTCCTCCACTTCTGAAGAAAATGTTCAAGAGCGGCCTGTAATCTATCTAGCCTCCAGCAAAATTGAGACCTAGAAAAGCTAAGTATTCTTAGTTAGCTTATCGCTGAACATGACAACCTCTTTCCCCTCTCAGCTGTACAGTCATCGCAAGTCAGATCCAGAGTCAGGCTCTGTGCCTCTGAAAGTGGATGGACAGTCCATAGGGTGTTTTTTCAAATTCATGCAAACTGAAGGTGAATTAGAAACAGGGAAAAAAACTGCATTGTTCAGAAACTTTGTATAATCCCAAGCATTTTGAATAAGTTCCAAATTCAAAAATAATTATAAAGGGGTGAAAGTGCCTAAAGTTAATAGAATACAAGCAAAATAAAAGAGGTATTTCAAGGGATAGAAACATGGAAGGTATTTTGGGTTTAGTTTGATTTTGTTACATTTCCTTGACAATTAGTTCTTACAGTAAGATTTGAAATTGTACCATGCGTTTTAAGTGTATTTCATTAAGACAGTTACTAAAATCTATTATGAAATATTTTACTTAATTTTGACTAGGTTAGGCGAAATAATACATTTGAAATCATTTTGCAAATTGTGTTGCACTATACTAAGGTAATCTAATCAATATATTTTTGTCATCATGCCAGATAATCAAAGCGTTATTGTATCTTTGTCTTAGAAGTATCACATTTAATTGTCAAAAGAAAAAACTTTAGGGCTTCCC
This sequence comes from Mesoplodon densirostris, assembly GCF_025265405.1. Lineage (NCBI taxonomy): Eukaryota > Metazoa > Chordata > Mammalia > Artiodactyla > Ziphiidae > Mesoplodon > Mesoplodon densirostris. Next base: position 3,078,130 of record NW_026778236.1, on the reverse strand, counting down.
TGGTGGCGCAGTGGTTGAGAGTCCGCCTGCCGATGCAGGGGACACGGGTTCGTTCTCCGGTCTGGGAAGATCCCACATGCCGCGGAGCGGTTGGGTCCGTGCGCCATGGCCGCTGAGCCTGCGCATCCGGAGCCTGTGCTCCGCAACGGGAGAGGCCACAGCAGTGAGAAGCCCGCGTACCGCAAAAACAAACAAACAAACAAACAAACAAAAAAAAAAGAAAAAACTTTAATGTTTTTATTAAATAATTTCATTCTAAATACACGGATATCCTCAAATTCTTAAATATTAAGAAAAAGTGCAACTCAGATGTTTTGGTGCTGAAAGCAGTGGTAGGAGCAGTGTGTGGAGCTGGGAGGAGGTGGCAGAGACGAACCTTGATAGACGAAGTGGAAACCCCGCGCAGGCGCCCCACTCTTCGCACTGAGTCAGAGCAGAATCTGATTGGATGTGGCCAAAGGCAACGTTTCACCTGGAGGGAAAAACAGACAGAGATAACACGCAGGATCCATTCAGTGCATGGCCTGTGGTGGACATTGTTTGGGAAAGTAATCATTAACTTGGAATTGCACTTTTACTTTTGAACTGTCATAAAACTTTGTTTTGGCGTGTAGAACCCAAACACATTGCTTCTACAAAGATTTAAAAACTCTGTTCTTGCCTTGACATTCCATTAAAATGTTGTTTTCATTGTTATCTCCTTTACGCTTCTTTTGAAGGAAGCACTAATATAGGCCAATTAGCTGATAATGTTGGAAACAGAAGTGGGTGAATCATTGACTCAAAATCAAAATTGACAGTTACTTGCTAGGATTTTACTCAGAATTAAGAAAATGTCTCAGAATCCAAAGCTGGTTTAAAAAAAAAATAAAGAACTCAGAAACAAACAAAAAACCTGTGAAATGTATTTTTCAGCTCTTAATGTGCAGGAATGGTCTCGAGTACTCTGAAGGGCATGTGAATCGCTTAAGCTTTTCAGAGGTGAATTTGTCAGGATGTATCAGTATTTTAAATGTGTATCTTCTGATGCATTTCTGGACATTACATCATTGGACATTGGTCTTAACAGGACATAGGTCTTAAGACCTGTGGTTAGTAATACTGAGAAACTGGAAATAACCGAATCTTAGCCTTGGTTGATCAAGGCTATGACGCAGGAGTATGGCTTGATGTTGTGTTACTAAATGATGACAATGTAGCAGTGGTACGAACTAGGGCCATGGCATCCATGAGGGATTGGGGTAAATAAACTCCTTCATTAACCCATCTGAATACTATTCAGCAAACGGTGTTTGGTATATATTCATATTTGTTGATAGGGAAAGACCTCTACATGTGCTTTTAAATGAATGTATGGGATAAAAATTAAATTGTGAAAAATATCCCATGTTTTATGAAGTCCCACGTATGTTTACATGCATATATAGGAGCACATGTGAATGCATGTATGTGTATACACATCTGCACCTTTATAGATGTGTGACTGTGGTGTATCTCCACATGTACACATTTAAAAGTTTAGAATGATTCAGACCAAAATGTCAATAGTGTTTATCTTCAGGAAGATTATGACACTTAGAATAGAAAGTAAAATAACACGATAGTTTATTACCCCTTTTTTCTGACACGTTTATTTTTGACTGAGATGGATATTATATTTTCCACAATCTTAGTAAGCAAAATGATAAAGACAGGTGGTTTTATATGTGGGATAAAAATACATTTGAAATTTTACATTGAAAATAAGATTTTACTAAACAAGCAAGTTCAAAGATGATTAAATTTCTCCTTCACAAATGAAAATAAAAATAGATGAGTTTAAAATTAATTACCCTGGCTGTGTAACTAGAATTAAAGACAAAATTCATTGAAATTTTACCTGAATGAGACCCAGAGAGTGAGCTGAGAAGTCTGGCCTGAGGGTGCGTTCTGTCAAACAGTTCTGTCAGGTCATTCAGTGCTGTCTGGAAATAGGCAAACTGCCCAAATACCACTGAAAATAGAGGGGGTGGGTCGGCACAAAATGCTTTTTTTAAATGAAAGAAATGAAAATGGTGACCATACTAAGTGTTTATTGATACCTCCAAAATATCATGATCCTAAGGATCCTGTAAAGAAACTTAGCTTATTTTCTCTGCTTTCTGATAGTTTTTTATTGCTTAAACAATTTTATTTTGCTTCTTGATCTTTTGGTACTTAATAAAAGGAATAAAATTACTGTTCCATGTACAGTTTGAACATTAAATGAAGACTGTTTTTTTCTTATAATACTATGTTAGGATAGTAGAAAAATAGCCATAAGGTTGTCCTATTTTTTTAAGAGTAATTAATGACATTTTTTTCAGTGAACAGTAGGTATGGAATCAAGATACCCGTTGGTTTTTAAAGCATTTAATTAGTTGGGAAATTTAAAATTCTTCACCTATGATTATGACAGTGCTAAATTCATATGAACTCACCACAATTTATACATGATTCAGCAACATATTATAGCAATTTCTGACTTGTTTTACTCTACAGTTTATATATCTTACAGGTTACGTAAATTTCAAGAACACACTTCCTCCAAGTAAAACATCGCAAGTATTTTACTACTTCAAATTTAATCATTTTTATATTCAAATGCATAATATATAGGGCCTTTACAGTATTTAGAAAAACTTGTGATTTAGTGTCCATTTACAAGCAACGATCAACAATTATCCACGTGTAAGGTTTAAACTAAAATCATTCTAAATCATTCTGAACAAGAAATGGAGGTGTATGTATCAGTTATACATGAAAGAATTAATCTATGTGTTGGCAAAATGGAGGAAAATCTAACTATAGCAGCTGGTGTGTATTTATATTATATTGTATTACATTATATCATATATGTGGCATATATTCTATTACATATATGTATTACATATAGTGCACATATACATGCATGTGTAATATATTACACATATATGTAAGAGAATATATGCATATATATATATATATAGTACTTTAAGATTTTATAACCTCCTAGAGAAGCACAATTAAAGGAAGCATGTGAGCAAGGTGAATTTCCCAGTGGCTGAAGTGCTCTGAACACAGGCGCTAGAAAGAAGGACGGAACTTTCTTCTGGATCCCATGAGGGAGGCTCCTGCGTGCACAGCCCTCCCTTCACTGTCCCCCCACCTCAGCATTTAGTCTTCATCTTGCTTGAGTCTCGTTTGTAGGAGAAAAGTGAATCTCACACACATAATTCCTACCTTCTTTTCAAGAAATGTTTAGAAAGCATAAGCTTTATATTGGACACTAAGAATGAAGGGCCGATCATGATAGAAACTTTGTCCCAGGAACATCACATGCTAAGGTCTGCGGTAGTTCCCACAACAAATACAGAGCCAGAGTGTGGGTGTCGGGAAGGAAGAGGGGCCTGAATAGCAGACATCTGCCAAGGGCCATAGCTGGTCAAGGAAGGCTGTTCCTGCAGCTGGAAGACAGGGGATGAGAAAGTGCAGGCGAAGGGCGTGGGCGGTGTAGGGAGGGAGGGGTGGTTTCCAGCTGTGGAGACAAAGATGTTTCATGGGGGAGAGAGCATTCCAGCTTCAGCCTTAAGGAATGGGAAAGGAAACCCTTTTTGTTTAAGAATGGGACACAAGGGGTTACTTCAGCAAGCGAACAAAAGGAGCAGTATTTGGCAGGTGAACGTCTGTTTTGCTAACATTCAGTGGATAAAGGGGGTGGGGGAGGGACTGGGGAGCAAGGCCACGCAGCCTGAGACTTCAGAGCCCAGAAGGCCAGGAAACGTGTGGATTTTGCTCTGGGGGCAAAAGGAGTGAGTGAAAACGTATATCAAGGTGTTTTCATGAACAGATTTTTGTTTTAGAAAGGATACTCTGGTGATGCTTTTGGATGAAAATAGGGAGAAAATTAGGATATCTGATGACCTGTCTTCCATGACACTTCCCATTTAGAACCTGTGTAAGAAGCCCCTTCCCACAATAGGGACAGTCACCCCATCCCATAATATTTGCTGGGCATCTCAGGCACCCAAAGAGTATTTTACTCATCTTAGCACTTATCAAAATCATTGAATTAATTGTTAACTGGTTGATTCACTTCTCAGAAAAGAGTAAGGAAGAGGGGAAAAAAATAATAGATAAGGTAGTATAGGTTTTTATTAAGGATTCTTTATAACTATTTTATTCCAGACTAAAGTTTTCTGCCCAGATAGAATATGATAAATTTATGCCATTAAACCTATTATATCGGGAAATTATTATCAATATTTAGGATAGGAGTGTAACTTTTTTCTGCTGAAAAGTCATAATTGTGTTGTTACAACTCAATAAAAAAAAGTTACAACTCAATAAAATTTTATAATAAACTCTGGCTGCTACATTCTATTGTGATAATTATATTTTGTCAAGTATCCATGAATAAAAATAAAAGGAATATTCATGGGAAAATAATTGGAGGAATGTTGTTGGGAATTTAGGTGAAAAAATGTATTAACAGAGGCTAAATAAGGGACTTTAGAGGCATTGGTCCAGCATAAAGACTGGAAGTCTAGGACTTATTCTAAATTTTACTGTCCACTTTTTTATAACAAAATAAATATTTTGAAGCCCAGTCTTTCAGTTTTTAAATGAGATTGATATTTTCCATTTGCTCATAAAGTGGACCCACTCTCTGCCTTTTGGGAAGCTGTTCCCTCTGCCTCTGCCTTGGTTTCCATGTTCACATCCATCACTCTCCAAGTCCCAGGCACATGCTCTTCTTATCATGGCAAGATGATACAAGGAAAGCCTTGCCTGAAAACTCAACCATCCTTGAGAACTGGCTAGTAGAAGCTGGAAACTAGAAAGTAGAAGCTAAACGATTTGACTTAAGAGACTAAGCAAGTTGCATCACACAGTTCATGAAGAGCCGGTGATCTAAAATACCAAATGCTGAAATAAGTGCCTGGGGGGAGGTTTTCATCTGATTTTAAGAAGGCTGTGATTAATATAACAGAAGTTCATAGAAATCATTTGTCTCCCATATGCAAGTTTCTTAAGCAGAAATTAACTTTCTTGTCATATAATTGTATTTTAAAAATGTTTTCCCTCAAACAGAATCTAACCTTAGAATTTTTATCTGTTTTATTTCTATGAATGGATGGCTGCTATTTTGGGTGTATAGAAAAAAACCTTGACTATGTTGGGTTCTAAATTTTACTGTTGGGAAAAAGGAACTATTCCATAAAATTATAAAACCTACTATCTGGATGACTCCAGGAAAGAATTCAACTCAAAAATATTTTCCTGGTCAAGAGTGAGAGGGAAGATGTGGGGATCCGGTGTTGAGTAAACCACCAGGAAACCACCACAGAAGGACCTTCTAGAAATGAAGCCATTCCAGAAAACTGGCTCAGGTTGGAAGCAAAGTTTAGGAGGGAAACCAGGATGCCAGGTTTGGAGGGGTCAGATAGGACTCTGCCTGCTTTTACATCTCCTGTCACTCAAAGGTGTGTTCACTGATCCAGTGATTTCCAGCATAATCAATAACCAAATATATGTGCCAATACCCCACAGGCTGATCAGTGTTCCCCTGGCTCACATGTGAGGCTGCAATCCTCCTCTACACACTAAACAACCAAAGGAGAAATGCTTTTTTCTAACAGAAAACAAAGGCAACATTTATTCTCTCTGATTATTCTGGATCAGAATCTGAGAAGGAAATTGAAGCATTTTATATCACACTGATAAAATAATTGTAGTGGGGCTTCCCTGGTGGCGCAGTGGTTGAGAGTCCGCCTGCCGATGCAGGGGACACAGGTTTGTGTCCTGGTCTGGGAAGATCCCACATGCCGTGGAGCGACTGGGCCCGTGAGCCATGGCCGCTGAGCCTGCGCGTCCGGAGCCTGTGCTCCGCAATGGGAGAGGCCACAACAGTGAGAGGCCCGCATACCGCAAAAAACAAAGAAACAAACGAAACGAAACGAAACAAAACAAAATGACTTTACATTGCTATTCAAAGTAAAATAAAAAGAAAAACAAAGACTGACCAGGTGAGAATAAAAGTAATTCAACTTTAGAGGAACACCTAATATTATTTTTAAGAACATTCTCAGACATGCTAAAATAATAATGAAAACAATTGTCATGATAATAAAAACAGGTCCAATAAAGAAAAATTCTTAAGTTATCAATATGTCAAAAGCCTACCAGAACTTTCCAGTTGCTATCAACCATCATATTAAGAGATACAAAGATTATTTCAGTTTTCTATTGTCTTTATATTACTAAGGGACTAAAAAAAAAAGTAATGTTTACTTTTAGTTTTTGTTGTGTTTTCATCATAGATTCAGCTCAAGAGTGACATGTATAGTTACTAGTGGGTGTGGGGTCTCTTCCTATAAGTTCCATTGAAAGCTGAAGTAACCCAAAACTACAAAGTTAGGGCAGGTACATTGATGAGGTGTAATATGCACAGTTCAGAGAGATAGAGAGTGTGTGTGTGTGTGTTTATTTTCCCTCTGATCATCTTTTTACTCTCAGCATTGCTCTTGCTAAGAAAATAGAAAAATACTGTAGCCTGGATATTCAAAATACTATTGTTAAACATCTTTTTTTTTTTTTTTTTTTTTTTTTTTGCGGTATGCGGGCCTCTCACTGTTGTGGCCTCCCCCGTTGCGGAGCACAGGCTCCGGACGCGCAGGCTCCGGACGCGCAGGCTCAGCGGCCATGGCTCACGGGCCCAGCCGCTCCGCGGCATATGGGATCCTCCCAGACCGGGGCACGAACCCGTATCCCCTGCATCGGCAGGCGGACTCTCAACCACTTGCGCCACCAGGGAGGCCCTAAACATCTTAAGATAGACTTTCAACTAAATCCCAGTTTCGGGATTAAATTGCGAATACTTCAATTCCTCATATTTTTACTTAAAAAAGAGGTCTACGTCTGCTCAGCTACTTAGGACACTATCCATAGAAGTGACGCCGACTGCACCTCAGCTGTGCCCTTTGTGCCCTGACTTCATGCCTTCTTATCCTAGATACACATTCTCTGATCTGAAATCAGAATTATTTTTCAGTATTTGAGAAAGTTTATATTTCTATAGCTTACTTCTTCTTAATGTGACAGTTTTCAAGCATTAAAAAGAATAGCAATTGGGGTAACGTGTCAAATATTTTGAAAGTTAAGTAGCACGTTGTTAAGTCCTAATTGATGGATGCGACTTCCTCCAGGATTAATGAAGCTGTTCAGAATGCTGATGCTAGTGTCAAAGCACCTCATTGATGATTTGGCAGGAGACTTCCCAGGTCCAGCTTTGTGCAGCTGGAAAACTGAAGTCATACTCTAAAAGTCAAAGGAAGACAGCTTAAATACCTGACAGTTATAATCTATTTATGATCAACTAGTAGAGATTTCTCTTAACTAAGCTAAGAGCAGCCTTCATGCTGATGACTTAACTCAGAATAATTTTATCACCCTAAAACACTTACCATGGCTTTTTTTACAATCTTAAAATAGAAAAAAAATTTTTTCACTTTTAGATAGAGGAAATTTATGTAAGTTAAATTGCAAAGCTCAAGGTTTTCAGTGAAATTCTGGGAGCCTCTTTCCATCAGTTTAGATATGCCACTTAATTTTAAGAAGATTAGCCAAATAAATTCAACCAGTTTATGTCAGAACTATAATTTTTCTTAAATACTCAGAAGTTCAAATTTTTAAAAATAAGTACAAATGAAGAATGGAAATCTATTTTCTTTTACACATATAAAATTTAAGCACATCAATTTGCAAATATCCCTTTTCTATTAAAGAGTTTATCTATTTCAAAGTTTAAACAACAAGCATAAATGAAAAGTGGAAATAAATCTTAACTGAGCTAATATTTTGATGCCCAAATGATCAAACAGAAATATTATCAAGCAGAAATCTTATATCTTCTGATATATTTGTTCAAGTATAATTACAAAAATTTGTTAATGGGTAGGATGAAAGATCATTACTTTATGATAATAAAAAACACTAAAAAATAAAAAGGATGAAAGAAAACAAACATGGCATTTTAGTTCCTCTGCTACCTTGATAAGTTGCACTATGCTTATACATTTTCCCCCAGATTTAAAGATAAGCACACAAACTGCATAACATAGTTCAAACACAACCAAACATTTGTGAAATTGAGAAAAATATATACAGAATTTTCATTTAATTCTTAATAATTACTCTGTCCATGTTACTGTGTTAACCTGAGAAATAGGCATGGTCTTTGTCATGTTAGAAATTCTTTTATATTAATGTGATAAGAGAAGGAAAACAAATATGCTGTTACTCTTTGGTAACTGATTAAACAGATCATTTCCTAAATGAAAAAAGACTTGCAACAGTATTCATTGCAGATGGTAACAAGAAACTAACTCATCCATTTGGTTAATTGGAGTATATGTCTCATATATAAAGCTAACAAAACACAATAAAATTTGAATGTAAACCAAAAACAACGTTAAGTATATAAAAGTCATTCCTACCCATGAAAGAGACTCCAGGCTGTTTCCATTTCTGTTCTAATTCAATAGGAAACCTCAATGAACAAAAAATGTAGGCAACAGAAAGAAAAATTATATCATGAATTTAAAACAAACTAGCCCAAAATACATCCCTTAATATATGAACTATAAAAATGTTTAAAATATAGCAACATTCACTTAGTTTAATTGGTGACCTGAGTGATCCACAGGCATTAATTAAGCACAAAATGTGCTGTTCTCCTTGAGATATCCAAAATAAACTATGGGAGAGGACATTTCTGTTTAGTGATTTGGAATTTTTTGTTTTATTTAAATTGAAATAAATAACTTAAGGAAAAATCAGTGTTGTATGTTTTATGCACATAAATGTGATGAGTGGTTAACAGAAACTATGCTTGAGCTCATGGGTCTTCAGATACGGAAAAAAAATCTCCAATTTAAAATTAGATTATCTATTGCCTAAATGTGACCTCATTTTTCTCGTTTAGCCTATGGCTAAAGAATTTATCATCATCCCCCATAAGTTCAAAGTATGTCTGAATTTAATACAGTGCACACTTCTAAGGATGTCATTTTGAGGTGACTCTAGTGAATGTATGAGAACGCTCTTCTAACCCCCCAGAGAGGAGCGCTGTGATGCCGCCGACTCAAAGCTTACTGTAACGTTTACACAGACACAAAGTCATCATCTGGACGCCCCACACAGTCACGTGGGCCCTTCACCATTCTCCCCTCGCACGAACCTCCTGGAATCCGAGAAGCAGCGATAGGTATTTCCCTGCGTTTATTGCTAGAGGATAAAATATGTTAAGACTAAGAAGACTTCAATTTTCACTGGAAATTGTTTTGGCTCTTCCCTGATTTATTCATTCCCTCTGAAAACGTGTGTGAAGTTCCCTGTCTGTGCCAACCTTCAGTACTGCAGGGCTGGAGGACTGGGTTCCTGAATGGAAAATCTCTCTCAGGGTCATAAGACAAACCCAGAAACACAGAGATGCCAGAGCAACGCAGGGAATCAAGTCTGTTCGCCTGTGTTGTCTGCTCGGATTTTTCACGTACTAATTTTCTGAAGCGCCACTTTGGTCGGAAGTTACAAGAAGCATCAGAGCCATCCTGAGGAAAAGATGTTTATTTCATCAGTTCCGTGTATTTAACTAAACCAGTCCTTGAGTTCATCCTAAAGTAAGCTTGGAATCAATTTTTCTGTCACAAACCACAGGATTTTACTGTCTCCTTTTTAAGGTGTATCATACAGTCTGGAGTTTTTGTCTGTGATGGGTCCCACGAAGCTACCCACCAGACACAGAACCTGGAGGATGGCCCAGAAGTCTGTGTTCAGACCCCTCCTCTCAGCACACCCTCCCAATGGCAACTACAACCTGACTCCTGTCACTGTAGGATGGCATTGCCTGTTCTTGAAGGTTGACCTTATCCTCTCATAGGTGCTTTTATTAATTTAACGTATATGAGGAATTACAAACTATTGGTGTTTGGGGGGAAATGACGCATCCTTATATATGTAACATATGTATATGTATGTGTACATACGTAGAGAGAGGCAGAGACAGAGACACAGAGGGAGATACACACACACACACACAGAGAAAGGCAGAGAAATAGAGAAAGACAGAGAGCAAGAGGGAGAGACAGAGACAGAGACAGAAGCAGAGAGACAGAGACCACCTAGAGACTGGTAATTTGCATCTCTACACAAAAACAGCAGTTAGAAATGCCAAACGATCTAAGTGAGAGAAAAATATCTCGCCTTCCAGAAAGCTGTGAGAATGGCTAATCCACTGGGTAAATTAAATGACCAAGGAAGGTCAAGTTCTTATCCCACGTTGCACTGCGGTTTCCCCACCAGTGATGAGGGGATGCAGGACTGAAGTGCAAACTGTCTCCAAAATAAGAGTGCAAATTCCAGAGGGAAGTTACCCCTGAAGGAAACAACGGTTCCATATGTACTATTGCAGGAGGGCAAGACGCGGTTCCAGGCAAGTTTTCCATCCGCTCCGATCACAGAAGTGATGGAAGATGGATCAGCGATCTTGTAGCCAGAGTCACACTGGTACGTGACAGTTGAGCCAAGTTTGAAGTCCGTCCCAATCCTTGTCCCATTTATTATGTTTCCAGGGCCAAAACAGGCTTCCCGTGGTTTCTCTGCAGAAGACATGAAGGTAAACCCTATGAGGGCAGGAATTTTATTTTATTTTTGTTGTTGTTGTCAGTTGTTTATATTTTTAGTACCGAGAACAGTGTCCAGCATATAAAAAATGCTCAAAAAAACTGACTAATTGACCAAGTTGTCAATTAATGTTCAAGTTAATAATTATCATAGAATAATAGAAAAAACTCCTTTCAATAAAATTATTTCTTATTTTTCAAATGACAATTCACTACAGAATTGCTGTTGAGGTTGATTTCCTGACTTTTGTACTTAATTCACGAAATCACAGCACATTTTAGGAAGAGATGGGAGAATTCAGCTTCTCAAAAGGAAATTGATTTAATTCATGTAAATTAAGAGTGATTTCTCATGCTGGTGAGATAATCATGGAAAGAAGTTCTGATCTTTTACGACTCTAAGTCAATGAAGCCACACTTAGCTGGAAAGCACATTTCCTGATCCATAAGGGTCAAGCCCTGTGTCTGGGATGTAATAATTGCTCAACACAGTTCTATTCTAATTCTAATAACTGCTCAAAGGAACTGAGGGCATGTTATGTATCAGGCGCTGAGCTGGGTACACTGCATGTTTTTCATTCAAATCTTCACCCCACCTCTGTAACGTGAGGATGATCTGTGGCCCCATTCTACAGTTTGAGAATCTGAAGCTCAAGAGTGGTTAAATAACTTTCACAAAAACGCACTGCAGAGATCTGTCCAGCTGTGGGGGCCACTAAAGGAGGCATTTGCTAAAAGCCTCTCTTTTCCCAGATATAAATACAAAGCTCCCTTCTTTCTCACAGTCCTGTAGCTGTGTGGGTAGTTCCACTTATGTTCTGGTAGCCTTAACATTGTAAATGTCATATTTCAGCAGACCTTCCAAATGTCTCTAAATCATGCATCTATATCTCCTTCTGTTGTGTGCAATTCCATCATTTGAATTGCTTTCTGTTTGTGCTTGTCAACGTCCTTCACTCCATCAGCAAAGCCCCTTGTAATGTCAGAAGGCTCTGAATTGAATTTTACAGATCTTCAAGGGATCAATATAGATGTCATACTGAAATGTTTTTCTTCACTTTTCGGCCTAAAGTTAAGAAAATGCTATTTGTCATGAATGTTATTCATGAATGGGGTTATTAATATCAATATAGGCTCAAGGATAACTTGAATGGATAAAATAAATATGTTTCAGTTCTTTCTATTTGGCTTGACAATCTTTGCCCCAGGGTTAAGCAAACACATAAAAAAATCTCTGTAAAGTATAAGTGGAAGCCTGCATTTTACCTTTTTGGGGGTTGTGATCAATGGATTTTGTTCCTTTTTAAGCAATTTCCCTTCCTGAGTGTCTACTTATGGCCAATGAGTAAATCCACACAGTAGTGTTAGGAAGAAGATGCTCCTGGGAGATTGAGGCAGGTGAGCCGGTAAAGGGTAAAGATGCAACGAGCTCTGAAAACTACATCCTACAACCTCTTAGGAATGGATAACAAACAGTGGAAGAGGGAAAAGCACAAACTTTGTTACGTCTGGCAGGACGGAGAAGAGGCCTGTTTAAATTGAGTATTTATTCAATAACTCTCATTATATTTTTAATGACCTATGTGTCAACATCAGCCAAACAGAGATCTCTTTGGCAACTGTTGGACTAATGATTATAACCAGCTATTAGAATATTTTTATTTACATACTTTGGTTCAAGTGCAACATAAATATATAAACATTATACTATCATGTGTATCGGACATGCTATATTATCATATATATCATATATCATATATTATCATATACCATCTGTTATATATTATCATACATCATATATATCATATGCCTTGTATAATATATTATCATATATATCATGAATATATTATATCATATATATCAATTGTGGAAACCCCTCCAGGTCCTCTATTTTTGCTCTGGTTAGAGACTCACAGCAATAGTCGTGTTGGGACCAACACTCTCTAATCACTTTACTGAAAACCAATTTGGAAATTTCAAGGAGTAGGGGACATTCTGATAATTCTTTAATGCTGCCTTAGATCCCATAGAGAACACAGACTGTTTATTTTAAGCAAATAAGGGACGAATAAATAAAACTGTGGGCACGAGAACACTCCTTCCATCAGATGTCGTTTACTCTGTCATCCAACAGAATGTATTGTCTAATAAATACAAGCACTGGTCTAGGGCATATATTTTTCTCCTATAAAATGATGGAGAAAGGGCTTCCCTGGTGGCACAGAGGTTAAGAATCCACTTAATGCAGGGGATACGGGTTCGAGCCCTGGTCCGGCGAGGTTCCACATGCTGTGGAGCAACTAAGCCCGTGCACCACAACTACTGAGCCTGCACTCTAGAGCCTGCGAGCCACAACTACTGAGCCCACGAGCCATAACTACTGAAGCCTGCATGCCTAGAGCCCGTGCTCCACAACAAGAGAAGCTACCGCAGTGAGAAGACCACACACCACAACGAAGAGTAGCCCCCGCTCGCCACAACTAGAGAAAGCCCACAGGCAGCAATGAAGACCCAACACAGCCAAAAATAAAATAACTAAAATTATATTTTAAAAAATGATGGAGAAAAAAATACATGCCTGCTGCCTCATCAGCCTTTTTGATCACTTTTTGTTATACTGTCTGTTGGTTTAGTGTACTGTCTGGTTAAATACCACTCCCATGATTTTCTGCTCTGTGTTGCAAATTGAGACCTTTGATGGTCAGTTTTTCTTCATTTCTCCAAATGCACTGCATCAAAACTTTTAGTTGCATTTACTCAGTTGTCAGTTCAGGATGTTTGGTGATAACTCATGGCATGCTTTTTGTTTAAGAGTTGTCACATTTCCCAATGAGATGACTTCACTACGCGGTGTGCTCTGCCCTGGTTCCTGTCGGTTCCGCTTACGGACGCCTACCAGAATGCCTGCGTGGAAGCCACCAGGCCCCTGGGATCACTCGGCAGGACTGCCCCGTGGCTCCTTCTGGTCAAGCCCAAGAGCTGGGTCCGCTCCCTGCTTCCCTCACCGTATGGGGCCTTGTACTTGCTGGATGCTGTATCGTTGCTGTGTCCTTCCTTGTTTTCTGATGATTTTTTTTCCACAGGCTGCACTGGAGAACTTTTAAAGCATGAGAGCTCTAGCGCCCATTTAGAAGGCTCTGCTGGTCCCCAAAGAACCAGACCAAAGAGGCAGCCCTGTCCCCCTATCATGAGGGACACAAGTTCTACTGCATTTACTCACTCATCCGCAGATTCTCTTACCCTAGGATGCCCTGGGAAATACAAGGTGATGACAGATGTACAGTCTTTTTTTTTTTATTGAAGTATAATTGATTTACAATATTATATTAGTCTCATTTGTACAGCATAGTGATTTAGTATTTAAGATTATACTCCATCGTAAGTTATTACAAGATAATGGCTGTAATTCCCTGTGCTATAGAAAATATCCTTGTTGTTATCTATTTTATACATAGTAGCTTGTATCTGTTAATCTCAAACCCCTAATTTGTCTCTCCCCGCTTCCTTCTCCCCTTTGGTAACTATAAGTCTGTTTTCTGTAAGTTTGTCTGTGAGTCTTTGTTTTGCATATAAATTCATTTGCATTATTTTTAGATTCCACATACAAGTGACATTATACAGTATCTGTCTTTCACTGTCTGACTTATTTCACTAAACATAATTTTTCTAGGTCCGTTCATGTTTCTGCAAATAGCAGAATTTAATTCTTTTTTATGGTTGAGTAGTAGTCCATTGCTGGCTCATATGGCAACTCTAGTTTTAGCTTTTTGAGGACCCTCCATACTGTTCTCCATAGTGGCTGCACCAATTTACATTCCCATCAACAGTGTAGGAAGGTTCCCTTTTCTCTACACCCTCGCCAACATTTGTTATTTGTAGACTTTTTCATGATGGCTATTCTGACTGGAGTGACGTTATACCTCATTGTTGTTTGGATTTGCATTTCTCTAACAATTAACAATGCTGAAAATCTTCTAATGTGCCTGTTAGACATCTGCATGTCTTTCTTTTTGGAAAAATGTCTCTTTAGGTCTTCTGTCCATTTTTTATTGCATTGTTTGCTTCCTTGGTATTGAGCTGTATGAGCTGTTTATATATTTTAGATATTAACACCATGTTGGTCTCATCATTTGCAAATATTCTCTCCCATTCCTTATAGTCTTATATTTAGATGAAACGTGTGATTTTTTACTCATTATAGAATGGGCATTGTCATGGTGACATGCACTTCAATGAGTTCTTATTAATACAGAAACTATCTAATGATATGGCAAATACTTAAAAGTACTGCTGTTAATTATTCGTGAACATTAATGGATCCCATCCAAAACGCACAGCAACTCCTTCAATTGCTGAATTGTTTAAATTTTTTTAATTGTATATTGTACTAAAGATCAGTAAATTTGTAGATTTCGGTGTTTTTGAGGAAGTAGATTAATTTCCTACTTAAAAACCATATCAAGGGCTTCCCTGGTGGCTCAGTGGTTGAGAGTCCACCTGCCGATGCAGAGGACACGTGTTCATGCCCTGGTCAGGGAAGATCCCACATGCTGCGGAATGGCTGGGCCCATGAGCCATGGACGTTGAGCCTGCACGTCCGTAGCCTGTGCTCTGCAACGGGAGAGGCCCATGTACCGCAAAAAAAAAAAAAAAAAAAAAAAAAATCAAGAAATACATGTCCATTAAAGGGTTAACATAGATGAAACATACCCTATATTTTATTTTATAATTCTAGTAAATAATAACTCAAAAGTTTAAATAAATGTATATATTTTCATTATTTTTTATAAAGCACTCACTACTGCCAATTAATATTTTGATAAATCCTTTTCTCTGATTCTTTGTAATATACCCCGTGTTTTCCTTGTTCACATGAGAAACATATTTGAAAAAAATATATATTTATTTTCATGAACCCAACAGCAAAATGCTTAGGTTGGGGTGATCTTTATGAGTCTGTTTGTTTTCTCTGCATGCTAGTGACAGGGGGTGGTGGATCTCAAAGAAGTGGGAGTCACTCATGAGGTGACCAAAGAAGAAAGCGCTGACCAGGATCAGTGCTTGCTCCCCATCAAACCCATCACCATGGGTGGTCAGGACAGGGAAATGGCAATCGCTACTTTACATCTTGAAAAATATTGAGATAAAACTAAGCTATTTATCGGGAATTCCTTGGCAGTCCAGTGATTAGGACTCCACGCTTGCAGTGTTGAGGGCTCGGATTCATTTCTTGGTTGGGGAACTAAGATCCTGCAAGCCAAAAAAACCCCCCAAAACAAACCAAAAAACCCCTCAAAAACAAACCTGAAACTAAGCTATTTATGTATTTAAACTGAGTCATCCTGAAGAAACAAATTAAGATAGCAAAACACATATACTCAAATTATTTATTGCGCAAATCATAATTTATCTTTAAATGGCCATGAATTTGGAAAAAGAAATCTCCCTCCCCCACTTTCTTTTCTTTCAGCTAAGGTAGAAATGCATGTTGGAAATTTCTTCTCCACTGGCGAGATCGACCCTGTTCCCCAGAGGATTGAGAGAGATGTCAGAATTTTATGCATTAAACAGACAGGCAAGACTTTATAAATAAATGCTTATGATTAAAGCAATCTCGATACAAATTACTTTCCTCACATGTTAAGCTGGTCATGGTACCTTTAAATTCAATGGCGAACCCTGACAAGCCCACAGAAGCATCGCTTCGAAATGCCAGAAAGAGACTATTTCCACTACTCTCAATTCTTTCTGGGGCTTGAGAGCCCTGGAAACTTCCAATGAGAGGGTTGTTGGAATCCTTTCCTTCATAGATATGTAGGAAATCATAGCTGGGCTCCATGTTGAAACTAAAAGGAAAGAATATTAATTAGATTATGCACCTAGTATATGTGTCTCTTATCTTCCAGACTATAAAGTCTCTGAAAGCACGCAGTGATTTTATTTGCCTTTGTAAAATATTTTTTAAAAATTAGGACAATCCAAAAGTTAAATATAATAATAATCAAAATGTCAATAAATAACGATTATAACAAATTCTATTAGTATTTTATACAATCACCAACATCTTCAATACAGTATGATTTTGAAGATAATTTGAAAGAAAATGAACCCTTATAACATAGATATATCTTCCCTATAACCATGATATTTCTAATGAAATGCAGTTTGAAAGAATAGGGTTCAGAAGGGATGCATTCCCACTAGTATTTGTTTTTATGTGAATATTTTTAGTTTTAGTAACATATATCCTTGATGTTACTGACAATTCTTAAAGTTAAAAAATACTTTTGTTTGATTTTACTTTGAAAATTGTAATTGCTTCTATTTGCTTAGATAATTTGGCCATAATAGCAGTCCCTACAGTGGTACAAAGTATGGAAGTCAACTGTTTCACATCATTTCACCTCGATTGGATATTCCAATTTTCTCTTCCCCTCTCCCTCCCACTCCCTCCCACTCTATTTCTCTCTCTGTCTCTGTCTCTCCTTATGTAAATACCCTAATAATTTCCAAAGCCTAACAACTAGAGCCCAATGCTCTCAAGTGGATGCAGCTTTACATGTCTCTGCCATTTATGATGAGAAGGATGGTGATCGTCTGGGAACTTTAAAAATACACCTCCTTTCAAGTGACAGACTGAACTTCACTTACATGTCCAAGAACTCAGTGGGATCCGAATAAACAAACACTAGACAGAGGTAGTGATGGAACCCATTCTGATTTGCCCTCCTCTGTCCCTTCATCTCTAAATCAGGGCCTTTGGGGTCTTAAACGTGGACCAATCCATGCGGCTTCCACTCGCTTTCCTTTCCCTTGACAGCATATTTGTATACAGGGGTGGAGAGAGTCAGGAGGTTTTATAATCACGAACACGTGCTGCTGTTTAAGTGGCTTTAGTTTATCTGGATATTCAAGGGATAAAACGTGAACCCAAGGTCTTTCCAGAAGCTGCCCACTGTATTCTGAAGGATGTAGCACGGGGGACCACCAAGGACCCGACGTTAGCATGACATCTGGACCTGCATCACGCAGTCCCATTTCCTGTCAAGGTGCCCTCGCTCCCATGTGAGGTCCTGAACACATTTATTCAAGGAATTTGTCAGAGGTTTCAGAATCTGTTTATCTGACAAGTTCCCTGAAGTTGGAAACGAAGAAAAAGTAAAAGACTGGAGTGACTAAAGAGTGAGTAAAGAGGCCAAGAGGAACTGCATCAACCAAACAGAATTTGGTTGGAATAACAATTTTATTTGGAATAGTTTGCAAGGATGTTATTAGACTCTGGTCATCCCAATAATTGGCATAACTAATTATTATGACAGATTATTTTTGAACATGGAAGTATGATCAGGCACAAACAAACATATTCTAACTACCCTCTCCTTTTGGATGTGCCGTCACACACACATATAAGTCTGAAGTGATATTTACAATTAATGATGGTTCCTTTGGTTAAATCCTGTCTTATTTCCACCTATACCAGATGCACAGATCTATAAGCCCCAATAATAGGCTAAAGTCTGGCCATGCTTTTAAACCAAATTTAATTTGAGTTCCAATGTGTGAGTCACATCAGCCCCACAGTCTATAGAAGCCTGTGATAAAACACTCCTCCCCGAAGACCCCCCGAGTACCAGGGTGAGTCTTGAAGCTCATATGTGCTCCAGGTCATGTCATTCTTTGCCTTCCTTGCTGGGCTCCTCTCCCCTCTCCACATCTGACTGCAGTCACACTCTTTAAACAGTGCATCCTGGGAAGCCTGTATCAACACCAGCTTCTTTGACTGGGTCCTTGAGCATCCCTGTTCCCACCTGGTACTTCTGGCTTCCTCCTTCTTTCTACTAAGAAGATCTAGGAGCTCAGTTACCAGGAAAACTCCCACCTAAGCACACAAGTTGTCCATTCCTTAAAACATGTCACAGGTATGTGATTTTCTGTGACACCGGGTCAGCTAATGATTCCAAACTCTTAGAGTCGGAAGAAAACTTGAAGATTTTCTAGGTCAACCTTCTTCCAGGGAAGTGCACAAAATTAAGTGAGAAAACTTCTTGTGTAAAACTGCCTTATATATTAACAGATGAATTACACTTTGGGAACCTTGATAATGAGTCACCGTGACCCAAGGGAAGGTAGGAAACTCCTACGAAAAGGCTCTGTGTTCTCTAAAAGGCTTTTAATTGTTAATTTACTTTTAATCTCCTGGTAGCAGATGTATCTCCTGGTTTTAAGGAAGGCGCTACTAGAATTTAGCATTAACAAAACCCATAAAGATATTCAAAAATATAACCAGCAAACGTTCACAGCTTTTGTATAATAGCTGAGTGGCATAATAAGGTATTCATCATTTGGTAAATTTATAGCAGCTTGAGTAAATTCAGGAAATGATGGCTTATTAAACTACTTAAAATTCAGAATCACAGAGGTTTAAAATTATACTGACTCATATCTCATCAGGAGGAGAAAGTGAAGGAAGATAAGCAAAACCAGGCCTGAAATATTGATGCAAACATCTCAAGAAAAGAAACTTGTTCAATTGACAGATAAATAAATCTAATCAGACCACTTTGCCTTGGGGAGCTAAGAGACCAATAGGACAGTATATAGAACCACTTCTCTTTTAAAAAAAACACTTCATTTAGTTCAAAAATCAAAATGTGAATTTGGAAAAGATCATGGGATTTAGAAAAATTCAATTATTTATAACATATATTAATAATGTGGGAGTTCTATGGAATTTATATTTATAATATCATATTAACTTATGATTTGAACTTTTACCATTTAGTGTAGCAGCAAGAAGTTACCAAGTTTTTTAAAGGACTAATGTTTATTAAATCAGACTTTACGGTAATGAAATTTGGGGAACTTTTGTTTTCAGAGTTCTACCAAGTCTTGACTATCTTAATGATAATAACAATACTACCTTTGGAAATGTCAGACAGGATGTACTATGGAAATGAATTAGCATTCACGCATTAAGAGAAATATGAGAAATTATACTAAATATACCTATATCACTTTATTATCGCTTTTCTTTGAAAATTCTGTAAATTGAACCGTCATGTGGAACACACTGTGTGCAAGATAGTATTTAAAAGCAATTCTTGCCAAATCATGTGTATCCTAATGCAAGTAGAATGCTGAAAAGCAAAATAACCTATTTCCATTTTTGTCATGCAGCCTGGTGTAGAACCTGTTAGACACAAGACCTCAGGCTTTGCTAGATGTAAAAATGAAGACCCCCGAAGGGATAAATGAAATAATCCTTAGATATGACATTTAAAGTCTTATTAGGGATTTCCCCGGTGGTGTGTGGTAAAGAATACGCCTGCCAGTGCAGGAGACACAGGTTCGAGCCCTGGTCTGGGAAGATCCCTCATGTCACAGAGCAACTAAGCCCGTGCACCACAACTACTTAGCCCGTGCACCTAGAGCCCAAGAGCCACAACTACTGAGCCCACGTGCCTAGAGCCCATGCTCTGCAACAAGAGAAGCCACTGCAATGAGAAGCCCACGCACTGCAATGAAGAGTAGCCCCACGGCTTCCCTGGTGGTGCAGTGGTTCAGAGTCTGCCTGCCGATGCAGGGGACATGGGTTCGTGCCCTGGTCTGGGAGGATCCCACGTGCCGCGGAGCGGCTGGGCCCGTGAGCCATGGCTGTTGAGCCTGCGCGTCCGGAGCCTGTGCTCCACAACGGGAGAGGCCACAACAGTGAGAGGCCCACATGCCGGAAAAAAAAGAGTAGCCCCAGCTCGCTGCAACTACAGAAAGCCTGTGCGCAGCAACAAAGACCCAACGCAGCCAAATATAAATAAGTCCAGAGGAGCTTCAAGATGGCGGAACAATAAGACACGGAGATCACCTTCCTCCCCACAAATACATCAGAAATACATCTACATGTGGAACAACTCCTACAGAACACCTACTGAAAGCTGGCAGGACTCAGACCTCCCAAAAGGCAAGAAACTCCCCACGTACCTGGGTAGGGCAAAAGAAAAAACAGAGACAAAAGAATACGGACGGGACCTGCACCTGTGGGAGGGCGCTGTGAAGGAGTAAAGGCTTCCACACACTAGGAGCCCCTTCGCGGGCGGAGGCTGCTGGTGGTGGAGGGGGGAAGCTTTGCAACCAAGGAGGAGAGCACAGCAACAGGGGTGCAGAGGGCAAAGCAGAGAGGTTCCAGCACAGAGGATCGGTGCCGACCGGCACTCACCAGCCCAAGAGGCTGGTCTGCTCAGGTGCCGGGGTGGGCAGGGCTGAGAGCTGAGGCTCAGGCTTCGGTCGGAGCTCAGGGAGAGGACTGGGGTTGGCGGCGTGAACACAGCCTGAAGGAGATAGTGCACCACGGCTGGCCGGGAGGGAGTCCGGGAAAAAGTCTGGAGCTGCCTAAGAGGCAAGAGACTTTTTCTTCCGTTTGTTTCCTGGTGAGCAAGGAGAGGAGATGAAGAGCGCCGCTTAAAGGAGCTCCGGAGACGGGCGCGAGCCTCGGCTAACGGCACAGACCCCAGACACGGGTATGAGACGCTAGGGCTGCTGCTGCCGCCGCCAAGAGGCCTGTGTGCGAGCACAGGTCACTATCCCCACCTCCACTCCCGGGAGCCTGTGCAGCCCGCCACTGCCAGGGTCCCGGGATCCAGGTACAACTTCCCCAGGAGAACGCACAGCGTGCCTCAGGCTGCTGCAACGTCACGCCGGCCTCTGTCGCCACACGCTCGCCCCGCCTCCATGCCCCTGCCTCCCCCCACTGGCCTGAGTGAACCAGAGCCCCCACATCAGCCGCTCCTATAACCCTGTCCTGTGTGGGCGAAGAACAGATGCCGTCAGGCGACCTACACAAAGAGGCAGGGCCAAATCCAAAGCTGAACCCCAGGAGCTGTGCAAACAAAGAAGAGAAAGGGAAATCTTTCCCAGCAGCCACAGAAGCAGAGGATTAAATCTCCACAATCAACTTGATGTACCTGCATCTCTGGAATAACTGAATAGACAACGAATCATCCCAAATTTGAGGAGGTGGACTTGGAGAGCAAGATTTATTATTTTTTCCCCTTTTCCTTTTTTTGTGAGTGTGCATGTGTATGCTTCTGTGTGTGATTTTGTCAGTATAGCTTTGCTTTTACCATTTGTGTTATGGTTCTGTCTGTCTTTTTTTTTTTTTAAGTATAGTTTTTAGCACTTGATATCATTGGTAGATTTGTTTTTTGGTTTGGTTGCTCTCTTCTTTCTTTTTTTATTACTTAAAATGTTTTTAATAATTACTTTTTATTTTAATAACTATTTATTTTATTTTATTTTATCTTCTTTCTTTCTTTCTTTCATTTTTTTCTCCTTTTTCTTCTGTGCTGTGTGGAAGACCGGCTCTTGGTGCTCCAACCAGACGTCAGGGCTGTGCCTCTGAGGTGGAAGAGCCAAGTTCAGGACACTGGTCCACAGGAGACCTCCCAGCTCCATGTAACGTCAAACGGCAAAAATCTCCCAGAGATCTCCATCTCAACACCAACACCCAGCTACACTCAATGACCAGCAGGCTACAGTGCAGTACACCCTATGCCAAACAACTAGCAAGACAGGAACACAACCCCATCCATTAGCAGAGAGAGGCTGCCTAAAATCATAGTAAGGCCACAGACATCCCAAAACACACCACCAGACGTGGACCTGTACACCAGAAACACAAGATCCAGCCTCATCCACCAGAACACCAGCACTAGTCCTCTCCACGAGGAGGCCTACATAACACACTGAACCAAACTTAGCCTCTGGGGACAGATACCAAAAACAACAGGAACTATGAACCTGCAGCCTGAGAAAAGGAGACCCCAAACACAGTAAGATAAGCAAAATGAGAAGACAGAGGAACACACAGCAGATGAAGGAGCAAGGCAAAAACCCACGAGACCTAACAAATGAAGAGGAAATAGGCAGTCTACTTGAAAAAGAATTCAGAATAATGATAGTAAAGATGATCCAAAATCTTGGAAATAGAATGGAGAAATTACAAGAAATGTTTAACAAGGAACTAGAAGAACTAAAGAGCAAACAAACAGTGATGAACAACACAATAAATAAATTTAAAATTCTCTAGAAGGGATCAATAGCAGAATAACTGAGGCAGAAGAACGGAAAAGTGACCTGGAAGACAAAATAGTGGAAATAACTACTGCAGAGCAGAATAAAGGAAAAAGAATGCAAAGAACTAAAGACAGTCTCGGAGACCTCTGGGACAACATTAAACGCACCAACATTCAAATTATAGAGGTCCCAGAAGACGAAGAGATAAAGAAAGGGACAGAGAAAATATTTGAAGAGATTATAGTTGAAAACTTGCCTAATATGGGAAAGGAAATAGTTAATCAAGTCCAGGAAGCACAGAGAGTCCCATAAAGGATAAATCCAAGGAGAAACATGCAAAGATACATTAATCAAACTATCAAAAAATAAAAACAAAGAAAAAACATTAAAAGCAGCAACGGTAAAACAACAAATAACACACAAGGGCATCCCCATAACATTAACACCTGATCTTTCAGCAGAAACTCTGAAAGCCAGAAGGGAGGGGCAGGACATATTTAAAGTGATGAAGCAGAAAAACCTACAACTAATATTACTCTACCCAGCAAGGATCTCATTCAGATTTGATGGAGAAATTAAAACCTTTACAGACAAGCAAAAGCTAAGATAATTCAATACCACCAAACCAGCTTCACAACAAATGCTAAAGCAACTTCTCTAGGCAGGAAACCCAAGAGAAGGAAAACACCAAAAATAACAAACCCAAAACAATTAAGAAAATGGTAATAGGAACATATATATCAATAATTACCTTAAAGGTAAATGGAGTGAATGCTCCAACCAAAGACACAGACTGATTGAACCAGATACAAAAACAAGACCCATATATATGCTGTCTACAGAGGCCCACTTCAGACGTAGGGACACATACAGAATGAAAGTGAGGGGATGGAAAAAGATATTCCATGCAAATGGAAATCAAAAGAAAGCTGGAGTAGCAATACTCCTATCAGATAAAATAGACTTTAAAATAAAGAATGTTGCAAGAGACAAGGAAGGACACTACATAATGATAAAGGGATCAATTCAAGAAGAAGATATAACAATTACAAATATATATGCAGCCAACATAGAAACACCTCAATACATAAGGTAACTGTTAGCAGCTCTAAAAGAGGAGATCGACAGTAACACAACAATAGTGGGAGAATTTAACACCTCACACCAATGGACAGATCATCCAAACAGAAAATTAATAAGGACACATAAGCTTTAAATGACACAACAGAACAGATAAACTTAATTGATATTTATAGGACATTCCATCCAAAAAAAGCAGATTACACTTTCTTCTCAAGTGCGCATGGAACATTCTCCATGATAGATCATCTCTTGGGTCACAAATCAAGCCTTGGTAAATTTAAGGAAACTGAAATCATATCAAGCATCTATTCTGACCACAACGATATGAGATTAAAAATCAATTACAGGGAAAAAAATGTAAAAAAAAAAACACGTGGTGGCTAAACAATACACTACTTAATAACCAAGAGATCATTGAAGAAATCAAAGAGGAAATCAAAAAATACCTAGAAACAAATGACAATGAAAAACACAATGACCCAAAACTTATGGAATGCAGAAAAAGCAGTTCTAAGAGGGAAGTTTATAGCAATACAATCCTACCTTAAGAAACAAGAAACATCTCAAAAAAACAAACTAAACTTACACCTACAGCAATTAGAGAAGGAAGAACAAAAAACTCCCAAGGTTAGCAGAGGGAAAGAAATCATAAAGATCAGATGAGAAATAAATGAAAAAGAAATGAAGGAAACGATAGCAAAGATCAATAAAACTAAAAGCTGGTTCTTTGAGATGATAAACAAAATAGATAAACCATTAGCCAAAATCATCAAGAAAAGAAGGGAGAAGACTTAAATCAGTAGAATTAGAAATGAAAAAGGAGAAGTAACAACTGACACTGCAGAAATACAAAAGATCACAAGAGATTACTACAAGAAACTCTATGCCAATAAAATGGACAACCTAGAAGAAATGGACAAATTCTTAGAAATGCACACCCTTACGAGACTGAACCAGGAAAAAATAGAAAATATGAACAGACCAATCACAAGCACTGAAATTGAAACTGTGATTAAAAATCTTCCAACAAAGAAAAGCCCAAGACAAGATGCCTTCACAGGTGAATTCTATCAAATAGAGAAGAGCTAACACCTATTCTTCTCAAACTTTTCCTCATTATACAAGGCCACCATCACCCTGATACCAAAACCAGACAAAGATGTCACAAAGAAAGAAAACTACAGGCCAATATCACTGATAAACATAGATGCAAAAATCCTCAACAAAATACTAGCAAACAGAATCCAACAGCACATTAAAAGATCATACACCATGATCAAGTGGGGTTTATCCCAGGAACACAAGGATTCTTCAGTATATACAAATCAATCAGTGTGATATACCGTATTAATAAATTGAAGGAGAAAAACCATATGATCATCTCAACAGATGCAGAGAAAGCTTTCAAAAAAATTCAACACCCATTTATGATAAAAACCCTCCAGAAAGTAGGCATAGAGGGAACTTATCTCAACAAAATGAAGTCCATATGTGACAAACCCACAGCCAACATCCTCTTCAATGGTGAAAAACTGAAACCATTCTCACTAAGATCAGGAACAAGACAAGGTTGCCCACTCTCACCACTATTATTTAACATAGTTTTGGAAGTTTTAGCCACAGCAATCAGAGAAGAAAGAGAAATAAAAGGAATCCCAATCAGAAAAGAAGTAAAGCTGTCACTGTTTGAAGATGACATGATACTACACATAGAGAATCCTAAAGATGCTACCAGAAAACTACTAGAGTTAATCAATGAATTTGGTAAAGTAGCAGGATACAAAATTAAAGCACAGAAATCTCTTTCATTCTTACACACTAATGATAAAAAATCTGAAAGTGAAATTAAGAAAACACCCCCATTTACCATTGCAACAAAAAGAATAATCTAGGAATAAACCTACTTAAGGAGACAAAAGACCTGTATGCAGAAAATACTAAGACATTGATGAAAGAAATTAAAGACGATACAAACAGCAGGAGAGATATACCATGTTCTCGGATTGGAAGAATCAACATTGTGAAAATGACTCTACTACCTAAAGCAAGCTACAGATTCAATGCAATCCCTGTCAAACTACCAAGGGCATTTTTCACAGAACAAGCATAAAAAATTGCACAGTTTGTATGGAACAACCAAAGACACCGAATAGCCAAAGCAATCTTGAGAAAGAAAAACTGAGCTGAAGGAATCATCAGGCTCCCTGACTTCAGACTATACTACAAAGCTACAGTAATCAAGACAGTATGGTTCTGGCACAAAAACACAAATACAGATCAATGGAACAAGATAGCCCAAAGATAAACCCACGCACACATGGTCACCTTATTTTTGTTAAAAGAGGCAAGAATATACAATGGAGAAAAGACAGCCTCTTCACTAAGTGGTGTTGGGAAAACTGGACAGCTACATGTAAAAGAATGAAATTAGAACACTCCCTAACACCATACACAAAAATAAACTCAAAATGGATTAAAGACCTAAATGTAAGACCAGACACTGACAAACTCTTAGAGGAAAACATAGGCAGAACTCTCTATAACATAAATCACAGCAAGATCCTTTTTGACCCACCTCCTAGAGAAATGGAAATAAAAACAACAACAAACAAATGGGACCTAATGAAACTTAAAAGCTTTTGCACAGCAAAGGAAACCATAAACAAGACCAAAAGACAACCCTCAGAATGGGAGAAAATATTTGCAAATGAAGCAACTGACAAATGATTAATCTCCAAAATTTACAAGCAGCTCCATATCAAAAAAACAAACAGCCCAATCCAAAAAATGGGTAGAAGACCTAAACAGACATTTCTCCAAAGAAGATATATGGATTGCCAACAAACACATGAAAGGATGCTCAATGTCACTAGTCATTAGAGAAATGCAAATCAAAACTACAATGAGGTATCACCTCACACTGGTCAGAATGGCCATCATCAAAAAGTCTACAAACAATAAATGCTGGAGAGGGTGTGGAGAAAAGGGAACTCTCTTGCACTGTTGGCGGGAATGTAAATTGATACACCCAATATGGAGAACAGTATGGAGATTCGTTAAAAAACTAAAAATAGAACTAGCATACAACCCAGCCATCCCACTACTGGGCATATACCCTGAGAAAACCATAATTCAAAAAGAGTCATGTACCATAATGTTCACTGCAGCTCTATTTACAATAGCCAGGACATGGAAGCAACCTAAGTGTCCATCAACAGATGAATGTATAAAGAAGATGCGGCACATATATACAATGGAATATTACTCAGCCATAAAAATATACGAAACTTGAGTTATTTGTAGTGAGGTGGATGAACCTAGAATCTGTCATGCAGAGTGAAGTAAGTCAGAAAGAGAAAAACAAATACCATATGCTAGCATATATATATGGAATTAAAAAAAAACTGGTTCTGAAGAATCTAGGGGCAGGACAGGAATAAAGATGCAGATGTAGAGAATGGACTTGAGGACACAGGGAGGGCGAAGGGTAAGCTGGGACGAAGTGAGAGAGTGATATGGACATACATACACTACCAAATGTAAAACAGATAGCTATGGGAAGCGGTCGCATAGCACAGGGAGATCAGCTCAGTGCTCTGTGTCTACCTAGAGGGGTGGGATAGGGAGGGTGGGAGGGAGACGTAAGAGGGAGGAGATATGGGGATATATGTATATGTACAGCTGACTCACTTTGTTATACAGCAGAAACTAACACACCAATGTAAAGCAATTATACTCCAAAAAAGATGTTAAAAAAAATAATAATTTTTTTAAAAAGTGGACTTAACGTGATCCAGCTTTTCCTCATAAGTCAATTTTCATACAATATGTGGATTATTTGCTGTTGTGTTCAAACCCTTGATAGATAATCAGCAAGACACCCTGTACTTCTTTCAGAACTTAGCCTCAAAGGGACATAAAGCACCCAAAGAGTAATTACAATTTTGTGAGGCTAATGTAAAATACTTAGGATGTTTGGTATCTAAAGAAGGGGTTTCAATTGCTCTAGAAGCAATTTGGCTTTCCCTGCTCCTAAAACAAGAAGGCAAGTAAGGGGACTTCTAGTCCTTTCAGGCTACCAACGGAGCTGGATTCCAAATTTTTCTTTAGTGTCTCGACCATAAATAATCTGCCTACACAATACAAACCTGAACCTCTTGGTTGGGGAACAGACCATTGCGAAGCCTTTAGTTTCTCTAAAGGGCTTCCTGGCAAAGGCCCCAGCCTTGGGGCATCCAGACTATGATTTTCCCTTTTTTCTCTTTGTGCATAAAAACAAGGGTGACACACTAGGAATATTAACTCAACTGTAAGGCAGTCACTAATGACCAATAGGATATTACTGCCAGCAGCTAGATCCAGTAGCTAAGGGCCTTCCCCTTGCCTCCGAGCTGTCACAGCAATAGCTGTTGTTTGTCAGACAACATAGGAGACAGTCATGAGTCACCCTCTCACCGTCTTTGTTCCCCACTCCATGAAAACTCTACTAAACTCTCTTCACACACAACCTTATTCAGCGAGGCATTTAACTTGAGATTGTAATCATGAGACTGTATTCCTCTCACCAAACATAATTCTCCACAGGTGTAATGAACTTAGTCCAGTGACCTTGCTCCCAGAAGAATCAAAGAGCAATAATGAAAAGTATGATTGCATTGTTTTAACTTGCAGTATTTTATCTTAAGTATCAAATGGCAATAATGAAAAGTATGATTGCATTGTTTTAACTGACAGCTTTTTATCTTCTAGGATTGACCGTCAAGAAAGCCCAATGGATAATCCTGACTTTATACTATGCACTCATGGTTCATATTTAAGAGGACCTCATGGAATGTACCAGGCTAGTAACGCTGTCATTTCTCCACTGTGTATCCTTGAAAATGGGCCCTTTCTAATGTCTTTTCTGCCCAACAGGCTGAACTAACAGCACGAACAAGAGCCTGTCTGTCATTTGGCAAAAGGAAAATCTGCTAACATTTACACAGACAGCCACTATACTTTTGGGGTGGCACATGATTTTGGTATGCTTTTGGAAAAAAAGAGGTGGGATTTTTAACATCCTCAGGACAGCCTACCAAAACTGGGAAACAAGTAGCAGAATTACTAGATGCATTTCTGTTGCCATGTGCACTTGCTGTTACTAAGGCATGGGGCCATTCAAAGGCTGACACTGCAGAAGCAAAAGGAAGCTCTCTAGTCGATCATGCTCCCAAGACAGCAGCTCTGAAAAACGACAACAACCAACCAACCACTGTCTTTCCCTTTCAGCCACCCAGTAACCTTACTGATATACTGCTGAAGTTTCAGGGAATGGTGTTTTCTGAAAATGGTTAAAGCTTTCAGAAAAAGGAAAAAGACACCTAAACACAGAATGGAGGAAGAGTCAACTAACAAAGAGCTGTGGACAGGTCCAAAGGGAAAGCCTATCTTTCTGTTTGGAGCTCAATATCCTATTTCACAATATATTTATGAGTTAACTCACTGGAACCCAGATAAGGTGGTATTACGAGGTAAACAATATTTTTCGAAGCCTATTTTACAATAGCCCAGAAGGTTTACTCAAGATGTGCAACTGTCCAAAATATAACCCAGGGAAGCATTTACACAGTTCTCAAAGAAATTTCCCATTACCTGCAGGTCTTTTTGAAATTTGGTATGTTGATTTTATACAAATGTCTCGCTCAGAAGGTTATCAATACATTCTTGTTATAATTTGAATGTTTTCACATTGGGTTAAGGCATTCCCGTGCAGAAAGGCCACAGTGCAGTAAGTAGAGAAATCAATTTTAGAAAGGGTGATACCTCTTTGAACAATCCCCTCAGAAATACATAGTGATAAAGGAACTCATTTTACTGGACAAATTATTAAGAAAATTTGCAAGATTCTTCCAACTATGCAGCACTTAATTGTGTTTATAATCCCTAGTCTTCTGGTTAGTAGAAAGAACAAATGGAACAATTAAAAAACAACTGGCTAAAATTATGGATGCTTATTCCTCACCTGGCCTAAGGCCCTTCCATTGGTTCTCAACCTCATATCCACCCCTCTTGGCAAACATCACTTCTCTCTCTTTGAGATGATCACAGGGAGAACAATGAGATTGAATGATGGACTATATTAACTTATATTATTAAAAGGAGACATATTACATCATGGCATAGGTTTAACTGCATTTTTCAAAGGATATTCTAAGCTTGTTTCTGGAGCATATCATAGTAATCTATCCTCAAGCGAAGATCAGATGCCCCATGACTTACAACCAGGAGATTACGTACAAAAGGCAGTATTTAAAAGACTACCTCCACCCTAGATGCAAGGTCCCTTATCAGGTGCTTTTAACTAACTCGTGTGCAGCAAAACTGAAGGGAACTGACTCTAGGATTCATGTTTCCCACCTAAAAAGGGCTCCTGCACCAGACTGGTCTATAGACAGGGCTGATGACCTCAAACTCACCTTAAAGTGATGCTCCAATAGGAAAGAAACACCAACACCAGGATGAGAAGGTGACATCAGAAATAGACAGCTATCCCAACAGGCTGGACCTGACCCATACAGTTATTTACAACATTTTCTTCTTGGTTTCTTGGCCTTCTGCACACAAACCAAATGTTTTCCTATAATGGGCACAATTCTGTGCAAATTTGAGAAATCACTCCAAATGTTGGGACTATGGTCAATCACCTGCATCCGGTACTTCTGGGTTATCTTGCTGGGTTTCTCCACTCCAAGGGTCTAATTGGATGGCCCTCAGGAAATTTATTTTAGAAGAAAGAAATTATAGTTCTGTCAGGCCACTCCTGATATTACTAGATGGGACCCCCTCACTTGGCCCATCAAGCATACTTATTCTGACACTAGCCATAAATATGAGTTTTCCATTGAGGTCAGTCAAGCTCAGTCAGAACAATGAACTGAATTTCAATCAAAAGGTGTAACTTTTTAATTATTAGGAGGGACCCTCCCTCAGCTACGGGATGGATTTTTACGGCTGAAAATGGTCATCAAATACGCTATGGTCATCTAAGTTTAAAGACTTCCTTACGTTGGGAACAGTTCAATCACACTAAAAATCATCAGCCTGACGACACTAGTACATTATGAAAAATGGCAATATATCATTTCCCTTAAAGATAGTGATAGGTATGGAACAGACTGGGTCAGGCGACGAGAATACAGTGGATCGCACGTTAATGGAACTCAATGGCTTTGTGGGTCCAATATACGGCCCTGGCTTCCACCAGGATGGCTAGGAAGGTGTACTTTAGGATTCCCTTGGGCTCAAGGCCACTTACATAAAAATTTAGACATAAGTCCAGCAAATTTGCCATCAGTATGAGCCCAATGGGCCAAGAGATCTGTATCTCACGGGTATGATTACTTAGCAGCTATTTTTGTGCCTTCAGTAGGTCTGGAAGATATAGTTTCCCACATCGAAGGCTTAACAGAATTCAGTCAAAAGGCCTTAAATGATAGCAACCATGCTATTAGCCTACTGAATTCTGAAGTCTCTATGATGAGAAAAGTGGTGTTATAAATTCATTAACTTGAGGTGCCTAGTTTCCTTCGATTAACTATAATCTTTCAATGTTCCAACTACATGGTTTTTGTTGCAAAACCCCTATATATCCTGGCTCCTCCCTTACCTCTTTGGAGCAGTCTCTCAGAGGTACCTGAGAGGGTGTCTCCCAGGCTATAGTCCTCAGAAAGTCTGCCAAATAAAACAGAATTCTCAGCTTTTAGAGTGTGCTTTTTTTTTTTTTTTTTTTTTTTTTTGCAGTCAACAAAGCACAGCGGAACAATGGAGGAATTTTGTACGTGGACTTTATACTCGATGTCATTGTTATATTTTCTGAGTATAACTCTACTGTTAAGTAAGAAAATGTGCTTGTTCTTAGATTTCTACTGAATTGTTTAGGAGGAATGTGTCATGATCTTGGATTAGTTTTCAAATGATTCAGAAGGAAAAAGAAGCTGGGTGCACATCCCACATGTATACACACAAAGAATGGAAATGTGAAGTATTAACAAAAGTGATTAGGGCATAATTTAAACATTGGGGGAGGGGGAAATACCAAAACTGTATCCCATGGCTGCTTACTCTGATTTGGGTCAATGACTGTAAATAAAAGTGTTATAAAGTAGAACAATCACAATTATTGGCAGCCTAATCCAAAATAATTATTCCTGATGTAATGCACTTTAATCCACTTTAGAAAATGCCAAGGGAGGGACTGCATGTCCGCATTTGTTATGTGCTAAATAGTTTCGGAACAAAGATCTCCTCACTAGAGATACGGTAATGGGCACAACTAGGGTCTGGTGAACAGAAGGGCCAAATGGATGCTTCACTGCTCTTAATGTCAGAAACGGAGAAAACTGACAAGCGTCCAAACGTTAGGGACCACAAAATACCCTGAGCCACACGCGGCCCTGAAGATGGCACACGAAGGAGTAAAAATCCACCCCGTTTAGTTGTCCACTTAATGGGTGAACTGTATG
Source organism: Mesoplodon densirostris (assembly GCF_025265405.1). Taxonomy (NCBI): domain Eukaryota; kingdom Metazoa; phylum Chordata; class Mammalia; order Artiodactyla; family Ziphiidae; genus Mesoplodon; species Mesoplodon densirostris. The sequence continues at coordinate 3,045,801 of NW_026778236.1, read as the reverse complement.
GTAGGGAGATTATATCCCAATAAAGCAGTTAATAAAGAAAAAAACAAAACTTAAAGGGCCCTATTGTATTCAATCTGGGCTGAGGGAGTCCCTCAACAGTCCCCCCCTTTAAGAGAAATTCGGGGAACAGAAGGAAAGGTGAAAAGCCTACGCGTAGAGCTGGGGTCAGTGTACTGCCCTCGTGCAGACTGGCATACGATCCCCCGTGAGGATCCCGACTTCTGGGCAAAGGTACCAAAGAGCCGCCGCACACATTCCACGCAGCGTGGCGTCTGACCAACACCCCGGCGGCCTCTCGCCCGAGGGGCTGCTGGCCGCGCTCACCTCTCGGACACAGCCTCGGCCTGCTCCGCCCTGCGCTCCATCTCCACGACCTCCTCCTCCGTGTACTCCAGCTTCACCCGCTCCTCAGCCAGCTCTCTCTCCACCGCCTGCAGCTGGGCCGTGGTTCTCGCCAACAGCACCGTCACCGCGTCCTACAGGACCAAAGAGACGCTGCTAAGAAGCGGAAAGCGGGCGCCTGCACGGCCCGTGGGGAGCATCCCTGCTGCCAGGCTGGTGGCCGTCCCCGGCTGCTCTCCAGCGGGAAGCAGCTCACCCCCCGGGCTGGCAGCAAGACAGTAACTTGGCCTTTCCATGTGGCTCTGAGGACTCAAATTTTAAGCAACCAACGCATCACTCATCATCATGAACAAGTTGCATTAAAGAATATTACCATGAATGGCCACATACATCACTATAGTCCGTTTTTATTACTTCCCTTGAAACCCTGTTTCTTCGTCACCACTGTGTTCTATTTAAGACTAAGTCTACACGCGTTTCTTAGAAACAATGTCCCCAGGAAAAGCCCCTCTTAAAGCCAGGCCACCTACTGACTTCCGAGAGGTGGCGGGCACAGGGTCCCGGGAGTCGCTGTGTCCCAGCCACTCATCGTCCCGCCGGGGGGGCTCGGGGCCGGTGAACACCTGCACCGAGTACCAGCGCAGCTGCATCTCGCTCGAACCATCGTAATCAGCCAAGTTAATCTGACCAATGCCCTGTGCAGTGTTTAAAAAAAAAAAAAGGGCCTCCCTGGTGGCGCAAGTGGTTGAGAGTCCGCCTGCCGATGCAGGGGATACGGGTTCGTGCCCCGGTCTGGGAGGATCCCATATGCCGCGGAGCGGCTGGGCCCGTGAGCCATGGCCGCTGAGCCTGCGCGTCCGGAGCCTGCGCGTCTGGAGCCTGTGCTCCGCAACGGGGGAGGCCACAACAGTGAGAGGCCCGCATACCGCAAAAAAAAAAAAAAAAAAAAAAAAAAAGGCATAACAGGCCCTGAATGACTGCACCTTAACAACCAATGGGCATCAAGGTTACCCTTTAATCTTAAGCAGAAAGAACGGAAAGTATTTCATTCTTACTAACAGGACTAAGGTAAAATGAAAGTAGTGTTAAAGTGGTGTTGGAGGATCCTAGGGAGGATGGCTCTCATGTTGCTTATTCAGCTCTAATAGAAACTGCTAGGAAGGGAAGAAGGACAGAGAACAAAAGGTAACTCACAGTGAAGGAAATGGACACTTCAGGATTGGATCTCACCCAGACTCTGGCCTATATGTTTCCTCCCCTGATGATTTTAATCTGTATGTTACTCTGAAACAAACTGTAACCAAACAGAAAAACAGACAGAAACTGAGGAAGAGAGACAGGAAGAAAAGCAGGATTGAGGGAGAAGACAGGACAGAAAGACTGATGTCAGAGACTGACAAAAAGAGGGGGAGAGAGGTGTAGAAGGTAGGAAGGAGAGGGTGAGGAGGGTACCATACCAACAGTTCTCCCTGCAACTGAGGATTCACTGAGCACATGTATAACTGAAGGGACTTCAACATCACCATGTCTGAATGCACAGGGATTCTGAAAACTTCATTAAACGCCAAGGGGGCTTTCAATTCCAGAGCCTTAGAGCAGAACGTGTTTGGTGTGTCAGGGTCAAGTGGAGGCAAACAGATGCAGACGTGTCTGGAATCGATATAGGGAGAAAAAAGCATGGACCACATACACGAACACCCCTGTATGTTACCCTTTGGATGTGAATAGGTAAAACTGCAAAGTCCTTTGGAAAAAGTCCTTTTCTCAACCAAAAGAAAGTCCAAAGAACTGACCTACCTTTGGAGAGAAAAAAAAAAAAGGAAAAGAAAAGAAAAGAATTAGCAAAAAGAAAACATAAAAATCAGCAATTATAACTTCAGGGGGAGTCAAACAGACTTTCTGCTTTCACCATCTTTGTGGCAAAACATCTGCACTGATCTCTGCACAGCCCCTTGGCTCCCTCTCCAAGCTCTGCCCGCCTTGCCTCTCAGAGCGCTTGCCCACCCAGGCACCCGCCGTGCTGGGCTCCCGGCCCTATCCACCCCCAGCGTGGAAGCCAGCACCCAGGAGAAGCTCCAGCATCGGTGGAGTGAAGTACAGCATCAGGGCGAACCCTCAGCCGCTGAAAACCAGGCTGCTTCCAAGGCCTTCGGGAGACCAGTTTACAAAGACGACTCACGGAAAGGGAGGGCACCGTCGGGCCTGAACACCCATCACAGGTGGGTTCACCCGCCAGGGTGAGTGGGACCTCACATCCCCATCGGGCACCCATTTCCCCACTGGGGACAATACAGATTTCCTTCTCCCTGCTCGGACAAGGATGCCTGAGCCCAGCCTGAGGCCTCTTCAGGCAACTCATCAGATCGCAAGAGCTGAGTGTGGCTGTGTCGCCACCAGCCTTGTGACCAGGATGGACATTTTCAGCCCCAACGCTGCCGATGATGGGCACCCGGCACTTTGTGAGCATGGCCACGGCACATAACCAGCCTGGCTCCAGTAACTCCACCTGCCTCAAATAATAAACCAGCCTCTTCTTAAAACTTACAATCCTTTAGATTTCAGACAGACATTCCCTGGCGTTTTATTCTAAATTCAGGTTCCACGACAGTCTTTTCCCTCCCCAAACTGCCACGTGCAGCAGGTCGGCCAGTGGTGCCGTGTGGAGGAGGGCCCGGGGGGAGGACACGGCCCCCACCGGCACGGGACCTTACATTTTGCAGTCTTCCTTCACCACCAGCCCGGCAAAGTTCTTCAGTTGGAGCACGTTCACGAGGAGACACTCGCTGGCACTGTCGTGCCTAGAAAAGAAAATGCACGTTCACAGACTGCAAACGCCCCACAGTGCAGAAATCCTGCTTGAACTACTGCAGCGGTCCTCACCCCACCCCAGGGGACCTGTGCAAAGTCTAGAGGCTTTCCTTACTGTCACACTGAGTGGAGGGGGGCTACTGCATGTAGTGGGTGGAGGCCAGGGCTGCTGCTCAACACCCCAGGGGGCACAGGACGGCCCCCAACCAAGAATGACCCAGCCTGAATGTCACGAGTGCCGAGAAACGCTAGGATGACAAGAGTGAGCAAAAGAAAGCTGCTGGGATATGAACATCCTGCCTTGTTCGTCTGAACACTGCTGGTTACTGCCTTTCTAGACACTGTAGCTAGAAACCAAAACAGGAAGATCCCACATGCCGCGGAGCGGCTGGGCCCGTGAGCCATGGCCGCTGAGCCTGTGCATCCAGAGCCTGTGCTCCGCAAGGGGAGAGGCCACAACAGTGAGAGGCCCGCGTAACAACAACAACAACAACAAAAAAGAGACAGGGCTGTGGCCTTTGGTCTCACAATGTTAACTGCAGACAAAAGCCGACCTTTCAAAGGTCTGCAGCGCCCAGCGTGGGGGCCACTGGCTCCGGCTCAGTCAGCGGCAGAAGCTGGCTTCTTCCTAGGGTGGCCGGAGGCACCGACTCTCAGATCGTAGATGACGACTCCCAAGTCCAGCTCTGCTCGTCACCCCGGCCCCACGGAAGGACCCAGAGCCTCCAGCTCTAAACTGCAGATAGAACCGCTCAGTTTGCTGCATGGAACGCCAGCAAACACATCGGCTCACTACTTCCATTCCCAGCCCTGACACTCGGCCTTACATGCCTTTAAGGAAGTAACACTGCACAATGATCCAGTTAACTTCCAGGCAGCCCAATGGTGTAACTGACAAAATTTCTCTCTCATTGCAGTGAAAGTGGATGAAGAGAGAAAGGAAATGGGGGAATCAATCCTCAGTGATCCTGGGCTTAGCACATTCACGGAGCAACTGGATGCAGGAGTTGACAGAAGGAGGTACGTTCAGCGTTTGCCCTGGGTGAGGAAGAAAGCACACGGCACACCCCACAGTACACACCGCAACCGTCTGCACTTGGGCTTCTAGGCAACGAGACGGAAAGTGGGGAGCAACGCCAGTGAGGTAAGGAATAAACAAGCTTCCACACATTCATGTTATAAATCTCTGATCTTTCCATCATGAAACATAGACAAACAGACACTGAGACCTAAGGACAGCAATGCTGCTTGACAAAAGGGAGGAAAGTATAAGGAAAATCACATCGTGGGCAAAGCTGCCAGCTGGCCTATTAAAATAATGAAAGCGCTAAAGTCTGGGGAAAAAAACGCAAGAAGGAAAAAATACGTCAAGCTCTTAGAAAAGTTCTTACACAACTTTCAGAGCCAGGATGAATACCATTCAAACGACAACAATAATAAGAGCAACTGTTGAACTACATTAAAGCACAGCCATGAGCTATGCCCTTCCTGACCACACCCCGACCATCCTAAATACATTGATTCACTGCACAAGCATGTGGCACAGCCTGACCAGCAAGGCGAAGTGTAAGTCCAAGGTCACTTACAGTGAACGTTTCTGTCGAGCCACATGAGAAAAGAGATTTAAAAAAAAAAAAAAAAAAAAAAAAGCACAAAGTGAAAAAACTGTAGAATTTAAGCCAACAATGTTAAACAGGGTATGAATGTAATAAAAACATCAATAAACAGATGAACAAAGTCAAAATATTTATGGACTTATATTAGCAAACACCAGTGCGAAATGAAAACAGAAACAGATTTCAGAATCGTGCCACATTTGACTTTTAAAGTGTGGGGACGATAAAACTGTAGTAAACATGTAAAAACGGTTAAAGATGACAGTTTATTTCCCCACTCCCCTGCCCCACCTCTGTCCCCTCAGACTGATTTAAAACACAATGGGCAACTCTGAATTTTATGTTACTAAAATTTTTCTCACTAAAGCTTGCTTGAGTCAAACTTAGACTGTACTGTTCTTAGACTGGAGAGTGGAGGGAACTACATGACCTCGGGCGTCATAAATGAGGGGTGGGGTTATTGTAATGAGTACTGCGATCCTTGCCAATTTTATGAAGCTGCGATGACTCTAGGCTCAGGCATTCCCACAAGCATCAAGGGAGGCAAGGAGTCACCCTGCGTCCATGCCTGAAGCTGCTCACCCAGCCCTGCGCAAGCACCTATCAGGACCCATTCACTGAGTCAAGTACCTCTAGTTTGTAAGGGCCCAATTCTACTCATATGTGAACGCACCACCAGGTGGCAGTATCTGACCGTACCGATAGCAAAGACCTCCCAGTCTAAGAAGCTTGAAGCGCTATAACATCCACCACCAAGTGGTGGATGAAAAATAAAGAAATTAAGTCAGCTCTTCTCCTTCCCACCCAGTCTCTCCCGTGGACCGAAAGGGGTCCTTAAATCTTTTGCTGACTTTGTGTATAACTGGACTGATACTTCTATATTTCGGACTGTTTGCATAGGGAAAAGAAAAGTTTGCACAGGGAAAAGAAGAGTAAAGGCTAGACAATAAGTGAAAATGGAAACGTTTTAAGGAAAGTTTGCAAAGGGAAAAGGAAAGAGTAAAGTTAGACAATAAGTGAAGATGAACAAGAGAATATGTGTATAAAAAAGAACAAAGTAAATACAGCTTACATATGCATATGAACTATGGAAATAATTTATATTGGGATGTTGAAATAATGTATGAGCAGCATTTGCAAACAAAAAAGATAGGAAAACAATGGAGGTGCCAATTAGCCAAGGGACTGATTCAGAACATAGCTGGTCAATAGATATGTAAATGCTGAGAGAAACTAGGACTGTGTCTATAACCCATGGGTAACAAAATGGTGTATTTGTTGAAGAGCAATGAAGCCGAGAGTCAACCAGGTCTAAGGGTGTGCCCAAGGATATGCAGTAAGAGTTGAGTAGGCAAGGATTTGAAGAGCACCAGAGAAAGTAATTTGGTAGAAATGACTAATGCTTACTGCGACAACTTCTGAAATCATCCAAAATACTGTCATTTCCTGTTTGACAGAATTAAGTCTTTGAAAATTCCAGGAACAAAGGATGAAGAGATGAAGTCACAGGGCCAACGTTAGTAGAGATTTCTGCCGGGCCACAGCCAGACAGCAGTGCCAGTGCTGGTCTGAGGCGGGAACACACAGAACGTTGCATGTGGGCACACGCCCTGGAGAGTTCGTTAAGGCCCGAGTACTTCTTTAGCAGCCTCCGAATGCGGAGGAACTGTCTCATTTTCGACAATTAAGTATATTCTGAAAACAAGCCAAATGGCTGGGAAAGACTACTTTCCATGACATTTCAAGGACCCAGGGCAAAAGCACGCGGAACGAGCAAGGGAGCGGGCGGGCGAGCGTGCGTGCGTGCGGGCGGGCCTCCTCTTGCCCTGGAGGGTCCTAAGCTGAGGGCTCACTAGGCCACAGCAGAGCCAGCTGAACTCGAGACCTTTCCTCCCCGGCCCCGGGGCACCCACCGGACCCATCAGTACGTACTTGCAGCCATGGGAGCGGCAGCGGCTTGGGGTCCTCGCTCGCGAGGTCCTTCCCCGTCCCTGGGGCACCCATGCGGCGGCAGGGACGCCGCGCCCGGCGGGTCCTCGTCCCCCACGGCGGAGGCCTGAGCACACAGCCTGTCCAGGGGGGCCCAGGCCCGCCACCTCGAAGGCGTCCCCGAGCTGGGCCAGGGGCGAGTCTCGCGAGGCCGGGAGGAAGGGCGTGTCCAAGGGCGAGCTGGGTGGGTACAGCGAGGACAGCGAGGAGCGCGAGGACAGGGACGCCAGGGACTGTGGCGTGTCCAGGGAGCGCCTCTGTTTGTGGAGGTCTGCGGGGCCCGGGGCGTCCGCCAAGGGGACGTCCCGGCCCAGGGAGTCGAAGGGGACGAGGTCGAAGCGCAGGAGCGGGCCGCCCTCGGCGTCGGGCTTCTCGCGTACTGCGGGAGGCCGTAGATGTCGGTGAAGCTGACGGAGCTCGGGGAGCCCCGGCTGGAGGCCAGGGAGCCGCGGCTGCTCCCCGAGGAGACGGTCAGGGTGCTGGCGGACAGGCTGAAACGACAAGAGCAGCCTGGAGCCCGCCCGTCCCCACCGCGAGCCGAGCTCCACGAGGAGCAAACCTCTGCCTCGGGCCCGTTCACCCCGGCGCCTCTTCAACACCTCTGAGCGTTTTAAGACACCCACCCCCACCCCCGCCCCCGCCCCTTCGTAAATATTTCCTTTGTTTCTTTGAATGTCAGTCGAGAGCAGTAGTTAACGTCAAGGGCTCTTGCTCGAGCTCAAGTTCCAGCTCACACTCAAGACTAGCTGTATGCAGCTGATTTGGTCAAGGGCTTTGCCCTTTCCGAGCCTCCCACCTTCTCACCCGGCGCTGGGATGAGAGCGGTTCCTGCCTCAAGGCGCTGTGAGGGGGAGAACTGAGAAAATAATACACAGAAAGCCCTTAACACTACACTTCACGATACGGTAAGTGCTTGAGAACTGGAGCTCTTACTGAGCATCCAACTCGGATTTTAAAGACATTCATGCCTAATTAAAATGAGTATCTTAAAGAGAAATAATTAAAAGTGTACGTGTGCATCTATGTAGATGGACATATACACTCCTGATGCTGTGAGTTACAAAATCCTTCGATAAATCTGACTTAAGATTCATTATTCTGAAGTCACACTTGGTTCTCCTCATATTCCTTGGGTCACATATAAGCAGCTCATCTTAAAAATATCCTGTCTTCACTTTCCTGTCCTGTACTTACAACCACAGCAGGTTCTAAGTTCTGGGAGAGAAAGCCAGGCTAAATGAATCGTGAAGTTCACGGCCACTATGTTATAACATGATAATCATGTTACCTACCTTTGTAACTCGGACTGGAGATAGGACATTAGGCAGGTGGCTTCTTCCAGCTGCATCAGGAGACAGTTTCTTTTTTCCTGAAGTAGAATCCTGTAGGTACAAAAACAGTCCACTGGTGGATTTCAAAGATGCCAAGTATATTTTCCTAACAAGAAATTCAACTATATATTCCGCCAAAACAGATCAATGACTATCAGTTCTAAAAGCACACCTATGTCACAAGTTCCAAGGTAACTGTTTTTGTTTTATTTCACACTGTACCTCTAGAATCCTGAACAGTGCGAGTGATCCACACTAGAAGTTGCATGTGTGATGGAACAAATGTGTGGATAAAGAGATAAGATGGACGGATGGGAGGATGAGTGGGTGGACAGGCAGGTAAATAGACAGGTGGATGGGAATCCCACAGATGGGTTCAAAGGCAGAGCTCATAGAAATCTACTGGATAAGGGCTTCCCTGGTGGCGCAGTGGTTGAGAGTCCGCCTGCCGATGCAGGGGACACGGGTTCGTGCCCCGGTCCGGGAAGATCCCACATGCTGCGGAGCGGCTGGGCCCGTGAGCCATGGCTGCTGAGCCTGCGCGTCGGGAGCCTGTGCTCCGCAACGGGAGAGGCTCGCGTACCGCAAGAACAAAAAAACAAACAAACAAAAAAAAAAACGCGAAGAAATCTACTGGATTTCCTTGGAATAAATCTGATTCCCTCATCCTAGGCCCTCTTCCAGGCAAAAAATAAATGCAATTCTAGTATCTAGAGAATAAAAGATCAAAATCAAATAAAACAAAATATCAACTGTCATGGGTTGATATGGGTTGGAAGTATATATTTCTTCTTCCTTCTGCCTTCTTCTACTTCATAATTTTCTAGAATATTTTTCTCCTACTGTAGTAAGCCTACTGCCGAGAGTAGAGCCCTGCACATATAATAAATAATTGTTGAACAGTGGGGACTGATTAATCTTGCCTTTATAACAAAAGACCCATTTACAAATCAAAATGATTGTATATATATATATATCAGGCAAAATAGAGTTTATGAACAAAGACTGTACTAAGAGACAAAGAAGGGGATTACATAATGATAAAGGGGTCAATCCAGTAAGAGGATATAACATATGTAAACATTTATGCACCCAGCACAGAACCATCTAAATATATAAGCAAATATTAACAGTCCAAATGGGAGAAATAGACATTAATACAATAATAGTAGCAGATTCTAATACTCCACTTACATCAACCATACAGATCATCCAGACAGAAAATCAGTAAGAAAACTTTGGCCTTAAAGAACATGTGAGATCACATAGATTTATCAGATATATACAGAATATTCCATCAAACAAAAAATCAGCAGAATCATACATTTTTCTGAAGAGCACATGGAACATTATGGAGAAGAAATTACTTTTTAGGCTACAAAACAAGACTTAATGAGTAAAGGAAGATTCAAGTGTATTCGGCAACACGTGTAAAAGTAAAGATCAATTATGAAACAAAACTGGAAAGTTCACAGATGTGTGAGATCAATCAACATGTAGTGAACTGTCCATGGGTCAATGAAGAAATCAAAAGAGAAATTTAAAGAAAAACAACCTCCAGAAAATGAGAATACAACATAACAGATTTATGGAATGCAGCAAAAGCAGTTGTAAGAGGTAGGTTCTTGGTGATAAAATAAGAGGTAGGTTCTTGGTGATAAAATGCCTAACTCAAGAAACAAACTAAGTTTACACAGGAAGAAAACAGAAAAAGAAGAACAAATGAAGCCCAAAGGTACTATTAGGAAAGAAATAACAAAGATCGGGATGGAAATAAATGTAACAAAGACTCGAGAGACAATAGATGAAGAAGAGATGAATGAAATTAAGAGGCTTTTTTTCTTTTAAAAGATAGACAAATTGACAAAAGTTCAGCTAGACTCATCAAGAAAAGGATAGGGCTTAAATAAATAAAATCAGAAATAAAAGTGGAGACGTTATAACTGACACCATGGAAAAACAAAGCATTATGAGAGGCTGCTATAAACAATTATATGCCAGCAAATTGAACAACACAAAAGAAATGGATGCATCCTAGAAACATACAAGGCAGGACTGAATTATGAAGAAATAGAAAACTGAACATACCAATAACTAGTAAGATCACTGAATCAGTAATCCAACACTTCCCACCAAAAAAAGTTCAGGACCAGCAGGCTTCGCTGGTCAGTTTTACCGAACAGTCAAAGAAGATTTAATACCTGTCTTTCTCAAACTTGCTGAAAAAGTTGAAGATGAGGGATGCTTCCTAACTTATCATGCCAGCATTACCCTGTTACCAAAACCTGACAAGGACACGACAAGAAAAAGAAAATTACACTCCTATACCTGTACACATCAAATACACACATCAAACTTCTGGAATGCTACACAGCAGTTCTAAGAGCAATGTTTTTAGTGATAATTCCTACTACAAGATATAAGAAAAACTTCAAATACACAACCTAAATTTGAACCGCAAGGAATTAGAAAAAGAAGAACAAATGAAACCTTAAGTTAGCCCAAGGAGGAAATAATGAAGATGAGAGCAGAAATAAATGAAATAGAAGCTAAAAAGACAGTAGAAATTATCAATGAAACTGAAAGCAAGTTCTTTGAAAAGATAAACAAAACTGACAAACCTTTAGCCAGGCTCACCAAGAAAAAAAACACTTAAAATAATTAAAATCAGAAATATCACAAATAATTAAACTAATAAAAGAGTTAGCAGACATAACTAATAACCACAGAAATACAAAAAAATCATAAGAGACTACTATGATATTAAGCTGCATGGGCTGCTTATAAATTCTGGAGATTAATCCTTTGTCAGTTGCTTCATTTGCAAATATTTTCTTCCATTCTGAGGGTTGTCTTTTTGTCTTGTTTATGGTTTCCTTTGCTGTGCAAAAGCTTTTAAGTTTCATTAGGTCCCACTTGTTTATTTTTCTTTTTATTTCCATTTCTCTGGGAGAAAATATTTGCAAATGAAGCAACTGACAAAGGATTAATGTCCAAAATGTACAAGCAGCTCAGGCAGCTCAATATCAAAAAAAACAAAAAACTCAATCCAAAAATGGGCAGAAGACCTAAACAGACATTTCTCCAAAAAAGATATACAGATTGCCAACAAACACATGAAAGGATGCTTAACATCATTAATCAGTAGAGAAATGCAAATCAAAACTACAATGAGATATCATCTCACACCAGTCATAATGGCCATCATCAAAAAATCTACAAAAAAAAAATGCTGGAGAGGGTGTGGAAAAAAGGGAACCCTCTTGCACTGTTGGTGGGAATGTAAATTGATACAGCCACTGTGGAGAACAGTATGGAGGTTCCTTAAAAAACTAAAAACAGAACTACCATATGACCCCGCAATCCCACTACTGGGCATATACCCTGAGAAAACCATAATTCAAAAGAGTCATGTACCACAATGTTCACTGCAGCTCTTTTTACAATAGCCAGGACGTGGAAGCAACCTAAGTGTCCATCAACAGATGAATGGATAAAGAAGATGTGGCACATATATACAATGGAATAGTACTCAGCCATAACATGAAACGAAACTGAGTTATCTGTAGTGAGGTGGATGGACCCAGAGTCTGTCACACAGAGTGAAGTAAGTCAGAAAGAGAAAAACAAATACCGTATACTAACACATATATATGGAATCTAAAAAACAAAACAAAAAAAGGTCACAAAGAACCTGCAGGCAGGATGGGAATAAAGACGCAGACCTACTAGAGAATGGACTTGAGGACACAGGGAGGGCGAAGGGTAAGCTGGGACAAAGGGAGAGAGTGGCATGGACATAGACTACCAAATGTAAAACCGCTAGCTAGTGGGAAGCAGCCACATAGCCCAGGGAGATCAGCTCGGTGCTTTGTGACCACCTAGAGGGGTGGGATAGGAAGGGTGGGAGGGAGGGAGATGCAAGAGGGAGGGGATATGGGGATATATGCATATGCATAGCTGATTCACTTTGTTATAAAGCAGAAACTAACACACCATTGTAAAGCAATTATACTCCAATAAAGATGTTTAAAAAAAAGAGAGAGAGAAAATAGGAGTCAGCATTCGTCTCTCAAGTTATAAAGTTTGAGGACAATGGTTACATACAATTTCACCTCTTTACTAAAGGAAGGATTGCGTACAAACTCTCTGTGCTCTTGATGAAGCAATGACAAAAACACAAAACAGCAAAGATTGGGGGGCTGGCTACCGTGGGGCCCCTGCACAGCCAACCTGCAGACTCGGACCCAGCACCTCTCTCCTCTTCTGGTCGGATGCTGTTTCCACCTTGTCGTCCTGGGATAACGTTGGGGGAATGCGTGCCTGACATCCCTCATCCTGGGACCCATCTGAGATGAGTTGGTGAGCAAATTAAATGTGGAGGGAGCCTGCAGGAGGCGTCGGAAGGACATGGAATGGGAGGAAGACCAGAGACGGAAGGGGAGGAGCGCCCATGTTCTCTCTCTTCTGACAGCTCTCCATCCTTTCTCTGAGCTTAAACGGGTCTGTGTTATGACCTAATGACAAAAGAAAACACCACGAAGGGAAGCACCCGCTGACTTAGTTCACAGGCTGTACTTACGGACACAGACTGGGGTGTGTCCGGACCACTTGGGGTCTTGCAAGCATATCCGGATGGAAGTCCCCACGAGCCGGAAACCAGGGTGGCACTGATAAACCATGGAGTCCCTGTAACTGAAGCCGTCGCCGCTGATGTGGCCGTTCACGATGGGATCCGGGCAGCTGCAGAGAGAGGCCTGCTGAAAAACAAGCAAAACCAACAAAAACACGCTGGAGAGCTTGTCTTCTATAAAAGTACCACATTCGTGGATAAACAACAGAGTCCCACGGTATAGCACAGGGAACACTATTCAACGTCCTGGGATAAACCAGAATGGAAAAGAATATACAGAAGAATACATATGTATATGTATAACCGGGTCACTATGCTGTACAGAAAAAATTAACACACCATTGTAAATCAAATATACTCCAGTAAAAAAAAAAATAATAATAATAATAAAAGTACTCCATTCAAAATTAGTTTATTGTCAAGTGATTGACAGCACTGAATGCAAACATTATTGGGATTTTTTCCACTTATATATATTCTATTTGGTAAGAGTTTTCTTCAACTCATTAATTTTTCTTAACAGTTGTGGATAACATAAGTAATAGTTCAAATATAAAATTGTCAAAAGGTATTTCCCCAGGTATGATTTCTCCATTTATTTCTTTTACTTATTTTTCTTATTGATATTTTATGTTATTTACCTATTTATTCTATTTCCAAATAAAAGCCATAAGAAAGGAAGAGACACTTGGAATTAATATAAGTTCTGTAACCTTATAGAAAATGGGTAGCAAAGAAAAGGATGGAAGGATCTCCAGTGACAGGCCAAGATTCCTGAACTATCTGTGAAATTCCAAAGGAAGGACTGCTATCAGAAAATAAGTTCAATTTCAGAAAATGTCCATTTGAGTTATGTCTGAACTGATGTCTAGGGGAAACTGTCGCATACTCAGTTAAACACAGAAGTCCAGAGCTCAGGGGAGGGACATCCTGCAGACGGAGCAGATTTAGGAAAAACTAGATTACAGATGGAGGCTGAAACCCAACAGGTGGCTGAGCTCGCCCGTGAAGAGTGTGTACAGCAAGGAAAGAAAGGGCCCAAAGACAAAACTGGGGTGAACATCAACACTTAAGGGGAGGAAAATAGTATTGATGTGAGGACTCTGATATGTAAGGTCACTGGCAAACAGGGTGTCAGATAAATTTCAGTACCAGAGGGCTTCCAAGTGGGGAAGGAAGTTAGAGGAATTTTCAGTCCTTCGTGAGTTGAAGGCTGGGGAGTGACAAAGGTTCTTTGCCTGACCAAACTTTAATCCGGGTCCTGACACTCCTCTCAAGCCCACCTGTGCACCTCCTTGTAAAAGCCGACTTCAGCAAGCACCCTGGTAAGTCACCCTACAAGAACCCTCCAGCCTCAACATCTGATCCAGTTTCTCATCCCCACCCGCCACTGGTAGGTGGGTTCAGCCAGAACCCGTCCAAGCCCTGACGTTCCCTCTCAGGAATGTCCCACCCATGCCCCGTCCCTGCCCCTTGGCTGTGACCCCCACTGGCCCACACGGCATCCAGAGTTGAGTCATATCCTTTGTAAAATCCCATCACCCTGGTCCCTACACCAATCGCTCGGGTTCTAAATGAAGCCTGCCTCATTATCTTTAAGGTGCGTCATGAATATTCTTTCTCTGTAACAGTAGGAAGGTGCTGTGTGGTCCGGGGAAAGCTAGGAAAGGCGGGATTCCCTTCTTCTCTTTTATTCTCCTTCCACTTTCTTTCCTTCCCCTCCATCCATCCTCCTCTCTGAGCCTCCCCCCCCCCACCACCTCTCTCCTCCTCACGCACATGGAAAGAGTATCTTGTTAACAAACTATGGAGCATTAGGAGTAACTGACATGAAAAGCATGTGAGTGACACAGGGGTTTCGGATAGACAAGGAGAGTTCCTAGGTTGTCCCCAAAACTCGCTCCTTAGGCTGGAGTGGCTGCAGAGCGTTTTGGGGTGGATTTCCCCTGGCCACTACCACCCCGAATAGAGCACCCAGCTGCCAGTGCTTTACTCAGAGTACAGCAACCCCAAAGCTGAGAGCATGGCCAAACGACACTCAGGGTTAATGCCACCGTTCTGGAAGAAATCACAACAATACACTCTATTTCTGTTTAAGGCAATGCAGCTGCATTGTGTTATCCTAGGTTTGAACTAGATCTGTTATCAGCGGGATGACTCTGCAGAGGACAGAAGGAGAAAACCAAATCGGTGATAGGTATCCCTCTTTGAGCAGAATCTCTGCCCCAACATTTGTAAGAGGTCGGGTCAAGTTGTGCTCGATTCGCCTGATCTTTTGTCACCTCTGCAGCTTTTCCACTCAGCCGGATCCAGGTCAATAAAGCTGATTCTGACCAGAAGCCAGATCGCCTCCCCACACCAGGCGTGAAACAAGCAGGGAACTGGGAGGAGGCTGAATGTTCTCCAGGGGTTGAAGGGAGAGCTTCTGAGGCTGTTATCCTGGAACACGGATGTGGGCTCCTTCCCAGAGGCTGGGCTTTGCACGGCGACCTCCGTCAGTTAGAGACGTGGAGCCCCACTCGCATCCGCGAGACAAGAAAGGAGCCAGAGCCACCACACATGGGCTTACTACTGCAGGGATCCAGCCACTTCCGAGGTGAGAAGGAAAAGATGTAATTTCTAGAAGCACACACCAAAATAACACACTCCAATCCTCAAAGGGAGTGTGGCCACCTGACTCCTGGCTGTTTCTCTAGAGAACGTCGAGCATTTGGGGGTATTCTGAACCTGATCAGCACTCCAAGAGGAGGGACCTGGGCTCAGGGTGACCGAGATGCTGAAGAGGGTACATTGTGACAGAAAGTCCCCATCCCTCTCCGAGCCTCACTCTTGACTTGGACAAATACAACTGGCTAGGCTCACTTTTAAACCTCAATCATATTTTTTTCATCTAAGTTTTCAGTAAGAGCATATGGTTCAAAGCTGCATTCTCTGTTAAAAGCCTGGCAAATAAGCACTCCTAACGGCAAGGAGATATCTGTACACTCTAGAAACCAGATGGCAAGGTTGACAGGCTTGTGTGGAAACAAAGACTTCCAACAGCAACTCTCCTCTGACACGTGGTCACTTCAGTTCTGGGAGGAACTGACCTTAAAGACCTAAAGAAAATCGGGGATGTCTTTCAAAAACACTCCGTTTCAGCTCAGTGCCTGAAGGAGAGAAGAATTGACACCATCCCCTCGAACGTCACTTCGTCTTTTAAGTAAACGTGGACACTGTGACTTCTGGATCTGAAGCTGGTAGAGAACAATCTGTTTGTCACTTGTGTAACTTTCCAGCCCTCAGGTGAGTTCCTCTTTAAAACATTCAAAGCCTTAGACCAATTACGGGGCTATTCAGAAATACAGAATATTTCACGTACAGTATTTAACCAGAATTTCAACAGTAATATGTCAAAACGTTGTAGAAGGGAGAAACTGTATGAGGTGGAATTTGAATTCAGTGTACTCTGAGCTCTATTTCAAATTTAAGATTCTGTTATCCTATAATACTGGGATATGTCCTTTATGAGTTTTTTAATGTAGCCCCAGTTTTGTTATAGACACACTATGTAGAAAGCATTTCTCTATCTTTGTAACTATGTTCAGATATCTGCTGACAGTCTAACACGTGTTAGTCACTCATTAAACATTTGATGAAGTGAACAGAGATAAAGTAACTTCACATTTTCAAAGCATTTCCAAATCCACTGTCTCCTAGGTGGCTTTCCTTTATTGGAAAAAATTGAATGCTGATTAGCTGTGGGCCAGCAATGTCCTTGGGGCTGGAGATTCAATGAAGAATAAGATACAATCGTAAAAGAGACGGGAGGTCTGACACGGAAAGCATCCCAGGGTGTTTGCCCCTAAAGAGGTGAGGAGTGGGGGAACTTCCCTGGTGGTCCAGGACTTAAGAATCCGCTTTGCAATTCAGGGGACACCAGTTCAATCCCAGGTCAGGGAACTAAGATCCCACATGCCGCAGGGTAACTAAGCCCCCGCGCCACAACTAGAGAGAAGCCCACGCACTGCAATGAAGGGCCCTAAGAACCAACGCAGCCAAAATAAATAAGTAAATAAAGATTTTTAAAAAATAAAACGTATACTAGGAAAAAAAAGAGGTGAGGAGTGGGGAGGGACTACGTGTAGCCCAGCTGGGCTAAGCACAGTGATGAATATGCATTGTTTTTTAATGAGCACAGGATGGTCCCACAGAGGAACACTCACTGCTGTACTCCAAGTGGTGGTGTGCTTTTCAGAGAACACTTAATACACTCCAAAGTTTGGGTTTTACTTTTCTCCTAAAATAGCTTTGGAAATACCTTTTGCTGGAAGCATCTTACATTCTCTATCTGGGACCCTGAAAGCTGAGCCCTATGGTAGTTGCCACGTTTTTATGGGCATTTTGGACTGTTCTTTGCACAATATTCAAATAGTGACAGGAGATTTGCACCTGGGCTCTACTGTTTCCCGCGGCTCCTGGGGACAGGATTTTTGCAATAACTCAATCTCAGACCAGAAGACAAGGAGGAACATCCATCTATGACCTGCAACGATGGAAAAACAGAGGAGAGAAATACAGAAACAGAGACACACAAGAGCCTACCTATGAGAGGGGGTGGTTCCTGTGAGACAGCTATCAGGGTGGTAAAGGAAGGCTGTGCTTTGTTTTTCAGCCTGGCATCCCCCAGGCGAAGAGAATTGTGTTTGGGATTAGGGTTGTCCTCCGACCTCTTATGCCCTGCAGGAGAATTAATAATATAGCAGGCAAGTCTCCTGCAGTTTTTGGTTCCAGTGCTGTATTTTTGGTGGGCACTGGAACATGGGTTTAGGGGCCTTCCGCCCTGGTGAAGGGAAAGATCTCTGGGGGGGGGGTGGATTTCAGGGTGAAACTGAAACTCACCCAGCCGTCTCCTTCAGCACTCTGGGTTCCCTACAGCCCCTGCCTGCAAGCCGCGCTTCTCCAAATGAACTTTCGACAGCCTCACGTCGGTCTGGTCACCGTGAAGCCCTGGATAGTGTGTAGCACCGCATACTCCCTGTCACTTGTATGCAGCACAAATGAAGACAGCTTTGAGGTTCATAATGTCTGTTCAGCAGATGCACTTCAAAGGAATCTCTTTTAAAATAAAAGCCTGCTTGGAGTTAAAAATACATTTTGCATAGTAGAGAAAAATGAAGAACAATTGTTCTCTCCCTCAATTTTATTGCTGTTGACTTTAATTAAAACCCAGACACTTTTTTCTTAAAGTTTTCCCATTTAAATATGACAATAAAACATCTTAAAAGTTTTCCCTTTTTTTGCCACCTGAGAAGTATGTAAACTGTCACCATAAAGTTTTTAAGTACCTTTGAAATATTAAATGTAATTAAAACATAAGGATCTTAAGACTGTGGGACTTATAGAATAAAATGTAAACTCAATATTTGTTTCACAGTTAACATACAATTTGTTAGCCACAAGGAGAGTTTATTTCTTCCTTTGCAGCAGAAATTCATTTTCTGTCAGTTGCAGGTTATACCATTGTAAGTACTGAACACAAGTATGTAAGATAACTGTTCTCTAAATTTAGTGTGCGCATCTAAGTGCTATTTATAGGTTGTTTCTGCCATGCCAGGCCTGTTCCTTTACCTCGAATCTTTACTCTCACTTTAGTGACTGATTTGATAAACAATCCAAAGTTTCCATTTGGTGGTGATCAAATATTCAATACCACTACGACTATGCAGAAGCTTTACATGTCATTTAGCCCAATACTAAAATGTACTGCATATAAATATTAATTGTAAATGTATGAATCGATTCGACATCCATTCTCATTACAGCAAGTCTGGAAAGGTGAAGAAAGGGGGCACCTCACTGTGATCTCCAGCAGCTGAGTTTACTTAGGGTATCAACGAACAATACTGACGGTACAATGCCCTTACGCCTGAATCCCTGAAAGAAATTTAGAAAAGAAGACACTTAAAAAACATTTTTTTATTTTTACTTTTTTTCCTTATCAGCTTTTACATTTTTTTTTACTTTTACTTTTTTACTTTTTTTTAACTTTTATTTATTTCTTCTTTTGAATGTATCTTAAATTTTGCAAATGATGACTTCTGACAAGAAAAGAAAAAGCAACTGGAAAATTTGCTTATTTCCCCATCCACTGCTGAAAAAGACACATTTTTTGGCAGGAAGTCTCAATACCACACTTGGCAACTGATTCCTAAATTCATCTGTATACGTAACAGGACCCCATAAAACGGCAACGTTTATATGAGAAAATAAAGAAAATGATCTGTTGCCAGTCACGGTGGGCTAACTTAGACAAAATCCTCCAGTGAATAAAGTAGAAAAAATGGACAAACTATGTTTAAAAAAATCTGCTTGATGATAACAGGAAAGGTACTGAAGTTCTATGTGGCCAACACAAGGACAGGATCGAGCCCCAGCAAAGCAAACCTGCAGTGGAGGTTTCCCTAGTTCTGAGGACGTTGAAATTGGAAACAGTGGCTGGTGCGCTGAGGTGCCAAGGGCGTCTTCCCTCAGACTCGTGGGTCGTGGCCTGAAACACTGAGGTCAGGGGCCACCAAGGGTTGGACAGAGGGAGGTTGACAAAATTCAAAATGTGCTGCCAATTCAAAACCAACCCAGAGTTGCCCTTGGATTCACGAGGTGAAATGTTTCAGACGAACATCACTCCCATAAAAACAAACAGAAAATGCTGAATGATCTACAGAAGCCTTAGTTGTACTGGAGCCCATCGGAGAGCTGAGATTTCAAGAAGTTCAAATGCACGGACTCCACACAGGAACAAGCTCTCCAAAGAGCTGGTATGTGGATCCCTCCACCTTCCTAGAGCATGGGGGCAGGGGGGCTGCCGTGAAGGAGGGGAAGAGTTGGACAATTTTTTAGCAGTCATAGGTGGCTTGCTCGTCTGGTTTAGAATCACTGAGCGCTGAAGACACAAGGGAAGTCGATGCACCCCTCAAGCCCTTTCCCTTGGGCCTCCTCCAGGTGTTCATGAGAAAGACTCTTGACAAGCCTCGCGTTGTCACACACTTAACTTCTCTCCAGGGTTCCCAGTCCCACTTGGGAACCGCAGAACAAAACCACAAGTATACAATTATGTTTTCTTAACAAGGTAAAAAAGAGCATCTTAACACCTTTACTAATATATACACCAGATGGTATTGGTAATGTTTGTTTCCCCTTTGGGAATTAAACTCTACATGAAACCTAAAGGGAAGAGGATTTTCCAGTGTGTGGGGAAAGGGGGCATCCGGGGTGTTAAGAAGGCTTACTGTGCAGGCTCTGTCTCTGTCTCTCTGCATCTCTCTGCATCTCTGGTCTCTCTCTCTCCATCTCTCTTTATCTCCTGGTCCCTCTTTCTGCCTGTCTCTCTGTCTCTGACTCATTCTCTTCTGTGCTTGTATATAAAAGACTAATCTTGGACACTGCTGGACACGCATCCAGTCGAGGTACAGCCCGTCCTCGAGTTGCCCCCAGCAGCAGCTCAGGTCTCCTTGTTGGAGGAGGGGGAGCATTCAGAGTAGCATGCACATTAACTCTGGTGGAATCACAGGAGAAGCTTACATTACAGGAGAAGAGAACAGAATGTGGGGTCAAAGCACAGAGGAAGGGTTATATCACCCTGAGAAATGTCACCCCCTTTGGTGAACTCAGTGCTCCCGACAAGCACTGTTGCAAGAGAAGCATCCATGAGTCTTAGGGCTGCCCGGGAAGGGCCCTCCAGACCCCCTAGGAAAGGAGGGCACACAGACGCTACTAGGACGAACACAGCCACGTGTACGCTGAGCTCTCACTTACAAGGACACAGAGGAACAAGAGAAAAAGCCTCAAATGTACATGGGAAGGATGCACAGGGAAATCTGAACTAGCAAGTCATTTCAAGAACAAACTGGAATCCCAGCTTTCCAGTGTCCAGGCTGACGCGGCTTCTCTGTGCTGACCGACCCGGTCACACAGGAAGTGCCACATGCTGGTTTGAGTGCCTCTGTGTCCTGCTCCATCTGACTTTCCCACTCTCCTGCTCTCTCCCATCATTTAATTCACTTTTTACATCTTAAATTTGATTCAACTAGTTTGTGTCCCTAATAGTTTATTATTCACTGAATTACATGGTCAGCAGACAGTACTCCCTCATCCTCCCTCTCCTCACCATGGGGCAGACATAAAAATGCAAACACATTTTTTTTGGGGGGGGGGGGCGGTTCTTTGAGGGGGACGCTAAGCAAACCATTCTTTCAGATACATTTAATGTACTGAGAACAAGGGCACTTGGAAACTAACATGATCAATTATCAGTTTCTCCAGGGATTCTTCAAAAGAATGTCAAAATAAATGTGTTAGAAATGAACAAAAAATGAAACCTTGGCACTACGATATCTGGACACTTGGTGAAGACAGTGTATTTATTTTGGTTCTCTTCTTTAAATTTAGAAGTGCCTCAAATTTGGTGCCTAAAACTTTAAAGAAAACACAGTGAAAACATAACTTTAACACTTAAAAAAAATAAGGCAATACCAGACCACCATACTTTCTGATCCCAGCATATATAATTTTATAAGCCACATATAATGCAAAATATAACCTCATCTTTCTATAACTATACACACTTTTTTCTACAGCATTTGTTTCTGCCTTATAGCAGATGCCACGTAGTCAACAAGGTAAAACACTTTCCACACTTTTCAGCATATCAGTTTTATACCCCCCATGACGTCATTCCTATGGTTGCTGTTAAGCCTTGACTTTTAGTCAGTGAAAATTCACCGGGCACCTTCACCAAGTCTGGGAGCGTCCTCGGGGCACGTCACCCCTCTCCTCACCCTCCCACCTTCCTCTTGAGAATCTGTGGGCAGTGCTGTTAACGCTACCTGACACATCTTCTGGACCTCAGCAGGCTTGGGTGCCTTTGTGGATTCTTTCCCAAGCCTTTCCATGGAGCTACAGGATCCTGCTCTACCCCTGCCTCACCTCTTCTAAGTGTGGAGTTTCCCAGAACATCCCCTGGAGGAGTCTCTCCTGCTTTGGGGCTCCTTCTGACATCTCCCAGATGACCACGAGGCCTCGGTGCCTTGAACCTTCTGGGGATCCCCTCCTCCCGTCTATTTAATTTGAGGACAGCGTAGGCCTTCATTTCAGCTTTTCCCCTTTCCTTGTTCATGTCAAATTTCCAGGGCTGGGCCTTCTGACACTCAAGACAGGACACTTGAGGATTAAAAACATGATTCAAGACCACACTGTCTCACCTGAAAGTGTCAAGATCCTGTTTTTCAACTCAAAAGACAAGAAAGTGTTGGCCGTTTTCTGCAGTTCATTTGTAGAGTTAGACACCAGACTCAGAGGCCTGTGCCGAGCTGTCAGCTCTGGCCGCACCCGTTAGGCTAAAACTTAACACGTGTTTTACTCACATGAGGGAAGAGGGTCAGCGGCAGCTTCAAGCCCAGCTTCTGAGCCCAACAACATTGCATGTCTGACAGCTTCAGCGGGGTGAGTCCCAGAAGAAGCCACTGTTTTATCCCCTGGAGAGAGGGGTCCTGAACCGATCAGTGATGACAAGGCCTCGGGTCACCTTCCCCATCACTGTGGCTTCATAGGGGCGGGGCTCTCCCTCACAAAGCTTATGGTACTGCTGAAGGGCCAAGCACTTTGATTTAAAAAAAGGGTGGCCAAAAATGGCAAATTTCAGAACTATAATTTAACATAAGATCATGGGTCATTTCAGTGATCCTCTACAACTGCACACAACTTTTCCAAGGATTTGAATATATATTACCATGTCTGCTTCTCAGGACAGTTTTGAAAAAGAGAAAAATGATTATAATCCCTGTTTCATAATGCAGGTGAGTCTCACATTAAGAAGCTAACACAGGGATACACATCTATATCAGGGCTTTTAATGTCTGTTTCAGTTTTATATATGCAACAACATGCTGAACTTCAAACTTTAGCATTTTCCCAAAGCCTGCTACAACTTTAAAAAATTTAATCAAGTACTAGCTGAATTTATATATATATATATTTATAAATTTAACTCAGCTAAGTTGATTACATACTCTCTCTGCCCCCTCTCCCTCCCTCTCTCTCTCTCTCTCTCTCTCTCTCTCTATATATATATATATATATATATATATATATATAATTTTAAGGAACTATGCAAATCAGGCTCAATTTGGTAATCATATAAGTTTTTCTTGACATTCAGCCTCAAATTAAAATCTAATTTAACATGCTATTGCTTACATTGTTCTCTACTGTCATTTCTCTGAGGATTTATACAATATATTCCTTTGGATTCTCTTACATACCTGAAATGTAGTAAATGTGTTCAGGTATTTAGCATCCTATTGACAATTTCACTTTATTCTTACTTGGCTGATCTTAGGGATTGAGAGTCTCCTCTGGCACACAGTTTAATGTGAAGCACACACTGAAGCCTGGAACTCTTTCAGCTCTGAGTGACTTCTGCTAAATCCCCACAGCAGCCTTCATGTGTTTTCACTATACAGCCGGCAGGTAGCTGGTATCTTATTCATGCTGCCCTCTGTTACTGCTCAGACCTCCTGCCCATGGTCAGCACAGCTCAGCCCTCGCTGTGGAATGTTAAGCTGCTTTCAAATAATTGCAGATGCCCTTCAGATACTCTGTTTACAGAAAGTTTTACTTTTAATCCCACACATTTCTATCTTCAGTTATTAATAATTTGCTCAAGACCAAGTCTGGGTGATGCCAGAAGCTTGATCTTACATTCGGCAAGCTATTTTTAAAGAGGTCCTAGAAACTTGATTAGAATATCCAAAGTTTCCGCAGAAATCAGATAACACACTGTGACATTTTTCATGTATATATGTATATATATGAATTCCATCACATATTTAAAGAAGAATTAACTCCACAACTATTCCAAAAAATTGAAGAACGGAACACTTCCAAACTTATTTTATGAGGCCAGCCTTACCCTGATACCAAAGTCAGACACCACGAGAAAAAAATACTACAGGCAATATCCTTGATGAACATAGGTGCACAAGTTCTCAACACAACACTAGCAAACTGAATTCAGCAACACAGTAAAAGGATCCTACACCATGATATAGTGCATTTTACCCCTGAGATGCATATGAAAATCATATGCATAAACATATGAAAACCAATTAATATGACAAACCACATGGACAGAATGGAAGGTGAAAGTCATATGCTTATCTCAGGAGATGCAGAAAAAGCATTTGGGAGAATTCAATTCCATTTCATGATAAAAACTCTCAAGAAAGTAGGAATAGACAGTAATTACCTCAACATAACAATGGTCATATACGAAAAGCCTACAGCGGATATCATATTCCACAACAAAACACTGAAAGGTTTTCCAGTAAGATCTGGAAAAAGGCATCCCAGGAAACATTTTCATTGCCTATCCAAAATGCAGCAGAGCAAGGAAAAGACTTTTTAAAGTGCCACTCTTCAGAAATATCCCCCCTTTGTTTTGGCTATCACAACAAATTCATGGCAAGACCTCAAAAGCCCCGCCAACACTCTAGGATATTTTTTAATCCCCCAGAGCAATAAAGTCTTATGGCTCCTGTGTTTAGACAGCTGGTTTGAACAGTGGCATTTTAGAGATAGCTGGATTTGATACCTGGCATCAGTGTCACTGTACAAATTTTATTTGAGAAATGACAGATTTAAAGTCTAAGCCATAAACACACAGCCAGTTTTCAAAATAGGATAAAAGCAAAACGAAAGACAAATTGTTTAAATTCATTTCCACAGCTACCAAAACCGAAGTCCCAAAACTGTGAAAAGTAAGTACAGAATGGAAGCAATGCTGTGAACAATAACCGTGTATTCTAATTTGAAAGGTTAACGCCAAGCTCCCAAGGAGATAATTCCATTTTAGAACTGACATAAAACTTCACTCACCTACTGGCATTATTTTACTATTTTCTGAGAGAGAACCTTATTCAGAGATGTTGATCTCTTGTGTTTATTAACATCTGATTCTGAGTCTCCGATTCTTCTCAAACTTCAACTCCAAGATCGTGCTTTTCAAACCGCCTGCCTGCCTCCCCAACCCCCCGCACACACACATTTTGTAGTAGAATCTTCTTAGCACGTCCCCTTCAAGATTCTGGTATCTAGATACTCTTTATCTCATGCTTGCCAGCATTGCTCATCTTCCTTATTCTTGAGGAAACATCACTCGTAAACACTCCATCTACCTGACGCTTCCATAAACTTCCTTAGTCCCATATCACTCCTGCTCTCAGCATCTGCCAAGGTCTCTGAGGGGTCCCTAGGAGTTGGACTGTTCTTCATGAACCTGTTACAGAACAAGCTGTAAAATAAAACACGCAGATACAGAAGTGCACAAATCAACATCATCATTCATTGTGGCTTAGTTACTTCTGTTAGAAACACGTCCGTGCTAATACTGAATTCCAAGTTGGCAGGCTTAGCGCTACTTCCAGTGTGCTGGACCAGGGCGAGCTTCCTCCAAAAGCTGTGGACTTCCCTACAATGTGCAGCCTGGGGTTGCAGACGAGAGCAAGAGCTTTCTGTGGACAGAATGGTTCCCGAGGGAGGAAGGATGAAGCCAAGCTGTACCTGCTCAGTGATTCTTACCAAAAGCATCCATCAGCTAACTCACTCCACCTTCCAGAGGATGGAGTTACTGAAGGGCAGAGAGAGGCCAGCGTATGCTTTAAGGACACATACACACACACATTTCTTTTACGTTGATGTGCGAATGGCTAACCCCAAATTACATCCAGCACACTATCTGTTTCTACACTCATGCTGTGGTTGCTGTTAAGCGTTAGTGGAAAGAGGGGAGAAACTTCTAAACTAATTCACAACTAGGGACCTATGGAAAGCTACTATTCAACCACTATTGCCCTTTGATCCATATTTCAAATCCATATCTATGTTTATAAAGATAATTTCATTTCTTGAAATGTCTCTTTTCACATTTCAATACAGATTAGGCGAAGGTCTTAAACTGAGTTTAGAAGTGTCCCCCCACCCCCGGCCCTTTCTAAGTTTTGGAAGAATTTGTTAGGATTGGTGGCATTATTATTTTTCCATTCCTAAATGTTAGGTAGAATACAATAGTGTAACTCTCTATGCCTGGTATCATTTTTGTGGAAATTTTTTTAAACTTCGAAATCTATGTCTCCAGTAGGCACAGTCAGTCAGGTAATCTCTTTTTCCCTTGACTGACTGGGCAATTTTTCAGGATTATTTTTACCTTACCTATGTTATCTAATTCACTGGCATAACATTTTCATTGTGTCCTCCTAGCATCTGTAGAATCATTAGTGCTATAGTACCTTTCTTGCTTGCTACTGGTAATTCATGTCTTCTCTCTTTTATTCTTGACCATTCTGATGAGAAGTTTATCATTTTTATTGATCTTTCCAGGAAACCAGATTTTGGCATACTGACTTCCTCTGGTGGTTTTCTGTTTTCATTTTCACTGATTTCCTATAATATCTTTTTCACTTACTTTCTTCTGCCAGGTTTTGATTTCATCAGTTATTCCTTCCCTAGTTTCTCCTGGAGGAAACTTAGCTCATTAATGTGAGACCTTCTTTTCTCATTAAAAAAAAGCAAAATTAAAGCTGTACACTTCCTTCTGTTCTGCTTTTATTGCAGCCCACAAATTTTCATACATTGTTGCTCATTTCTGTTAAATTCAAAACATATTCTAATTTTCTTGTGATTTCTTTTGACCCAGGTACTGTTGAGGAGTTTATTGTCTAACTTCACATTCTGGCATACTTTACAAATTACTGGATACCTGATTTATTTCTGCTGTAACCAGAAAACATAATTTGAATGACTTAAATCCTTTAAATTTATTGAAATTTATTGTGTGGCCCAAAATATGACCTACCTCAGTGAATTTTCCAGATGCACTTGAAAATTAAGTGTCCCTGTTGGTTGGAGTGTTTGATTTCTCACATTTCTCTTCACAAAACAAAATCTAGATGGCAAAGTGACATGGCCGAAACTTGGCAATAATAATAATGATAATAATAACAATAATAATCTGTAGAGAAAGAGAGTGTATCTGGCATAGCACATCAGAAATACAAGCTTTCAGGAACAAAAAGAAGGGCCAGATGTAAGGTGGATATGATCTGTGCAAGCAGTGTTGTTTGTGGCAGCTGTAGGGTAGCCCAGGGACACTGTAGGGCTACTTGCCAAGAGCAGAAGTAGACAGTGGTTATTCCCAAAGCTTTGTAAAGAGTCAAAGTAAACACTGAAGTTCTGTTCTCATATTTTATTAAATTACGAAATGAGAAATAGTAGCTTCTTTCTGCATCTCTCCTCCCTCCACTGACTTTTCGATTTGGAACCTCTAAGATAAATCCGTTACATGGAATACCAAGTGTGAACCAAGAATGGTGGTATGAAAAATAAGAAAAAAAGAAACTCTTTAGTTTCCCAGTTTGTGGAAGCATAGAAACTCAACAGTATTTTGACTTGTCAGCAAAGCAGATATGGATCCGAGCACACACTGGCCTGTGAAATCCATCTGGTTGTTGTAATTGCTGTTGTTTAGTCTGTTAAGAGTCCTAGGAATTTACGTCAATGATGTGACCGTGCTAATGTATTCCAGGGGACGAATGTCGATGAGTGTTATGTCACCCTTGGTCCTTCAGTCAATACCACGTGTTAAGGAAAGCCTGGCACCTACGGAAATAAGGATGGGAGCTTGTGCAAATCCGATTTTTTAAACACAGAGTAGGTCAGAGCAGCCTGACTAAATACCAAGATTCATGGACGGAAAAGTGAGAGATGAGGCTAGAAGGAGGACAATCACCAGACCAGCCAGAGGTCTGTGAACACCGTCCCAGAAGTAACTTGGATAGCAATAAAAATATACTAATTTATTCTTCCATTAATTCCTATTGTTTTCTAACATTGTTACATTTCTCCTGATTACAGTGTATAAAAACCATCCAAATTCAAGCATTAAAAAATCCAGTCATGTATTAAAAGAGTGGAAGTCTCCCAAATTGGTGCAGTACCTAATAAATTACTACTGCCTAACATTCTGAATATTTCTTTGATTTTTCCTTTTGAATATACAAGTGTATATAAAATTTTTATAAAAAGTAAATTATGCCTTGTATAAAAATTGACGTTTTATTTTAGCTATTCTAAAATTTTTGTCTCATGTATGGCAAAATGTCACTTTCTTTTGGCTATTCTGCTTGCACAATATTCCATGTTAAGAAATACAACTGTCCCATCATTCTTTTTAAGCACGGTATACCGTAGTTTCTTATAAACCATAGTTTCTTATAAAAATATGCAGTAATTTATTATATTTGATGAGTTATTCCTAACATGTCGCTAATATAAACAGTGCAAAGGATCTCAAATATATCTTCTTGTACATGTTTTTTAGACTTCAGGAAATATTTCTAGAGTAAAAATTGCTAAAAACAGAAATGCCAAGTTATAAAGCACATAATATTTACAATTTTACTAGACATTACCAAAATGGTTTCTAAAATGTAGTATCAATTTATACTTCCACTAAGACTGTAGAAGAGAGATCATCTTACTGCAACTTCCCAGTAAGGATATTACCTTTCCATATTTAAGAAAATGAATACTCCAGAGGTGACATTTTATTGTTGTTTAAGTTATCGATTCTGTAAATTTTAGTAAGATTGAAGATGCCTCAATATGTTAATTAGGCCACATTCCTTTTCACTGAATTGCCCACTTGAACAATTTAGTACAACATTCCTGCCAAAGTTCTACATGCAATTTATTAAGAGGACTCCATAGGCAGCAAAATGAACCTTCTATGTGTTTCTAAAATACACACATACAACATTTGACTACAAAAATTATACTCAATAATGATTGGTAGATTGGATATAAATGGAACATAAATATTTTTCTAATGTTCCTTCTCATTTCCCTTGCATTTACTATATCCTTTAAAAGCATAAACTATGGGACTTTTCCCACTGTTTATTTCCAGAAGAAACTGTTTTGTGCTGTCAAAGCTCTTACAGATCTACAATCCTCCCAATGCAGACCACTAGCGTTCTCAGCCACATGTGCACTTATAAACGTTAGTCACTGGCTTCACCTACACGCTTGTCTGAAGTTTGCACCCGTGGACATCTTCTTAGTAATCTTCCAATTACTGTAAAGATGTGTCAGAGTTAAGTATTACCTAGCACAGCTTTCACTCCCATGCCAAGAAAAATACATCCTACAGCGTAACATCTAGAGCAGTTCCAGTCCCTGGTCATATGTCCTCCTGGGCCATATGTGTATTATACATACAGAACAAGCCTGCTCCTTATGTTTCTTTGCCTGCCTAACATATTTTTATTATTCTCAAGATGTCGTTTGACACAGAAATATGTATATTTTTAACAACCGATTCTCTTACATTATGTACAAAAGTATACCTACTGAACTGACTACTTGTCAACAGAGCCTCCAAGAGCCACCACACATGCTGTCACTATACACAGTTCTCAGATCCAAAGGCTCAGGGTCTCCCAGTTCAAAGATTGGGCTACACTCTGGGGACAATGCAGGATGCAAACATGACTGGCAGTGGAACCCAGCCCGGTCGGGAACTGATTTCATTTACATCATGTAAGACTCCTCAAAGCATAAAATTTTTCAGGATTTCTTTTTAATTCCCACAGCATATTATCTACAGAGTTAAAAAAACTTTATATTGGCCTTCTAAACCCTGAAAGCAATATGAAATCTTTCTAGAAATCAGTATGTCTATTGCTTACAAGTATCTTTAGGAGCTGTATTTCCTCTATTTCTAGGGCTTCACTTTTGTGTAGAAATTATAGGGCGGGGGGCATGGGCCACTATATGTGTACCAGTTGGTCCCTTCCTGTTGTCCGAATTCTGTAGGGAACATCACACATTCTGAGATCAGCAACAGCAAAGCCCATATACTTAGAGAACAGTAGAGCTGAACTGAGTCTTGCAAGAATTTGTATTGTTAAAATGTAATATACAAAACTGAAGAAAAGTTAACTCCAAAAAGTAAGATAGCAGTTTTCAAATATTTGAAGGATAGATATATCGAGTAGGGATTTCAAGTATTCCTACCCATTCAGTCAGAACCAGAACAAGTGTGAGTTACTGAGGGACGATCTATTAGGAAGAATTTGACAGCAGGGATCTCAAAGGTGGACCCGTTTGGTTTAAGAGGTTCTGTATCTCCTGTCTCTGCAGATTTCAAGTTCTGAATGGCCAGTGGGAAGCTTTGTGGTTGGGGAAGTCTGAGTGTCAGATGAGGTGGATTCAAGAATGGCTTTATATACAAGTTAGGCTTTGTAAGGGAAAAGCAGGCAGTGAAAATGGATGGAGGAGCACATCTGTGATCTGATCAGTTTGCACGTCAACTTGACTGGTCAAGGGTGCCCTTATCAAACATGACTTCTAGGTACATCCAAGCGTCTTTCTGGATGAGCTTGGTTCCATTTTGGTGGAAGGCTGAGGTGCTGCAGCACAATTACCAGCCCCCCTGTCCAACCACGCCCTAACCACCACCACATCTTCTTCCCGAGATGACACATCTTTGGTTCTCTGTCAAATCAAAACATACTGAATGGGCTATCTTCGGTCTCTGTTTTCCTAAGTCCATATTCTCTCACACAATTCTGGCTTTACTTGTCACTATGCCAGCTACACTAAACCTCTCAAGCTCCCAGGCAGCACCCCTGCTAGTCCTCAAATCCAACGATTACTGCTTTGCTCTTGCAGACGTGACATGTCAGGACCGATGGCTGAGCAGCATTCCACAGGGGTAAACACTCTCTGCTTTTCGAATCTTTTTTTTTTTTTTTTTGGTTGGCTTTCCTTTTTCCTTCTCCGTCTCCTTTAAGAGCCCCTGCCTGGTGGCTCAATAATTAAATGTTATAGAACTCCTAGGGACCTCTTTGGGGTCCTTTTCCCTTCTACCTTACAAATGTCTGCAGTGGAACTGCACAGTTTAATACTGTTAAATACCATGTATATGGTTAACAAATCCCTTAAGTTCAGACACGACATCTCCTACTTGTGTAATCTCAACATCAGGATCTCAAAACAAACTCTTAATTCCAACCCATCCTCAGTCCTATACCATTTCCTTTCTTCTCCAGATCTATAAATGTCACCATTAGCAATTCAATTGCTGAGGCACCAAATTCTTTCTACCATTAGCTCTGATTTTTGTTTCCTCACTTTCAATCCACTGATTCCCGTCCATTCAACGTACAAAATGCATCCAGATGCATCTACTTTCTTGAACTCCACACTGCTCCAAATCCTTATAATCCTGGAGTGTAACAGTCGCCTAAATCCTCTTTTTACATCCTCTTTAAAATGCTTTCTCCACACAAGGAGCCAGAGTGATCTTCTAAAAAGCATTTAAAGGTGAAAGTGTCACTACTCTGTTTAAAATACACCAAAGGCTTAAGATAAAAAGCAACTTTCCTGGCCTGGATTAAAAGTGAAAACAATAAAAATAAGTAAATAAAATCTGACCTTATCTTTAAATCCTCTCCTCTTTTACTCACTACACTCCCAGATAAGTAAGTTAGTTTTTACCCTGTTTTCACATCACACATTTACCTGTGTTCCTCCCCCTGCCTGGAACGCTTGTCTCCCTGGGGTCTAGCTCATTCTTCCCATCACCTGGGCACTTCTGGACAATGTCCTCTGACTCTCAGTCATTCTTTATTATGTCACCTCTCCCATCTAGTTTAATCCTGCTGTGAAAGAAATTCCCCAGTTAGGAGATAATTGAAAAACTCTCTTCAGATGGGTCTCTCTTCTAAACTACACATCGCAGTGGATAACTCAAGAAGGTAGCAGCTTTGTATTCACAGAAATAATTTAGCCTACCTGAGAAAGAAGGAATTAATACACTTTCTCTCCTCTGCACGCCTCAGGGATATCTCTATCAAAGATCAAATATTCCATTCACTTTTCAGGTGAAAGACTTCATTCATTCACATGTTTTAAAAATAAACTTTGAATTTACTGTGTACCATGCATTGTTTAAGTAAACAAAACAGACACGGGCTGTGGCCTCACAGATCTTACATTCTATTCAGAGAACAGACAATAAGCAGGTGAAAAAAAAAAGTTACTTTATTTATTAATTTTTTTTGCAGTACGCGGGCCTCTCACTGTTGTGACCTCTCCCGTTGCGGAGCACAGGCTCCGGAAGCGCAGGCTCAGCGGCCATGGCTCACGGGCCCAGCTGCTCCGCGGCATGTGGGATCCTCCCGGACCGGGGCATGAACCCGTGTGCCCTGCATCGGCAGGCAGACTCTCAACCACTGCGCCACCAGGGAAGCCCCAAAAGTTCCATTTTTATATGATAAAAAATACCCGGATAGGGACTTCCCTGGTGGCGCAGTGGTTAAGAATCCGCCTGCCAATGCAGGGGACACAGGTTCGAGCCCTGGTCCGGGAAGATCCCACATGCCGCGGAGCAACTGAGCCTGTGCGCCACAACTACTGAGCCTGCGCTCTAGAGCCCACAATCCACAACTACTGAAGCCCGCCCGCGCTCTCCAACAAAAGAAGCCACCGCAATGAGAAGCCCGCGAACCACAACAAAAAGTTGTCCCCGTTCACCCCAACTAGAGTAAAGCCCGCGCGGCAACGAAGATCCAACGCAGCCAAAAATAAATAAATAAATACACCAATTAATTAAGTTTAAAAAATACCCAGAAAGATCTCTCATTCTCTGATAAACACAATCTTTGTAATTGACACGCTAGCTGCACGACGTTTAATGTAGTTGGATAAGATAAAACCATTATTCTCAGTATGAAACTAAGACGATTCACTTTTCTTATTATCACGGTATGAATCAGTGGCCTAATTAAATATCTAACTCCCGGAAGCCGACCTCTCACCACCGGTGAATTCAAAAACTAGGACAAGGATCTGTTTTGTGTCCAACTTCTTCCACCTCTGGAACACTATTTTTGGAATGCTTTAACAAGGCCGTCCTGTCGCTGTTTTGAAACAACTGCATTCTCTCAGGCATTGGATTGATAAAGCGCTTTTAGTCTAACAATCCACAGTTGAATTTGGTCATGGTTTTCTTGAAGAAATTAAAAGGCTTAGGTACTTCAAGGAATTTCACTTAAAGCAAAACATGGGTTGGATCCCACCGACATTGGTTTTCGGACCTGACACAGCAGGATGTGAGGAAACTTGTGTATCTCGTCTCTCAATCACTTCAAATGTGCCAGCACCGTGATTTTATAAGCAGGACTGCATGCAACTTTTTCAACAACACTGTACGGCAGGTGGTAATGTCTCAATTTATCAGATGAATTTTAAAAAAACAGAGATTACATGACTTTCTCAAGATTGCATAGCTAGGAAGTGGCGAGGCTTGGGTTCACCTGAGACTAAAATGCGTGCTCCTAAACATCCATTCCTCTACTCATCAAGTATTTGTCAGGTACGAACCTAATACTAGACTCTCCTTGGCACCACTAACACGGAGATGGACGCACCACAACAGCTTTACACACACACACACACACACACACACACACACAGAGTCACAGACATCTAAAGCAAGAAAACTCAGATTTTAAATATCTGCCACAACAATAAATGTAAGTTTATAGAAGAAAAAAGGCTTTTCATTTGTGTCATCAACAAAATTCCACTCAATGTTCCCTGCACTTAAGCAAAGTGATTTAAAAAAGGATATAGGTGAAAAGATAGACAAAGGCAAACAAAAACCAATGCAAGGAATATGATTTCGATACAAGCCAAGGCAGATGCAGACCAAAGAGAGACATTTAAAAATCTAAAGTATGCAAGGCACATACAAAAGGTTAATGCTGCCTGTGCCACAAATGAAAGACACAACTTCCTTGAAGCAAAAACTAGAGAAAACACAAAGTTTTGAGGGTGGTCAAAATAACAGAAGGAGACACAATATCTACCAGTCCCAGACGAATCAAGTGAATTAAGAAAGTCGCACATAAAAGAGCTACACAGCATAATCAAAGAGGCTGAATGATTGTTAGATCACCTTCTTATGCTGAAGGGGCTCTGAAAAGTGACAAACAAGATCATCAGATAGTGGGGAAACTGAAGGTCCCATTAGGTCAAAGGAAGAAAAGAAGAAAAAAGTAAACTCTGATTCTCATAATTTTTCAGGCATTATGGAGTATGCACTATTTTCTTAATAAAATAGATGGTAAACATTGTGTTTATTATGTAATGACACTATATTTGGGCTAAAATAATACAATATACACCAACATTACCAGATTATACATTCAACCCACTCTTTCCACCTTACAGAAAAGCAGCATTCAGAAAAATTATTAAATGTATAAAGCAGTCTAACATCAGGACTTCCTTCACAAATACAAAAATAATAATAAATTAAGGCTGAAATAAAGTAATTTTCTGAGTGATTCGTTTGCCAGTCAAGCAGGGAAAGCAGGGTCCCCATGTTGAATTATCAATAATTACGTTTGACTGCAGCAGTTGAAGAAATGTGTGTAAAGTGGCCTTTTTAAAGACTATTAGTCTTTTGGTGAGAACAGTTGTTTGATGAGTTAATGACATTGGAAGTATTAACATTAGTCAATAAATACCAAGACAAATAATTTCAAGTGACCTTTCTTGGCCCCTTATGAGTCAATGGATGTTACCAATACCACCTTCTTGTTTATTCCAGGAGTCAATGCCAAGGTTGAAATGACTGAAAAAGTAGCGTCTATGAAGAGTCTATTTTATAACTACAGTCGACAATATTTTCAAAGAAGTTGAGGAAACACTGATTCAGTACAATGCAAAGTTGAATCTGTGTATTACAAAGGATGGCGGTGAAAATTTATGTAGAACATAAAAAGTCTTACAAAAATGTATAAAATGTCTTTGAAAACGTAAGGTGTTGGAACACCTGTGATTACTCACTGCATGATTCATCACGAGTTATTCTGCAAAAAAAAAAAAATGGAATATATTATGTGTTACTGAATCAGTGGTGTCAAGGATACCTGTGAATTTTTGTCAGAGGTTGAATGCTGACTTGTCCTACACACAGCAAGAAATGGGATGATGAGGTGCCAACCGGCCCAGTCAAGGAAATAGTCAAGGACTAAACATATTTAAATTAAAAATATAACTAAAGAAAAGTGCAATGAGGATAGGAATAAAGTATAATAATCTTAAGTGTCCTTACAATTTAGAAATAACACAACTGTAAATGAAAAGAATCGTCAAGAGAAAAACAGGAAACAGAGTGTCTTTGGGGTGGGGGGGATTATAATAGGTGGGAGTCAAAAAATTAAAGTTAATAAATAAATGAGTAGAAAACTAACAAAGGAAAAATGAGAATAAGAACATTATAAACATATAAAGGTCCACATGAAAACAAAATATAAATATTCCTGAAATTTGGGGTTATATATTGCTGTGTAAGAATCCACCCCCAGTCACTGTGGTTTAAAACTCAGCCACATTGCCAGGGGAAGGAACACAAGCTCTCCTGGTGGGAGGAGTGGTCTTTGTACAAGGAGAGGGGCAGAACTGTGTGGAGGCTGTGTTTGGAGACCTCCTAACACTCAAGACAGCGAAATAAATTCAAATAAGGGAGCAAAGAAATGGACCACACAGAGATACAAACAAACAAACCAAACCCCATATAACATTAACAGACACAGTAAACACAAGACATGGTTAGCCTGTATCTAATGATGTAGAAACAATCAATTAGACAAACCATCCGTGACACAGTGCAAAAGGTAACTGTCATGCTTATTGCTTCCTAAGCATTATTACCTACAAATGAAACGAAAAGCTACAAAAAGAACCAGGGAATCTTAGTTCAAATTCTAGCTATGAGTCTCTGCTATCAGCCCTTGTGGAGTAACTGGAATGAAATTTACCCTCCTGCTGTAAACAGCTGGAAAACCCATAAAAATACACGAAAATCAGTTTCATACAGTGGAAAACATCTCTATCAGGACTCTGATTCTTGAGAGAGGTGACACAGATAAGATGGTTTCTACAATTACCCTGTTTTTCTTAGAGGAAATTTTCATACCCACTGCAATGACTAAACAGGTTTGAAAACACCAAGGGGTGGTGAGAATGTGGGAAACCTCGTATGCTGCTGGTGGGAATGTAAAATGATGCAGCCAATTTGAGAAATACTTTGTCAGTTTAAAAAAAATTTTAAATACTTCTCATGTGATCCAGCTTTACACTGTTAGGTAACATAAGGAATTTCTTAAAATTATGTACCCTGCCTAAATTTCACTCAGTCTTTTACAAAATGACAGTTGAACATCTTTAACTTGGTATTTTATAAGATCAATTCTTAAATGAACCCACTGCTGGTTGGGGTGTTATAATAAATTTAGTTGGTTCCCCTTTGTAGAAGAAAACAGGTAGAATACTAGACAAAATGTCAAAAACAACTATTTCAATTTCCTTAACATTCAACAAATGCAGATGACAACAAATTGGGAGGCATTCATTCTTTAAAACAAACAAACAAACAAAAAAAAAACGGTTACAATTTTGGGCTAGTTTGTCCGTGAGTCTGTAGCTTTCCTGCTCAACCATCACAGCATTCTCTGGTTAGTCTGGATGGACAAGAATTCCTAGCTAGTCCATCAGAATATTAAAGGACGATATACTAACTAACAATGATTCAACAA
This sequence comes from Mesoplodon densirostris, assembly GCF_025265405.1. Classification (NCBI taxonomy): domain Eukaryota; kingdom Metazoa; phylum Chordata; class Mammalia; order Artiodactyla; family Ziphiidae; genus Mesoplodon; species Mesoplodon densirostris. The sequence goes on along the minus strand of NW_026778236.1, from coordinate 3,009,377 downwards.
AGAAGGATGGACTAGCCACTGGACTAGCTTTAGGGCCAGAAGTGGCGCAATGAGTCGGGACAAAGGTCACTCATAAACCATGGCTTTGTTGGCTAAAAGTGGCAGATTTAGTCCAGAGCAGATGGGGAGAATCACACAGATTTCTTAGCTCAAGTTGGCAGGCTGTTATGTATTCAGGGTGAGTGGCCATCCAGTCAGAGATTTAATAGGAAGACCCTAGAAGGAGGAAAACCATAGAAGGACTGAGATATGCTGTCCACACCTCTTCCTGACTACTGTCCTATGCAAGCCTGAGGGAGATCCAAGACACTGTGATAAGTGAAAGCCAAGAGAGACTTGAGCATTGGCCACGCATCTGAATATATTTCTCAACCCACAGACAAGTCAGTTGGCAGAAGTTAGAAGCCTTATAAAATAAAGCTGCCTGATCACAACTCCTGTCCCAACCACTGGCACTGATTACTGAACTATGCAGAGATAGAAACCACCTCTAAGGATGTCAGCAAAACTCAATAAGTAAATAGATGGACAAATAAATAAAATCAACAGACATGGCAAGAGCTGCACATCAGGAGAGACACTAATTTTGTAGCTGAAGTTCAGGAAAGTTACTAAAAAATAATTCAGCAGCCCTTACGGGAGAAAATCTAGACTCCTTGCTGTACTTCATCTTGAATGTCAGTTTTCAACCAAAATTTACAAGGTACAGCATCAGGAAAGTGTGAGCTACATTGGAAAAAATAAAAACAAAGCAGTCAATAGGAGCTGACTGTGTGGGACTAGGTGTTGGATTTAGTATAAAGAGATGTCAAAACAGCAATTATAAATATGTTACAAACATTAAAGGATGATAAACTAACAATGATTCTACAAATAAGAAATATCAAGGGAGAAATGGAAAGCAGAAGAGCGAGCCAAAGGGAAATTCTAGTGTTGAAAGTACAACAACGGAAATGAAAAAATTACTGGATGGGCTTAACGCCAGATGTTTAGATGGTGTAAGAAATTAACAGTGAACTTGAAAGTAGATAACAGAAGTTATCCAGTCAAAATTTAAAAAAAGGAAAACGAATATTGATGGAAAAAGAAACACAACCAGAGCCTCAGTGCCAAGCCCTCCAATACAAGTGAAATAGGAGTTTCAGAAGAAGAGGGCAGGAAGGAGCAGAAAAATATTTCATAGTAATGCCCCAAGTCTTCTCAAATTAATTTAAAAATTAACGTAAAGATCAAAGAAGCTCAACTAATTACAAGTAGGATGAAAACCCAGCAGCACACGCAGGCACTGTCAAGTACTGTGACGTTTCAAAGATTTTATCCTAGTTGCAAGCTACAGTTAGCTGCTGCAGTAGCATTCATGGCGTGTCCCTGGGGTCGGAGGCGGCTCAGGCAGGTGCGACACGCACAGTGGGCACGTATTACAGTTAGGAAACCCCAACCTGCAAAGCAGACCTGCTCAACCTCTCAAGGGACACCTTCTCTTTACTGCACTCCACAGAAGGAAAACCTGCCTTCTACTCTGGAAGGAGACACCACATCTATTTTCCAAGGATGTTCTCTACAGAAATTTCCTTAAAAATAGAGCAGAAAAAAGGCACTTGGTGTTTCTGCTCACAAGAAGTGCAGAGATGCAAGACACCCATGGAACACTGTTTCCTGACAGATGTTATCACAGGCAAATCTTACATAATTGTGCCTTCATCTGTATTTTCACTGGATTAGCCCTCTGCTCCATAACATGTAAAATTATGTGACCAGGATTATACAAATTTTAGCTCCTTTCCACTAACATATATCTTTCAAAGAGTATGAAGCCATTTCTGGGTCTTACCCCAGATCAACTTCATTAGACTCTTTAAAGGGAAATCCTGGAGGCACCATTTAATTAACAAGCTAATTCCTAAACACAGCACAATTTCTGAATCGCTGTCCACAGACTCTAATAGAAACTCTTGAAACCTATGAAACCCTCTGTGATTTACTCCTGCTTACCTTCTTCTCAGCCTTTCTCTTTCCCACTCCACGCAATCCCACCTTATCAGAATGCATGCAGCTACCAATACTCTCCAAGTTTTTACACACCTATGCCCTTGACAGTATATGAAAAAAAAAAAAAAAGGCCCAGCTCTGAAATGATGTTTCATTCTAAGTGTTCATGAGGTGAAGTATGATCCCACCTATGCGGTTTCCTACTGATCGGTGAGAAATTAAGTCCCAATTCTGGAGCCTGACTTAATTCTTTTTCCTATAGAAACACAGGACTTTACATTTTAAGCATAGTGGTTGAACTAATAACTTCTCCTTACCTATGAGATGTCACTTACTCTAGGCCAATGTAACTAACTTGTCTTTGATGATGAAAATAAAATTTAACAACCTTGCCATTTTTTTTCTAAGAAAGAAAAGAAAGGTGATTTACACAGTAGAAAGGACACAGTGAGAAATGTAATGGGTTTCTCTGCTCTTGTAGCGTGGTCTCGTTCACTTCAAACACCCCTGTGCTCAAAATTTCCCAGAGCCACATGTGGATAGCATTACTCACACCAAAACAATGTTCAATCTGTACTGAATATCCTGTGTATACACTAATATGCCTCATCTCAAATTTAAAATATATCTCTACTTTAGGTCTTTAGATTCTACAGCTGTAGATGGGTGTGGGTGGGTATGGGGTCCTTCGTCCTGTAATTCCATCAACTCCTTAAAAGTTATGTGCAATGAACACATCAGTTACATGAAATACAATGGATCTGCTGAGAAGAAGCGGCTTGATTCACATCCCTTGGCCCAGACGCTCCAGCTAGAATACCAACCCTAACCCCTCTATACAGAAATCTTGCTGCTACCACTGGACAATGGTGGTGTCTCAGTCAGTCTGTTAAAAGTCTTCTTCATCGTGCCTGCTGGCAGCTGACGTGGTCCTCAGAGGTCTCTCTCTGCTATCTGGAGAAAGGACTGGGTGGTGAGACCATTCACTGGGCCTCTTTGACTCTTCAGAGGGTAAAGGACCTTGATCAGGACTCGAGAATCATCACTCAGGTCCTGCTAAGTACATTTTATAGGAAATCACCACATACTTACAGTAGGTATAGGACAGAGAGTCAAGTGGAACTCAGGTCCCCTTCCTCCAGGGCAGCTCTCCCTCCTTTCTCTACCCTGGACCCCTGGCTGACTCTGGGGATGACTGTTGTGACAAAAGGAACTGAAGGTGAGCCTGGTAGAAACTACCGACGATGGACTCCTCTGTAGTGTCACGTGGTGCTTCCACTTGCTGTGTTACAGATGTTTGCAACATTTACATTTTATAATAAGCATGGGTTACTTTTACACACATGCAAAACTTTATAAAGACAAAAAACATGAAACGGTGCTGTGGTAGGAGAAGTTGTCATGATAGAAACCAAATAATTATTCTCTATTGTTTTATCAAACTGGTTTTCATTAATGTTTTATTACCGCTTATTCCTCAGTTTAAAACTGAAGGACCCCATATAACTGACATCTACCGAGTGGAGGGGGCTCGATGGTGACGGAAAAGCTTGTGCATGTGTTTCCTATTCACAGATTCTCCTGGCTGGCTGCTGAGCACACTCTTCTGCAGGGAAACTTGATTTTACTGGCTTAGTTCTCTGTCATTTAACTTAATCTCTGTTTTTTCATTTACTTAATATATTATTTGTGTCTCCATGCCTGAAAACCTCCTAAGAGATCTGAGAATCCCCACAGTTAATTCACTGTCACTACAACACATAACTTTCTTACACTGACAACTTTGAATTCAACAGAATATGTGGGATCTAATTACTAAAGACCTCAGATATTGACTTGTTAGTACTATAAATGTGGTTTATAAAAATTGTATGACACCAAATATTTTTTAAAAGTTAGTACACAGAATAATCCATTCCATTTATAAGCTTAGTTTTTTTTAAGCCCTTAATAGCCTCAGTCACTAGTAGGAGTTAAAAAAACGAAAAATGAAAAAACCCTGTTCCAAATGTTTCTATCTTCTGACTTTCATCTTTATATCAATAAATAAAATGTTGAAATTCAACTAACTTTACCAATTACAATGGTGATAAACAATTGACATGCGTGAATTAAAATTCTTTCTTCTCTAATTAATACTGAGGCTAACTTTTATTTGTTCTTTCTGGACTTTTCTAAGGAAATGATACTATATTTGCACATCACAAGCTACATTTCCTTTCTTTTTATAGTTTCTATTTTCACCCTAGGTGATTAGATTAAGAAAATAAATATTAATGAGCAAACAAGACTGATTTAAGAAGATATTTTTAAAATACATTAAAATAAATGTATTGCCCACTAACTGGTTTGGGGTGTAGAAGTCAACAGAAGTACAACATATTCACTACAGGTACTTTGAAGGGTAGAAAGGATAACTTCACGGGGTGCACTTTTTGCCGTTTCTGCAACTGAGACAGAGAGTGCTACATTGTTCTCTGCTCTGAGCTGCTTGACCAACTGAAGGGACATTCTGGGTCTCCAAGTCTGCATCACAGAAATCTGACAGCATCTGGAATCTTGGAATCCTTGGGGCCCCTTGGAATCTTCTCGCGTGGGCATTACCAGCTGAACCCAGACTTCCATCCATTTACGAGGGCAACCGACTTGTGAGTGGAAGCCCCCTGGACCCTCCAGACCCCATCTGCCATCTGGACACCACTGCGAGATCTCCCTCAGTGCCAAGTGGAGCACAAGGGCCCAGCTGAGTTCTCTCCAAATGCCTAACCCGCGAAATCATGAGCTATAACCAAAACATGGTTGTTGTTTAATCTCCAAAGTTTGCTTATCTGAGATGCACTAGCTACCCAAGTCGCTCATCGTCTCTTTAACCCAGGTTACTCGTGACACTGTCACATCACACTCATAGTGTCTGATAAATGACTGGTAGTTATACTTTGCAGAAAGTGCAATTTTTCATTTTATTTCTCACCATTCTGCTGAGAGCCCACTCACTCTTTCTAATAGTTGGGTCTGAATGACTTCTTGTGTCATGTGGATGCCTTCCACGTTCCACATTCATGTTTTTCAGCACCGTTATCATTCCCTAATAGTCAATGATAAACCCTCATATAAATGAGCGTGTAAGCACACACAGAGCAAATAGAAAACGTGGTCATAGAGATTCACCAATCACAGCTGATGCTCACTACCTGCAGAATCCCTGTATAGGAATTTGCCTAATCCAAAACTGATTTGTAACCCTACAATCAATCCTATGGTGCTTAATGAGCATCAAGTATACATCACAATTTACCAGAATTATGTATTTTGTTGCAAATGAGAACAAATTTTGTCATTCTGAGAATAAATGACAAAGACCAAGAAGACATGAGATGCATGGAGATTACTCAACATTTAAAGCATCCTCAAAATTTCAGCCATGCGTCCCACCCTGCTGACTTCAGAGTAGGATCGAGAAAGAAAGGTGGCTATCTCTACATTCCTGCTGCTGTCGATGGGCTGCACGTGGTTAAGAGATGAGGGGCCCAGAACTAACTTTGAGATTCTATATGCACTTCCTGCTGACACCAACCCAAGTGCTTTTTGTTTCGTTTCAAAGAGACCTTTAGATAAATAATTATGATAAAATTATGTTAATGGAATTGTATTTATCTTCAAGCTTCATTCATCTAACTGAGCTCACGCTCAACGTTCGACCATGTGACCTGAATTATTTACTGTACTTCATCAGAATGAGATGCAGGATGTTAAAAAAAAATTATGTATGTATCAGATAGCCATGACTATCTGTTGGAGTTAATCATTTATGACACATAGTTATGAATACCGCTTTCTGGAAATGAGATATTAGTGGAGCTTGAAACATGAAAGACCAGATAACTGGTAGCCAAGAGCACGTGTCCAAGGACCACAGACTTGGGACAAAAAGCAAAACAAAACCATCTGTAGGATATTTGGGGGTGAGCTAGACAGAGAAAGCTTGGTTTAAACATCTGGGGTTTAGAACTAACCTAGAGTTTTCCTAAATATCAAGAGATGGGGTAAGTGCTAAACATCAGGAAGGCACCGAGAAGACCCTGGAGCAGGGGTGAGGGGTTCTTGGGGGGGGGATGCGGAGGAGGCAAGTGATTCGGTCCCTAAATCCAATATATTTTGAAAACCTACTAAGAACGACCCTGGATGCCTCACCAACAAGTACAGACTTCACTCTGCAGGCAGGGAGTGCAGATTTCAAGGAAAACAAACAAACAAACCAATCTCAGCTATGAGATTCTCTGACATGACTCACACTCTATGGTTATAGGTACCTAGTAGTTTTCTTGTGAAGGCCTTACGGCAGTCTTACAATGAACTCTTATTTTCTCCAGTTGGGCAACGGCCAATCTTCATGTAATATCTTTCATCCACTTATATAATATCTTAGTCAAGGAAATTCTCCGAAGGGTACTCCCCAGATTAAGTAAGAATCCTTCCTTTTGTTACTCTTAAGGAGGAGGATGAAGGCTGATGAAGTTGCTGGACTTACCTGGCAATTTTCAAGTACACTGAAGAAGGTAAAACTGACACAGAATTCAAAGGAAAGTGTTTTGTTAGAAATAGCTGCAGAATACTTAGAATAAATAAGCAACACTTTCAACATTAACCCTAAGAGATGCTTCCCAAATATATCCCATATCAGAGGAAATGCTGCAGAAAATAACTGACCATCTAGCTGTATCCTCAGGAAAGCATGAGAAGAATTTTAAAAGGGATCTTGGGCCTCCCTGGTGGCGCAGTGGTTGAGAGTCCGCCTGCCGATGCAGGGGACACGGGTTCGTGCCCCGGTCCGGGAAGATCCCACATGCCGCGGAGCAGCTGGGCCTGTGAGCCATGTCCGCTAAGCCTGCACGTCTGGAGCCTGTGCTCCGCAATGAGAGAGGCCACAGCAGTGAGAGGCCCGCATACCACAAAAATAAATAAATAAATAAATAAATAAAATAAAAATTTTAATAAAGGGTTCTTAACAAATTGTTTACTCAGAGTCAGGATCTTTAAGCACATGTTAGTTCGCCACATAATTTCAAATTATTGAGAAATTAAATGATTCTGGTGATAGCCCATTTCAACAACTGGCAAGTCCTGATTTAATTTCCAAGGAAAATAGTCTAATTACATGAGAAACTAAAATATCTCTTTGTAAGTGTGTCTTCCAAGGTGTGCCTACCACTTTCCACTTTAGTAAGCTGAAGCGTATGTGACTCTAACTTTAGAATATTAAGTTAGTAATTTATTTATTAGTATAGCATAATGATATTAGAAAGCAGTTTGCTTAAATGTAGTACTCACCATGCGGCAGGCGAAGTAATGGTCCCGCAAAGACATGGACATCCAAATCCCTGGAACCAGTGAATACATTATGTTATGTGGTAAAAGTGAAGATGTGATTAAGTTAAGGATATTGAGATGGCAGAGCCCTGGATTAGCCAGGCAGACCCAGCAGAATGGCAACTGTCCTTCAGGGCAAAGGGAGATCCGACTACAGAAGAGGACTGTCAGAGAGACGCAGTGTGGGGAAGACACTGCGTGGGGCAAGGGCCACGAGATAAGGAATGCAGGGCGGCCCCAGAAGCCGGAAAAGGCAAGGAAGCGCAGTCTCTCTGAAGCTTCCCGAGGGAACAAAGTCCTGCCAACACCTTGACTCCAGACCCCTGATCCCTAAAACTGCAGAATAATAAATTTACGTTGTTTTAAGCCACCGAATTTGTGGTAGTTTGTTACAGAAGCAATGAGAAATTAATATGGAATACAGAAGGGAAGACAGGGCAGCCCCTCAGAAACATAAAGCCCAAAATTGCAAAGGCTTCCAAATATCTAGTAATCACTTATTTATGTGCTTGCTAATATGCACTGGACGGAACTGTGTCCCCCGAAAACTCTTATGTTGCAGCCCTAACACTCAAGCCAACAGTGTCTGAAGACAGGGCTCTTAGGAGGCGATTATGATTAAATGAACTCATAAGGGTGGGGCCCTAAGACGGTAAGAGGGGAAGGAGAGACACCTCTCTCTCCGTTCCTCTGCGCCTGGAAAAGGCCGCGTGAGCAGTGAGCAGGCAGCCACCCACCCACAAGCCAGGAAGGGGCCCCTCACCACGAGCCACACTGGCCAACGCCTCCACTGTAGCTTTCCAGCTCCCAGAACTACAAGGAAACACGCCTCTGGCGTGGAAGCCACCCACCCAGTCTGTGGCTTTTGCGCGGGCCCCTGTGCAGACCGGTGCATGAGCAGGAAAACAGTCGCACTGCATCGAAGCAGTCAGTGAGTGTCTGCGCAGCTTCCTGGGAGGCAGGATGGCATGGGGTTCCTGGGCTGCCTGACTCTTGAGTCCACGAGTCCCTGTTCACCGTGACTGACTACGAGCAAAAATTGGAATTTCTCTGGGCTTCGGTTTCCTGATCTGTAAAGTCGGGTAAATGAGAACCACGGGGTTCACGTTCAGGATGGGGACCAAGGAGGATGCTGAACTCGCTCCCCTGCGACCCGGAAATACGGATCTACAGCTACACTTGGAACCACTTCCTCTGAAAACCCCCGAAACCCGGCTGAGCGATGCCTACTCTGGGACGCGGGCTCGCCGTAACCCTGGGCTGCTCCCTGAAGAGCAGGGTTTGAACCCCACACGCGGCACCCCGACTTCTAAGACCTCCTCCCGCGTTCAGCCCCACAACCCCTGGCTGTGAGAACCGCCAGGGCCAGAGGCCTGGGGACTCACCGCCTGGCCTGGCTGCTGCGCAGCGATGGGGACCCGGAGCCGCCGGAGGGGCAGGGCTGTGGCCTGAGGCGCACAGGGTGGCCTGGTGTTCTTGGGGTCAGAGCTGGGCCACTTGCGCCACTTGCGCCGCCCGCGCCGCCCAGCACGCCAGGGACTCGGCCTGGGCTCGACAGGCGTCTGCACCCCGGCTTCACGTCCGAGCCCGTGGCTTTACATCTGAGGCCCCGGTTTTACGTCAGTGACCCCAGTTTTACGTCTGTGGCGCCAGCTTTATGGCTGAGGCCCCGGCTTTACCTCTGAGGGCCCGGCTTTACGTCAGTGACCTCAGTTTTATGTCAGTGACCCCCGGATTTACGCCACTGACCCCGGTTTTACGTCTGAGGCCCCGGATTTATGTGGCTGACCGCGGATTTACATCGCTGAACGCGGATTTACGTCGGTGAACCCGGATTTACGTTAGTGAATGACTGACGTCGCTGACTCCCGGGTTTACGGCAGTGACCCCGGATTTACGTCAGGGGCTGTGGCCCCAGTTTTAACTGCCACCGGGGGACACGGCCGGGCCCTGGTGGCCGAAGGGGCTGAGGCTTGAGGTCCCACAGGACTGCCTACATTTGCCTCCGTGAAGAGCTGCCGCCTGAGGGTCAGCCGGAGTCTGGTGCCCACGAGACCGTGCCCCTGGGGCCACTGATGGGGCTGGACAAACCCTCAGGGTCAGCACCGACTCAGCCAGGTGTCTGCAGCTGCGCGTTCACCGCAGCACGCTTCGCAGTAGCCGCGGCGGGGGCCCCTGCGTGGCCGTGAGCGGAGCGGATACAGAGGAGGGGCGCTCATGCGCGCACGATGGGTGCCACTCGGCCGTGAAAAAGGAGGCGTGCCGCCATCTGTGACGGCGGATGGACCTGGAGGGCCGTAGGGTGAGTGAAAGTAGCCAGACGAAGTCAAACAGCACACGGCCTCTCTTCTCCATGGGATCCAGGCCACAGACAGACAGAAAACCAGCTCCTAGACGCAGAGAACGGAGGGGTGGTCGCCAGAGGCGGGGGCGGGGCGTGGAGGAAATAGGGGAAAAGGGGTCAGAAGGTGCAAACTTCTAGCTGTGACAGAAATAAGCCCTGGGATGTGATGTCCCGCACAGTGACCACGGGTAGCAGTACTATGCTGCGTAGTATTTGAACTCTGCGGAGAGGTTCTCACCATTAAATCAAACCATGGTGCTGCACACACCGTAGACTTACGCAGTGGTGGACGTCAGTTACTTCTCATTAACACAGAATGAAAAACGGTCTCACCGCAGGAAGAAAAGTGCACCTGTATGTCGTGACAGACTTTAACTAGGCTTATTCTGGTGGTGATTTCACAGTGTATACAGACGTCGAGTCATTATTACCGTGTACCCCTGACGCTAATGTAAGGTGTGTGTAAGTTACACCTCTGGAACGATGCCTGCTGTGTATGGAATTTGTGATGGTCAGACCAAACCATAACGTAGGTTAAGTGTTTAGAGCACTGTCTAACCTGGCCTACAAAGGCTCCTAGTATTGTAACATTTCATTTTACTGAAGCAGTTACTTAAATGAACATATTTGTAAGTAAAACAGCAAGCGTGGTTGGACTAGAAAAGGACTAAGATACAGGAAACTTAAATTCAGATTTCTTTCTGGTGATCTCGAGTAAGTCACAGTCTCTCTGTAAGTTTTTTGACATTATCCTTACTCGCATGAGGACGTTGAGATGGAAATCTGACAAGTTCGTTGTGAGGACAAAGATGAAACGATACATGTGAATGAGCTTAGAACTAAGAGAGACTATAGGAGTGTCATTTGTCGTTGTAGTTCACTGGCTGTGATGATTATTGCTATAATTACATGTCAGAAAACGGAAAGCACCAACCCATGAGATTCTTCACACTTATGTCATCATTTAGGAAACTTAATGGCCTTTTAGAAAGTTCCCCTCTGGGAGTTTTAGACTCGGTTTTCTACTTTGTGCTAAGTTTTCCTGGGTTTCTGTCACTGGCAATTGTCTCCGTGAAGCAGAAAAAGAAAAGGAGGAATCACATGTCTCTCTGGCAGTAAAACATTGAGCCATGTAGACAAGAAACAAAAAGCAAGCAGTTGGTCTCATGCGGGGATCCTTGGGTGACCAGGCTGAGTGGGCTTGGAGCAATTCAGAGAGTAGAGTCCACACCCCACACTCCTGACAGGGGCACAGCCGCCGCCTCCAGGTTTTACCTCTGGTGTGAAAACTGAAAAACTAATGACTAATACCTATAGAACTTTGTACATCACAGATTGTAACGTACTCATATTCTCTTCTTAAATATAACCTAGTCCACACTTTCTATCTCATTACGCTTGCTTTTATTTTATCGTGAATGAAAAGCTTCTTCACAAAATTGATATGTATTGTCCCCACAAGGGGACGGCATGGCTGAGGTTTAAAGGCGTTGGGATCATGTGGATAGTGTGCGTTAAAGCTGGAATATGCCCTTAATGCACTTACTCACTTCATTTGTATTTTATCACAACTTGCTACTTTTATTTTTATTTATTTATTTTTGTCTGCGTTGGGTCTTCGTTGCTGCATGTGGGCTTTCTCTAGTTGCAGCAAGCAGGGGCTACTCTTCACTGCAGTATGCAAGCTTCTCATTGTGGTGGCTTCTCTTGTTGCAGAGCACGGGCTCTAGGTGAATGGGCTCAGTAGTTGTGGCTTGCGGGCTCTAGAGTGCAGGCTCAATTGTTGTGGCACACGGGCTTACTTGCTCCGTGGCATGTGAGATCTTCCCAGACCAGGCATCAAACCTGTGTCCCCTGCATTGGCAGGTGGATTCTTAACCACTGCAGCACCAGGGAAGTCCCACAACTTGCTACTTTTTATCAGTATTTTTAACGTGGTTAAACTTAAATGTACACCAAAAAACTGAGATGGCCCAGAATATACCCATCCAGGGTTTGGATATTTTGCACAAAAAAGGAAGGACACATTTTATGTCTCTGTTGATATTTCTCTGTTAGTGGCGATTTATCTTGTTCTTACCCTTAACACTACTTACTATGTAAAAAAACAAAGCAAAAGAAAAGCAAGAGTGAAGTCCTCAATCACTTCAGAACTTAAACTAATGTCAGGTTGTCTTGCCGGACTGGGACAGGGTGGCAAGTGAGGCTGTTACATTGGATACAAAATGTAGGGGTGCACCAAAAAAATTCAGTAATCGAGGTGAATAATATTTAATGCACTATTTTAAAAGCTCAGAAGTGATGCAGAATACATGATGAACAAGATATTAAGATTTTAAATAAAGACAGGATCAGTTTTCTACCAGATAAATGGACTTGGACACATAAATCCACACCCACCAATTCATACAATTTTGCCCTTCATTTCCAGGAATGCAAGCAAGTACTTAGTACAATGAATTCAGCAGACTCTTCGGGGACATAAAAGAGTTTTTATGTTTAATAACTCAGAGTGGAGCACCTGCGACTTCAATTTATTGGCTTTGAAACTTCTTGTAACATAAAATGAAGGCAAACTTCAACTTTGAATCAGCAATTGTGTTGATGATTACATTTCTCAAGAAAAAACACAGTAGTAAGGTTTTAGTAGCTCCTGGGACAGCTCATCACTGCTAAGCAGCAAGTATCCTGTTTTCCCAGAAGGTTAACAGGTCCTCAAAGGAGAGATCACACACTGTGTTTTAAAGATTGACATCTCTACAGACTTTGGGATTGTAAAGAATAGCAATCTCATCAGCATCTTCCCCAGATATACATGAGGAGTCTGTGTATGTGTGTGAGGGAGAGAGAGACAGAGACAGAGAAAGAGACAAGAAGGAGGAAGAGGAGAAGAAGGAGGAAAAGGAAAAAAATAAATAGGTAGTTAGAAAGGCAGATAGATACAGAGATGGAAATCTTAGGACATGTTATTATAGAGCATTGAATAGGACGAGAATGTCTCCTTTTCCTAAATCAGGAGCAAGTTTCCTACCTTCCAGCTAACACTCAGTATAGGAGGAAAAAAAATGTTTATATATATAAAATTAATAGGGTGTAGTACTTGTCAGAAGTAGAGGAGGGCAATTCCAGTTTTCAGAAGAAACAGGTGCACTTTAATAGAAATCTTGGAGGACTGTCTCTCCGAAATATCCAGTATGCAATCTTACATCTACCCATAAGCTCTAACTCTGAGACTCTGAGTTGAGAGGCATGGAAAAGACCTCAGACACTTAATTTAGAAAATGACTCTTACAATGCCAGTGCAGAGTGGTAAACTACCTCATAAAATTGGAATTTTAAAACCACTGTCATTTAAGAGGAGGGATGGCTGAGAGAAAGGAGATGTCCAATTCTGACTAAATAATATTCCTACAGAGAGAGACCAAGCAATTCGTAAGTGCTGCACCATGGTTGGTCCCATTACTATTTAAGTGATCTGATTAGAAATGATTAAATTCTTAACTGGACTTGCAGAACAACAAGTAAAACTGCTTTGCATTATTAGGATGGACCAGATTAAGAAGTTAATGAGCACAAAGTCTCTGAACAATGTGGGGTTCTGAGGTGAAGGCCAGGCTTTCCCAAGGAAGATGGAGAAGCCGGGTGGTCCCGGATCTGGGGGCATCCCCCGGGCATGGTGAGCACCGCCCCCTCCCCAGAGAGCCTTGAAAACAGGGGTGAAGCGTAAGTCAATATGGAACCCTCAGAATAAGACTGTCCTTCAGAGCAGTACTAGAAATAACCTAGTTTACCTTTCTGTTGGTATTGTAAAAATAGAATTTTAATAGAGAGGGTCGTCCCTCTGTTTTATTCAAGTAAAACCACTTCATACTATTAGGGTCACTTCACAATTATTCCATCTGAAATTGCACAGGCTTCCCTCACTGAACCAGGCTGGTTTCTTCCTCTACTTCCCATAGATCACATCAATTTTAGTTGACACTTTAGAGGTTGCCTTAGCCCCCAAGGAACTGTGCTCACTCTGAGGACAGGAGACATTTCCTCTTGTTATTCCTAATGCCTAGTAACCTTTATACATATTTTAAAATAAGGGAACAAATGGATGAATTAACTCCATCATTTTGAAGGTATTTCTCCTTTGCTCGTAGCATTTTACACAAAGAAAATAAGAAGCCATGTTTTGAAGATTTTGTTTGTTTGTTTTTTTTTTTGCGGTACACGGACCTCTCACTGTTGTGGCCTCTCCTGTTGCGGAGCACAGGCCCCGGACGCACAGGCTCAACGGCCATGGCTCACGGGCCTAGCTGCTCCGCGGCATGTGGGATCCTGCCAGACTGGGGCACGAACCCGCGTCCTGTGCCTCGGCAGGCAGACTCCCAACCACTGCGCCACCAGGGAAGCCCCTGAAGATTTATAATAGAGCTATTTTTTTTTCCAAATCTATATTAAAGGCACAAATGGAGGCACAATTTGTGAACGTAATTAACCAGGATAAGCTCCTGGAAACCCTAGAATTCAGATGGTGGAGTTCCTGGGATGCATTTGTGTGATGAAAAGGAAATAATAGTTCCATTAGTGTCAAATCCGTAATACATTTGCTCCACACTTTTATTTGTCAATAAATTACCATAGAATTTTTTTGTAGCATAGAGAATAGATGACATAGCCAGTGGAAATTTAATGAATAGCATATGCTATAAAAATGTAACGTAGTTTTCACTGCAGTAGATAAAAATGAAATTAGCAATAAATATGATTTTGACTCTTACAAAGAATATCTGAGTGTACGTAGATATAGTCAGTGCTCATGTATATAGTAGCTTATGTTTCTGTATTTCACCTATTCCACAAAGGATTTGAGGTTCATTTGGGAAATATACTTAAAACGCTCATCTCCTCCCAACCCCCAGCAAACCTCTCCACAAAGGAAGAAGAGAAAGAAAGCAGTTTTATCATCAGATAAGCGTTAAATCAGAATGTGGTACACACCACAGGGAATTCTCCAAGAGAGGCAAAGACAGAAGAAAATCTCACCCTTTTATGTGGTCAGGCAGCTAGAACCCCTTCTGTGAATGTTCTCAAGATGAGCACTGGGGGCTTCCCTGGTGGCGCAGTGGTTGGGAGTCCGCCTGCCGATGCGGGGGACGCGGGTTCGTGCCCCGGTCCGGGAGGATCCCACATGCCGCGGAGCGGCTGGGCCCGCGAGCCATGGCCGCGGAGCCTGTGTGTCCGGAGCCTGTGCTCCGCAACGGGAGAGGCCACAGCAGTGAGAGGCCCGCGTACAGCAAAAAAAAAAAAAAAAAAAAAAAAAAAAAAAAAAAAAAAAAAAGATGAGCACTGACTAGGCCTCAGCAAGACCTGGCAGCAGCATGTACTATACATATACACAGCCATCCTAAGTTCACCTGTGAATTGTGGGGACCATCTGTGGTAGCTAATCAGCTTTGTTCAGAGGAAAGACGAACCGCTCCTGTCTGTGTGATGAGAGGTAGGTTTGCAAGTTGGGCCCAGGAGCCCACAGAAGCTCAGTTCCTCACCTCCCACAGAGGCTGGGAGTTGGGCTCCCTCTCCCTTCCTGGTTTTGTTTCAAAGAGATAGTCCCCAGGTCCTTCAGAAGGACACTTCTGGGTCACAAAGCTGAGAAAAGTCCTATCATAAAGATTTATACACATTTCAAAAAGAGGAGAGAGTACTTAACGACAAGTTTTCTAAAATAATTGCTCTGAGCAAAGAGCAGAGGTGGAAACCTCTCTCATTATTTAATGGAGGAGAATTAAGCCCGTTATTCATAGTTTGTATTTGTCCTCACAGGTCTCCTGGGCTGTACAATTTTATGAAAATACAAAGTTTCAATCAGAAAGATAGTGGAAGTCTTATTTTATTGCTTGTTGAGCATTTCAGGTGATTTTAGGTACTCTTTGCCTGTTTCCCTGTAAGAAAATACTATAGCATATAGTAGGCCAACTGGGTGAACTGTATTTCCAGTGAGTGTTTTCTGCCTAAAAAAATTCCTTTTTCAGAGGTGCATGCTGGTAAAGGTCCCTAATAGAGACAAAAGGAGCCTCCTAAATGTTCTAAATCAGATGGTCTTGTCCCCAATGATCTTAGTTACCTGCCATTAGAACAGACTAGGGGGATTGGGAGGAACACAGATGCCTGTCCTCTGTTACTGTCAATTTCCCATTTTATGGCTGTTAACGTTTGCCTTAGGTTTTGAGGTGCTCCTATGTTGGGTGCGTAAATATTTACAACTGTTATATCTTCCACTTGGACTGATCCCTTGATCACTAGGTAGTGTTCTTCTTTGTCTCTGGTAATCGTCTTTATTTTACATTTGGTAGTGTATATATTAATATAATAAAGGTACATGTAAAATTTACTGAAAAAATAGTGTTTATTTTAAAGTCTATTTTGTGTGACATGAGAGTTCCTACTCCAGCTTTCTTGTGCTTTCCATTTTCATGGAATATCTGTTTCCATCCCCTCACTTTCAGTCTGTCTGTGTCCCTAGGTCTGAAGCGGGTCTCTTGTAAAGACAGCATATATACGGGTCTTATTTTCGTATCCATTCAGCCAGTCTGTGTCTTTTGATTAGAGCATTTAATCCATTTACATTTAAGGTAGTTATCGATATATGTGTTCCTATTACCAATTTCTTAATTGTTTTGGGTTTGTAATTGTAGGTATTTTCCTTCTCTTGTGTTTCCTGCCTAGAGAAGTTCCTTTATCATTTGCTGTAAAGCTGGTTTGGTGGTGCTGAATTCTCTTAGCTTTTGCTTGTCTGTAAAGGTTTTAATTTCATCGAATCTGAACGAGATCCTTGCTGGGTAGAGTAATCTCGATTGTAGTTTTTTTCCCTTTCATCACTTTAAGTATGTCCCGCCACTCCCTTCTGCCTTGCAGAGTTTCTGCTGAAAGATCAGCTGTTAACCTTACAGGGATTCCCTTGTATGTTATTTGCTGCGTTTCCCTTGCTACTTTTAATATTTTTTCTTTGTATTTATTTTTTGATAGTTTGATTAATATGTGTCTTGGCGTTTTTCTCCTTGGATTTATCCTGTTTGGGACTCTCTGTGCTCCCTGGACTTGACTATTTCCTTTCCCGTATTAGGGGAGTTTTCAACTATAATCTCTTCAAATATTTTCTCAGTCCCTTTCTTTTACTCTTCTTGTTCTGGGACCCATATAATTCGAATGTTGGTGCGTTTAATGTTGTCCCAGAGGTCTCTGAGACTGTCTTCACTTCTTTTCATTCATTTTTCTTTATTCTGCTCTGTGGCAGTTATTTCCACTATTTTATCTTCCAGGTCACTTCTCCGTTCTTCTGCTTCAATTATTCTGCTATTGATTCCTTCTAGAGAATTTTCAATTTCATTTATTGTGTTGTTCATCATTATTTGCTTGCACATTAGTTCTACTAGGTCCTTGTTAAAGGTTTCTTTTATTTTCTCCATTCTATTTCCAAGATCTTGGATCATCTTTACTGTCATTACTCTTAATTCTTTGTCAGGTAGACTGCCTATTCCCTCTTCATTTGTTTGGTCTGGTGGGGTTTTACTTTGCTCCTTCATCTGCTGTGTATGTCTCTGTCTTCTCATTTTGCTTAACTGACTGTATCTGGGGTCTCCTTTTCTCAGGCTGCAGGTTTATAGTTCCCGTTGTTTTTGGTGTCTGCCCCCAGTGGGTAAAGTTGGTTCAGTGGGTTGTGTAGGCTTTGCGGTGGAGGGGACTGGGGCCTGTGTTCTGGTGGGCGCGGCTGGATCTTGTCTTTCTGGTGGGCAGGGCCGCAACTGGTGGTGTGTTTTGAGGTGTCTGTGAACTTATGATGGTAGGCAGCCTCTCTGCTAATGGGTGGGGTTGTGGTCCTATCTTGCTAGTTGTTTGGCATGGGGCATCCAGCACTGGAGCTTGCTGCTCGTTGAGTGGAGCTGGGCCTTAGCATGGAGTCAGAGATCTCTGGGAGAGCTCTCGCTGATGGATATTACTTGGGGCCGGGTGGTCGCTGGAGGTCCAATGTCTTGAACTCGGCCCTCCCAACTCAGAGGCTCAGGCCTGACACCCGGCTGGGGCACCAAGACCCGGCCCAACCACACAGCTTGAAAGAAAAGGGACAAAAAGAAGAAGAAAGAAAATATAAATAAAATATAATAGAGTTATTAAAATAAAAATATTATTAAAATTAAAAATAATAAAAGAGTAATACACAGAAGAAAAGAAGAGAGCAACCAAACCAATAAACAAATCCACGAATGATACCAAGGGCTAAAACTGTACTAGGACACACATAAAAATCATAAACTAGCAGTCGCATACAGCACACCCCAAGTCTACAGTTGCTCTCCAAGTCCACCGCCTCAATTTGGGATGATTCATTGTCTATTCAGTTATTCCACAGATGCAGGTACATCAAGTTGACTGGAGATTTAATCCTCTGCTCCTGAGGCTGCGGGGAGAGATTTCCCTTTCTCTTCTTTGTTTGCACAGCTCCTGGGGTTCGGCTTTGGCCCTGCATCTGCACGTAGGTCGCCCTCTGGCGTCTGTTCTTCGCTCAGACAGGACGAGGTTAAAGGAGCAGCTGATTCGGGGGCTCTGGCTCCCTCAGGCCAGTGCGGGGAGGGAGGGGTACGGATGCGGGGCAAGCCTGCGGCGGCAGAGGCCGGCGTGACGTTGCAGCAGCCTGAGGCGCGCCATGCATTCTCCCGGGGAAGTTGTCCCTGGATCACGGGACCCTGCCAGTGGCGGGCTGCACAGGCTCCCGGAAGCGGGGTGTGGATAGTGACCTGTGCTCGCACACAGGCCTCTTGGCGGTGGCAGCAGCAGCCCTAGCGTCTCATGCCCGTGTCTGTCCTCACTGACAGCTGCATCTCGCGCCCGTCTCTGAAGCTCGTTTAGGCGGTGCTCTGAATCCCCTCTCCTCGCGCACCCCGAAACAATGGTCTCTTGCCTCTTAGGCAGCTCCAGACTTTTCCCTGGACTCCCTCCCGGCTAGCTGTGCCGCACTAGGCCCCTTCAGGCTGTGTTCAGGCCGCCAACCGTGGCCCTCTACCTGGGATCCGACCGAAGCCGGAGCCTCGGCTCCGGCTCCCGCCCGCCCCCATGGGTGAGCAGGCAAGCGTCTCCGGCTGTTGAGTGCTGCTCGGCACCGATCCTCTGTGCGGGAATCTCTCCCCTTTGCCCTCCACACCCCTAATACTGTACTCTCCTTCATGGATCCGAAGCTTCTCCCGCCACTCCCGCCACCCCCACCCCCGCCTCCACCGGTGAAGGGCCCTCCTAGCGTGTGGAAACTTTTCCTCCTTCACGGCTCCCTCCCCGAGGTTCAGGTCCCATCCCTATTCCTTTGTCTCTGTTTTTTCTTTTTTCTTTTGCCCTACCCAGGTACGTGGGGAGTTTCTTGCCTTTTGGGAGGTCTGAGGTCTTCTGCCAGCGTTCAGTAAGTGTTCTGTAGGAGGTGTTCCACAGGTAGATGCATTTCTGATGTATCTGTGGGGAAGAAAGCGATCTCCATGTCTCACTCCTCCACCATCTTGAAGGTCCTCCTACATTTGTTAATCTCTTGCTAAAAGGCTGACTGGAGAGTTAGCTGGTCTCTATCTATCCTACTGCCCCTCTCCAAGTACTCACTATTTGGCGTATTTGGAGCCTTTACAACCTATTGTAAAGGCTCTTATTAACCTTTACTTTTTCAATGCAAGGAGTACCAACCAAACACTCGCTTATGCCAGTTTACCAGCCCCTGGCCCAACTGATCTGACTGCTGGTCATGCCGGCCTCTAGATACTGCTAAAGAACGTGAACTGTTCTCTGTTTCTGCCCATGTGAACATCTGGTGGACCAGGTATGGAAGGCAGATAAATGACAAGGTATGGCACCCATGTCTAAGAAAACATTGCTCTGTCCCTCCTCCTGGTGAGTTATTTGGGTCTTGCATAACCTACATGGAAGGGCAAGAACTGTCCCTTGCCCACATAAAGACGAACAGGTGAAAAATTGTCCCTTTGCTTTGAAACAAACATGATACTCGGCCTTTCCCAAGTGACACTCCAGGACCAATAGTACATTCAGACTCTGTGGTTTGATCCCACAGGTGGCATCTTCAAATCCCTGGAAAAGATTGTAAGTGACTCTAGCGCTACCGTTCTTGGTACAAACGTCTGCCAAATCAACAAATGTTTTGGATGACTCGTAAGC
Organism: Mesoplodon densirostris; assembly: GCF_025265405.1. Lineage (NCBI taxonomy): Eukaryota > Metazoa > Chordata > Mammalia > Artiodactyla > Ziphiidae > Mesoplodon > Mesoplodon densirostris. The sequence goes on along the minus strand of NW_026778236.1, from coordinate 2,989,486 downwards.
CCCCTCCGTACAACTTGGGGTACTACGGCTGCTCCCATGACTAAGCTGCCTACTACCATAAGCTATGTACGGGTGGACCACTATAAAACTCTGGACTCACTTGGCCACAGAACCAAGCTTTAGAGCTGCCAAAACCAGACCACAGGCCTCCTGTACCAACTCTTTTGCAGCCTGTTCTGCTCTGACAGATTGACAGGAGCACATGGGAAATGGAGGGTATGGATGCTAGCATTACGAACGGCAAAGGTCGTGGAATACTCCAGTTCCTGGAGATTGCAGGTTCCGTTGTAACCTTGTCTGCAAAACACACTGGTCTTTTTATGTTAGGTGGCAACAAAGTACATAAAGGGTGTCCACCTAACCGGTCAGGACAATGGGGACTTGGATACCTGGCTCCTTCTGTCACCAAGTACTCCACCCTAAATGCAGCCAAATTACAAACCTGGGCTCCTTTGTTCATAAAACTGTGGCCCATAAATGTGCCAGCAGAGAAGTCATAGACAATCCACTGGGTATCACAACTCCAACTTCTTTTCATTGCTCAGGATCTTATTCCCAAGCTATGGAGGTTATGAATTAGAACAGCCATCCTAACGCTCCATGGTAGTGGAACGAGAGTTCAGTTCCCCTATGCAAACTGTGAAAATACTTCAGTCAGAAGTTAACAGCCTAGCATCAGTGGTGCTCCAAAATGGACTTGCTCTGGACACCCTGGCTGCTCAGCGAGGATGAGCTTATGCAATCATCAGTGGAAAATACTGCTTCTACGTAAATCAAATGGGAAATATAGTGTCCAACTGATTAAAAGTGACGAAAATGCTCTCGTCACATAAATGAAGCAAAGCCGTTTTATTGGCCTGCTGTCATCCCAGGACTGGGGAACTGTTTCAATAGGGTTTGGGGAAATGTACTTTGATTTGATTTGCTCTTTTCTGTTTCTTCATCCTCATTCTAACCTATGTTCTGTTCTCCCTTTGCAGATCTCTTACCACTGAGCTACTCACCCAGTTTTGCTCTCCACAGCCATCACCTTAGCCTTTTCTTTGTGAAACATCAAGGGAAGTTGCAAAGGAGGGAATCCTTGGGGCTCAGAGCGGGCCACCCAAGATATGCCTCACCGGCACGTTGACTATTTTGAACGGAGGCTACCTGGGAAACGGTCAGTGAGGGGAAATGATTGAAAACAACAACAAAAACACTCTGGCCCCCTCCCTTCCCCCAAACTGCGCACTAAATCCACGTGACGGTATCCTCCCTATGGCAGGAGGCTAGAAAGCATCCTTGTCACCACAGTTAGGAAGTTCAAGGCTAAGAAAGCTGGATAAACGAACGCTGACACTTCTTCATTAGGCTGCTTGCCCAAGCTCAAGCCTCTTTGTTTTGTCAAATGTACAAAAATATGTATTTGTCCAAAACTCAATACATTCAGCCTGCTTTGGTCACTTCAGGTGGTCCCATTTCTCTGAGACCTCTGTGTACATGAATAAAATTGGTTTGTTTTTCCTGTTAATCTGTGTTGTGTCCACATAATTATGAGGAGAGCCAAAAGGGCCTCAAGACGGGTAAAGGAGAAATTTGTCCGTCCCCGTGTTGCTAGACAAGGTCACACACATTCACTGGCTCAGAGAAGATTTGAGGAGACCCTAAGTTTTCACCTCTGGCTGATCTTTAGTCTCCAGGTGTACTGGGTGGGAAAACTTGGGAAAATGAAAATGGTGTATACAGTGATGAAGCTGTGCACCCAGCCCCAAGGTAATCTGCAGAGACCAGGAGAGTGGTTTTTGAAATTTGTGTTTTCTTGCTACCTCCCCAAACGCCCTGACCCAGCACCCCGGCGGTTTAGAAAAGTAATAATCTGTTGTGTCCACCCACGTAGTGGAACAGAAACACCAGTGACTACACAGCACACGGCAAAGAAAACCGTCTAACCAAAAATAGTTCGGCATAGTAACGGAAAGGATCAACTACAACCAGCAGCCACAAGTGAGTACGAGGGAGAAAAACGTCCTCCCCATTTACTGCATTCCACACTTCAAAATCTCTAGTTTTCAACACCACTTACAAGGCATGCAGTGAAACAAGTGTGTATTTGCCCCATCACAGGTCAGATAAGCAAATTAACAGAAACTGTGCATGAGGAAACCAAGTACTTTAACTTTGTAGGCAGACATTCAGTGAAGAGTCATACCTACGCTCACCTGACCAAGGAAACGATGGATCAAGGACTAAAAGAAACCAGGAGACCAAGGTCTAACGAAATAGAGACTCTCAACAAAGAGACATTTAAAACAGAGACAAATAGGAATTATGGGGCTGAAAAACCACAGCATGTGAATCAAAACCTTCAGTAGAGACTTCAAAGGAAGGTTTGAGCAGGCAGAAGAATCACAAAACCTAAAGTCAGGTTAATTGAAATCATCCTGGCTGAGGAGCAGAAAGAGGACAAAAATAATGCAGAAACTGTAACAGAGCCTAGATTATTTGCCAGACTCCACTGAGCAATCCGAGGCATACGTAATTGCAGTCCCAGGTGGAGACAGGAGAGAAAGGGGCAGAACAAGTATTTCAAGAAAGCATGCCCCTCACACTCTTCAGATATGGCAAAACTCATGAATCTACACATCAAACGTTCCTTTACTCATACCTCTGTCTTCCTGAAGCCCTCACATGCCTTCAGCACCACCTGATCCTCTGGGTGAGGTGCTTGGTCCACGATTTTCTATTCGGTATGCCCGTATTTTGTTCATGCGCTCTCACTGGGTCATAGGAGGTCACCGAGGACAAGGATTCTCTAACAACTTTGCTCTTCACAGAAGGACTAGCCCCAATTCCTATCGTCCAGGTGATGCTTTTTTAAAAATCATGAAGAAATTGTGCCTACGTGATGTCGGTTTAATGACCAACACCAGAATAAGATGGGGAGGAATAAGAGTCAACTGCCTTCCCTCCTGCACTAGTGTTTACAAAACACTAACAAGTCAACCCCAAACGTTCACCTCCTGGAAGATTCCCTGACAAATGCATTCCCTCAATGTCCTCATCACCCTCTGGGGGCCGTAATTAATATTCTCACCTCCACCAAGCTATTCTTGTCCGTCGGTGATTTGCCATAAGTGCATGCCTATTCCTCTGTTTCCAAATGTGTGTCACTGCTAACTCTACCTGCAATAAAGCATTTCTTGTTGCTCACAAAGATAACGGAACTCACAAAAAAGTCCCAATTCAAGGTGGTGGAAGCATTTGGTGCAGGAATGGAGGAAAGGGTGGAACGCAGGCACAGACCAACTCAGAGACACAAACTTTAACAAATAAGTAAGTGAGTACCAGCAACCCAGGGCATGTGTATCGAAACAGGGACATGAAAAGACTGAGACAGCTACAGCAATAGAGTTGTGCATATGGGCACAGGCACGGGTGGAAGATCAGAGAGACGAAGGCATGGGCACAGCCAGAGGAAGGAACACCAACTCACGCTCAGAGTGAGAGATCATGGGCAAACACAACACAGACACACAGTCTTCATCTTAAACAGAGGAAAACATGAACATGTCCAGAGACCAGGAAACACAAGTGTAGCCCAGATTGAGCCAGAATGCTCATAGATTGATCAGTAATCTGCTGGGCCTCACATGACCTGAAATTCAATGGAAGAAAACCTTAGGCAACATGTGCAACTGTGCATTCAACCTACTCGCACCTAGATATTAGGTCCCACGTGAAAAAGCCCTTAAGAGACCGGGTCACACCTACGTCTAAGCTCTGTAGCCCAGGAGGAAACTCAGTAAGCTATAGCCTCTGGGGCACACATCAGGCCAAGCCTCCAGAGAATGACAATCAAGTCAACCGTCCACAGTTCACAGTTCCGCTACCTGATCCATGAACGTCTGCCCCGCTTCACTCCAGGACAGGTCAGACCTAAGCATAGCCTTGGTCCCTAAGCACTGGCAGGAGATATTAGGAGTTGGGGGACCCTGTCCCAACCTTTACTTTGGTGTTCAAGACCTTTGCAAGACCTTACCAAATGTTCTGAATGTGGATAAATATCCTGGAGTCCTTAGAACAAGCCCCGTCTGAGGTCCCCTAAGACCACGCACCAATATGCTGTCCCACTCCCACTGCAGGGTTGTTAGAGCATAGTTTATTTTTACCAGCACCAGGAAAGACAGGGACCAGCATGTGGGAGCCCCAAGGGCTCCTTGAGGTTTATAGTTCAAGAAGCTGAGAAGACCTGTTTCCACAGCGTCTGTGGGGTGGTTGTGGGGACAGCAGCGGGCAAAGGCCAAGCCTTGCCTTCTAGACCCTCGGATGTCTCCACTGTAGAAGGGGCATGGCTGGGGTGTAGATGCTCAAACACAAAACCTGACACTGAGCGGGCAATCTAACTCAGTGCACTTTGAAGGGGACATCCGTGACTCCATGAACTCTGATTGTCAAACCCTCGTCCTGGAAAGAGCTGGGGCTTTTGGGAGAAGGCTCTTCTACCAAAAGTCATCGAGTGAGAGCTCACCATGTGGGACGGAAATGGTACTGTCAATACGCCACCCTCAGGGACGCCTGTGTTGGAGCCGCTGTACCTGGGAAGAGAGAAGAACACTGGGGGGACAAACATTGAACATTCCCTGCTCCGTCTGTGGCAGAGTCTGTCCTTTGCCTGGTCCAGAGACACACGTGCTTCTGGGAAGCAGCCAGCCCCTGGGCAAGGAGCACCCGAAGCGCTCACCACTTCCTGGGTGAGCTCGGTATGCTGTAGGTCTTCCCATTGGCCTCAGGGGCACAGAGTGCTGGCAAGGCCCCAGAAGGAGGACCGTGCCTTTGTGGTTGAAACACAGTGTGCCCAGCCATTCAGCGAGGATGGGACACCTCTACCGGACTGTTCATGAGAAAAATGTTTACTTTCTGGGGACTTGGCCTGAAGCGGGCCTTGGGCAAAGGGCTTAAGCCTGTCTGAAAACAGGGATATTAACCACTGTGCCGTCACGGGACAGAGAGCTCACAGCTGGGTGGCCTGGCACTTGCCCGTTTAACATCCCCAACTCCCCACTCCCCTCACCTCTCCCCTCTCCCCGTGTGCCCTCTGTACCCAAACTGAGTCCCACCCCCCCCGCCCCCGAAAAAAGAAGAGAGTTCACGTGAGCTCACTCAGATGTGAGGGAATCCGTTTATGTTTGCTTATCCATTTCCCAGCAAACTTACCTTTTCCCCTGGTCACCTTTGCCAGAGGAAACTAACATCCTCCCTGCCTTCCCACCCGTGTCTCCCTCACCTCCCCACATGCCCTCCATACACCTTATACCCCCATGTCCTAAGATGTTGTCTGGAACCCTAGCCCTGAGAGGCTAATTGTCTCAGCAAAAGACCCTGTGCTCACATGCACTAGAAGGGCATCTGGTGCAACAGTGAATTAAATGTTAAGGCTTCCCCCCGTTGTATCCCATTAAAGTGTCTGATGGTATGCAACAGGGAGGATACATGGAGGACCACTATCCAACAAAATTAACTTCCAGCATTTCAATCTCAGGCCCTTGCTCACCAGGCCCTTTCCTTGAACTCCCGCATTTCCCTTGGAAAAATAACAGGCCCCAGTTAACCAGTCCTTCTCTTATTTCTCCTTCTTCCCCAACCCCCATCCCACAGGAAGAACTGCATCCTCTGATGCAATCCCAAAGTATGATTTCCCCCGACCTCTACAACTCTCGATGGACTGCTAATTCCCAGGCAGCAAACTGAGAAGCCTGCCTGGGGCAGGTGTATCTACCCTGAGGCCCTGCACAAACGCCACACAAACATATCCAACTGATGCTGTTTATTTATCTTCCGGTTTTATTCCAGGTTTACTGGTGTCTCCCTCCCTGTACATTTCACCACCAGACCCCGCTTCATTTCTTCGTGTGCATGACAACCATGTTGACCGTTCGCCTTCATCCGAAGCAGCTTCTTAGGTCGAGGGTGATGCTCCATCACACGCATCTCAAAATCGGGAGTTCCTTTGAAAACACACACAGGCACACACATAATAACCCATCCTCTCTGAACGATGCCAAAGACCGCTTTAACTTTTTAGGGCCCTGCCCAGGAGACAGAGTCACATCCCCTGTGATCTCTTACATTTCCCCCAACCACATATTAGAAACTATTCTTCGTAATCTACACAAAATGGCCACTGTTCTCACAATAGCCGTGGGAGGTGAAGGAGATGCATAAAAAAATTAAAAGATGACGGTGATGATCAAAACAGAAAAAAAAAAAAAAAAATGATGGGACAGCGGGGTAAGGCTTTGCACAAAGGGGACTCACAGACCTTTGTGGAAAGGGGGTGGGGGGCGGAATCTGAGGCAAGCCCAAATTTAAGGGGGCGGTACAGGAGGCCTGAGGGTGGGGTTGATGGCCATGGAATGACCGTTCAGAGACGTGTACCTTTGAATCTCAGTGACTCTGACTCTCATGCTGCTTCACTCACCTAAAGCTTCCCTGGTCAGAACCAGTTCTGCACTGCAGTTTTCCAGACGTGCTGTCGCACCCCGATGCCCTCACGCCCTGGTGTCACTGTATGTCTCTGAGCCTCAACTTCTCCATGAGTGAAATAAATGACCCAGCTTACTCGTTTCAGCGCCCAGCCCCTGGGCTCCTCACCCACCTGTCCTCCTCTCTGTCACCTGTCCCGGTGGGGCCTTCCTCCCTCGGGTAGTAGCGCAGGGGATTGGGCCACAGGTCCTCGCCGATGATCTGGTCGGGGAAAGGGGCCCGGTCGGGACGGGACAGGCCAGGCCAGGCCAGGCCAGGCCCACACCCCTCCCCCCGAGCAGCCGAACAACGTCGCCATTGCTGAGGAGGCCCAGAGGCACCCCACCTCAGCAATCCTGCTAGATCCTGCACAGCTGTGGTCAGAGAACCAGCTGAAGAAGTTAAGGCCGCTGTTGTGGTGCCTGCGGCTATACGCCTCCCTTTCAAAACGATGGTGCCACTGAATTGGAGTGGAATGAGACGCCCTATATCCTGTGGGACAAGGAGCGTGGGAGAAGGGACTAAATCACGTTTCAACTTCACCTCACCCCATCTGCCCTTCCCCCCAATCCAGGGAGCTGTCTCTTACCAGTGACGTGAACGAGATACTCCTTAACAACCACCTCATTCTGGAAATAGGGCTTGTTCCGGAAAAACAACGTGATCTTGCGGCAATCACTGGGATATCTGAGTTCCTCCACCTGCCGGGACAAAGTGGAGGAGGAAGGTGAAATCTCTCTCCGGCAGACCTGCTCCTTCCTGCTTTCCGGGATAAATCATTTCCCCTCTCCTCCCCAGCCTCAGCCTCCCCAGCCTGACCTTCAAGTTGGTCATGTAGCTAAGTATGTCTTTATCTTGGGCACTCATCATGGCTGACATCCGGCGGTCGTTCACAAACTGCTTTACGTCAAGGAGCCTCTAGACGCCGGAGGTGAAAGGGCTGGGAGCACAGAGCGCGCCTGGAGAGTAGCCTGGGAGTGTCTGATCTCCACTCCCCACTAGCATCTATTCCTATTCCTTCAGTACAGACTGCATGAAGGCGCAATGAGCCCCTCGGGGTGTGCATACCTGTGCACTAAAACAGGGAGCCTCCGATTCTGAGAGGGAAGCCCTGATCTCCATCTGGACAGAACAAGCTTAGATCCGCACAGCAAACACTCCTGGCTCTAACTAGGATGAGCATTCACAACTCCCCACTCTCACCCCCCTTTTCCCTGATGGTTATTCCAAGAACCACCTGTGCACAAGACAACTCTTTTGTCTCCAGAGGCCCTGGTACTAATGACAGTACCTTTTTGGACCTCTGCAACTAAAGCCCTAGTCTTGTTTCCTGCTATGCACAAAATCAACATGCCTCCACCATTTCAGGATCACATTTCCATGAGTGTGCCCACAATGCACAATCCAGTGGATACATTTTGGTGCCCAAACGGCCCGCTATGTTAGGTACCTCTTGCACTACCCCGGCCACAACACGGTCTCTCAAATACAAAATTAAGGATACAACTTTGAACCAGAAGCCAGGGATGCTCTGGATGATGGTGCTTCTGTGTTCTAGATAGTGCTTCCGCCTCCGAAGTGCTGTGAGTCTGAGACGAAAGTAGCTTCGGAAGCATTGCCTATTCACAGGCTCCAGCTGTAACTGCGCGGCCTCCAGGGCCTCCAGCGCCTCCAGCGGGGACCCGGGGATCGTGGGTCCACGCCCTGGCTCTTCCTGCCCCTGCTCCTGGGGCTTCTCCTCCGGCTCTTCCGCCACCACCTGCTTCTGCTCTTCCTGCTCTTCCTGCTGCTGCTGCTCCTCCGCCACCTCCTCCACCTCTTCCATCATGTCCTCCACAGGCTGCCAAAACACCTCCATGATCCCCGCCACCTGTCCCTCCAACAGGGCCGCGCCTTGCTGCACCACCTCCCCGCTAAAGATGGCGGCCTCCTCGCCCCACCCATCAGCTAGTGCCAGCACCCTACCCACCTCCCGCACCACACCTGGGGACCCGCGGGCCCCTGCTTCCTGAGGACCCCCTCCCACACCCGAGGGAAACCGGATTCTGATTTTCTGATTTCGGAGCCGGAACTCCTGGCTCCAACCGGCACAGGCCACATAGGTATCACAGGGCACCCGGGCGTGCCAGACGGAAGGCCGGAGGCCTACCTGGAGGCGAGCTCCCTGTGGAACCTGGGCTGCTAGGTCAGGGCGGGGAGAAGCGGTGTTTCGTCGGGGCCGGCAATCCCGGAAGATGGCCTCTTGCCACAGGGCGAGGGGCGAGGCAGCCGAGGGTGACGCCCACTGTCCTCGCCCTGATTGGTCGTGATGGGGTCGAGCGGCCTGGGCGCGGCTTCGAGCTCCTTCCTGCCACCCGGTCACGCATGGCTGGTGTCCAAATTTCCTGCGTATGCGTTTCAGGCCTCTTCAGCACAGAGGCTCCAGGGAACGGTTCAGTCCGCAGCGAAGCGTGACTCTAGTTGCTGGGCTTGCGTTGTGTGCGGCCCACGTGCTGAACTTCCAGCTGCCGCACCTTCTCTTCTGCCCCAGCTCAGAGCCAGGTCCACATGGGCAGCGAGGCGGGGCCAGGGGAAGGTGGCACTGCCCGGGGACCCGGGGTCCTCCTAGGTGTGGTGCGGGAGGTGGGTAGGGTGCTGGCACTAGCTGATGGGTGGGGCGAGGAGGCCGCCATCTTTAGCGGGGAGGTGGTGCAGCAAGGCGCGGCCCTGTTGGAGGGACAGGTGGCGGGGATCATGGAGGTGTTTTGGCAGCCTGTGGAGGACATGATGGAAGAGGTGGAGGAGGTGGCGGAGGAGCAGCAGCAGCAGGAAGAGCAGGAAGAGCAGAAGCAGGTGGTGGCGGAAGAGCCGGAGGAGAAGCCCCAGGAGCAGGGGCAGGAAGAGCCAGGGCGTGGACCCACGATCCCCGGGTCCCCGCTGGAGGCGCTGGAGGCCCTGGAGGCCGCGCAGTTACAGCTGGAGCCTGTGAATAGGCAATGCTTCCGAAGCTACTTTCGTCTCAGACTCACAGCACTTCGGAGGCGGAAGCACTATCTAGAACACAGAAGCACCATCATCCAGAGCATCCCTGGCTTCTGGTTCAAAGTTGTATCCTTAATTTTGTATTTGAGAGACCGTGTTGTGGCCGGGGTAGTGCAAGAGGTACCTAACATAGCGGGCCGTTTGGGCACCAAAATGTATCCACTGGATTGTGCATTGTGGGCACACTCATGGAAATGTGATCCTGAAATGGTGGAGGCATGTTGATTTTGTGCATAGCAGGAAACAAGACTAGGGCTTTAGTTGCAGAGGTCCAAAAAGGTACTGTCATTAGTACCAGGGCCTCTGGAGACAAAAGAGTTGTCTTGTGCACAGGTGGTTCTTGGAATAACCATCAGGGAAAAGGGGGGTGAGAGTGGGGAGTTGTGAATGCTCATCCTAGTTAGAGCCAGGAGTGTTTGCTGTGCGGATCTAAGCTTGTTCTGTCCAGATGGAGATCAGGGCTTCCCTCTCAGAATCGGAGGCTCCCTGTTTTAGTGCACAGGTATGCACACCCCGAGGGGCTCATTGCGCCTTCATGCAGTCTGTACTGAAGGAATAGGAATAGATGCTAGTGGGGAGTGGAGATCAGACACTCCCAGGCTACTCTCCAGGCGCGCTCTGTGCTCCCAGCCCTTTCACCTCCGGCGTCTAGAGGCTCCTTGACGTAAAGCAGTTTGTGAACGACCGCCGGATGTCAGCCATGATGAGTGCCCAAGATAAAGACATACTTAGCTACATGACCAACTTGAAGGTCAGGCTGGGGAGGCTGAGGCTGGGGAGGAGAGGGGAAATGATTTATCCCGGAAAGCAGGAAGGAGCAGGTCTGCCGGAGAGAGATTTCACCTTCCTCCTCCACTTTGTCCCGGCAGGTGGAGGAACTCAGATATCCCAGTGATTGCCGCAAGATCACGTTGTTTTTCCGGAACAAGCCCTATTTCCAGAATGAGGTGGTTGTTAAGGAGTATCTCGTTCACGTCACTGGTAAGAGACAGCTCCCTGGATTGGGGGGAAGGGCAGATGGGGTGAGGTGAAGTTGAAACGTGATTTAGTCCCTTCTCCCACGCTCCTTGTCCCACAGGATATAGGGCGTCTCATTCCACTCCAATTCAGTGGCACCATCGTTTTGAAAGGGAGGCGTATAGCCGCAGGCACCACAACAGCGGCCTTAACTTCTTCAGCTGGTTCTCTGACCACAGCTGTGCAGGATCTAGCAGGATTGCTGAGGTGGGGTGCCTCTGGGCCTCCTCAGCAATGGCGACGTTGTTCGGCTGCTCGGGGGGAGGGGTGTGGGCCTGGCCTGGCCTGGCCTGGCCTGTCCCGTCCCGACCGGGCCCCTTTCCCCGACCAGATCATCGGCGAGGACCTGTGGCCCAATCCCCTGCGCTACTACCCGAGGGAGGAAGGCCCCACCGGGACAGGTGACAGAGAGGAGGACAGGTGGGTGAGGAGCCCAGGGGCTGGGCGCTGAAACGAGTAAGCTGGGTCATTTATTTCACTCATGGAGAAGTTGAGGCTCAGAGACATACAGTGACACCAGGGCGTGAGGGCATCGGGGTGCGACAGCACGTCTGGAAAACTGCAGTGCAGAACTGGTTCTGACCAGGGAAGCTTTAGGTGAGTGAAGCAGCATGAGAGTCAGAGTCACTGAGATTCAAAGGTACACGTCTCTGAACGGTCATTCCATGGCCATCAACCCCACCCTCAGGCCTCCTGTACCGCCCCCTTAAATTTGGGCTTGCCTCAGATTCCGCCCCCCACCCCCTTTCCACAAAGGTCTGTGAGTCCCCTTTGTGCAAAGCCTTACCCCGCTGTCCCATCATTTTTTTTTTTTTTTTTCTGTTTTGATCATCACCGTCATCTTTTAATTTTTTTATGCATCTCCTTCACCTCCCACGGCTATTGTGAGAACAGTGGCCATTTTGTGTAGATTACGAAGAATAGTTTCTAATATGTGGTTGGGGGAAATGTAAGAGATCACAGGGGATGTGACTCTGTCTCCTGGGCAGGGCCCTAAAAAGTTAAAGCGGTCTTTGGCATCGTTCAGAGAGGATGGGTTATTATGTGTGTGCCTGTGTGTGTTTTCAAAGGAACTCCCGATTTTGAGATGCGTGTGATGGAGCATCACCCTCGACCTAAGAAGCTGCTTCGGATGAAGGCGAACGGTCAACATGGTTGTCATGCACACGAAGAAATGAAGCGGGGTCTGGTGGTGAAATGTACAGGGAGGGAGACACCAGTAAACCTGGAATAAAACCGGAAGATAAATAAACAGCATCAGTTGGATATGTTTGTGTGGCGTTTGTGCAGGGCCTCAGGGTAGATACACCTGCCCCAGGCAGGCTTCTCAGTTTGCTGCCTGGGAATTAGCAGTCCATCGAGAGTTGTAGAGGTCGGGGGAAATCATACTTTGGGATTGCATCAGAGGATGCAGTTCTTCCTGTGGGATGGGGGTTGGGGAAGAAGGAGAAATAAGAGAAGGACTGGTTAACTGGGGCCTGTTATTTTTCCAAGGGAAATGCGGGAGTTCAAGGAAAGGGCCTGGTGAGCAAGGGCCTGAGATTGAAATGCTGGAAGTTAATTTTGTTGGATAGTGGTCCTCCATGTATCCTCCCTGTTGCATACCATCAGACACTTTAATGGGATACAACGGGGGGAAGCCTTAACATTTAATTCACTGTTGCACCAGATGCCCTTCTAGTGCATGTGAGCACAGGGTCTTTTGCTGAGACAATTAGCCTCTCAGGGCTAGGGTTCCAGACAACATCTTAGGACATGGGGGTATAAGGTGTATGGAGGGCATGTGGGGAGGTGAGGGAGACACGGGTGGGAAGGCAGGGAGGATGTTAGTTTCCTCTGGCAAAGGTGACCAGGGGAAAAGGTAAGTTTGCTGGGAAATGGATAAGCAAACATAAACGGATTCCCTCACATCTGAGTGAGCTCACGTGAACTCTCTTCTTTTTTCGGGGGCGGGGGGGGTGGGACTCAGTTTGGGTACAGAGGGCACACGGGGAGAGGGGAGAGGTGAGGGGAGTGGGGAGTTGGGGATGTTAAACGGGCAAGTGCCAGGCCACCCAGCTGTGAGCTCTCTGTCCCGTGACGGCACAGTGGTTAATATCCCTGTTTTCAGACAGGCTTAAGCCCTTTGCCCAAGGCCCGCTTCAGGCCAAGTCCCCAGAAAGTAAACATTTTTCTCATGAACAGTCCGGTAGAGGTGTCCCATCCTCGCTGAATGGCTGGGCACACTGTGTTTCAACCACAAAGGCACGGTCCTCCTTCTGGGGCCTTGCCAGCACTCTGTGCCCCTGAGGCCAATGGGAAGACCTACAGCATACCGAGCTCACCCAGGAAGTGGTGAGCGCTTCGGGTGCTCCTTGCCCAGGGGCTGGCTGCTTCCCAGAAGCACGTGTGTCTCTGGACCAGGCAAAGGACAGACTCTGCCACAGACGGAGCAGGGAATGTTCAATGTTTGTCCCCCCAGTGTTCTTCTCTCTTCCCAGGTACAGCGGCTCCAACACAGGCGTCCCTGAGGGTGGCGTATTGACAGTACCATTTCCGTCCCACATGGTGAGCTCTCACTCGATGACTTTTGGTAGAAGAGCCTTCTCCCAAAAGCCCCAGCTCTTTCCAGGACGAGGGTTTGACAATCAGAGTTCATGGAGTCACGGATGTCCCCTTCAAAGTGCACTGAGTTAGATTGCCCGCTCAGTGTCAGGTTTTGTGTTTGAGCATCTACACCCCAGCCATGCCCCTTCTACAGTGGAGACATCCGAGGGTCTAGAAGGCAAGGCTTGGCCTTTGCCCGCTGCTGTCCCCACAACCACCCCACAGACACTGTGGAAACAGGTCTTCTCAGCTTCTTGAACTATAAACCTCAAGGAGCCCTTGGGGCTCCCACATGCTGGTCCCTGTCTTTCCTGGTGCTGGTAAAAATAAACTATGCTCTAACAACCCTGCAGTGGGAGTGGGACAGCATATTGGTGCGTGGTCTTAGGGGACCTCAGACGGGGCTTGTTCTAAGGACTCCAGGATATTTATCCACATTCAGAACATTTGGTAAGGTCTTGCAAAGGTCTTGAACACCAAAGTAAAGGTTGGGACAGGGTCCCCCAACTCCTAATATCTCCTGCCAGTGCTTAGGGACCAAGGCTATGCTTAGGTCTGACCTGTCCTGGAGTGAAGCGGGGCAGACGTTCATGGATCAGGTAGCGGAACTGTGAACTGTGGACGGTTGACTTGATTGTCATTCTCTGGAGGCTTGGCCTGATGTGTGCCCCAGAGGCTATAGCTTACTGAGTTTCCTCCTGGGCTACAGAGCTTAGACGTAGGTGTGACCCGGTCTCTTAAGGGCTTTTTCACGTGGGACCTAATATCTAGGTGCGAGTAGGTTGAATGCACAGTTGCACATGTTGCCTAAGGTTTTCTTCCATTGAATTTCAGGTCATGTGAGGCCCAGCAGATTACTGATCAATCTATGAGCATTCTGGCTCAATCTGGGCTACACTTGTGTTTCCTGGTCTCTGGACATGTTCATGTTTTCCTCTGTTTAAGATGAAGACTGTGTGTCTGTGTTGTGTTTGCCCATGATCTCTCACTCTGAGCGTGAGTTGGTGTTCCTTCCTCTGGCTGTGCCCATGCCTTCGTCTCTCTGATCTTCCACCCGTGCCTGTGCCCATATGCACAACTCTATTGCTGTAGCTGTCTCAGTCTTTTCATGTCCCTGTTTCGATACACATGCCCTGGGTTGCTGGTACTCACTTACTTATTTGTTAAAGTTTGTGTCTCTGAGTTGGTCTGTGCCTGCGTTCCACCCTTTCCTCCATTCCTGCACCAAATGCTTCCACCACCTTGAATTGGGACTTTTTTGTGAGTTCCGTTATCTTTGTGAGCAACAAGAAATGCTTTATTGCAGGTAGAGTTAGCAGTGACACACATTTGGAAACAGAGGAATAGGCATGCACTTATGGCAAATCACCGACGGACAAGAATAGCTTGGTGGAGGTGAGAATATTAATTACGGCCCCCAGAGGGTGATGAGGACATTGAGGGAATGCATTTGTCAGGGAATCTTCCAGGAGGTGAACGTTTGGGGTTGACTTGTTAGTGTTTTGTAAACACTAGTGCAGGAGGGAAGGCAGTTGACTCTTATTCCTCCCCATCTTATTCTGGTGTTGGTCATTAAACCGACATCACGTAGGCACAATTTCTTCATGATTTTTAAAAAAGCATCACCCGGACGATAGGAATTGGGGCTAGTCCTTCTGTGAAGAGCAAAGTTGTTAGAGAATCCTTGTCCTCGGTGACCTCCTATATGAGAGCGCATGAACAAAATACGGGCATACCGAATAGAAAATCGTGGACCAAGCACCTCACCCAGAGGATCAGGTGGTGCTGAAGGCATGTGAGGGCTTCAGGAAGACAGAGGTATGAGTAAAGGAACGTTTGATGTGTAGATTCATGAGTTTTGCCATATCTGAAGAGTGTGAGGGGCATGCTTTCTTGAAATACTTGTTCTGCCCCTTTCTCTCCTGTCTCCACCTGGGACTGCAATTACGTATGCCTCGGATTGCTCAGTGGAGTCTGGCAAATAATCTAGGCTCTGTTACAGTTTCTGCATTATTTTTGTCCTCTTTCTGCTCCTCAGCCAGGATGATTTCAATTAACCTGACTTTAGGTTTTGTGATTCTTCTGCCTGCTCAAACCTTCCTTTGAAGTCTCTACTGAAGGTTTTGATTCACATGCTGTGGTTTTTCAGCCCCATAATTCCTATTTGTCTCTGTTTTAAATGTCTCTTTGTTGAGAGTCTCTATTTCGTTAGACCTTGGTCTCCTGGTTTCTTTTAGTCCTTGATCCATCGTTTCCTTGGTCAGGTGAGCGTAGGTATGACTCTTCACTGAATGTCTGCCTACAAAGTTAAAGTACTTGGTTTCCTCATGCACAGTTTCTGTTAATTTGCTTATCTGACCTGTGATGGGGCAAATACACACTTGTTTCACTGCATGCCTTGTAAGTGGTGTTGAAAACTAGAGATTTTGAAGTGTGGAATGCAGTAAATGGGGAGGACGTTTTTCTCCCTCGTACTCACTTGTGGCTGCTGGTTGTAGTTGATCCTTTCCGTTACTATGCCGAACTATTTTTGGTTAGACGGTTTTCTTTGCCGTGTGCTGTGTAGTCACTGGTGTTTCTGTTCCACTACGTGGGTGGACACAACAGATTATTACTTTTCTAAACCGCCGGGGTGCTGGGTCAGGGCGTTTGGGGAGGTAGCAAGAAAACACAAATTTCAAAAACCACTCTCCTGGTCTCTGCAGATTACCTTGGGGCTGGGTGCACAGCTTCATCACTGTATACACCATTTTCATTTTCCCAAGTTTTCCCACCCAGTACACCTGGAGACTAAAGATCAGCCAGAGGTGAAAACTTAGGGTCTCCTCAAATCTTCTCTGAGCCAGTGAATGTGTGTGACCTTGTCTAGCAACACGGGGACGGACAAATTTCTCCTTTACCCGTCTTGAGGCCCTTTTGGCTCTCCTCATAATTATGTGGACACAACACAGATTAACAGGAAAAACAAACCAATTTTATTCATGTACACAGAGGTCTCAGAGAAATGGGACCACCTGAAGTGACCAAAGCAGGCTGAATGTATTGAGTTTTGGACAAATACATATTTTTGTACATTTGACAAAACAAAGAGGCTTGAGCTTGGGCAAGCAGCCTAATGAAGAAGTGTCAGCGTTCGTTTATCCAGCTTTCTTAGCCTTGAACTTCCTAACTGTGGTGACAAGGATGCTTTCTAGCCTCCTGCCATAGGGAGGATACCGTCACGTGGATTTAGTGCGCAGTTTGGGGGAAGGGAGGGGGCCAGAGTGTTTTTGTTGTTGTTTTCAATCATTTCCCCTCACTGACCGTTTCCCAGGTAGCCTCCGTTCAAAATAGTCAACGTGCCGGTGAGGCATATCTTGGGTGGCCCGCTCTGAGCCCCAAGGATTCCCTCCTTTGCAACTTCCCTTGATGTTTCACAAAGAAAAGGCTAAGGTGATGGCTGTGGAGAGCAAAACTGGGTGAGTAGCTCAGTGGTAAGAGATCTGCAAAGGGAGAACAGAACATAGGTTAGAATGAGGATGAAGAAACAGAAAAGAGCAAATCAAATCAAAGTACATTTCCCCAAACCCTATTGAAACAGTTCCCCAGTCCTGGGATGACAGCAGGCCAATAAAACGGCTTTGCTTCAATTATGTGACGAGAGCATTTTCGTCACTTTTAATCAGTTGGACACTATATTTCCCATTTGATTTACGTAGAAGCAGTATTTTCCACTGATGATTGCATAAGCTCATCCTCGCTGAGCAGCCAGGGTGTCCAGAGCAAGTCCATTTTGGAGCACCACTGATGCTAGGCTGTTAACTTCTGACTGAAGTATTTTCACAGTTTGCATAGGGGAACTGAACTCTCGTTCCACTACCATGGAGCGTTAGGATGGCTGTTCTAATTCATAACCTCCATAGCTTGGGAATAAGATCCTGAGCAATGAAAAGAAGTTGGAGTTGTGATACCCAGTGGATTGTCTATGACTTCTCTGTTGGCACATTTATGGGACACAGTTTTATGAACAAAGGAGCCCAGGTTTGTAATTTGGCTGCATTTAGGGTGGAGTACTTGGTGACAGAAGGAGCCAGGTATCCAAGTCCCCATTGTCCTGACCGGTTAGGTGGACACCCTTTATATACTTTGTTGCCACCTAACATAAAAAGACCAGTGTGTTTTGCAGACAAGGTTACAACGGAACCTGCAATCTCCAGGAACTGGAGTATTCCACGACCTTTGCCGTTCGTAATGCTAGCATCCATACCCTCCATTTCCCATGTGCTCCTGTCAATCTGTCAGAGCAGAACAGGCTGCAAAAGAGTTGGTACAGGAGGCCTGTGGTCTGGTTTTGGCAGCTCTAAAGCTTGGTTCTGTGGCCAAGTGAGTCCAGAGTTTTATAGTGGTCCACCCGTACATAGCTTATGGTAGTAGGCAGCTTAGTCATGGGAGCAGCCGTAGTACCCCAAGTTGTACGGAGGGGGCTTACGAGTCATCCAAAACATTTGTTGATTTGGCAGACGTTTGTACCAAGAACGGTAGCGCTAGAGTCACTTACAATCTTTTCCAGGGATTTGAAGATGCCACCTGTGGGATCAAACCACAGAGTCTGAATGTACTATTGGTCCTGGAGTGTCACTTGGGAAAGGCCGAGTATCATGTTTGTTTCAAAGCAAAGGGACAATTTTTCACCTGTTCGTCTTTATGTGGGCAAGGGACAGTTCTTGCCCTTCCATGTAGGTTATGCAAGACCCAAATAACTCACCAGGAGGAGGGACAGAGCAATGTTTTCTTAGACATGGGTGCCATACCTTGTCATTTATCTGCCTTCCATACCTGGTCCACCAGATGTTCACATGGGCAGAAACAGAGAACCATTCACGTTCTTTAGCAGTATCTAGAGGCCGGCATGACCAGCAGTCAGATCAGTTGGGCCAGGGGCTGGTAAACTGGCATAAGCGAGTGTTTGGTTGGTACTCCTTGCATTGAAAAAGTAAAGGTTAATAAGAGCCTTTACAATAGGTTGTAAAGGCTCCAAATACGCCAAATAGTGAGTACTTGGAGAGGGGCAGTAGGATAGATAGAGACCAGCTAACTCTCCAGTCAGCCTTTTAGCAAGAGATTAACAAATGTAGGAGGACCTTCAAGATGGTGGAGGAGTGAGACATGGAGATCGCTTTCTTCCCCACAGATACATCAGAAATGCATCTACCTGTGGAACACCTCCTACAGAACACTTACTGAACGCTGGCAGAAGACCTCAGACCTCCCAAAAGGCAAGAAACTCCCCACGTACCTGGGTAGGGCAAAAGAAAAAAGAAAAAACAGAGACAAAGGAATAGGGATGGGACCTGAACCTCGGGGAGGGAGCCGTGAAGGAGGAAAAGTTTCCACACGCTAGGAGGGCCCTTCACCGGTGGAGGCGGGGGTGGGGGTGGCGGGAGTGGCGGGAGAAGCTTCGGATACATGAAGGAGAGTACAGTATTAGGGGTGCGGAGGGCAAAGGGGAGATTTAATTTAATCAATATAAAGGAGAAGGGCTTCCCAGGTGGCGCAGTGGTTGAGAGTACGCCTGCCCTTGCAGGGGACGCGGGTTCGTGCCCCGGTCCGGGAGGATCCCACATGCCCCTGAGCTGCTGGGCCCCTGAGCCATGGCCGCTGAGCCTGCGCGTCTGGAGCTTGTGCTCCACAACCGGAGAGGCCACAAAGGTGAGATGCCCGCGTACCGTACAAAAAAAAAAAAAAAGGAAAAGGCATTTTGGGGTAATAACGTGAAGCTCCAGGTAATCAGAAGGGAGAGTGCAGGGATTTCTTGAAAGATGTAAAATGGGGAGGACCAGATCATGAAGCATTTTGCTTGCTATGCAGATATGCTACTTACTTAATTTTTTTTTAGTGGAACTGTTAGAATAATCTGAAACAGAAATATGAATGTCTAGAAGATATAATGCATCTGGTGATTTCATATGATACGAAGTCAGGCAGACAGAAAATAATCTAAACTTCAAAATTTAGTAGTTATATGAAACTGGGTAAGCTACCTAAACTCTTAAATTTACCCAGTCAACGAAAACAAGATGATAAAGAATTATCAGATAGGGTTATTGTGAGGTTAAAGGACGTACTGAGCACATTGAGCTGAAAACATAATTCAGGGTTCAAAACAAAAGTGTGAAAATATTGTAATTACTTTTATATGAAGTGGGAGCCTGAGGTTAATTTGTAATTCTGCCTTTTTTAGAGACTGGTCAAAATCATGAAACTGTTTTTTTTGTTGTTGTTGTTGCGGTATGCCGGCCTCTCACCGCTGGGGCCCCTCCCGTTGCGAAGCACAGGCTCCGGACGCGCAGGCTCAGAGGCTATGGCTCACGGGGCCAGCCGCTCCGCGGCATGTGGGATCCTCCCGGACCGGGGCACGAACCCGTGTCCCCTGCATCGGCAGCCGGACTCTCAACCACTGGGCCACTAGGGAAGCCCAGACCTGTGGTGTTAATGCTTTGCATTGGTAGTGTCTTAATCGTATATTAACCATTATTGAGCACTTGAGAAAACTATGCAATGAAATGTGTTCATGTAAACACCAGTTGATCAGTTGATGGTGATCAGTTAGTATTTCTTGGGACACTTTCCATAGTCTAGATAGATAACAGCTGTATGCATTATACAAAAGCTGATCTTTAAATCGGGCAAAGTTATAACTGTTCCCTAATTTAGGGGTTTTATGGTTTCTACCTAATATGTAGGCCAACCGGCAGCTTCCAAGCAAGTCTACTGGAAGGGACAAGTTCAGTATATAGTAGGAAATCAAAGAATTGTTAGTATTTCAATAATGATTGTTTAATATTTTAACCCTCTGCTTGACAGGAAAGAAACACGAGAGGAAAAACAATTGATATGAAATCTCAGATGGTGTCTGAGAAAATCATCTTATAGAGGTTTGGATATCACTCATTCATGAACAAAATTAAATCTGGATGTTAAGCATGTTTTTCAGTGACTGCAATGCAATTAAAGGACTGTGAGGTTAAGATTACTGTAATTGCTACAGCAGGCGAGTAGCTAGATATGAGCAGAGTAATGGAAGAAGGGCCAGGTGGCAGGAAATCAAGCACCTGGTAAAGAGCAGAGGTCCATGGGCAGAGAAAGAAAAACAGGAACCTCCAGACTGACAGGAAACTGCACATTTTCGGTGGTAAGTGTCCTGAAGGCAGACAAAGAGAGATGAGGAAAGACAGGAATCTCCTACTTCCAAATGTAACCTGTTGCTCATTATGCTCTCCTTACAATAAAATTAGCCTTGCAGACAAGCAGCACACACCATGCAGTGAGGCCATGACACTTCTGACTAAGCTAAATAAGGACAAAAATCCCTTCTGGAGCTGCAAAGAAGCAGGGAATGTGACCCCCAAACTCCTGCTTCCCCAATGAGTATGCCACCCCTTCCTCTGTATGCCCCTCATAACCGGCTTGCCAGTGGAACCCAGGGCAGCAGCTCCTCACCTAACTGCCTGCTCTCCCTGAGGGCATATTCTTGCTTAAATAAATCCTCACTTTACTTGCTTAACCGCCTGTCTCATGCCCAACTCTTGGCATGAAGAGCAAGCACCTTCAATTCACTGGGAACCCAATGAGAATTTACACATGAGGAAGAAAGGAACAAACACAGTTCTCTTAAAAACTAGTGGAGAGGGCCTCCCTGGTGGCGCAGTGGTTGAGAGTCCGCCTGCCGATGCAGGGGATACGGGTTCGTGCCCTGGTCTGGGAGGATCCCATATGCCACGGAGCGGCTGGGCCCGTGAGCCATGGCCGCTGGGCCTGCGCGTCTGGAGCCTCTGGGTACCGAGCCCGTGCTCCGCGGTGGGAGGGGCCACAGCAGTGAGAGGCCCGCATACCGCAAAAAACAAAAGTGCAAGCGGAACAAACTGGCGTCCGGCATACGCTCCACTACCCGCAAGTGAGAGTAAACAGCAAAGAGGGTACGCCGCTAATCACAGTTAAGTTATCTACTCAATATATTCCCTCCCGCAGCATTTCAAACCTAGCTCCACCCCCACCCCCAACTTCTCAATTCACGGACAAATTCCAGGAACTTCACTGCCTTTTCATCGCTGCCTTGGCAACTGATTCTCCAGGAGAACAAACATTAAACGTACTGTTCAAGAACAACTGATGGACTTCTCGAGACACTGTCTATTCAGACATATTTATACAAACACCACTTACTCGGCTCTTATCTCTTACAGTAAAAGCCTGAGAGAAAAATCAAAATCTGAATTACCACGCTTTCTCTGGTAACAGGAGAACATATAGGTGTCAACTCTTTCTCCTGAGGTATAAATTATTCTCTCCTCCCTAAAATGCCGAATTTCTTACCTTATTTTGTCCTCCTCTTCAGAAGTCATCCTTCCGCGTCTCTTCAGACGACCATTAACTAAACTAAGGCTCGAGAGCAAGCGCTCTACTTCTAGAAAGAGGCTAAGGAACCAGATGTAGCGGTGGGTGGGGGAAGGGATGAGCCGCAGGGGAGGTAGGGAAGATGGAAGATGTGGAGGTGGGGGAGGGGTGAACAGAGAAACTCGCAAGAGAAACAAGCAAGAGAATCTCGAGCGAGAACTCGCGGGAGAAACTCTAAAGAAAACTGCAACAGCAGAATGTGTTCTCTACTTTTTACTGCATACTTTTCCCAGTTGCTTTAATTTAATCAATATAAAGGAGAAGGGCTTCCCAGGTGGCGCAGTGGTTGAGAGTACGCCTGCCGATACAGGGGACACGGGTTCGTGCCCCGGTCCGGGAGGATCCCACATGCCCCTGACCTGCTGGGCCCCTGAGCCATGGCCGCTGAGCCTGCCCGTCCGGAGCTTGTGCTCCACAACGGGAGAGGCCACAACGGTGAGATGCCCGCGTACCGTAAAAAAAAAAAAAAAAAAGGAAAAGGCATTTTGGGGTAATAACGTGAAGCTCCAGGTAATCAGTAGGGAGAGTTCAGGGATTTCTTGATAGACGTAAAATGGGGAGGACCAGATCATGAAGCATTCTGCTTGCTATGCAGATATGCTACTTACTTAATTTTTTTAGTGGAACTGTTAAAATAATCTGAAACAGAAAGATGAATGTCTAGAAGACATAATGCATCTGGTGATTTAATATGATACGAAGTCAGGCAGACAGAAAATAATCTAAACTTCAAAATTTAGTAGTTATATGAAACTGGGTAAGCTACCTACACTCTTAAATTTACCTAGTCTACAAAAACAAGATGATAAAGAATTATCAGATAGGGTTATTGTGAGGTTAAATGACGTACTGAGCACATTGAGCTGAAAACATAATTCAGGGTTCAAAACAAAAGTGTGAAAATATTGTAATTACTTTTATATGAAGTGGGAGCCTGAGGTTAATTTGTAATTCTGCCTTTTTTAGAGACTGGTCAAAATCATGAAACTGTTTTTTTTGTTGTTGTTGTTGCGGTATGCCGGCCTCTCACCGCTGGGGCCCCTCCCGTTGCGAAGCACAGGCTCCGGACGCGCAGGCTCAGAGGCTATGGCTCACGGGGCCAGCCGCTCCGCGGCATGTGGGATCCTCCCGGACCGGGGCACGAACCCGTGTCCCCTGCATCGGCAGCCGGACTCTCAACCACTGGGCCACTAGGGAAGCCCAGACCTGTGGTGTTAATGCTTTGCATTGGTAGTGTCTTAATCGTATATTAACCATTATTGAGCACTTGAGAAAACTATGCAATGAAATGTGTTCATGTAAACACCAGTTGATCAGTTGATGGTGATCAGTTAGTATTTCTTGGGACACTTTCCATAGTCTAGATAGATAACAGCTGTATGCATTATACAAAAGCTGATCTTTAAATCAGGCAAAGTTATAACTGTTCCCTAATTTAGGGGTTTTATGGTTTCTACCTAATATGTAGGCCAACCGGCAGCTTCCAAGCAAGTCTACTGGAAGGGACAAGTTCAGTATATAGTAGGAAATCAAAGAATTGTTAGTATTTCAATAATGATTGTTTAATATTTTAGTCCTCTGCTTGACAGGAAAGAAACACGAGAGGAAAAACAATTGATATTAAATCTCAGATGGTGTCTGAGAAAATCATCTTACAGAGGTTTGGATATCACTCATTCATGAACAAAATTAAATCTGGATGTTAAGCACGTTTTTCAGTGACTGCAATGCAATTAAAGGACTGTGAGGTTAAGATTACTGTAATTGCTACAGCAGGCGAGTAGCTAGATATGAGCAGAGTAGTGGAAGAGGGGCCAGGTGGCAGGAAATCAAGCACCTGGTAAAGAGCAGAGGTCCATGGGCAGACAAAGAAAAACAAGAACCTCCAGACTGACAGGAAACTGCACATTTTCGGTGGTAAGTGTCCTGAAGGCAGACAAAGAGAGATGAGGAAAGACAGGACTCTCCTACTTCCAAATGTAACCTGTTGCTCATTATGCTCTCCTTACAATAAAATTAGCCTTGCAGACAAGCAGCACACACCATGCAGTGAGGCCATGACACTTCTGACTAAGCTAAATAAGGACAAAAATCCCTTCTGGAGCTGCAAAGAAGCAGGGAATGTGACCCCCAAACTCCTGCTTCCCCAATGAGTATGCCACCCCTTCCTCTGTATGCCCCTCATAACCGGCTTGCCAGTGGAACCCAGGGCAGCAGCTCCTCACCTAACTGCCTGCTCTCCCTGAGGGCATATTCTTGCTTAAATAAATCCTCACTTTACTTGCTTAACCGCCTGTCTCATGCCCAACTCTTGGCATGAAGAGCAAGCACCTTCAATTCACTGGGAACCCAATGAGAATTTACACATGAGGAAGAAAGGAACAAACACAGTTCTCTTAAAAACTAGTGGAGAAATACATGTTTTCTGTTAATAGGAAAGACTGGGTTACATAAGAAGCCGTGAAATTGAGAAAAACCATGACTTGCTTTACTGTTCTGGAACCAAACCCACAGTATCCCTGTATTTTGAAGATCACCCAACTGTTAAACACTTAAGAGTTTTATGGGTTTTTCATGAACATGTACTCAGGAAAAAGTAATCGGTTCAGTTTGGGGTTCGAAACTTCGTTTGCTTTACCCTTCGTTTTAAGGATTTGACTCACCAATCTGATATGTTAGATTCTAAAAGCAAACCTTTCATGCCCCGTAGGATTTTATGAAATACAGTACTTTAAGGCCAGCCAAGAAAAATTAAACATAAAATGCTGTGGTCATTGAGACATCCTCGCTCCCTCCCTAATATCTGCATTACACATTAACCAGAGTTCCTCAAAGACAGATTGCCTTCCTGATCATAAAGGTCAATTATTTTACCTTCCTCTGACACTTATGCTGCAACTTCTTAAAAAGAATACTGTTCTTTCCCAGCTCTGTACTGGGATCATGTTGACTTGCTGCTCACTTTGTACCTGCTTACCCAGACTACGTATCCCTGCTGATCTTCATGTAAAATATCTGTATGTCACTTTGATGTGATATACTGTCCTTTCTCTTCAAAATGGATGTAACCATGCCTTTGACTTCTAACAGGTAGAACAGTCCTCAGAACTTTCTGAGTCTGTCTCCTGAGTTATAATCCTCAGTTTGGCTCAAATAATACTCTCCTTCCCCTTAACTTCATTTTTGCTGTTCCCTTAAAAGGATATTGCAGATTTCTGTACTAGTTTTGCAGATTCCAATTTGGCTTAAAGTTTTTACACTCAAGTTTCTTCCCAAATTTTAAGCATTACTAATTAAATGTCACCTGAGGTCACTGACAAAAAACCCTTAACCCTCCAGATAACTCTATACTTATGAGTATATTACGAAACCCTTTGTGTTACATCAAGCACACCAAAATAAAGTTGAAATCAGTATTACTTAAAATGTTTCCCAATGTTTTAAAATCTAGGGGTACTAACTTTCACTAAGATATATATACTCAGAAAAGTTAACTGGTTCCACTTACGTTTAGTGGAAAATTGGTTTTATAACCATTATTCCCACGTTGGTCATCTGCCACTTGAATATGGATCAGAAAATAGATACTTAACCTCAAGATTTCTTAAACTCTTTACAGTCACATGTCTAAATTTTCCTCTCATCTATACTATTGCTTTAAAGGGATAAAGACACATCGACTTTCACTAATAATGCAAGCATTGTTTCTCAGCCTTTCTGGAGACTTCTCCAACCTTCTACACGTTTAAGCTTTCAAAAAAAGGAACATGTAATTTCTTTAGCCTAACTGGAAAACAGTCACAGCTTGCGATGGAGAAATAACACATTGCTTAATTTTGAATACATTCATGTACAAAGGAAAAGTTTAGGCAAACAGCACAATTCACCCTCCAAACAAAAGTTTTATGCTTGTTTAACTCAGCAGTGTAATTAACAAGACATATTTCACGAAATTTTTTTACTCTGAAAATTTTGAACATTTGAAACACGACTTCTACTTTTCAATTAACATTAACAACATGAAAGTCCTCTGAATAATTCCATGTTTTCACTTTGTCTGAAAATTCCTAGAGGAAAAGTTAATATATGCCTCTTCCCCACAAACCAACATTTTTCTTTTAGTAGTATTCAAGCATCAATTAAGGAAAACAACTTAAACTTTTCCTTTGTAACGAACATTTGGTGCATAACTGAGTGTTATTTTTAATATCTGCTTCGGCCCTCTCTTTCAGATTGGCTTCCCGCATAACCTCGTCTGGAAGCCCCACAAACTGAGCTACTGTATGGGTCACGGGGAGCAAGATACTCCCTATTGACAGAGGGTGGAAACCCTCATTGTTCCTGTCTTCTACGCTTTCGACCACTTGAATAAGTATTACTTTGCCTGCTGGAGTAACCTTCCGGACCTCCTCCATATCCATCTCTCATATTGCTATCACAGCGACTGCTTCCACCGTAAGTCACAGGGGCCCTTCGTGCTGCTGGTGCACCACGGGAGTCACATGGGAAGTTACTGATTGATAAACAAACGCTAAACATTACAGATTTTTCTGATATCATATCACATGACTTAAAGTGCTAAATATTTGAAAAGATAAGCTTCATCTCTCTCTGCTATGAAAATATAAACTATGTAGCAACGGTGCAGGGCTTCTACATTTATTTAAAAGAGCGAGCAACATTTTTCAGCCTAAGTAGTTTCTTTGAAAGTAAAAGCCCCTATTTTAGCATTTTTAAATAATCAGTAGAGTGGCAACTTTTAACAAGATTTAGTGGGGCTTCCCTGGTGGCGCAGTGGTTGACAGTCCGACTGCCGATGCAGGGGACACGGGTTCGTGCCCCGGTCCAGGAGGATCCCACATGCCGGGGAGCGGTTGGGACCGTGGGCCATGGCCTCTGGGACTCCACGTCAGGAGCCTGTGCTCCGCAACGGGAGGGGCCACGATGGTGAGAGGCCCGTGTACCGCACACAAAATAAAAATAAAAAATAATAATCATGTTAAAATTGGTTTTCTGTAATGAGAAAAAAAGATGAGGCTGCCCATTTACCCTTCATAGCATTTTATTTTAAGTGAGCTATTAACAAAACAATTCAAACGTCTTTAACTTATCTAAAAGGACATGCTAAACATACTTTTACCCTTGAGGAACTGAAGTAAAAGTAGAGTAAACAACGATCTGGTTAAGTCTAATTCTATGACTTACAAGTTGTAACTGGACTCTTACCGTAACTCCCATATGAATCCCTGTAAAAGCTTCCACTTCAATATTCAGAATAATCTCTATCACGATTTCCACCATAGCCATCACGGTCACTGAATTTAAAAGAATGTCATAAATTATGTCATCAATTTAAATTATGTGTCACAATAACATAATTTAAACGAATGTTTTTATTTGATATAAACACAAAATTTTATATTACCTATGTCCTCTAGAGGGATGATCATTCCGAGAATTTGAATGTCCGTAACAACTGTGTGCATAGCGTCTACGTGGTGGAGTATAATCCCTGCTGGCTCAGGGGTGTGGATAATCTCTCCTTGACTAACTGAAATAAAGCAGCTAAAATTTTAAATGCAACTTATCATATCCAGAATATTTAAGAACTCAGACAGCAAAAAGACAAAAAATTTTAAATGGGCAAAGGACTTGAATATACTTTTGTTTAAAGAAGATATACAATGAGCAACAAGGACATGAAAACCTGCTCAACATATTTATTAGGGAAATGAAATTCAAACCCAAAATGAAATATCTACTTTGCACATATCACACTGGCTATAATTA
This sequence comes from Mesoplodon densirostris, assembly GCF_025265405.1. Classification (NCBI taxonomy): domain Eukaryota; kingdom Metazoa; phylum Chordata; class Mammalia; order Artiodactyla; family Ziphiidae; genus Mesoplodon; species Mesoplodon densirostris. Next base: position 2,962,138 of record NW_026778236.1, on the reverse strand, counting down.
AAAATAGACAAATAGAATATATCAAGTGTTGGTGCAGAGGCAGAGAAACAAACCAAGTATATGTGCATGGCAGAAATGTAAAATAGTACAGGCTCTGTGGCAAAGATTAGCAGTTTCTTAAAAAATTAAAGAATTCCTATATGGCCCAGGAATTCCACTCCTTAAGTATATATACACTCAAAAAGAATTGAAAACAGGTACCCAAATGCTTGTACCGGAGTATTCATGACAGCATAATGATGGGAATAACTCACACAGATAGATAAACAAACCATGTTAACCACACATATAATGGAATATTTAGTCAGCCAAAAAAACAAAAAGGTCTGAAGTACTGATTGACGCTACAGCATGAATGATCCTTGAAAATATTTATGCTAAGGGAAAGCTGGATAATAAAGGTCACATATTGTTTGCTTCCATTAGTATGATATATTCAGGATTAGATAAATTCATAGATAAGGACACAGGTGGGTACCTACCAGGGACAAGGGGGCAGAAATTGGGTGTGACTGCTTATTAATTTTATTTTGGGGTAATGAAATGTTTTGGAACTGAACAGAGCTGGTGGTTGCATAACACTGTTAAGTGTGTTAAATGTTACTGAATTGTTCACTTTTAAATGTTCAATTTTGTGTTAGGTAAATTTCAACAAGAACAACAAAACTAACCATGACTTAATTCATATACTGTGCTTTCTATTACCTATCTTTAGTAGCATAGCCACCATCTCTGTGACATATAGCCAACTCTCCGAAAAGAGACTGGCTCTCTATGAGCAGGACCTCCATAATTTTGTCTTCCATGTGATACTGAACCTTTAATTTAAAAATGCTTATGTAAGTATCTCAAAATTGACAGTAATGTTTCAAAGAAAAATCCAAAAGACTGATAGCCTTCCACTCTCTAAAATCATTTTAAAAAACTACTCCTTCTAAAATTCCATTTATGCACATTTTCGTTTCCCTTTCAATGTTACCACTGAACATTGTATTTTCTGACATCTCCTGTTCCCCATACATTTTGCATACCCTTTAAATTACCAGCAGTAGGGAACACTTCTCAAACTTGGAGCAAAACATTAATTTTTGGTAAGTACTGTCACATATTCAATCACCAAGTGGTTGGCTCTCTCCTTTAAGTGCACAACCTTAATTATTGACCTTGTATGATGATAGCAACAGTGACTTCTATTGTTTATTAGCAATAAAGGGCTCATTTGAAAAACACTGTACCGCTTCCAAAATATGAAACTATCTCCCATAAATAATGTTCTCTTCATGTGTTAATTCTTATTCCTCATTCCTGGAGGTCACTAGGACCTTGTTTGTTCTCTTCTCTTGTTTGTTCCCTAGGCTAACCATCTAATAATGGAAAGGGTAGGCTTCTTAGCTTCTGTTGTGTTTTGAAGTCAATATCGTGCTACATTTGGCTTCATTCATCGTCTACACGTAAAATGGCAATTTGATAATGGCTGTTTCAAGTCTGTACCATATTAAGGATCAGAAAACAGTGCTAAAAAAGTTTAAGAGCACCAACTACAGTTCATATGGCAAGTTTCAATTATTGTTTATAATAATTAATAAAACCAGGTAGCCAATATACATAGCTAAACTAGTCTACACACCAGAACATTCTCTCACAGGACATAGTTTTCATGAAAATTCTGATACTGAAGCTATGTGATAAAGAAGCCTACTAACCAAAAAGTGTTAGCAGCAACTTAAATTAAGAGGAATTCTATAGCAAACATGGACTTACAAGCAATGTTTTCCCCACAGCAGTGCTAATCACCTATTACATCTATAATCAAAAACTGAGAAATTATTTCCCAACCACAAATCAATAAATAAATTAGTGATTGGTTAACATGTTCATATACTTCTCACTTTCCATTCTGCTTAAACATTCTGTTTAAAAATAGCTCACTTTCATTAATGAGAAACAACTGTCTCTGCATTATATAGCATTTACCTTGTCTTCCCACCCCACTGCTGCTTCGTCTCTGAGCACATCTCTTAAGAGGAGGACCTCCACTTCTCGAAGATTGTCCTCTTTTAACTGGAAAGGCTCCCCTGGAAGAACTCGCGTTGGGACTAGGAGTATGCCCACCACGACCTGTGTTTAAATGAAATCTTTTTAGTTAAGTAGAATCAACATTTTTTCATTGGGCTAGTTTCACTTATTGTTATAAATTTTCACTCAACAATTACTCCAGTCTTCAGCTTTCCTATCTGTCTAAACCAATATGATTGTTTCCTCATATGACACATAAGTTAGTAGAGTTCAAAGACTTACCGTAAAAGTCAGTTTGGAAAATCGAGGAAAAAGCTAAAGAACCACTGGTATGAAAGCAGTTTGGGGAGAAGAGAGAGAGTACAGGAAAACCTGGATAAATTAAATGTAAAACTGAATTGTTCATCATTTTAGGAGGAAGATGGTAAGTTATTAGTTATATAATTCTGGTGTCAAGGAAGCTTTTGAAAAACACAACATCCTAGGTATAAATCAAAACATTAAAAAGAAAAAAAGATGAATAAAAAATGCATTACCTAAAAGTTAAGTATATACATACAAATAACTCCCTTTGCAGGAGAATATCTGCTTATAACTTTACACTTGGTCCAGTATCCCTAGTTCTGCATCCATGGATTCAACCAACCTTGGATCATGCAGTGATCTTATATGTAGTTATTGAAAAAAAAATCTGCTTGTAAGTTGATCAACAGTTCAAGCCTGTGTTATTCACAGATCAACTCTTAATGTTAATTTCTCAGTGAAAGGGGCTACGTTCTGTTCAATTTTAATAGTATTTAAGAAATGCACACTAAATACTGAAAATTTATGTGTTACCTTTCTAACCAGAAAGATGTTTAGGTATATTCCAATTCCCCTGTATTGCCACAGGCAAGAAAAAAATGAGTATTCTTACACATGGCAGAATATGAACTGGTCAACTTTTCTCAAGGTCAAGATAGTGGGAAAAGAGCAAAACTGTGTTATCTTAAAATGGGTTACCCTTTAACTGAACTTTCCAAAAACATTTCCTAAAATTCACACATGTAATTATCACAAAAAGAAACTAAATGTTTTATTTCTGAAGACTGGTTATGGTTAATAGATGAAGCAAAGGTTGTTAAATATATGCAAGTTTTTGAAATGCAAAGTGCTTTTCCTCCTTTTCTTACTAAGTAGAAAACTTCTCTGAAAAAATCCAAAAAAAGGCATTTTCAACGACTTTCTCCTCTAATACACACACACAAAGAAAACATACATATGTCTGAAGCAGAGCTTTTTACTCTTTTCCTGGATCAAAGACACCTTTTAGAATCTAAAGCTCTATTTATTTCCCTCAGGTATTTTCCCAAATGCATACCAGAGACCCAGGTAGAAAAGCCTCATATCAAAATGACAATGGAGATTTGCTTAGATGTCTGAACACATATACTTAAGACAAATACTGCAAGGTGAAACCTAAAATATGAAGTGTTTAGCCCTGAATTGTGGATATTCTGAGTGACTTTTATTTTCTGTTGTGGAGTTTTCAAGATTCTCTAGGATGTTTATGATGCAATAAGGCTACTCTCAGAATAAAATTAACCAATGTATTTTTAATAGATTATGAATGAATCATTGATTTAAACTCATATCAAGTTATTGGTCCTAAAGTGAAAAATTCTAATGTATGATCGACAGTAGGAAACTCTGTAGAAAAATCCTCGAAGAAAAGAGGCAATTAGTAATAATGGTAAAAGAGACTGAATTTACTTTAAAATTTATGCTATTCCCCTGTAAGGTGATTAACTTTTTGCACATTACCTAGTTAAGTCATTTTATAACTACAATAATTCTTCACCACTTAGAAATACTTCTGACTATCAATGTGATTCATCATCTGATAGTTCTTACACACTACTTTGCTCATAAAGGATGGAATAAAAACTGAGAGGTTTCTATACAGTTAAACCTACTATTTTTCGGTCCTCTGGTTGCAGCCTTGTATTTGAAAACATCACCCAGGTGTCCTCCAGGTGAGGGATGCTCTCTTGCGCTCCCACTTCCTCCTCTTCCATTTCCTCCTCTTCCATTTCCTCCTCTTCGATTTCTTCCTCTTCCATGTCTCGGATTTCTCAGATGGCCCCTGTTTCTTGCAGGAGGTTGTGGTCTCTGTGTACCACCGCTTTCAAAAGATGGTTTGTTGGCTTGCTCTACTTTAATTGCCTTTCCATCCAAAGACTAAACAGATTAAGTATAACATTAATAACATCACATCAAATTTATTTACTACTGCACTAGTCCAAGATCAGTCTTTTTTCCCCAAAGCAAACATTTTCTTCTGAAATGATGGTGTCCTTCACCATGCCAGATAAATGAGACTTAATTAGTAACTGCCTTTCATTAAGTCATCCAACACAAAGTGTACGTATTGGCAATTGGAGCTCCCTGAAATGTCCTCTGGTATTAAAAGAAGATTAATACCTCTCACTTATCATGAGAGAATATACCCTTTTATTTTCTATAATGGAGAACTAAACTCACTTCATTTCTCTACTTCTACCATTCAAAGTTTTCAGTGTCCCAAGGGTAAATAAAAGTATACGTGTCATTTAAAAAAATAAAATTATTCAGTTATTTATTCAAAATGGTTATCCCTACTCTAATCGTTTTTAGCATTTATTAAATATTAAGGGAAAGAAAATTTTCCAAGATGATTGCTCTTCTGTATTTACTTCTAATAATCTCCTTGATTTATTTTTAAATAGAGCACTTACTTGGTCCTCAACATTTCTTGCCTTATTCAATTGTTTAAACATGTCCCCAAAGAGTAACTTCTTATAATAGTACTTCATATTCTTATGTTTCAGAAATGCTTACACTTCTTAATCTTCCAACAACTTCCTACATTAACCTTCTATAGATGCCAAAGTGTTTTTGAAAACTGTATTCAAATCATAATATAATTGCTCTACGTAAAACAACCTAGCTGTTTCATGTTATCCTTGGAAGACAATTTTAAATGCTGAATTCCTACTAAGACTTCTGGTGGATATGGATGGGCCCTGGCCCAATACAAACAGCCTCAACAGCCATGTGCTCCCACGTTAGGGCCTCCTTTTCTGTTTCTGGGTCCAAAATATTTCCCACAGACTTATGAAGGGCTGCCTCCCTTCCAACATTCAGGATTTAACATTCTTAGATCTATATGTATAGAAAACCACTCCCCTTAAGCTCTAATGAAATTACCTACTTTACTTTCCTTAATATTTTTCATATGAAATTGTATTTAGTTTTACTTGTACGTTTCTCATCTTTCACCCTAGAACACAAGTGTCCAAGAAAATAGGTATTTTGTATTCCCCACAACCATTAATCAATTGCTAAAGCAATGCCTGGCAATAAAATATCTGTTGAATAAAGAATTGAAGAGTAATGTCTACACATTCTTGTGCTTGAAAACAAACAAATAATGGGGGTCTACTATCCTTCATGACACAAATTTACCTCTGCACCCAAAATAAAATCATGAGTCAAGATCAACTTCTAGGTACTACCATACCTTAAAATATGAAAGTAAAGTAAAAGGGTCAACATGTGCCAAGTGCCTGCAGCATACCAGAAACCAAGCTATAGGACAAAGGGAATTAATGTATGTGTTCTACACTATGAGAACCGAGATGCACTGGAAGTACTTTTAACAATGAACAATTCACAGGATGATGAATATAAAAAGATATGACCTGCAATATAAAATGGGAAAAATACTACCTACAATATAAACAAATTCTTTGAGCAAATATGCAATTAAAAGTACAGTTGTAAGGGACAAGTAATTATTTGTAACAGTGACACAAGGAAGAGTGACTCTGAAGTACAAAAAAGTCGAGACTTAAAAATAACAGTACGGGATATTGGGGAGAGCTCTACAGGCTAAAACTCATTTACTTTTACATTTGAATGCTAAAACAGGCTTAAAATATATTGTTAAAGCTAATGTTAATGTCAATCTCCTTCCAACCGGACAATCCAATACTTATGTGACAAAATGGAGAGTGAAGGCTTATATGGCATCATGTTACTTTAAAAAATTAGAAAAAAAAATCTTGAAATAGTAATAAATGGAGAATACAAAATATTACTAAAGTCTCTTACTTTTCCATTCATATCTTGGACAGCATCCTTTGCATCTGCAGGATTCTCAAAAGTAATAAAAGCAAAGCCTCTAGACTTGTTTTTCTTCTGATCCTTCATCAACATAACTGTAATATACATAAATATTTTTAATTTAAATCTCACATAAAATTGAACGTTTCATATTTTCAAAATAATCAATCCTTTGACACTTTCTCATAAGGCCTCCTTAATTTCATGTTATGGACACAGTGCAGTAACAGCCTCCCGGAAGTTACTTAAAAACAAAACAAAAACCAAAAACAAATAAAGCAAAAAAACCCTTTCCATTTTATATCATTTCTAGTATTTTAAAAATAGTCAATAATTTCAACCGTTCTACAGCTAGCATATCTCATCCCATTTCATGTCCTATGACGACAGTATGTTTAAAAAGCCCTGGGACTTCCCTGGTGGTCCAGTGGATAAGACTCCACGTTCCCAATGAAGGGGACACGGGTCTGATCCCTCGTCAGGCAACTATGATCCACATGCTGCATGCCACTGTGCGTGGGCTTGATCCCTGGTCAGGTAAGTAAAACCCAGCATGCTGCAAAGCGTGGCTGGGGTGAAGAAAGAAACGCTGCTTTTTGCCCTACTCAGTAGTAGGAGCCCCTAAGGTGTACACTTTCCCTCATTGCCCAGTGCTTTCCTAATAAAAAACAGAAACTTTAAAAAAAAGTGCTCATGTGTTACAAATAGAAAAAGCACTTTAACTTAGCTGTTCAATGGTGTGTGTTTAATACACATTTGCTTCGAACGTATACATATATATATATATCTGTGTTTATGTGTATATATATATATATATATATATAGGTTCTAAAAATTACCTTCCATAATGTGACCATATTTCCCAAATACCACTTCAAGAGAATTTTCATTGGTGTCAGCATGGAGGCCTCCTATGAACAGTTTCCCAGCCTGATCTGCTTCCACCATTTTTCTGTAAGTAATTAAAAATATATCTTTATACATATAGCAAAAAATAAATTATAAGCAAAAACTATTACACCTGTTTATAACTCAACTGAAGTACCCTATAGCAGTGAAAATATTTGCCGTTTCTTACTTAAAAGAGAGGAAACTTGTAACACAAAGCCAAACAAGCACTGGCGTAACAAATGCTCCATTCTTTATAGATATCTTACAAAAACCTGTATGTAAAAACTAGATTAGAAGGCAACTGTAAATTATTTTACCTGCAGGGTTCAAGGCTTCTTTTCCAAAACACAACAAAAAAATAAGCAATAATAAATGGTCCTGGATTCTACACATCTAACAGTTAATATGTTTTATGAACTGTGCAGAATATACCTTAAACATATTTTTAAATTGTTCACATCTACTCACATTTTTCTTGTCTATGCATCAAATAATGTTTAAAATAATTTTTTCCCACAAACTTTAAAAGTGGTAAGTCATAAAGGAAAAGGAGGGAGTTACTTCCTTTATTGAGGAAAATGTAAAGTGTGTTTACTTAGATTGAGAGACTTTAAGAAACACTGGTCAAAAGAGAGTACCATTCTTTATATGCCAAATTAAATCAGACGCTTTTTGTCAAGTGAATCAACATTTTGACATTTGATAACTAAAATTACAAGTTTTAAATCATTTAAGTTAAAATAGGTATCTTGCTTGTATTGCTCAGAACCTCTGCTTTCACAAAGAAAACCCGAGGAAACAAAAAAGAAAAAATCAAAACTGCACGAGAGGGCTTCCCTGGTGGCGCAGTGGTTGACAGTCCGCCTGCCGATGCAGGGGATACGGGTTCGTGCCCCGGTCTGGGAGGATCCCACGAGCCGCGGAGCGGCTGGGCCCGTGAGCCATGGCCGCTGGGCCTGCGCGTCTGGAGCCTCTGGGTACCGAGCCCGTGCTCCGCGGTGGGAGGGGCCACAGCAGTGAGAGGCCCGCATACCGCAAAAAACAAAAGTGCAAGCGGAACAAACTGGCGCCCGGCATACGCTCCACTACCCGCAAGTGAGAGTAAACAGCAAAGAGGGTACGCCGCTAATCACAGTTAAGTTATCTACTCAATATATTCCCTCCCGCAGCATTTCAAACCTAGCTCCACCCCCACCCCCAACTTCTCAATTCAGGGACAAATTCCAGGAACTTCACTGGCTTTTCATCGCTGCCTTGGCAACTGATTCTCCAGGAGAACAAACATTAAACGTACTGTTCAAGAACAACTGATAGACTTCTCGAGACACTGTCTATTCAGACATATTTATACAAACACCACTTACTCGGCTCTTATCTCTTACAGTAAAAGCCTGAGAGAAAAATCAAAATCTGAATTACCACGCTTTCTCTGGTAACAGGAGAACATATAGGTGTCAACTCTTTCTCCTGAGGTATAAATTATTCTCTCCTTCCTAAAATGCCGAATTTCTTGCCTTATTTTGTCCTCCTCTTCAGAAGTCATCCTTCCGCGTCTCTTCAGACGACTGTTAACTAAACTAAGGCTCGAGAGCAAGCGCTCTACTTCTAGAAAGAGGCTAAGGAACCAGATGTAGCGGTGGGGGGGGGGAAGGGATGAGCCACAGGGGAGGTAGGGAAGATGGAAGATGTGGAGGTGGGGGAGGGGTGAACAGAGAAAGTCGCGAGAGAATCTCGCAGGAGAAACTCTAAAGAAAACTGCAACAGCAGAATGTGTTCTCTACTTTTTACTGCATACCCTTTCCAGTTGCTTTAATTTAATCAATATAAAGGAGAAGGGCTTCCCAGGTGGCGCAATGGTTGAGAGTACCCCTGCCCATGCAGGGGACGCGGGTTCGTGCCCCGTTCCGGGAGGATCCCACATGCCCCTGAGCTGCTGGGCCCCTGAGCCATGGCCGCTGAGCCTGCGCGTCTGGAGCTTGTGCTCCACAACCGGAGAGGCCACAACGGTGAGATGCCCGCGTACCGTACAAAAAAAAAAAAAAAAAAAAAAGGAAAGGCATTTTGGGGTAATAACGTGAAGCTCCAGGTAATCAGTAGGGAGAGTGCAGGGATTTCTTGATAGATGAAAAATGGGGAGGACCAGATCATGAAGCATTTTGCTTGCTATGCAGATATGCTACTTACTTAATTTTTTTAGTGGAACTGTTAGAATAATCTGAAACAGAAAGATGAATGTCTAGAAGATATAATGCATCTGGTGATTTCATATGATACGAAGTCAGGCAGACAGAAAATAATCTAAACTTCAAAATTTAGTAGTTATATGAAACTGGGTAAGCTACCTAAACTCTTAAATTTACCCAGTCTACGAAAACAAGATGATAAAGAATTATCAGATAGGGTTATTGTGAGGTTAAATGATGTACTGAGCACATACATTGAGCACAACGCCGAAAACATAATTCAGGGTTCAAAACAAAATATTGTAATTACTTTTATATGAAGTGGGAGCCTGAGGTTAATTTGTAATCCTGCCTTTTTTGGAGACTGGTCAAAATCATAAAACTGTTTTGGTTTTTGGTGTTTTTTTTTGCGGTATGACGGCCTCTCACCGTTGTGGCCCCTCCCATTGCAAAGCACAGGCTCCAAAAGCCAGTCTCAGCGGCCATGGCTCACGGGCCTAACCGCTCCGCGGCATGTGGGATCCTCCCGGACCGGGGCACGAACCCGTGTCCCCTGCATCGGCAGCCGGACTCTCAACCACTGGGCCACTAGGGAAGCCCAGACCTGTGGTGTTAATGCTTTGCATTGGTAGTGTCTTAATCGTATATTAACCATTATTGAGCACTTGAGAAAACTATGCAATGAAATGTGTTCATGTAAACACCAGTTGATCAGTTGATGGTGATCAGTTAGTATTTCTTGGGACACTTTCCATAGTCTAGATAGATAACAACTCTATGAATTATACAAAAGCTGATCTTTAAATCGGGCAAAGTTATAACTGTTCCCTAATTTAGGGGTTTTATGGTTTCTACCTAATATGTAGGCCAACCGGCAGCTTCCAAGCAAGTCTACTGGAAGGGACAAGTTCAGTATATAGTAGGAAATCAAAGAATTGTTAGTATTTCAATAATGATTGTTTAATATTTTAACCCTCTGCTTGACAGGAAAGAAACACGAGAGGAAAAACAATTGATATGAAATCTCAGATGGTGTCTGAGAAAATCATCTTATAGAGGTTTGGATATCACTCATTCATGAACAAAATTAAATCTGGATGTTAAGCATGTTTTTCAGTGACTGCAATGCAATTAAAGGACTGTGAGGTTAAGATTACTGTAATTGCTACAGCAGGCGAGTAGCTAGATATGAGCAGAGTAATGGAAGAAGGGCCAGGTGGCAGGAAATCAAGCACCTGGTAAAGAGCAGAGGTCCATGGGCAGAGAAAGAAAAACAAGAACCTCCAGACTGACAGGAAACTGCACATTTTCGGTGGTAAGTGTCCTGAAGGCAGACAAAGAGAGATGAGGAAAGACAGGAATCTCCTACTTCCAAATGTAACCTGTTGCTCATTATGCTCTCCTTACAATAAAATTAGCCTTGCAGACAAGCAGCACACACCATGCAGTGAGGCCATGACACTTCTGACTAAGCTAAATAAGGACAAAAATCCCTTCTGGAGCTGCAAAGAAGCAGGGAATGTGACCCCCAAACTCCTGCTTCCCCAATGAGTATGCCACCCCTTCCTCTGTATGCCCCTCATAACCGGCTTGCCAGTGGAACCCAGGGCAGCAGCTCCTCACCTAACTGCCTGCTCTCCCTGAGGGCATATTCTTGCTTAAATAAATCCTCACTTTACTTGCTTAACCGCCTGTCTCATGCCCAACTCTTGGCATGAAGAGCAAGCACCTTCAATTCACTGGGAACCCAATGAGAATTTACACATGAGGAAGAAAGGAACAAACACAGTTCTCTTAAAAACTAGTGGAGAGGGCCTCCCTGGTGGCGCAGTGGTTGAGAGTCCGCCTGCCGATGCAGGGGATACGGGTTCGTGCCCCGGTCTGGGAGGATCCCATATGCCGCGGAGCGGCTGGGCCCGTGAGCCATGGCCGCTGGGCCTGCGCGTCTGGAGCCTCTGGGTACCGAGCCCGTGCTCCGCGGTGGGAGGGGCCACAGCAGTGAGAGGCCCGCATACCGCAAAAAACAAAAGTGCAAGCGGAACAAACTGGCGCCCGGCATACGCTCCACTACCCGCAAGTGAGAGTCAACAGCAAAGAGGGTACGCCGCTAATCACAGTTAAGTTATCTACTCAATATTCCCTCCCGCAGCATTTCAAACCTAGCTCCACCCCCACCCCCAACTTCTCAATTCACGGACAAATTCCAGGAACTTCACTGCCTTTTCATCGCTGCCTTGGCAACTGATTCTCCAGGAGAACAAACATTAAACGTACTGTTCAAGAACAACTGATAGACTTCTCGAGACACTGTCTATTCAGACATATTTATACAAACACCACTTACTCGGCTCTTATCTCTTACAGAAAAAGCCTGAGAGAAAAATCAAAATCTGAATTACCACGCTTTCTCTGGTAACAGGAGAACATATAGGTGTCAACTCTTTCTCCTGAGGTATAAATTATTCTCTCCTCCCTAAAATGCCGAATTTCTTACCTTATTTTGTCCTCCTCTTCAGAAGTCATCCTTCCGCGTCTCTTCAGACGACCATTAACTAAACTAAGGCTCGAGAGCAAGCGCTCTACTTCTAGAAAGAGGCTAAGGAACCAGATGTAGCGGTGGGTGGGGGAAGGGATGAGCCGCAGGGGAGGTAGGGAAGATGGAAGATGTGGAGGTGGGGGAGGGGTGAACAGAGAAACTCGCAAGAGAAACAAGCAAGAGAATCTCGAGCGAGAACTCGCGGGAGAAACTCTAAAGAAAACTGCAACAGCAGAATGTGTTCTCTACTTTTTACTGCATACTTTTCCCAGTTGCTTTAATTTAATCAATATAAAGGAGAAGGGCTTCCCAGGTGGCGCAGTGGTTGAGAGTACGCCTGCCGATACAGGGGACACGGGTTCGTGCCCCGGTCCGGGAGGATCCCACATGCCCCTGACCTGCTGGGCCCCTGAGCCATGGCCGCTGAGCCTGCCCGTCCGGAGCTTGTGCTCCACAACGGGAGAGGCCACAACGGTGAGATGCCCGCGTACCGTAAAAAAAAAAAAAAAAAAGGAAAAGGCATTTTGGGGTAATAACGTGAAGCTCCAGGTAATCAGTAGGGAGAGTTCAGGGATTTCTTGATAGACGTAAAATGGGGAGGACCAGATCATGAAGCATTCTGCTTGCTATGCAGATATGCTACTTACTTAATTTTTTTAGTGGAACTGTTAAAATAATCTGAAACAGAAAGATGAATGTCTAGAAGACATAATGCATCTGGTGATTTAATATGATACGAAGTCAGGCAGACAGAAAATAATCTAAACTTCAAAATTTAGTAGTTATATGAAACTGGGTAAGCTACCTACACTCTTAAATTTACCTAGTCTACAAAAACAAGATGATAAAGAATTATCAGATAGGGTTATTGTGAGGTTAAATGACGTACTGAGCACATTGAGCTGAAAACATAATTCAGGGTTCAAAACAAAAGTGTGAAAATATTGTAATTACTTTTATATGAAGTGGGAGCCTGAGGTTAATTTGTAATTCTGCCTTTTTTAGAGACTGGTCAAAATCATGAAACTGTTTTTTTTGTTGTTGTTGTTGCGGTATGCCGGCCTCTCACCGCTGGGGCCCCTCCCGTTGCGAAGCACAGGCTCCGGACGCGCAGGCTCAGAGGCTATGGCTCACGGGGCCAGCCGCTCCGCGGCATGTGGGATCCTCCCGGACCGGGGCACGAACCCGTGTCCCCTGCATCGGCAGCCGGACTCTCAACCACTGGGCCACTAGGGAAGCCCAGACCTGTGGTGTTAATGCTTTGCATTGGTAGTGTCTTAATCGTATATTAACCATTATTGAGCACTTGAGAAAACTATGCAATGAAATGTGTTCATGTAAACACCAGTTGATCAGTTGATGGTGATCAGTTAGTATTTCTTGGGACACTTTCCATAGTCTAGATAGATAACAGCTGTATGCATTATACAAAAGCTGATCTTTAAATCAGGCAAAGTTATAACTGTTCCCTAATTTAGGGGTTTTATGGTTTCTACCTAATATGTAGGCCAACCGGCAGCTTCCAAGCAAGTCTACTGGAAGGGACAAGTTCAGTATATAGTAGGAAATCAAAGAATTGTTAGTATTTCAATAATGATTGTTTAATATTTTAGTCCTCTGCTTGACAGGAAAGAAACACGAGAGGAAAAACAATTGATATGAAATCTCAGATGGTGTCTGAGAAAATCATCTTACAGAGGTTTGGATATCACTCATTCATGAACAAAATTAAATCTGGATGTTAAGCACGTTTTTCAGTGACTGCAATGCAATTAAAGGACTGTGAGGTTAAGATTACTGTAATTGCTACAGCAGGCGAGTAGCTAGATATGAGCAGAGTAGTGGAAGAGGGGCCAGGTGGCAGGAAATCAAGCACCTGGTAAAGAGCAGAGGTCCATGGGCAGACAAAGAAAAACAAGAACCTCCAGACTGACAGGAAACTGCACATTTTCGGTGGTAAGTGTCCTGAAGGCAGACAAAGAGAGATGAGGAAAGACAGGACTCTCCTACTTCCAAATGTAACCTGTTGCTCATTATGCTCTCCTTACAATAAAATTAGCCTTGCAGACAAGCAGCACACACCATGCAGTGAGGCCATGACACTTCTGACTAAGCTAAATAAGGACAAAAATCCCTTCTGGAGCTGCAAAGAAGCAGGGAATGTGACCCCCAAACTCCTGCTTCCCCAATGAGTATGCCACCCCTTCCTCTGTATGCCCCTCATAACCGGCTTGCCAGTGGAACCCAGGGCAGCAGCTCCTCACCTAACTGCCTGCTCTCCCTGAGGGCATATTCTTGCTTAAATAAATCCTCACTTTACTTGCTTAACCGCCTGTCTCATGCCCAACTCTTGGCATGAAGAGCAAGCACCTTCAATTCACTGGGAACCCAATGAGAATTTACACATGAGGAAGAAAGGAACAAACACAGTTCTCTTAAAAACTAGTGGAGAAATACATGTTTTCTGTTAATAGGAAAGACTGGGTTACATAAGAAGCCGTGAAATTGAGAAAAACCATGACTTGCTTTACTGTTCTGGAACCAAACCCACAGTATCCCTGTATTTTGAAGATCACCCAACTGTTAAACACTTAAGAGTTTTATGGGTTTTTCATGAACATGTACTCAGGAAAAAGTAATCGGTTCAGTTTGGGGTTCGAAACTTCGTTTGCTTTACCCTTCGTTTTAAGGATTTGACTCACCAATCTGATATGTTAGATTCTAAAAGCAAACCTTTCATGCCCCGTAGGATTTTATGAAATACAGTACTTTAAGGCCAGCCAAGAAAAATTAAACATAAAATGCTGTGGTCATTGAGACATCCTCGCTCCCTCCCTAATATCTGCATTACACATTAACCAGAGTTCCTCAAAGACAGATTGCCTTCCTGATCATAAAGGTCAATTATTTTACCTTCCTCTGACACTTATGCTGCAACTTCTTAAAAAGAATACTGTTCTTTCCCAGCTCTGTACTGGGATCATGTTGACTTGCTGCTCACTTTGTACCTGCTTACCCAGACTACGTATCCCTGCTGATCTTCATGTAAAATATCTGTATGTCACTTTGATGTGATATACTGTCCTTTCTCTTCAAAATGGATGTAACCATGCCTTTGACTTCTAACAGGTAGAACAGTCCTCAGAACTTTCTGAGTCTGTCTCCTGAGTTATAATCCTCAGTTTGGCTCAAATAATACTCTCCTTCCCCTTAACTTCATTTTTGCTGTTCCCTTAAAAGGATATTGCAGATTTCTGTACTAGTTTTGCAGATTCCAATTTGGCTTAAAGTTTTTACACTCAAGTTTCTTCCCAAATTTTAAGCATTACTAATTAAATGTCACCTGAGGTCACTGACAAAAAACCCTTAACCCTCCAGATAACTCTATACTTATGAGTATATTACGAAACCCTTTGTGTTACATCAAGCACACCAAAATAAAGTTGAAATCAGTATTACTTAAAATGTTTCCCAATGTTTTAAAATCTAGGGGTACTAACTTTCACTAAGATATATATACTCAGAAAAGTTAACTGGTTCCACTTACGTTTAGTGGAAAATTGGTTTTATAACCATTATTCCCACGTTGGTCATCTGCCACTTGAATATGGATCAGAAAATAGATACTTAACCTCAAGATTTCTTAAACTCTTTACAGTCACATGTCTACATTTTCCTCTCATCTATACTATTGCTTTAAAGGGATAAAGACACATCGACTTTCACTAATAATGCAAGCATTGTTTCTCAGCCTTTCTGGAGACTTCTCCAACCTTCTACACGCTTAAGCTTTCAAAAAAAGGAACATGTAATTTCTTTAGCCTAACTGGAAAACAGTCACAGCTTGCGATGGAGAAATAACACATTGCTTAATTTTGAATACATTCATGTACAAAGGAAAAGTTTAGGCAAACAGCACAATTCACCCTCCAAACAAAAGTTTTATGCTTGTTTAACTCAGCAGTGTAATTAACAAGACATATTTCACGAAATTTTTTTACTCTGAAAATTTTGAACATTTGAAACACGACTTCTACTTTTCAATTAACATTAACAACATGAAAGTCCTCTGAATAATTCCATGTTTTCACTTTGTCTGAAAATTCCTAGAGGAAAAGTTAATATATGCCTCTTCCCCACAAACCAACATTTTTCTTTTAGTAGTATTCAAGCATCAATTAAGGAAAACAACTTAAACTTTTCCTTTGTAACGAACATTTGGTGCATAACTGAGTGTTATTTTTAATATCTGCTTCGGCCCTCTCTTTCAGATTGGCTTCCCGCATAACCTCGTCTGGAAGCCCCACAAACTGAGCTACTGTATGGGTCACGGGGAGCAAGGTACTCCCTATTGACAGAGGGTGGAAACCCTCATTGTTCCTGTCTTCTACGCTTTCGACCACTTGAATAAGTATTACTTTGCCTGCTGGAGTAACCTTCCAGACCTCCTCCATATCCATCTCTCATATTGCTATCACAGCGACTGCTTCCACCGTAAGTCACAGGGGCCCTTCGTGCTGCTGGTGCACCACGGGAGTCACATGGGAAGTTACTGATTGATAAACAAACGCTAAAATTACAGATTTTTCTGGTATCGTATCACATGACTTAAAGTGCTAAATATTTGAAAAGATAAGCTTCATCTCTCTCTGCTATGAAAATATAAACTATGTAGCAACGGTGCAGGGCTTCTACATTTATTTAAAAGAGCGAGCAATATTTTTCAGCCTAAGTAGTTTCTTTGAAAGTAAAAGCCCCTATTTTAGCATTTTTAAATAATCAGTAGAGTGGCAACTTTTAACAAGATTTAGTGGGGCTTCCCTGGTGGCGCAGTGGTTGACAGTCCGACTGCCGATGCAGGGGACACGGGTTCGTGCCCCGGTCCAGGAGGATCCCACATGCCGGGGAGCGGTTGGGACCGTGGGCCATGGCCTCTGGGACTCCGCGTCAGGAGCCTGTGCTCCGCAACGGGAGGGGCCACGATGGTGAGAGGCCCGTGTACCGCACACAAAATAAAAATAAAAAATAATAATAATGTTAAAATTGGTTTTCTGTAATGAGAAAAAAAGATGAGGCTGCCCATTTACCCTTCATAGCATTTTATTTTAAGTGAGCTATTAACAAAACAATTCAAACGTCTTTAACTTATCTAAAGGGACATGCTAAACATACTTTTACCCTTGAGGAACTGAAGTAAAAGTAGAGTAAACAACGATCTGGTTAAGTCTAATTCTATGATTTACAAGTTGTAACTGGACTCTTACCGTAACTCCCATATGAATCCCTGTAAAAGCTTCCACTTCAATATTCAGAATAATCTCTATCACGATTTCCACCATAGCCATCACGGTCACTGAATTTAAAAGAATGTCATAAATTATGTCATCAATTTAAATTATGTGTCACAATAACATAATTTAAACGAATGTTTTTATTTGATATAAACACAAAATTTTATATTACCTATGTCCTCTAGAGGGATGATCATTCCGAGAATTTGAATGTCCGTAATAACTGTGTGCATAGCGTCTACGTGGTGGAGTATAATCCTTGCTGGCTCAGGGGTGTGGATAATCTCTCCTTGAATAACTGAAATAAAGCAGCTAAAATTTTAAATGCAACTTATCATATCCAGAATATTTAAGAACTCAAGACAGCAAAAAGACAAAAAATTTTAAATGGGCAAAGGACTTGAATATACTTTTGTTTAAAGAAGATATACAATGAGCAACAAGGACATGAAAACCTGCTCAACATATTTATTAGGGAAATGAAATTCAAACCCAAAATGAAATATCTACTTTGCACGTATCACACTGGCTATAATTAAAAATAGACAAATAGATTATATCAAGTGTTGGTGCAGAGGCAGAGAAACAAACCAAGTATATGTGCATGGCAGAAATGTAAAATAGTACAGGCTCTGTGGCAAAGATTAGCAGTTTCTTAAAATATTAAAGAATTCCTATATGTCCCAGGAATTCCACTCCTTAAGTATATATACATTCAAAAAGAATTGAAAACAGGTACCCAAATGCTTGTACCGGAGTATTCATGACAGCACAATGATGGGAATAACTCACACAGATGGATAAACAAACCATGTTAACCACACATATAATGGAATATTTAGTCAGCCAAAAAAACAAAAAGGTCTGAAGTACTGATTGACGCTACAGCATGAATGATCCTTGAAAATATTTATGCTAAGGGAAAGCTGGATAATAAAGGTCACATATTGTTTGCTTCCATTAGTATGATATATTCAGGATTAGATAAATTCATAGATAAGGACACAGGTGGGTACCTACCAGGGACAAGGGGGCAGAAATTGGGTGTGACTGCTTATTAATTTTATTTTGGGGTAATGAAATGTTTTGGAACTGAACAGAGCTGGTGGTTGCATAACACTGTTAAGTGTGCTAAATGTTACTGAATTGTTCACTTTTAAATGTTCAATTTTGTGTTAGGTAAATTTCAACAAGAACAACAAAACTAACCATGACTTAATTCATATACTGTGCTTTCTATTACCTATCTTTAGTAGCATAACCACCATCTCTGTGACATATAGCCAACTCTTCGAAAAGAGACTGGCTCTCTATGAGCAGGACCTCCATAATTTTGTCTTCCATGTGATACTGAACCTTTAATTTAAAAATGCTTATGTAAGTATCTCAAAATTGACAGTAATGTTTCAAAGAAAAATCCAAAAGACTGATAGCCTTCCACTCTCTAAAATCATTTTAAAAAACTACTCCTTCTAAAATTCCATTTATGCACATTTTCGTTTCCCTTTCAATGTTACCACTGAACATTGTATTTTCTGACATCTCCCGTTCCCCATACATTTGGCATACCCTTTAAATTACCAGCAGTAGGGAACACTTCTCAAACTTGGAGCAAAACATTAATTTTTGGTAACTACTGTCACATATTCAATCACCAAGTGGTTGGCTCTCTCCTTTAAGTGCACAACCTTAATTATTGACCTTGTATGATGATAGCAACAGTGACTTCTATTGTTTATTAGCAATAAAGGGCTCATTTGAAAAACACTGTACCGCTTCCAAAATATGAAACAATCTCCCATAAATAATGTTCTCTTCATGTGTTAATTCTTATTCCTCATTCCTGGAGGTCACTAGGACCTTGTTTGTTCTCTTCTCTTGTTTGTTCCCTAGGCTAACCATCTAATAATGGAAAGGGTAGGCTTCTTAGCTTCTGTTGTGTTTTGAAGTCAATATCGTGCTATATTTAGCTTCATTCATCGTCTACACGTAAAATGGCAATTTGATAATGGCTGTTTCAAGTCTGTACCATATTAAGGATCAGAAAACAGTGCTAAAAAAGTTAAGAGCACAAACTACAGTTCATATGGCAAGTTTCAATTATTGTTTATAATAATTAATAAAACCAGGTAGCCAATATACATAGCTAAACTAGTCTACAGACCAGAACATTCTCTCACAGGACATAGTTTTCATGAAAATTCTGATACTGAAACTATGTGATAAAGAAGCCTACTAACCAAAAAGTGTTAGCAGCAACTTAAATTAAGAGGAATTCTATAGCAAACATGGACTTACAAGCAATGTTTTCCCCACAGCAGTGCTAATCACCTATTACATCTATAATCAAAAACTGAAAAATTATTTCCCAACCACAAATCAATAAATAAATTAGTGATTGGTTAACATGTTCATATACTTCTCACTTTCCATTCTGCTTAAACATTCTGTTTAAAAATAGCTCACTTTCATTAATGAGAAACAACTGTCTCTGCATTATATAGCATTTACCTTGTCTTCCCACCCCACTGCTGCTTCGTCTCTGAGCACATCTCTTAGGAGGAGGACCTCCACTTCTCGAAGATGGTCCTCTTTTAACTGGAAAGGCTCCCCTGGAAGAACTCGCGTTGGGACTAGGAGTATGCCCACCACGACCTGTGTTTAAATGAAATCTTTTTAGTTAAGTAGAATCAACATTTTATCATTGGGCAAGTTTCACTTATTGTTATAAATTTTCACTCAACAATTACTCCAGTCTTCAGCTTTCCTATCTGTCTAAACCAATATGATTGTTTCCTCATATGACACATAAGTTAGTAGAGTTCAAAGACTTACCGTAAAAGTCAGTTTGGAAAATCTAGGAAAAAGCTAAAGAACCACTGGTATGAAAGCGGTTTGGGGAGAAGAGAGAGAGTACAGGAAAACCTGGATAAATTAAATGTAAAACTGAATTGTTCATCATTTTAGGAGGAAGATGGTAAGTTATTAGTTATATAATTCTGGTGTCAAGGAAGCTTTTGAAAAACACAACATCCTAGGTATAAATCAAAACATTAAAAAGAAAAAAAGATGAATAAAAAATGCATTACCTAAAAGTTAAGTATATACATACAAATAACTCCCTTTGCAGGAGAATATCTGCTTATAACTTTACACTTGGTCCAGTATCCCTAGTTCTGCATCCATGGATTCAACCAACCTTGGATCATGCAGTGATCTTATATGTAGTTATTGAAAAAAAAATCTGCTTGTAAGTTGATCAACAGTTCAAGCCTGTGTTATTCACAGATCAACTCTTAATGTTAATTTCTCAGTGAAAGGGGCTACGTTCTGTTCAATTTTAATAGTATTTAAGAAATGCACACTAAATACTGAAAATTTATGTGTTACCTTTCTAACCAGAAAGATGTTTAGGTATATTCCAATTCCCCTGTATTGCCACAGGCAAGAAAAAAATGAGTATTCTTACACATGGCAGAATATGAACTGGTCAACTTTTCTCAAGGTCAAGATAGTGGGAAAAGAGCAAAACTGTGTTATCTTAAAATGGGTTACCCTTTAACTGAACTTTCCAAAAACATTTCCTAAAATTCACACATGTAATTATCACAAAAAGAAACTAAATGTTTTATTTCTGAAGACTGGTTATGGTTAATAGATGAAGCAAAGGTTGTTAAATATATGCAAGTTTTTGAAATGCAAAGTGCTTTTCCTCCTTTTCTTACTAAGTAGAAAACTTCTCTGAAAAAATCCAAAAAAAGGCATTTTCAACGACTTTCTCCTCTAATACACACACACAAAGAAAACATACATACGTCTGAAGCAGAGCTTTTTACTCTTTTCCTGGATCAAAGACACCTTTTAGAATCTAAAGCTCTATTTATTTCCCTCAGGTATTTTCCCAAATGCATACCAGAGACCCAGGTAGAAAAGCCTCATATCAAAATGACAATGGAGATTTGCTTAGATGTCTGAACACATATACTTAAGACAAATACTGCAAGGTGAAACCTAAAATATGAAGTGTTTAGCCCTGAATTGTGGATATTCTGAGTGACTTTTATTTTCTGTTGTGGAGTTTTCAAGATTCTCTAGGATGTTTATGATGCAATAAGGCTACTCTCAGAATAAAATTAACCAATGTATTTTTAATAGATTATGAATGAATCATTGATTTAAACTCATATCAAGTTATTGGTCCTAAAGTGAAAAATTCTAATGTATGATCGACAGTAGGAAACTCTGTAGAAAAATCCTCGAAGAAAAGAGGCAATTAGTAATAATGGTAAAAGAGACTGAATTTACTTTAAAATTTATGCTATTCCCCTGTAAGGTGATTAACTTTTTGCACATTACCTAGTTAAGTCATTTTATAACTACAATAATTCTTCACCACTTAGAAATACTTCTGACTATCAATGTGATTCATCATCTGATAGTTCTTACACACTACTTTGCTCATAAAGGATGGAATAAAAACTGAGAGGTTTCTATACAGTTAAACCTACTATTTTTCGGTCCTCTGGTTGCAGCCTTGTATTTGAAAACATTACCCAGGTGTCCTCCAGGTGAGGGATGCTCTCTTGCGCTCCCACTTCCTCCTCTTCCATTTCCTCCTCTTCCATTTCCTCCTCTTCGATTTCTTCCTCTTCCATGTCTCGGATTTCTCAGATGGCCCCTGTTTCTTGCAGGAGGTTGTGGTCTCTGTGTACCACCGCTTTCAAAAGATGGTTTGTTGGCTTGCTCTACTTTAATTGCCTTTCCATCCAAAGACTAAACAGATTAAGTATAACATTAATAACATCACATCAAATTTATTTACTACTGCACTAGTCCAAGATCAGTCTTTTTTCCCCAAAGCAAACATTTTCTTCTGAAATGATGGTGTCCTTCACCATGCCAGATAAATGAGACTTAATTAGTAACTGCCTTTCATTAAGTCATCCAACACAAAGTGTACGTATTGGCAATTGGAGCTCCCTGAAATGTCCTCTGGTATTAAAAGAAGATTAATACCTCTCACTTATCATGAGAGAATATACCCTTTTATTTTCTATAATGGAGAACTAAACTCACTTCATTTCTCTACTTCTACCATTCAAAGTTTTCAGTGTCCCAAGGGTAAATAAAAGTATACGTGTCATTTAAAAAAATAAAATTATTCAGTTATTTATTCAAAATGGTTATCCCTACTCTAATCGTTTTTAGCATTTATTAAATATTAAGGGAAAGAAAATTTTCCAAGATGATTGCTCTTCTGTATTTACTTCTAATAATCTCCTTGATTTATTTTTAAATAGAGCACTTACTTGGTCCTCAACATTTCTTGCCTTATTCAATTGTTTAAACATGTCCCCAAAGAGTAACTTCTTATAATAGTACTTCATATTCTTATGTTTCAGAAATGCTTACACTTCTTAATCTTCCAACAACTTCCTACATTAACCTTCTATAGATGCCAAAGTGTTTTTGAAAACTGTATTCAAATCATAATATAATTGCTCTACGTAAAACAACCTAGCTGTTTCTTGTTATCCTTGGAAGACAATTTTAAATGCTGAATTCCTACTAAGACTTCTGGTGGATATGGATGGGCCCTGGCCCAATACAAACAGCCTCAACAGCCATGTGCTCCCACGTTAGGGCCTCCTTTTCTGTTTCTGGGTCCAAAATATTTCCCACAGACTTATGAAGGGCTGCCTCCCTTCCAACATTCAGGATTTAACATTCTTAGATCTATATGTATAGAAAACCACTCCCCTTAAGCTCTAATGAAATTACCTACTTTACTTTCCTTAATATTTTTCATATGAAATTGTATTTAGTTTTACTTGTACGTTTCTCATCTTTCACCCTAGAACACAAGTGTCCAAGAAAATAGGTATTTTGTATTCCCCACAACCATTAATCAATTGCTAAAGCAATGCCTGGCAATAAAATATCTGTTGAATAAAGAATTGAAGAGTAATGTCTACACAGACTACACATTCTTGTGCTTGAAAACAAACAAATAATGGGGGTCTACTATCCTTCATGACACAAATTTACCTCTGCACCCAAAATAAAATCATGAGTCAAGATCAACTTCTAGGTACTACCATACCTTAAAATATGAAAGTAAAGTAAAAGGGTCAACATGTGCCAAGTGCCTGCAGCATACCAGAAACCAAGCTATAGGACAAAGGGAATTAATGTATGTGTTCTACACTATGAGAACCGAGATGCACTGGAAGTACTTTTAACAATGAACAATTCACAGGATGATGAATATAAAAAGATATGACCTGCAATATAAAATGGGAAAAATACTACCTACAATATAAAAAAATTCTTTGAGCAAATATGCAATTAAAAGTACAGTTGTAAGGGACAAGTAATTATTTGTAACAGTGACACAAGGAAGAGTGACTCTGAAGTACAAAAAAGTCGAGACTTAAAAATAACAGTACGGGATATTGGGGAGAGCTCTACAGGCTAAAACTCATTTACTTTTACATTTGAATGCTAAAACAGGCTTAAAATATATTGTTAAAGCTAATGTTAATGTCAATCTCCTTCCAACCGGACAATCCAATACTTATGTGACAAAATGGAGAGTGAAGGCTTATATGGCATCATGTTACTTTAAAAAATTAGAAAAAAAAATCTTGAAATAGTAATAAATGGAGAATACAAAATATTACTAAAGTCTCTTACTTTTCCATTCATATCTTGGACAGCATCCTTTGCATCTGCAGGATTCTCAAAAGTAATAAAAGCAAAGCCTCTAGACTTGTTTTTCTTCTGATCCTTCATCAACATAACTGTAATATACATAAATATTTTTAATTTAAATCTCACATAAAATTGAACGTTTCATATTTTCAAAATAATCAATCCTTTGACACTTTCTCATAAGGCCTCCTTAATTTCATGTTATGGACACAGTGCAGTAACAGCCTCCCGGAAGTTACTTAAAAACAAGACAAAAACCAAAAACAAATAAAGCAAAAAAACCCTTTCCATTTTATATCATTTCTAGTATTTTAAAAATAGTCAATAATTTCAACCGTTCTACAGCTAGCATATCTCATCCCATTTCATGTCCTATGACCACAGTATGTTTAAAAAGCCCTGGGACTTCCCTGGTGGTCCAGTGGATAAGACTCCACGTTCCCAATGAAGGGGACACGGGTCTGATCCCTCGTCAGGCAACTATGATCCACATGCTGCATGCCACTGTGCGTGGGCTTGATCCCTGGTCAGGTAAGTAAAACCCAGCATGCTGCAAAGCGTGGCTGGGGTGAAGAAAGAAACGCTGCTTTTTGCCCTACTCAGTAGTAGGAGCCCCTAAGGTGTACACTTTCCCTCATTGCCCAGTGCTTTCCTAATAAAAAACAGAAACTTTAAAAAAAAGTGCTCATGTGTTACAAATAGAAAAAGCACTTTAACTTAGCTGTTCAATGGTGTGTGTTTAATACACATTTGCTTCGAACGTATACATATATATATATATCTGTGTTTATGTGTATATATATATATATATATATATAGGTTCTAAAAATTACCTTCCATAATGTGACCATATTTCCCAAATACCACTTCAAGAGAATTTTCATTGGTGTCAGCATGGAGGCCTCCTATGAACAGTTTCCCAGCCTGATCTGCTTCCGCCATTTTTCTGTAAGTAATTAAAAATATATCTTTATACATATAGCAAAAAATAAATTATAAGCAAAAACTATTACACCTGTTTATAACTCAACTGAAGTACCCTATAGCAGTGAAAATATTTGCCGTTTCTTACTTAAAAGAGAGGAAACTTGTAACACAAAGCCAAACAAGCACTGGCGTAACAAATGCTCCATTCTTTATAGATATCTTACAAAAACCTGTATGTAAAAACTAGATTAGAAGGCAACTGTAAATTATTTTACCTGCAGGGTTCAAGGCTTCTTTTCCAAAACACAACAAAAAAATAAGCAATAATAAATGGTCCTGGATTCTACACATCTAACAGTTAATATGTTTTATGAACTGTGCAGAATATACCTTAAACATATTTTTAAATTGTTCACATCTACTCACATTTTTCTTGTCTATGCATCAAATAATGTTTAAAATAATTTTTTCCCACAAACTTTAAAAGTGGTAAGTCATAAAGGAAAAGGAGGGAGTTACTTCCTTTATTGAGGAAAATGTAAAGTGTGTTTACTTAGATTGAGAGACTTTAAGAAACACTGGTCAAAAGAGAGTACCATTCTTTATATGCCAAATTAAATCAGACGCTGTTTGTCAAGTGAATCAACATTTTGACATTTGATAACTAAAATTACAAGTTTTAAATCATTTAAGTTAAAATAGGTATCTTGCTTGTATTGCTCAGAACCTCTGCTTTCACAAAGAAAACCCGAGGAAACAAAAAAGAAAAAATCAAAACTGCACGAGAGGGCTTCCCTGGTGGCGCAGTGGTTGACAGTCCGCCTGCCGATGCAGGGGATACGGGTTCGTGCCCCGGTCTGGGAGGATCCCACGAGCCGCGGAGCGGCTGGGCCCGTGAGCCATGGCCGCTGGGCCTGCGCGTCTGGAGCCTCTGGGTACCGAGCCCGTGCTCCGCGGTGGGA
Source organism: Mesoplodon densirostris (assembly GCF_025265405.1). NCBI lineage: Eukaryota > Metazoa > Chordata > Mammalia > Artiodactyla > Ziphiidae > Mesoplodon > Mesoplodon densirostris. The sequence continues at coordinate 2,936,472 of NW_026778236.1, read as the reverse complement.
GGGGCCACAGCAGTGAGAGGCCCGCATACCGCAAAAAACAAAAGTGCAAGCGGAACAAACTGGCGCCCGGCATACGCTCCACTACCCGCAAGTGAGAGTCAACAGCAAAGAGGGTACGCCGCTAATCACAGTTAAGTTATCTACTCAATATATTCCCTCCCGCAGCATTTCAAACCTAGCTCCACCCACCCCCAACTTCTCAATTCAGGGACAAATTCCAGGAACTTCACTGGCTTTTCATCGCTGCCTTGGCAACTGATTCTCCAGGAGAACAAACATTAAACGTACTGTTCAAGAACAACTGATAGACTTCTCGAGACACTGTCTATTCAGACATATTTATACAAACACCACTTACTCGGCTCTTATCTCTTACAGTAAAAGCCTGAGAGAAAAATCAAAATCTGAATTACCACGCTTTCTCTGGTAACAGGAGAACATATAGGTGTCAACTCTTTCTCCTGAGGTATAAATTATTCTCTCCTTCCTAAAATGCCGAATTTCTTGCCTTATTTTGTCCTCCTCTTCAGAAGTCATCCTTCCGCGTCTCTTCAGACGACTGTTAACTAAACTAAGGCTCGAGAGCAAGCGCTCTACTTCTAGAAAGAGGCTAAGGAACCAGATGTAGCGGTGGGGGGGGGGAAGGGATGAGCCACAGGGGAGGTAGGGAAGATGGAAGATGTGGAGGTGGGGGAGGGGTGAACAGAGAAAGTCGCGAGAGAATCTCGCAGGAGACACTCTGAAGAAAACTGCAACAGCAGAATGTGTTCTCTACTTTTTACTGCATACCCTTTCCAGTTGCTTTAATTTAATCAATATAAAGGAGAAGGGCTTCCCAGGTGGCGCAATGGTTGAGAGTACCCCTGCCCATGCAGGGGACGCGGGTTCGTGCCCCGTTCCGGGAGGATCCCACATGCCCCTGAGCTGCTGGGCCCCTGAGCCATAGCCGCTGAGCCTGCGCGTCTGGAGCTTGTGCTCCACAACCGGAGAGGCCACAACGGTGAGATGCCCGCGTACCGTAAAAAAAAAAAAAAAAAAAAAAAAAAAGGAAAGGCATTTTGGGGTAATAACGTGAAGCTCCAGGTAATCAGTAGGGAGAGTGCAGGGATTTCTTGATAGATGAAAAATGGGGAGGACCAGATCATGAAGCATTTTGCTTGCTATGCAGATATGCTACTTACTTAATTTTTTTAGTGGAACTGTTAGAATAATCTGAAACAGAAAGATGAATGTCTAGAAGATATAATGCATCTGGTGATTTCATATGATACGAAGTCAGGCAGACAGAAAATAATCTAAACTTCAAAATTTAGTAGTTATATGAAACTGGGTAAGCTACCTAAACTCTTAAATTTACCCAGTCTACGAAAACAAGATGATAAAGAATTATCAGATAGGGTTATTGTGAGGTTAAATGATGTACTGAGCACATACATTGAGCACAACGCCGAAAACATAATTCAGGGTTCAAAACAAAATATTGTAATTACTTTTATATGAAGTGGGAGCCTGAGGTTAATTTGTAATCCTGCCTTTTTTGGAGACTGGTCAAAATCATAAAACTGTTTTGGTTTTTGGTGTTTTTTTTTGCGGTATGACGGCCTCTCACCGTTGTGGCCCCTCCCATTGCAAAGCACAGGCTCCAAAAGCCAGTCTCAGCGGCCATGGCTCACGGGCCTAACCGCTCCGCGGCATGTGGGATCCTCCCGGACCGGGGCACGAACCCGTGTCCCCTGCATCGGCAGCCGGACTCTCAACCACTGGGCCACTAGGGAAGCCCAGACCTGTGGTGTTAATGCTTTGCATTGGTAGTGGCTTAATCGTATATTAACCATTATTGAGCACTTGAGAAAACTATGCAATGAAATGTGTTCATGTAAACACCAGTTGATCAGTTGATGGTGATCAGTTAGTATTTCTTGGGACACTTTCCATAGTCTAGATAGATAACAACTCTATGAATTATACAAAAGCTGATCTTTAAATCGGGCAAAGTTATAACTGTTCCCTAATTTAGGGGTTTTATGGTTTCTACCTAATATGTAGGCCAACCGGCAGCTTCCAAGCAAGTCTACTGGAAGGGACAAGTTCAGTATATAGTAGGAAATCAAAGAATTGTTAGTATTTCAATAATGATTGTTTAATATTTCAACCCTCTGCTTGACAGGAAAGAAACACGAGAGGAAAAACAATTGATATGAAATCTCAGATGGTGTCTGAGAAAATCATCTTATAGAGGTTTGGATATCACTCATTCATGAACAAAATTAAATCTGGATGTTAAGCATGTTTTTCAGTGACTGCAATGCAATTAAAGGACTGTGAGGTTAAGATTACTGTAATTGCTACAGCAGGCGAGTAGCTAGATATGAGCAGAGTAATGGAAGAGGGGCCAGGTGGCAGGAAATGAAGCACCTGGTAAAGAGCAGAGGTCCATGGGCAGACAAAGAAAAACAAGGACCCCCAGACTGACAGGAAACTGCACATTTTCGGTGGTAAGTGTCCTGAAGGCAGACAAAGAGAGATGAAGAAAGACAGGAATCTCCTACTTCCAAATGTAACCTGTTGCTCATTATGCTCTCCTTACAATAAAATTAGCCTTGCAGACAAGCAGCACACACCATGCAGTGAGGCCATGACACTTCTGACTAAGCTAAATAAGGACAAAAATCCCTTCTGGAGCTGCAAAGAAGCAGGGAATGTGACCCCCAAACTCCTGCTTCCCCAATGAGTATGCCACCCCTTCCTCTGTATGCCCCTCATAACCGGCTTGCCAGTGGAACCCAGGGCAGCAGCTCCTCACCTAACTGCCTGCTCTCCCTGAGGGCATATTCTTGCTTAAATAAATCCTCACTTTACTTGCTTAACCGCCTGTCTCATGCCCAACTCTTGGCATGAAGAGCAAGCACCTTCAATTCACTGGGAACCCAATGAGAATTTACACATGAGGAAGAAAGGAACAAACACAGTTCTCTTAAAAACTAGTGGAGAAATACATGTTTTCTGTTAATAGGAAAGACTGGGTTACATAAGAAGCCGTGAAATTGAGAAAAACCATGACTTGCTTTACTGTTCTGGAACCAAACCCACAGTATCCCTGTATTTTGAAGATCACCCAACTGTTAAACACTTAAGAGTTTTATGGGTTTTTCATGAACATGTACTCAGGAAAAAGTAATCGGTTCAGTTTGGGGTTCGAAACTTCGTTTGCTTTACCCTTCGTTTTAAGGATTTGACTCACCAATCTGATATGTTAGATACTAAAAGCAAACCTTTCATGCCCCGTAGGATTTTATGAAATACAGTACTTTAAGGCCAGCCAAGAAAAATTAAACATAAAATGCTGTGGTCATTGAGACATCCTCGCTCCCTCCCTAATATCTGCATTACACATTAACCAGAGTTCCTCAAAGACAGATTGCCTTCCTGATCATAAAGGTCAATTATTTTACCTTCCTCTGACACTTATGCTGCAACTTCTTAAAAAGAATACTGTTCTTTCCCAGCTCTGTACTGGGATCATGTTGACTTGCTGCTCACTTTGTACCTGCTTACCCAGACTACGTATCCCTGCTGATCTTCATGTAAAATATCTGTATGTCACTTTGATGTGATATACTGTCCTTTCTCTTCAAAATGGATGTAACCATGCCTTTGACTTCTAACAGGTAGAACAGTCCTCAGAACTTTCTGAGTCTGTCTCCTGAGTTATAATCCTCAGTTTGGCTCAAATAATACTCTCCTTCCCCTTAACTTCATTTTTGCTGTTCCCTTAAAAGGATATTGCAGATTTCTGTACTAGTTTTGCAGATTCCAATTTGGCTTAAAGTTTTTACACTCAAGTTTCTTCCCAAATTTTAAGCATTACTAATTAAATGTCACCTGAGGTCACTGACAAAAAACCCTTAACCCTCCAGATAACTCTATACTTATGAGTATATTACGAAACCCTTTGTGTTACATCAAGCACACCAAAATAAAGTTGAAATCAGTATTACTTAAAATGTTTCCCAATGTTTTAAAATCTAGGGGTACTAACTTTCACTAAGATATATATACTCAGAAAAGTTAACTGGTTCCACTTACGTTTAGTGGAAAATTGGTTTTATAACCATTATTCCCACGTTGGTCATCTGCCACTTGAATATGGATCAGAAAATAGATACTTAACCTCAAGATTTCTTAAACTCTTTACAGTCACATGTCTACATTTTCCTCTCATCTATACTATTGCTTTAAAGGGATAAAGACACATCGACTTTCACTAATAATGCAAGCATTGTTTCTCAGCCTTTCTGGAGACTTCTCCAACCTTCTACACGCTTAAGCTTTCAAAAAAAGGAACATGTAATTTCTTTAGCCTAACTGGAAAACAGTCACAGCTTGCGATGGAGAAATAACACATTGCTTAATTTTGAATACATTCATGTACAAAGGAAAAGTTTAGGCAAACAGCACAATTCACCCTCCAAACAAAAGTTTTATGCTTGTTTAACTCAGCAGTGTAATTAACAAGACATATTTCACGAAATTTTTTTACTCTGAAAATTTTGAACATTTGAAACACGACTTCTACTTTTCAATTAACATTAACAACATGAAAGTCCTCTGAATAATTCCATGTTTTCACTTTGTCTGAAAATTCCTAGAGGAAAAGTTAATATATGCCTCTTCCCCACAAACCAACATTTTTCTTTTAGTAGTATTCAAGCATCAATTAAGGAAAACAACTTAAACTTTTCCTTTGTAACGAACATTTGGTGCATAACTGAGTGTTATTTTTAATATCTGCTTCGGCCCTCTCTTTCAGATTGGCTTCCCGCATAACCTCGTCTGGAAGCCCCACAAACTGAGCTACTGTATGGGTCACGGGGAGCAAGGTACTCCCTATTGACAGAGGGTGGAAACCCTCATTGTTCCTGTCTTCTACGCTTTCGACCACTTGAATAAGTATTACTTTGCCTGCTGGAGTAACCTTCCAGACCTCCTCCATATCCATCTCTCATATTGCTATCACAGCGACTGCTTCCACCGTAAGTCACAGGGGCCCTTCGTGCTGCTGGTGCACCACGGGAGTCACATGGGAAGTTACTGATTGATAAACAAACGCTAAAATTACAGATTTTTCTGGTATCGTATCACATGACTTAAAGTGCTAAATATTTGAAAAGATAAGCTTCATCTCTCTCTGCTATGAAAATATAAACTATGTAGCAACGGTGCAGGGCTTCTACATTTATTTAAAAGAGCGAGCAATATTTTTCAGCCTAAGTAGTTTCTTTGAAAGTAAAAGCCCCTATTTTAGCATTTTTAAATAATCAGTAGAGTGGCAACTTTTAACAAGATTTAGTGGGGCTTCCCTGGTGGCGCAGTGGTTGACAGTCCGACTGCCGATGCAGGGGACACGGGTTCGTGCCCCGGTCCAGGAGGATCCCACATGCCGGGGAGCGGTTGGGACCGTGGGCCATGGCCTCTGGGACTCCGCGTCAGGAGCCTGTGCTCCGCAACGGGAGGGGCCACGATGGTGAGAGGCCCGTGTACCGCACACAAAATAAAAATAAAAAATAATAATCATGTTAAAATTGGTTTTCTGTAATGAGAAAAAAAGATGAGGCTGCCCATTTACCCTTCATAGCATTTTATTTTAAGTGAGCTATTAACAAAACAATTCAAAGGTCTTTAACTTATCTAAAGGGACATGCTAAACATACTTTTACCCTTGAGGAACTGAAGTAAAAGTAGAGTAAACAACGATCTGGTTAAGTCTAATTCTATGATTTACAAGTTGTAACTGGACTCTTACCGTAACTCCCATATGAATCCCTGTAAAAGCTTCCACTTCAATATTCAGAATAATCTCTATCACGATTTCCACCATAGCCATCACGGTCACTGAATTTAAAAGAATGTCATAAATTATGTCATCAATTTAAATTATGTGTCACAATAACATAATTTAAACGAATGTTTTTATTTGATATAAACACAAAATTTTATATTACCTATGTCCTCTAGAGGGATGATCAGTCCGAGAATTTGAATGTCCGTAATAACTGTGTGCATAGCGTCTACGTGGTGGAGTATAATCCTTGCTGGCTCAGGGGTGTGGATAATCTCTCCTTGAATAACTGAAATAAAGCAGCTAAAATTTTAAATGCAACTTATCATATCCAGAATATTTAAGAACTCAAGACAGCAAAAAGACAAAAAATTTTAAATGGGCAAAGGACTTGAATATACTTTTGTTTAAAGAAGATATACAATGAGCAACAAGGACATGAAAACCTGCTCAACATATTTATTAGGGAAATGAAATTCAAACCCAAAATGAAATATCTACTTTGCACGTATCACACTGGCTATAATTAAAAATAGACAAATAGAATATATCAAGTGTTGGTGCAGAGGCAGAGAAACAAACCAAGTATATGTGCATGGCAGAAATGTAAAATAGTACAGGCTCTGTGGCAAAGATTAGCAGTTTCTTAAAAAATTAAAGAATTCCTATATGTCCCAGGAATTCCACTCCTTAAGTATATATACATTCAAAAAGAATTGAAAACAGGTACCCAAATGCTTGTACCGGAGTATTCATGACAGCACAATGATGGGAATAACTCACACAGATGGATAAACAAACCATGTTAACCACACATATAATGGAATATTTAGTCAGCCAAAAAAACAAAAAGGTCTGAAGTACTGATTGACGCTACAGCATGAATGATCCTTGAAAATATTTATGCTAAGGGAAAGCTGGATAATAAAGGTCACATATTGTTTGCTTCCATTAGTATGATATATTCAGGATTAGATAAATTCATAGATAAGGACACAGGTGGGTACCTACCAGGGACAAGAGGGCAGAAATTGGGTGTGACTGCTTATTAATTTTATTTTGGGGTAATGAAATGTTTTGGAACTGAACAGAGCTGGTGGTTGCATAACACTGTTAAGTGTGCTAAATGTTACTGAATTGTTCACTTTTAAATGTTCAATTTTGTGTTAGGTAAATTTCAACAAGAACAACAAAACTAACCATGACTTAATTCATATACTGTGCTTTCTATTACCTATCTTTAGTAGCATAACCACCATCTCTGTGACATATAGCCAACTCTCCGAAAAGAGACTGGCTCTCTATGAGCAGGACCTCCATAATTTTGTCTTCCATGTGATACTGAACCTTTAATTTAAAAATGCTTATGTAAGTATCTCAAAATTGACAGTAATGTTTCAAAGAAAAATCCAAAAGACTAATAGCCTTCCACTCTCTAAAATCATTTTAAAAAACTACTCCTTCTAAAATTCCATTTATGCACATTTTCGTTTCCCTTTCAATGTTACCACTGAACATTGTATTTTCTGACATCTCCCGTTCCCCATACATTTGGCATACCCTTTAAATTACCAGCAGTAGGGAACACTTCTCAAACTTGGAGCAAAACATTAATTTTTGGTAAGTACTGTCACATATTCAATCACCAAGTGGTTGGCTCTCTCCTTTAAGTGCACAACCTTAATTATTGACCTTGTATGATGATAGCAACAGTGACTTCTATTGTTTATTAGCAATAAAGGGCTCATTTGAAAAACACTGTACCGCTTCCAAAATATGAAACAATCTCCCATAAATAATGTTCTCTTCATGTGTTAATTCTTATTCCTCATTCCTGGAGGTCACTAGGACCTTGTTTGTTCTCTTCTCTTGTTTGTTCCCTAGGCTAACCATCTAATAATGGAAAGGGTAGGCTTCTTAGCTTCTGTTGTGTTTTGAAGTCAATATCGTGCTACATTTGGCTTCATTCATCGTCTACACGTAAAATGGCAATTTGATAATGGCTGTTTCAAGTCTGTACCATATTAAGGATCAGAAAACAGTGCTAAAAAAGTTAAGAGCACAAACTACAGTTCATATGGCAAGTTTCAATTATTGTTTATAATAATTAATAAAACCAGGTAGCCAATATACATAGCTAAACTAGTCTACAGACCAGAACATTCTCTCACAGGACATAGTTTTCATGAAAATTCTGATACTGAAACTATGTGATAAAGAAGCCTACTAACCAAAAAGTGTTAGCAGCAACTTAAATTAAGAGGAATTCTATAGCAAACATGGACTTACAAGCCATGTTTTCCCCACAGCAGTGCTAATCACCTATTACATCTATAATCAAAAACTGAAAAATTATTTCCCAACCACAAATCAATAAATAAATTAGTGATTGGTTAACATGTTCATATACTTCTCACTTTCCATTCTGCTTAAACATTCTGTTTAAAAATAGCTCACTTTCATTAATGAGAAACAACTGTCTCTGCATTATATAGCATTTACCTTGTCTTCCCACCCCACTGCTGCTTCGTCTCTGAGCACATCTCTTAGGAGGAGGACCTCCACTTCTCGAAGATGGTCCTCTTTTAACTGGAAAGGCTCCCCTGGAAGAACTCGCGTTGGGACTAGGAGTATGCCCACCACGACCTGTGTTTAAATGAAATCTTTTTAGTTAAGTAGAATCAACATTTTATCATTGGGCAAGTTTCACTTATTGTTATAAATTTTCACTCAACAATTACTCCAGTCTTCAGCTTTCCTATCTGTCTAAACCAATATGATTGTTTCCTCATATGACACATAAGTTAGTAGAGTTCAAAGACTTACCGTAAAAGTCAGTTTGGAAAATCTAGGAAAAAGCTAAAGAACCACTGGTATGAAAGCGGTTTGGGGAGAAGAGAGAGAGTACAGGAAAACCTGGATAAATTAAATGTAAAACTGAATTGTTCATCATTTTAGGAGGAAGATGGTAAGTTATTAGTTATATAATTCTGGTGTCAAGGAAGCTTTTGAAAAACACAACATCCTAGGTATAAATCAAAACATTAAAAAGAAAAAAAGATGAATAAAAAATGCATTACCTAAAAGTTAAGTATATACATACAAATAACTCCCTTTGCAGGAGAATATCTGCTTATAACTTTACACTTGGTCCAGTATCCCTAGTTCTGCATCCATGGATTCAACCAACCTTGGATCATGCAGTGATCTTATATGTAGTTATTGAAAAAAAAATCTGCTTGTAAGTTGATCAACAGTTCAAGCCTGTGTTATTCACAGATCAACTCTTAATGTTAATTTCTCAGTGAAAGGGGCTACGTTCTGTTCAATTTTAATAGTATTTAAGAAATGCACACTAAATACTGAAAATTTATGTGTTACCTTTCTAACCAGAAAGATGTTTAGGTATATTCCAATTCCCCTGTATTGCCACAGGCAAGAAAAAAATGAGTATTCTTACACATGGCAGAATATGAACTGGTCAACTTTTCTCAAGGTCAAGATAGTGGGAAAAGAGCAAAACTGTGTTATCTTAAAATGGGTTACCCTTTAACTGAACTTTCCAAAAACATTTCCTAAAATTCACACATGTAATTATCACAAAAAGAAACTAAATGTTTTATTTCTGAAGACTGGTTATGGTTAATAGATGAAGCAAAGGTTGTTAAATATATGCAAGTTTTTGAAATGCAAAGTGCTTTTCCTCCTTTTCTTACTAAGTAGAAAACTTCTCTGAAAAAATCCAAAAAAAGGCATTTTCAACGACTTTCTCCTCTAATACACACACACAAAGAAAACATACATACGTCTGAAGCAGAGCTTTTTACTCTTTTCCTGGATCAAAGACACCTTTTAGAATCTAAAGCTCTATTTATTTCCCTCAGGTATTTTCCCAAATGCATACCAGAGACCCAGGTAGAAAAGCCTCATATCAAAATGACAATGGAGATTTGCTTAGATGTCTGAACACATATACTTAAGACAAATACTGCAAGGTGAAACCTAAAATATGAAGTGTTTAGCCCTGAATTGTGGATATTCTGAGTGACTTTTATTTTCTGTTGTGGAGTTTTCAAGATTCTCTAGGATGTTTATGATGCAATAAGGCTACTCTCAGAATAAAATTAACCAATGTATTTTTAATAGATTATGAATGAATCATTGATTTAAACTCATATCAAGTTATTGGTCCTAAAGTGAAAAATTCTAATGTATGATCGACAGTAGGAAACTCTGTAGAAAAATCCTCGAAGAAAAGAGGCAATTAGTAATAATGGTAAAAGAGACTGAATTTACTTTAAAATTTATGCTATTCCCCTGTAAGGTGATTAACTTTTTGCACATTACCTAGTTAAGTCATTTTATAACTACAATAATTCTTCACCACTTAGAAATACTTCTGACTATCAATGTGATTCATCATCTGATAGTTCTTACACACTACTTTGCTCATAAAGGATGGAATAAAAACTGAGAGGTTTCTATACAGTTAAACCTACTATTTTTCGGTCCTCTGGTTGCAGCCTTGTATTTGAAAACATTACCCAGGTGTCCTCCAGGTGAGGGATGCTCTCTTGCGCTCCCACTTCCTCCTCTTCCATTTCCTCCTCTTCCATTTCCTCCTCTTCGATTTCTTCCTCTTCCATGTCTCGGATTTCTCAGATGGCCACTGTTTCTTGCAGGAGGTTGTGGTCTCTGTGTACCACCGCTTTCAAAAGATGGTTTGTTGGCTTGCTCTACTTTAATTGCCTTTCCATCCAAAGACTAAACAGATTAAGTATAACATTAATAACATCACATCAAATTTATTTACTACTGCACTAGTCCAAGATCAGTCTTTTTTCCCCAAAGCAAACATTTTCTTCTGAAATGATGGTGTCCTTCACCATGCCAGATAAATGAGACTTAATTAGTAACTGCCTTTCATTAAGTCATCCAACACAAAGTGTACGTATTGGCAATTGGAGCTCCCTGAAATGTCCTCTGGTATTAAAAGAAGATTAATACCTCTCACTTATCATGAGAGAATATACCCTTTTATTTTCTATAATGGAGAACTAAACTCACTTCATTTCTCTACTTCTACCATTCAAAGTTTTCAGTGTCCCAAGGGTAAATAAAAGTATACGTGTCATTTAAAAAAATAAAATTATTCAGTTATTTATTCAAAATGGTTATCCCTACTCTAATCGTTTTTAGCATTTATTAAATATTAAGGGAAAGAAAATTTTCCAAGATGATTGCTCTTCTGTATTTACTTCTAATAATCTCCTTGATTTATTTTTAAATAGAGCACTTACTTGGTCCTCAACATTTCTTGCCTTATTCAATTGTTTAAACATGTCCCCAAAGAGTAACTTCTTATAATAGTACTTCATATTCTTATGTTTCAGAAATGCTTACACTTCTTAATCTTCCAACAACTTCCTACATTAACCTTCTATAGATGCCAAAGTGTTTTTGAAAACTGTATTCAAATCATAATATAATTGCTCTACGTAAAACAACCTAGCTGTTTCATGTTATCCTTGGAAGACAATTTTAAATGCTGAATTCCTACTAAGACTTCTGGTGGATATGGATGGGCCCTGGCCCAATACAAACAGCCTCAACAGCCATGTGCTCCCACGTTAGGGCCTCCTTTTCTGTTTCTGGGTCCAAAATATTTCCCACAGACTTATGAAGGGCTGCCTCCCTTCCAACATTCAGGATTTAACATTCTTAGATCTATATGTATAGAAAACCACTCCCCTTAAGCTCTAATGAAATTACCTACTTTACTTTCCTTAATATTTTTCATATGAAATTGTATTTAGTTTTACTTGTACGTTTCTCATCTTTCACCCTAGAACACAAGTGTCCAAGAAAATAGGTATTTTGTATTCCCCACAACCATTAATCAATTGCTAAAGCAATGCCTGGCAATAAAATATCTGTTGAATAAAGAATTGAAGAGTAATGTCTACACAGACTACACATTCTTGTGCTTGAAAACAAACAAATAATGGGGGTCTACTATCCTTCATGACACAAATTTACCTCTGCACCCAAAATAAAATCATGAGTCAAGATCAACTTCTAGGTACTACCATACCTTAAAATATGAAAGTAAAGTAAAAGGGTCAACATGTGCCAAGTGCCTGCAGCATACCAGAAACCAAGCTATAGGACAAAGGGAATTAATGTATGTGTTCTACACTATGAGAACCGAGATGCACTGGAAGTACTTTTAACAATGAACAATTCACAGGATGATGAATATAAAAAGATATGACCTGCAATATAAAATGGGAAAAATACTACCTACAATATAAACAAATTCTTTGAGCAAATATGCAATTAAAAGTACAGTTGTAAGGGACAAGTAATTATTTGTAACAGTGACACAAGGAAGAGTGACTCTGAAGTACAAAAAAGTCGAGACTTAAAAATAACAGTACGGGATATTGGGGAGAGCTCTACAGGCTAAAACTCATTTACTTTTACATTTGAATGCTAAAACAGGCTTAAAATATATTGTTAAAGCTAATGTTAATGTCAATCTCCTTCCAACCGGACAATCCAATACTTATGTGACAAAATGGAGAGTGAAGGCTTATATGGCATCATGTTACTTTAAAAAATTAGAAAAAAAAATCTTGAAATAGTAATAAATGGAGAATACAAAATATTACTAAAGTCTCTTACTTTTCCATTCATATCTTGGACAGCATCCTTTGCATCTGCAGGATTCTCAAAAGTAATAAAAGCAAAGCCTCTAGACTTGTTTTTCTTCTGATCCTTCATCAACATAACTGTAATATACATAAATATTTTTAATTTAAATCTCACATAAAATTGAACGTTTCATATTTTCAAAATAATCAATCCTTTGACACTTTCTCATAAGGCCTCCTTAATTTCATGTTATGGACACAGTGCAGTAACAGCCTCCCGGAAGTTACTTAAAAACAAGACAAAAACCAAAAACAAATAAAGCAAAAAAACCCTTTCCATTTTATATCATTTCTAGTATTTTAAAAATAGTCAATAATTTCAACCGTTCTACAGCTAGCATATCTCATCCCATTTCATGTCCTATGACCACAGTATGTTTAAAAAGCCCTGGGACTTCCCTGGTGGTCCAGTGGATAAGACTCCACGTTCCCAATGAAGGGGACACGGGTCTGATCCCTCGTCAGGCAACTATGATCCACATGCTGCATGCCACTGTGCGTGGGCTTGATCCCTGGTCAGGTAAGTAAAACCCAGCATGCTGCAAAGCGTGGCTGGGGTGAAGAAAGAAACGCTGCTTTTTGCCCTACTCAGTAGTAGGAGCCCCTAAGGTGTACACTTTCCCTCATTGCCCAGTGCTTTCCTAATAAAAAACAGAAACTTTAAAAAAAAGTGCTCATGTGTTACAAATAGAAAAAGCACTTTAACTTAGCTGTTCAATGGTGTGTGTTTAATACACATTTGCTTCGAACGTATACATATATATATATATCTGTGTTTATGTGTATATATATATATATATATATATAGGTTCTAAAAATTACCTTCCATAATGTGACCATATTTCCCAAATACCACTTCAAGAGAATTTTCATTGGTGTCAGCATGGAGGCCTCCTATGAACAGTTTCCCAGCCTGATCTGCTTCCGCCATTTTTCTGTAAGTAATTAAAAATATATCTTTATACATATAGCAAAAAATAAATTATAAGCAAAAACTATTACACCTGTTTATAACTCAACTGAAGTACCCTATAGCAGTGAAAATATTTGCCGTTTCTTACTTAAAAGAGAGGAAACTTGTAACACAAAGCCAAACAAGCACTGGCGTAACAAATGCTCCATTCTTTATAGATATCTTACAAAAACCTGTATGTAAAAACTAGATTAGAAGGCAACTGTAAATTATTTTACCTGCAGGGTTCAAGGCTTCTTTTCCAAAACACAACAAAAAAATAAGCAATAATAAATGGTCCTGGATTCTACACATCTAACAGTTAATATGTTTTATGAACTGTGCAGAATATACCTTAAACATATTTTTAAATTGTTCACATCTACTCACATTTTTCTTGTCTATGCATCAAATAATGTTTAAAATAATTTTTTCCCACAAACTTTAAAAGTGGTAAGTCATAAAGGAAAAGGAGGGAGTTACTTCCTTTATTGAGGAAAATGTAAAGTGTGTTTACTTAGATTGAGAGACTTTAAGAAACACTGGTCAAAAGAGAGTACCATTCTTTATATGCCAAATTAAATCAGACGCTTTTTGTCAAGTGAATCAACATTTTGACATTTGATAACTAAAATTACAAGTTTTAAATCATTTAAGTTAAAATAGGTATCTTGCTTGTATTGCTCAGAACCTCTGCTTTCACAAAGAAAACCCGAGGAAACAAAAAAGAAAAAATCAAAACTGCACGAGAGGGCTTCCCTGGTGGCGCAGTGGTTGACAGTCCGCCTGCCGATGCAGGGGATACGGGTTCGTGCCCCGGTCTGGGAGGATCCCACGAGCCGCGGAGCGGCTGGGCCCGTGAGCCATGGCCGCTGGGCCTGCGCGTCTGGAGCCTCTGGGTACCGAGCCCGTGCTCCGCGGTGGGAGGGGCCACAGCAGTGAGAGGCCCGCATACCGCAAAAAACAAAAGTGCAAGCGGAACAAACTGGCGCCCGGCATACGCTCCACTACCCGCAAGTGAGAGTCAACAGCAAAGAGGGTACGCCGCTAATCACAGTTAAGTTATCTACTCAATATATTCCCTCCCGCAGCATTTCAAACCTAGCTCCACCCCCACCCCCAACTTCTCAATTCACGGACAAATTCCAGGAACTTCACTGGCTTTTCATCGCTGCCTTGGCAACTGATTCTCCAGGAGAACAAACATTAAACGTACTGTTCAAGAACAACTGATAGACTTCTCGAGACACTGTCTATTCAGACATATTTATACAAACACCACTTACTCGGCTCTTATCTCTTACAGTAAAAGCCTGAGAGAAAAATCAAAATCTGAATTACCACGCTTTCTCTGGTAACAGGAGAACATATAGGTGTCAACTCTTTCTCCTGAGGTATAAATTATTCTCTCCTTCCTAAAATGCCGAATTTCTTACCTTATTTTGTCCTCCTCTTCAGAAGTCATCCTTCCGCGTCTCTTCAGACGACTGTTAACTAAACTAAGGCTCGAGAGCAAGCGCTCTACTTCTAGAAAGAGGCTAAGGAACCAGATGTAGCGGTGGGGGGGGGGAAGGGATGAGCCACAGGGGAGGTAGGGAAGATGGAAGATGTGGAGGTGGGGGAGGGGTGAACAGAGAAAGTCGCGAGAGAATCTCGCAGGAGAAACTCTAAAGAAAACTGCAACAGCAGAATGTGTTCTCTACTTTTTACTGCATACCCTTTCCAGTTGCTTTAATTTAATCAATATAAAGGAGAAGGGCTTCCCAGGTGGCGCAATGGTTGAGAGTACCCCTGCCCATGCAGGGGACGCGGGTTCGTGCCCCGTTCCGGGAGGATCCCACATGCCCCTGAGCTGCTGGGCCCCTGAGCCATAGCCGCTGAGCCTGCGCGTCTGGAGCTTGTGCTCCACAACCGGAGAGGCCACAACGGTGAGATGCCCGCGTACCGTAAAAAAAAAAAAAAAAAAAAAAAGGAAAGGCATTTTGGGGTAATAACGTGAAGCTCCAGGTAATCAGTAGGGAGAGTGCAGGGATTTCTTGATAGATGAAAAATGGGGAGGACCAGATCATGAAGCATTTTGCTTGCTATGCAGATATGCTACTTACTTAATTTTTTTAGTGGAACTGTTAGAATAATCTGAAACAGAAAGATGAATGTCTAGAAGATATAATGCATCTGGTGATTTCATATGATATGAAGTCAGGCAGACAGAAAATAATCTAAACTTCAAAATTTAGTAGTTATATGAAACTGGGTAAGCTACCTAAACTCTTAAATTTACCCAGTCTACGAAAACAAGATGATAAAGAATTATCAGATAGGGTTATTGTGAGGTTAAATGATGTACTGAGCACATACATTGAGCACAACGCCGAAAACATAATTCAGGGTTCAAAACAAAATATTGTAATTACTTTTATATGAAGTGGGAGCCTGAGGTTAATTTGTAATCCTGCCTTTTTTGGAGACTGGTCAAAATCATAAAACTGTTTTGGTTTTTGGTGTTTTTTTTTGCGGTATGACGGCCTCTCACCGTTGTGGCCCCTCCCATTGCAAAGCACAGGCTCCAAAAGCCAGTCTCAGCGGCCATGGCTCACGGGCCTAACCGCTCCGCGGCATGTGGGATCCTCCCGGACCGGGGCACGAACCCGTGTCCCCTGCATCGGCAGCCGGACTCTCAACCACTGGGCCACTAGGGAAGCCCAGACCTGTGGTGTTAATGCTTTGCATTGGTAGTGGCTTAATCGTATATTAACCATTATTGAGCACTTGAGAAAACTATGCAATGAAATGTGTTCATGTAAACACCAGTTGATCAGTTGATGGTGATCAGTTAGTATTTCTTGGGACACTTTCCATAGTCTAGATAGATAACAACTCTATGAATTATACAAAAGCTGATCTTTAAATCGGGCAAAGTTATAACTGTTCCCTAATTTAGGGGTTTTATGGTTTCTACCTAATATGTAGGCCAACCGGCAGCTTCCAAGCAAGTCTACTGGAAGGGACAAGTTCAGTATATAGTAGGAAATCAAAGAATTGTTAGTATTTCAATAATGATTGTTTAATATTTCAACCCTCTGCTTGACAGGAAAGAAACACGAGAGGAAAAACAATTGATATGAAATCTCAGATGGTGTCTGAGAAAATCATCTTATAGAGGTTTGGATATCACTCATTCATGAACAAAATTAAATCTGGATGTTAAGCATGTTTTTCAGTGACTGCAATGCAATTAAAGGACTGTGAGGTTAAGATTACTGTAATTGCTACAGCAGGCGAGTAGCTAGATATGAGCAGAGTAATGGAAGAGGGGCCAGGTGGCAGGAAATGAAGCACCTGGTAAAGAGCAGAGGTCCATGGGCAGACAAAGAAAAACAAGGACCCCCAGACTGACAGGAAACTGCACATTTTCGGTGGTAAGTGTCCTGAAGGCAGACAAAGAGAGATGAGGAAAGACAGGAATCTCCTACTTCCAAATGTAACCTGTTGCTCATTATGCTCTCCTTACAATAAAATTAGCCTTGCAGACAAGCAGCACACACCATGCAGTGAGGCCATGACACTTCTGACTAAGCTAAATAAGGACAAAAATCCCTTCTGGAGCTGCAAAGAAGCAGGGAATGTGACCCCCAAACTCCTGCTTCCCCAATGAGTATGCCACCCCTTCCTCTGTATGCCCCTCATAACCGGCTTGCCAGTGGAACCCAGGGCAGCAGCTCCTCACCTAACTGCCTGCTCTCCCTGAGGGCATATTCTTGCTTAAATAAATCCTCACTTTACTTGCTTAACCGCCTGTCTCATGCCCAACTCTTGGCATGAAGAGCAAGCACCTTCAATTCACTGGGAACCCAATGAGAATTTACACATGAGGAAGAAAGGAACAAACACAGTTCTCTTAAAAACTAGTGGAGAAATACATGTTTTCTGTTAATAGGAAAGACTGGGTTACATAAGAAGCCGTGAAATTGAGAAAAACCATGACTTGCTTTACTGTTCTGGAACCAAACCCACAGTATCCCTGTATTTTGAAGATCACCCAACTGTTAAACACTTAAGAGTTTTATGGGTTTTTCATGAACATGTACTCAGGAAAAAGTAATCGGTTCAGTTTGGGGTTCGAAACTTCGTTTGCTTTACCCTTCGTTTTAAGGATTTGACTCACCAATCTGATATGTTAGATACTAAAAGCAAACCTTTCATGCCCCGTAGGATTTTATGAAATACAGTACTTTAAGGCCAGCCAAGAAAAATTAAACATAAAATGCTGTGGTCATTGAGACATCCTCGCTCCCTCCCTAATATCTGCATTACACATTAACCAGAGTTCCTCAAAGACAGATTGCCTTCCTGATCATAAAGGTCAATTATTTTACCTTCCTCTGACACTTATGCTGCAACTTCTTAAAAAGAATACTGTTCTTTCCCAGCTCTGTACTGGGATCATGTTGACTTGCTGCTCACTTTGTACCTGCTTACCCAGACTACGTATCCCTGCTGATCTTCATGTAAAATATCTGTATGTCACTTTGATGTGATATACTGTCCTTTCTCTTCAAAATGGATGTAACCATGCCTTTGACTTCTAACAGGTAGAACAGTCCTCAGAACTTTCTGAGTCTGTCTCCTGAGTTATAATCCTCAGTTTGGCTCAAATAATACTCTCCTTCCCCTTAACTTCATTTTTGCTGTTCCCTTAAAAGGATATTGCAGATTTCTGTACTAGTTTTGCAGATTCCAATTTGGCTTAAAGTTTTTACACTCAAGTTTCTTCCCAAATTTTAAGCATTACTAATTAAATGTCACCTGAGGTCACTGACAAAAAACCCTTAACCCTCCAGATAACTCTATACTTATGAGTATATTACGAAACCCTTTGTGTTACATCAAGCACACCAAAATAAAGTTGAAATCAGTATTACTTAAAATGTTTCCCAATGTTTTAAAATCTAGGGGTACTAACTTTCACTAAGATATATATACTCAGAAAAGTTAACTGGTTCCACTTACGTTTAGTGGAAAATTGGTTTTATAACCATTATTCCCACGTTGGTCATCTGCCACTTGAATATGGATCAGAAAATAGATACTTAACCTCAAGATTTCTTAAACTCTTTACAGTCACATGTCTACATTTTCCTCTCATCTATACTATTGCTTTAAAGGGATAAAGACACATCGACTTTCACTAATAATGCAAGCATTGTTTCTCAGCCTTTCTGGAGACTTCTCCAACCTTCTACACGCTTAAGCTTTCAAAAAAAGGAACATGTAATTTCTTTAGCCTAACTGGAAAACAGTCACAGCTTGCGATGGAGAAATAACACATTGCTTAATTTTGAATACATTCATGTACAAAGGAAAAGTTTAGGCAAACAGCACAATTCACCCTCCAAACAAAAGTTTTATGCTTGTTTAACTCAGCAGTGTAATTAACAAGACATATTTCACGAAATTTTTTTACTCTGAAAATTTTGAACATTTGAAACACGACTTCTACTTTTCAATTAACATTAACAACATGAAAGTCCTCTGAATAATTCCATGTTTTCACTTTGTCTGAAAATTCCTAGAGGAAAAGTTAATATATGCCTCTTCCCCACAAACCAACATTTTTCTTTTAGTAGTATTCAAGCATCAATTAAGGAAAACAACTTAAACTTTTCCTTTGTAACGAACATTTGGTGCATAACTGAGTGTTATTTTTAATATCTGCTTCGGCCCTCTCTTTCAGATTGGCTTCCCGCATAACCTCGTCTGGAAGCCCCACAAACTGAGCTACTGTATGGGTCACGGGGAGCAAGGTACTCCCTATTGACAGAGGGTGGAAACCCTCATTGTTCCTGTCTTCTACGCTTTCGACCACTTGAATAAGTATTACTTTGCCTGCTGGAGTAACCTTCCGGACCTCCTCCATATCCATCTCTCATATTGCTATCACAGCGACTGCTTCCACCGTAAGTCACAGGGGCCCTTCGTGCTGCTGGTGCACCACGGGAGTCACATGGGAAGTTACTGATTGATAAACAAACGCTAAAATTACAGATTTTTCTGGTATCGTATCACATGACTTAAAGTGCTAAATATTTGAAAAGATAAGCTTCATCTCTCTCTGCTATGAAAATATAAACTATGTAGCAACGGTGCAGGGCTTCTACATTTATTTAAAAGAGCGAGCAATATTTTTCAGCCTAAGTAGTTTCTTTGAAAGTAAAAGCCCCTATTTTAGCATTTTTAAATAATCAGTAGAGTGGCAACTTTTAACAAGATTTAGTGGGGCTTCCCTGGTGGCGCAGTGGTTGACAGTCCGACTGCCGATGCAGGGGACACGGGTTCGTGCCCCGGTCCAGGAGGATCCCACATGCCGGGGAGCGGTTGGGACCGTGGGCCATGGCCTCTGGGACTCCGCGTCAGGAGCCTGTGCTCCGCAACGGGAGGGGCCACGATGGTGAGAGGCCCGTGTACCGCACACAAAATAAAAATAAAAAATAATAATCATGTTAAAATTGGTTTTCTGTAATGAGAAAAAAAGATGAGGCTGCCCATTTACCCTTCATAGCATTTTATTTTAAGTGAGCTATTAACAAAACAATTCAAAGGTCTTTAACTTATCTAAAGGGACATGCTAAACATACTTTTACCCTTGAGGAACTGAAGTAAAAGTAGAGTAAACAACGATCTGGTTAAGTCTAATTCTATGATTTACAAGTTGTAACTGGACTCTTACCGTAACTCCCATATGAATCCCTGTAAAAGCTTCCACTTCAATATTCAGAATAATCTCTATCACGATTTCCACCATAGCCATCACGGTCACTGAATTTAAAAGAATGTCATAAATTATGTCATCAATTTAAATTATGTGTCACAATAACATAATTTAAACGAATGTTTTTATTTGATATAAACACAAAATTTTATATTACCTATGTCCTCTAGAGGGATGATCAGTCCGAGAATTTGAATGTCCGTAATAACTGTGTGCATAGCGTCTACGTGGTGGAGTATAATCCTTGCTGGCTCAGGGGTGTGGATAATCTCTCCTTGAATAACTGAAATAAAGCAGCTAAAATTTTAAATGCAACTTATCATATCCAGAATATTTAAGAACTCAAGACAGCAAAAAGACAAAAAATTTTAAATGGGCAAAGGACTTGAATATACTTTTGTTTAAAGAAGATATACAATGAGCAACAAGGACATGAAAACCTGCTCAACATATTTATTAGGGAAATGAAATTCAAACCCAAAATGAAATATCTACTTTGCACGTATCACACTGGCTATAATTAAAAATAGACAAATAGAATATATCAAGTGTTGGTGCAGAGGCAGAGAAACAAACCAAGTATATGTGCATGGCAGAAATGTAAAATAGTACAGGCTCTGTGGCAAAGATTAGCAGTTTCTTAAAAAATTAAAGAATTCCTATATGTCCCAGGAATTCCACTCCTTAAGTATATATACATTCAAAAAGAATTGAAAACAGGTACCCAAATGCTTGTACAGGAGTATTCATGACAGCACAATGATGGGAATAACTCACACAGATGGATAAACAAACCATGTTAACCACACATATAATGGAATATTTAGTCAGCCAAAAAAACAAAAAGGTCTGAAGTACTGATTGACGCTACAGCATGAATGATCCTTGAAAATATTTATGCTAAGGGAAAGCTGGATAATAAAGGTCACATATTGTTTGCTTCCATTAGTATGATATATTCAGGATTAGATAAATTCATAGATAAGGACACAGGTGGGTACCTACCAGGGACAAGAGGGCAGAAATTGGGTGTGACTGCTTATTAATTTTATTTTGGGGTAATGAAATGTTTTGGAACTGAACAGAGCTGGTGGTTGCATAACACTGTTAAGTGTGCTAAATGTTACTGAATTGTTCACTTTTAAATGTTCAATTTTGTGTTAGGTAAATTTCAACAAGAACAACAAAACTAACCATGACTTAATTCATATACTGTGCTTTCTATTACCTATCTTTAGTAGCATAACCACCATCTCTGTGACATATAGCCAACTCTCCGAAAAGAGACTGGCTCTCTATGAGCAGGACCTCCATAATTTTGTCTTCCATGTGATACTGAACCTTTAATTTAAAAATGCTTATGTAAGTATCTCAAAATTGACAGTAATGTTTCAAAGAAAAATCCAAAAGACTAATAGCCTTCCACTCTCTAAAATCATTTTAAAAAACTACTCCTTCTAAAATTCCATTTATGCACATTTTCGTTTCCCTTTCAATGTTACCACTGAACATTGTATTTTCTGACATCTCCCGTTCCCCATACATTTGGCATACCCTTTAAATTACCAGCAGTAGGGAACACTTCTCAAACTTGGAGCAAAACATTAATTTTTGGTAAGTACTGTCACATATTCAATCACCAAGTGGTTGGCTCTCTCCTTTAAGTGCACAACCTTAATTATTGACCTTGTATGATGATAGCAACAGTGACTTCTATTGTTTATTAGCAATAAAGGGCTCATTTGAAAAACACTGTACCGCTTCCAAAATATGAAACAATCTCCCATAAATAATGTTCTCTTCATGTGTTAATTCTTATTCCTCATTCCTGGAGGTCACTAGGACCTTGTTTGTTCTCTTCTCTTGTTTGTTCCCTAGGCTAACCATCTAATAATGGAAAGGGTAGGCTTCTTAGCTTCTGTTGTGTTTTGAAGTCAATATCGTGCTACATTTGGCTTCATTCATCGTCTACACGTAAAATGGCAATTTGATAATGGCTGTTTCAAGTCTGTACCATATTAAGGATCAGAAAACAGTGCTAAAAAAGTTAAGAGCACAAACTACAGTTCATATGGCAAGTTTCAATTATTGTTTATAATAATTAATAAAACCAGGTAGCCAATATACATAGCTAAACTAGTCTACAGACCAGAACATTCTCTCACAGGACATAGTTTTCATGAAAATTCTGATACTGAAACTATGTGATAAAGAAGCCTACTAACCAAAAAGTGTTAGCAGCAACTTAAATTAAGAGGAATTCTATAGCAAACATGGACTTACAAGCCATGTTTTCCCCACAGCAGTGCTAATCACCTATTACATCTATAATCAAAAACTGAAAAATTATTTCCCAACCACAAATCAATAAATAAATTAGTGATTGGTTAACATGTTCATATACTTCTCACTTTCCATTCTGCTTAAACATTCTGTTTAAAAATAGCTCACTTTCATTAATCAGAAACAACTGTCTCTGCATTATATAGCATTTACCTTGTCTTCCCACCCCACTGCTGCTTCGTCTCTGAGCACATCTCTTAGGAGGAGGACCTCCACTTCTCGAAGATTGTCCTCTTTTAACTGGAAAGGCTCCCCTGGAAGAACTCGCGTTCGGACTAGGAGTATGCCCACCACGACCTGTGTTTAAATGAAATCTTTTTAGTTAAGTAGAATCAACATTTTTTCATTGGGCTAGTTTCACTTATTGTTATAAATTTTCACTCAACAATTACTCCAGTCTTCAGCTTTCCTATCTGTCTAAACCAATATGATTGTTTCCTCATATGACACATAAGTTAGTAGAGTTCAAAGACTTACCGTAAAAGTCAGTTTGGAAAATCGAGGAAAAAGCTAAAGAACCACTGGTATGAAAGCGGTTTGGGGAGAAGAGAGAGAGTACAGGAAAACCTGGATAAATTAAATGTAAAACTGAATTGTTCATCATTTTAGGAGGAAGATGGTAAGTTATTAGTTATATAATTCTGGTGTCAAGGAAGCTTTTGAAAAACACAACATCCTAGGTATAAATCAAAACATTAAAAAGAAAAAAAGATGAATAAAAAATGCATTACCTAAAAGTTAAGTATATACATACAAATAACTCCCTTTGCAGGAGAATATCTGCTTATAACTTTACACTTGGTCCAGTATCCCTAGTTCTGCATCCATGGATTCAACCAACCTTGGATCATGCAGTGATCTTATATGTAGTTATTGAAAAAAAAATCTGCTTGTAAGTTGATCAACAGTTCAAGCCTGTGTTATTCACAGATCAACTCTTAATGTTAATTTCTCAGTGAAAAGGGCTACGTTCTGTTCAATTTTAATAGTATTTAAGAAATGCACACTAAATACTGAAAATTTATGTGTTACCTTTCTAACCAGAAAGATGTTTAGGTATATTCCAATTCCCCTGTATTGCCACAGGCAAGAAAAAAATGAGTATTCTTACACATGGCAGAATATGAACTGGTCAACTTTTCTCAAGGTCAAGATAGTGGGAAAAGAGCAAAACTGTGTTATCTTAAAATGGGTTACCCTTTAACTGAACTTTCCAAAAACATTTCCTAAAATTCACACATGTAATTATCACAAAAAGAAACTAAATGTTTTATTTCTGAAGACTGGTTATGGTTAATAGATGAAGCAAAGGTTGTTAAATATATGCAAGTTTTTGAAATGCAAAGTGCTTTTCCTCCTTTTCTTACTAAGTAGAAAACTTCTCTGAAAAAATCCAAAAAAAAGGCATTTTCAACGACTTTCTCCTCTAATACACACACACAAAGAAAACATACATATGTCTGAAGCAGAGCTTTTTACTCTTTTCCTGGATCAAAGACACCTTTTAGAATCTAAAGCTCTATTTATTTCCCTCAGGTATTTTCCCAAATGCATACCAGAGACCCAGGTAGAAAAGCCTCATATCAAAATGACAATGGAGATTTGCTTAGATGTCTGAACACATATACTTAAGACAAATACTGCAAGGTGAAACCTAAAATATGAAGTGTTTAGCCCTGAATTGTGGATATTCTGAGTGACTTTTATTTTCTGTTGTGGAGTTTTCAAGATTCTCTAGGATGTTTATGATGCAATAAGGCTACTCTCAGAATAAAATTAACCAATGTATTTTTAATAGATTATGAATGAATCATTGATTTAAACTCATATCAAGTTATTGGTCCTAAAGTGAAAAATTCTAATGTATGATCGACAGTAGGAAACTCTGTAGAAAAATCCTCGAAGAAAAGAGGCAATTAGTAATAATGGTAAAAGAGACTGAATTTACTTTAAAATTTATGCTATTCCCCTGTAAGGTGATTAACTTTTTGCACATTACCTAGTTAAGTCATTTTATAACTACAATAATTCTTCACCACTTAGAAATACTTCTGACTATCAATGTGATTCATCATCTGATAGTTCTTACACACTACTTTGCTCATAAAGGATGGAATAAAAACTGAGAGGTTTCTATACAGTTAAACCTACTATTTTTCGGTCCTCTGGTTGCAGCCTTGTATTTGAAAACATTACCCAGGTGTCCTCCAGGTGAGGGATGCTCTCTTGCGCTCCCACTTCCTCCTCTTCCATTTCCTCCTCTTCCATTTCCTCCTCTTCGATTTCTTCCTCTTCCATGTCTCGGATTTCTCAGATGGCCCCTGTTTCTTGCAGGAGGTTGTGGTCTCTGTGTACCACCGCTTTCAAAAGATGGTTTGTTGGCTTGCTCTACTTTAATTGCCTTTCCATCCAAAGACTAAACAGATTAAGTATAACATTAATAACATCACATCAAATTTATTTACTACTGCACTAGTCCAAGATCAGTCTTTTTTCCCCAAAGCAAACATTTTCTTCTGAAATGATGGTGTCCTTCACCATGCCAGATAAATGAGACTTAATTAGTAACTGCCTTTCATTAAGTCATCCAACACAAAGTGTACGTATTGGCAATTGGAGCTCCCTGAAATGTCCTCTGGTATTAAAAGAAGATTAATACCTCTCACTTATCATGAGAGAATATACCCTTTTATTTTCTATAATGGAGAACTAAACTCACTTCATTTCTCTACTTCTACCATTCAAAGTTTTCAGTGTCCCAAGGGTAAATAAAAGTATACGTGTCATTTAAAAAAATAAAATTATTCAGTTATTTATTCAAAATGGTTATCCCTACTCTAATCGTTTTTAGCATTTATTAAATATTAAGGGAAAGAAAATTTTCCAAGATGATTGCTCTTCTGTATTTACTTCTAATAATCTCCTTGATTTATTTTTAAATAGAGCACTTACTTGGTCCTCAACATTTCTTGCCTTATTCAATTGTTTAAACATGTCCCCAAAGAGTAACTTCTTATAATAGTACTTCATATTCTTATGTTTCAGAAATGCTTACACTTCTTAATCTTCCAACAACTTCCTACATTAACCTTCTATAGATGCCAAAGTGTTTTTGAAAACTGTATTCAAATCATAATATAATTGCTCTACGTAAAACAACCTAGCTGTTTCATGTTATCCTTGGAAGACAATTTTAAATGCTGAATTCCTACTAAGACTTCTGGTGGATATGGATGGGCCCTGGCCCAATACAAACAGCCTCAACAGCCATGTGCTCCCACGTTAGGGCCTCCTTTTCTGTTTCTGGGTCCAAAATATTTCCCACAGACTTATGAAGGGCTGCCTCCCTTCCAACATTCAGGATTTAACATTCTTAGATCTATATGTATAGAAAACCACTCCCCTTAAGCTCTAATGAAATTACCTACTTTACTTTCCTTAATATTTTTCATATGAAATTGTATTTAGTTTTACTTGTACGTTTCTCATCTTTCACCCTAGAACACAAGTGTCCAAGAAAATAGGTATTTTGTATTCCCCACAACCATTAATCAATTGCTAAAGCAATGCCTGGCAATAAAATATCTGTTGAATAAAGAATTGAAGAATAATGTCTACACAGACTACACATTCTTGTGCTTGAAAACAAACAAATAATGGGGGTCTACTATCCTTCATGACACAAATTTACCTCTGCACCCAAAATAAAATCATGAGTCAAGATCAACTTCTAGGTACTACCATACCTTAAAATATGAAAGTAAAGTAAAAGGGTCAACATGTGCCAAGTGCCTGCAGCATACCAGAAACCAAGCTATAGGACAAAGGGAATTAATGTATGTGTTCCACACTATGAGAACCGAGATGCACTGGAAGTACTTTTAACAATGAACAATTCACAGGATGATGAATATAAAAAGATATGACCTGCAATATAAAATGGGAAAAATACTACCTACAATATAAAAAAATTCTTTGAGCAAATATGCAATTAAAAGTACAGTTGTAAGGGACAAGTAATTATTTGTAACAGTGACACAAGGAAGAGTGACTCTGAAGTACAAAAAAGTCGAGACTTAAAAATAACAGTACGGGATATTGGGGAGAGCTCTACAGGCTAAAACTCATTTACTTTTACATTTGAATGCTAAAACAGGTTTAAAATATATTGTTAAAGCTAATGTTAATGTCAATCTCCTTCCAACCGGACAATCCAATACTTATGTGACAAAATGGAGAGTGAAGGCTTATATGGCATCATGTTACTTTAAAAAATTAGAAAAAAAAATCTTGAAATAGTAATAAATGGAGAATACAAAATATTACTAAAGTCTCTTACTTTTCCATTCATATCTTGGACAGCATCCTTTGCATCTGCAGGATTCTCAAAAGTAATAAAAGCAAAGCCTCTAGACTTGTTTTTCTTCTGATCCTTCATCAACATAACTGTAATATACATAAATATTTTTAATTTAAATCTCACATAAAATTGAACGTTTCATATTTTCAAAATAATCAATCCTTTGACACTTTCTCATAAGGCCTCCTTAATTTCATGTTATGGACACAGTGCAGTAACAGCCTCCCGGAAGTTACTTAAAAACAAAACAAAAACCAAAAACAAATAAAGCAAAAAAAACCCTTTCCATTTTATATCATTTCTAGTATTTTAAAAATAGAGTCAATAATTTCAACCGTTCTACAGCTAGCATATCTCATCCCATTTCATGTCCTATGACGACAGTATGTTTAAAAAGCCCTGGGACTTCCCTGGTGGTCCAGTGGATAAGACTCCACGTTCCCAATGAAGGGGACACGGGTCTGATCCCTCGTCAGGCAACTAAGATCCACATGCTGCATGCCACTGTGCGTGGGCTTGATCCCTGGTCAGGTAAGTAAAACCCAGCATGCTGCAAAGCGTGGCTGGGGTGAAGAAAGAAACGCTGCTTTTTGCCCTACTCAGTAGTAGGAGCCCCTAAGGTGTACACTTTCCCTCATTGCCCAGTGCTTTCCTAATAAAAAACAGAAACTTTAAAAAAAAGTGCTCATGTGTTACAAATAGAAAAAGCACTTTAACTTAGCTGTTCAATGGTGTGTGTTTAATACACATTTGCTTCGAACATATACATATATATATATATATATCGGTGTTTATGTGTATATATATATATATATATATATATATATATATATATATAGGTTCTAAAAATTACCTTCCATAATGTGACCATATTTCCCAAATACCACTTCAAGAGAATTTTCATTGGTGTCAGCATGGAGGCCTCCTATGAACAGTTTCCCAGCCTGATCTGCTTCCGCCATTTTTCTGTAAGTAATTAAAAATATATCTTTATACATATAGCAAAAAATAAATTATAAGCAAAAACTATTACACCTGTTTATAACTCAACTGAAGTACCCTATAGCAGTGAAAATATTTGCCGTTTCTTACTTAAAAGAGAGGAAACTTGTAACACAAAGCCAAACAAGCACTGGCGTAACAAATGCTCCATGCTTTATAGATATCTTACAAAAACCTGTATGTAAAAACTAGATTAGAAGGCAACTGTAAATTATTTTACCTGCAGGGTTCAAGGCTTCTTTTCCAAAACACAACAAAAAAATAAGCAATAATAAATGGTCCTGGATTCTACACATCTAACAGTTAATATGTTTTATGAACTGTGCAGAATATACCTTAAACATATTTTTAAATTGTTCACATCTACTCACATTTTTCTTGTCTATGCATCAAATAATGTTTAAAATAATTTTTTCCCACAAACTTTAAAAGTGGTAAGTCATAAAGGAAAAGGAGGGAGTTACTTCCTTTATTGAGGAAAATGTAAAGTGTGTTTACTTAGATTGAGAGACTTTAAGAAACACTGGTCAAAAGAGAGTACCATTCTTTATATGCCAAATTAAATCAGACGCTGTTTGTCAAGTGAATCAACATTTTGACATTTGATAACTAAAATTACAAGTTTTAAATCATTTAAGTTAAAATAGGTATCTTGCTTGTATTGCTCAGAACCTCTGCTTTCACAAAGAAAACCCGAGGAAACAAAAAAGAAAAAATCAAAACTGCACGAGAGGGCTTCCCTGGTGGCGCAGTGGTTGACAGTCCGCCTGCCTATCCAGGGGACACGGGTTCGGCACCGCTCCGGGAGGATCCCACGAGCCGCGGAGCGGCTGGGCCCGTGAGCCATGGCCGCTGGGCCTGCGCGTCTGGAGCCTCTGGGTACCGAGCCCGTGCTCCGCGGTGGGAGGGGCCACAGCAGTGAGAGGCCCGCATACCGCAAAAAACAAAAGTGCAAGCGGAACAAACTGGCGCCCGGCATACGCTCCACTACCCGCAAGTGAGAGTCAACAGCAAAGAGGGTACGCCGCTAATCACATTTAAATTATCTACTCAATATATTCCCTCCCGCAGCATTTCAAACCTAGCTCCACCCCCACCCCCAACTTCTCAATTCACGGACAAATTCCAGGAACTTCACTGCCTTTTCATCGCTGCCTTGGCAACTGATTCTCCAGGAGAACAAACATTAAACGTACTGTTCAAGAACAACTGATAGACTTCTCGAGACACTGTCTATTCAGACATATTTATACAAACACCACTTACTCGGCTCTTATCTCTTACAGAAAAAGCCTGAGAGAAAAATCAAAATCTGAATTACCATGCTTTCTCTGGTAACAGGAGAACATATAGGTGTCAACTCTTTCTCCTGAGGTATAAATTATTCTCTCCTTCCTAAAATGCCGAATTTCTTACCTTATTTTGTCCTCCTTTTCAGAAGTCATCCTTCCGCGTCTCTTCAGACGACTGTTAACTAAACTAAGGCTCGAGAGCAAGCGCTCTACTTCTAGAAAGAGGCTAAGGAACCAGATGTAGCGGTGGGGGGGGGGGAAGGGATGAGCCACAGGGGAGGTAGGGAAGATGGAAGATGTGGAGGTGGGGGAGGGGTGAACAGAGAAAGTCGCGAGAGAATCTCGCAGGAGAAACTCTAAAGAAAACTGCAACAGCAGAATGTGTTCTCTACTTTTTACTGCATACCTTTTCCAGTTGCTTTAATTTAATCAATATAAAGGAGAAGGGCTTCCCAGGTGGCGCAATGGTTGAGAGTACCCCTGCCCATGCAGGGGACGCGGGTTCGTGCCCCGTTCCGGGAGGATCCCACATGCCCCTGAGCTTCTGGGCCCCTGAGCCATAGCTGCTGAGCCTGCGCGTCTGGAGCTTGTGCTCCACAACCGGAGAGGCCACAACGGTGAGATGCCCGCGTACCGTAAAAAAAAAAAAAAAAAAAAAAGGAAAGGCATTTTGGGGTAATAACGTGAAGCTCCAGGTAATCAGTAGGGAGAGTGCAGGGATTTCTTGATAGATGAAAAATGGGGAGGACCAGATCATGAAGCATTTTGCTTGCTATGCAGATATGCTACTTACTTAATTTTTTTAGTGGAACTGTTAGAATAATCTGAAACAGAAAGATGAATGTCTAGAAGATATAATGCATCTGGTGATTTCATATGATACGAAGTCAGGCAGACAGAAAATAATCTAAACTTCAAAATTTAGTAGTTATATGAAACTGGGTAAGCTACCTAAACTCTTAAATTTACCCAGTCTACGAAAACAAGATGATAAAGAATTATCAGATAGGGTTATTGTGAGGTTAAATGATGTACTGAGCACATACATTGAGCACAACGCCGAAAACATAATTCAGGGTTCAAAACAAAATATTGTAATTACTTTTATATGAAGTGGGAGCCTGAGGTTAATTTGTAATCCTGCCTTTTTTGGAGACTGGTCAAAATCATAAAACTGTTTTGGTTTTTGGTGTTTTTTTTTGCGGTATGACGGCCTCTCACCGTTGTTGCCCCTCCCATTGCAAAGCACAGGCTCCAAAAGCCAGTCTCAGCGGCCATGGCTCACGGGCCTAACCGCTCCGCGGCATGTGGGATCCTCCCGGACCGGGGCACGAACCCGTGTCCCCTGCATCGGCAGCCGGACTCTCAACCACTGGGCCACTAGGGAAGCCCAGACCTGTGGTGTTAATGCTTTGCATTGGTAGTGGCTTAATCGTATATTAACCATTATTGAGCACTTGAGAAAACTATGCAATGAAATGTGTTCATGTAAACACCAGTTGATCAGTTGATGGTGATCAGTTAGTATTTCTTGGGACACTTTCCATAGTCTAGATAGATAACAACTCTATGAATTATACAAAAGCTGATCTTTAAATCGGGCAAAGTTATAACTGTTCCCTAATTTAGGGGTTTTATGGTTTCTACCTAATATGTAGGCCAACCGGCAGCTTCCAAGCAAGTCTACTGGAAGGGACAAGTTCAGTATATAGTAGGAAATCAAAGAATTGTTAGTATTTCAATAATGATTGTTTAATATTTTAACCCTCTGCTTGACAGGAAAGAAACACGAGAGGAAAAACAATTGATATGAAATCTCAGATGGTGTCTGAGAAAATCATCTTACAGAGGTTTGGATATCACTCATTCATGAACAAAATTAAATCTGGATGTTAAGCACGTTTTTCAGTGACTGCAATGCAATTAAAGGACTGTGAGGTTAAGATTACTGTAATTGCTACAGCAGGCGAGTAGCTAGATATGAGCAGAGTAATGGAAGAGGGGCCAGGTGGCAGGAAATCAAGCACCTGGTAAAGAGCAGAGGTCCATGGGCAGACAAAGAAAAACAAGGACCCCCAGACTGACAGGAAACTGCACATTTTCGGTGGTAAGTGTCCTGAAGGCAGACAAAGAGAGATGAGGAAAGACAGGAATCTCCTACTTCCAAATGTAACCTGTTGCTCATTATGCTCTCCTTACAATAAAATTAGCCTTGCAGACAAGCAGCACACACCATGCAGTGAGGCCATGACACTTCTGACTAAGCTAAATAAGGACAAAAATCCCTTCTGGAGCTGCAAAGAAGCAGGGAATGTGACCCCCAAACTCCTGCTTCCCCAATGAGTATGCCACCCCTTCCTCTGTATGCCCCTCATAACCGGCTTGCCAGTGGAACCCAGGGCAGCAGCTCCTCACCTAACTGCCTGCTCTCCCTGAGGGCATATTCTTGCTTAAATAAATCCTCACTTTACTTGCTTAACCGCCTGTCTCATGCCCAACTCTTGGCATGAAGAGCAAGCACCTTCAATTCACTGGGAACCCAATGAGAATTTACACATGAGGAAGAAAGGAACAAACACAGTTCTCTTAAAAACTAGTGGAGAAATACATGTTTTCTGTTAATAGGAAAGACTGGGTTACATAAGAAGCCGTGAAATTGAGAAAAACCATGACTTGCTTTACTGTTCTGGAACCAAACCCACAGTATCCCTGTATTTTGAAGATCACCCAACTGTTAAACACTTAAGAGTTTTATGGGTTTTTCATGAACATGTACTCAGGAAAAAGTAATCGGTTCAGTTTGGGGTTCGAAACTTCGTTTGCTTTACCCTTCGTTTTAAGGATTTGACTCACCAATCTGATATGTTAGATACTAAAAGCAAACCTTTCATGCCCCGTAGGATTTTATGAAATACAGTACTTTAAGGCCAGCCAAGAAAAATTAAACATAAAATGCTGTGGTCATTGAGACATCCTCGCTCCCTCCCTAATATCTGCATTACACATTAACCAGAGTTCCTCAAAGACAGATTGCCTTCCTGATCATAAAGGTCAATTATTTTACCTTCCTCTGACACTTATGCTGCAA
This sequence comes from Mesoplodon densirostris, assembly GCF_025265405.1. Lineage (NCBI taxonomy): Eukaryota > Metazoa > Chordata > Mammalia > Artiodactyla > Ziphiidae > Mesoplodon > Mesoplodon densirostris. Next base: position 2,904,111 of record NW_026778236.1, on the reverse strand, counting down.
CTTCTTAAAAAGAATACTGTTCTTTCCCAGCTCTGTACTGGGATCATGTTGACTTGCTGCTCACTTTGTACCTGCTTACCCAGACTACGTATCCCTGCTGATCTTCATGTAAAATATCTGTATGTCACTTTGATGTGATATACTGTCCTTTCTCTTCAAAATGGATGTAACCATGCCTTTGACTTCTAACAGGTAGAACAGTCCTCAGAACTTTCTGAGTCTGTCTCCTGAGTTATAATCCTCAGTTTGGCTCAAATAATACTCTCCTTCCCCTTAACTTCATTTTTGCTGTTCCCTTAAAAGGATATTGCAGATTTCTGTACTAGTTTTGCAGATTCCAATTTGGCTTAAAGTTTTTACACTCAAGTTTCTTCCCAAATTTTAAGCATTACTAATTAAATGTCACCTGAGGTCACTGACAAAAAACCCTTAACCCTCCAGATAACTCTATACTTATGAGTATATTACGAAACCCTTTGTGTTACATCAAGCACACCAAAATAAAGTTGAAATCAGTATTACTTAAAATGTTTCCCAATGTTTTAAAATCTAGGGGTACTAACTTTCACTAAGATATATATACTCAGAAAAGTTAACTGGTTCCACTTACGTTTAGTGGAAAATTGGTTTTATAACCATTATTCCCACGTTGGTCATCTGCCACTTGAATATGGATCAGAAAATAGATACTTAACCTCAAGATTTCTTAAACTCTTTACAGTCACATGTCTACATTTTCCTCTCATCTATACTATTGCTTTAAAGGGATAAAGACACATCGACTTTCACTAATAATGCAAGCATTGTTTCTCAGCCTTTCTGGAGACTTCTCCAACCTTCTACACGTTTAAGCTTTCAAAAAAAGGAACATGTAATTTCTTTAGCCTAACTGGAAAACAGTCACAGCTTGCGATGGAGAAATAACACATTGCTTAATTTTGAATACATTCATGTACAAAGGAAAAGTTTAGGCAAACAGCACAATTCACCCTCCAAACAAAAGTTTTATGCTTGTTTAACTCAGCAGTGTAATTAACAAGACATATTTCACGAAATTTTTTTACTCTGAAAATTTTGAACGTTTGAAACACGACTTCTACTTTTCAATTAACATTAACAACATGAAAGTCCTCTGAATAATTCCATGTTTTCACTTTGTCTGAAAATTCCTAGAGGAAAAGTTAATATATGCCTCTTCCCCACAAACCAACATTTTTCTTTTAGTAGTATTCAAGCATCAATTAAGGAAAACAACTTAAACTTTTCCTTTGTAACGAACATTTGGTGCATAACTGAGTGTTATTTTTAATATCTGCTTCGGCCCTCTCTTTCAGATTGGCTTCCCGCATAACCTCGTCTGGAAGCCCCACAAACTGAGCTACTGTATGGGTCACGGGGAGCAAGGTACTCCCTATTGACAGAGGGTGGAAACCCTCATTGTTCCTGTCTTCTACGCTTTCGACCACTTGAATAAGTATTACTTTGCCTGCTGGAGTAACCTTCCGGACCTCCTCCATATCCATCTCTCATATTGCTATCACAGCGACTGCTTCCACCGTAAGTCACAGGGGCCCTTCGTGCTGCTGGTGCACCACGGGAGTCACATGGGAAGTTACTGATTGATAAACAAACGCTAAACATTACAGATTTTTCTGATATCATATCACATGACTTAAAGTGCTAAATATTTGAAAAGATAAGCTTCATCTCTCTCTGCTATGAAAATATAAACTATGTAGCAACGGTGCAGGGCTTCTACATTTATTTAAAAGAGCGAGCAACATTTTTCAGCCTAAGTAGTTTCTTTGAAAGTAAAAGCCCCTATTTTAGCATTTTTAAATAATCAGTAGAGTGGCAACTTTTAACAAGATTTAGTGGGGCTTCCCTGGTGGCGCAGTGGTTGACAGTCCGACTGCCGATGCAGGGGACACGGGTTCGTGCCCCGGTCCGGGAGGATCCCACATGCCCCTGACCTGCTGGGCCCCTGAGCCATGGCCGCTGAGCCTGCCCGTCCGGAGCTTGTGCTCCACAACGGGAGAGGCCACAACGGTGAGATGCCCGCGTACCGTAAAAAAAAAAAAAAAAAGGAAAAGGCATTTTGGGGTAATAACGTGAAGCTCCAGGTAATCAGTAGGGAGAGTTCAGGGATTTCTTGATAGACGTAAAATGGGGAGGACCAGATCATGAAGCATTCTGCTTGCTATGCAGATATGCTACTTACTTAATTTTTTTAGTGGAACTGTTAAAATAATCTGAAACAGAAAGATGAATGTCTAGAAGACATAATGCATCTGGTGATTTAATATGATACGAAGTCAGGCAGACAGAAAATAATCTAAACTTCAAAATTTAGTAGTTATATGAAACTGGGTAAGCTACCTACACTCTTAAATTTACCTAGTCTACAAAAACAAGATGATAAAGAATTATCAGATAGGGTTATTGTGAGGTTAAATGACGTACTGAGCACATTGAGCTGAAAACATAATTCAGGGTTCAAAACAAAAGTGTGAAAATATTGTAATTACTTTTATATGAAGTGGGAGCCTGAGGTTAATTTGTAATTCTGCCTTTTTTAGAGACTGGTCAAAATCATGAAACTGTTTTTTTTGTTGTTGTTGTTGCGGTATGCCGGCCTCTCACCGCTGGGGCCCCTCCCGTTGCGAAGCACAGGCTCCGGACGCGCAGGCTCAGAGGCTATGGCTCACGGGGCCAGCCGCTCCGCGGCATGTGGGATCCTCCCGGACCGGGGCACGAACCCGTGTCCCCTGCATCGGCAGCCGGACTCTCAACCACTGGGCCACTAGGGAAGCCCAGACCTGTGGTGTTAATGCTTTGCATTGGTAGTGTCTTAATCGTATATTAACCATTATTGAGCACTTGAGAAAACTATGCAATGAAATGTGTTCATGTAAACACCAGTTGATCAGTTGATGGTGATCAGTTAGTATTTCTTGGGACACTTTCCATAGTCTAGATAGATAACAACTCTATGAATTATACAAAAGCTGATCTTTAAATCGGGCAAAGTTATAACTGTTCCCTAATTTAGGGGTTTTATGGTTTCTACCTAATATGTAGGCCAACCGGCAGCTTCCAAGCAAGTCTACTGGAAGGGACAAGTTCAGTATATAGTAGGAAATCAAAGAATTGTTAGTATTTCAATAATGATTGTTTAATATTTTAACCCTCTGCTTGACAGGAAAGAAACACGAGAGGAAAAACAATTGATATGAAATCTCAGATGGTGTCTGAGAAAATCATCTTACAGAGGTTTGGATATCACTCATTCATGAACAAAATTAAATCTGGATGTTAAGCACGTTTTTCAGTGACTGCAATGCAATTAAAGGACTGTGAGGTTAAGATTACTGTAATTGCTACAGCAGGCGAGTAGCTAGATATGAGCAGAGTAATGGAAGAGGGGCCAGGTGGCAGGAAATCAAGCACCTGGTAAAGAGCAGAGGTCCATGGGCAGACAAAGAAAAACAAGGACCCCCAGACTGACAGGAAACTGCACATTTTCGGTGGTAAGTGTCCTGAAGGCAGACAAAGAGAGATGAGGAAAGACAGGACTCTCCTACTTCCAAATGTAACCTGTTGCTCATTATGCTCTCCTTACAATAAAATTAGCCTTGCAGACAAGCAGCACACACCATGCAGTGAGGCCATGACACTTCTGACTAAGCTAAATAAGGACAAAAATCCCTTCTGGAGCTGCAAAGAAGCAGGGAATGTGACCCCCAAACTCCTGCTTCCCCAATGAGTATGCCACCCCTTCCTCTGTATGCCCCTCATAACCGGCTTGCCAGTGGAACCCAGGGCAGCAGCTCCTCACCTAACTGCCTGCTCTCCCTGAGGGCATATTCTTGCTTAAATAAATCCTCACTTTACTTGCTTAACCGCCTGTCTCATGCCCAACTCTTGGCATGAAGAGCAAGCACCTTCAATTCACTGGGAACCCAATGAGAATTTACACATGAGGAAGAAAGGAACAAACACAGTTCTCTTAAAAACTAGTGGAGAAATACATGTTTTCTGTTAATAGGAAAGACTGGGTTACATAAGAAGCCGTGAAATTGAGAAAAACCATGACTTGCTTTACTGTTCTGGAACCAAACCCACAGTATCCCTGTATTTTGAAGATCACCCAACTGTTAAACACTTAAGAGTTTTATGGGTTTTTCATGAACATGTACTCAGGAAAAAGTAATCGGTTCAGTTTGGGGTTCGAAACTTCGTTTGCTTTACCCTTCGTTTTAAGGATTTGACTCACCAATCTGATATGTTAGATACTAAAAGCAAACCTTTCATGCCCCGTAGGATTTTATGAAATACAGTACTTTAAGGCCAGCCAAGAAAAATTAAACATAAAATGCTGTGGTCATTGAGACATCCTCGCTCCCTCCCTAATATCTGCATTACACATTAACCAGAGTTCCTCAAAGACAGATTGCCTTCCTGATCATAAAGGTCAATTATTTTACCTTCCTCTGACACTTATGCTGCAACTTCTTAAAAAGAATACTGTTCTTTCCCAGCTCTGTACTGGGATCATGTTGACTTGCTGCTCACTTTGTACCTGCTTACCCAGACTACGTATCCCTGCTGATCTTCATGTAAAATATCTGTATGTCACTTTGATGTGATATACTGTCCTTTCTCTTCAAAATGGATGTAACCATGCCTTTGACTTCTAACAGGTAGAACAGTCCTCAGAACTTTCTGAGTCTGTCTCCTGAGTTATAATCCTCAGTTTGGCTCAAATAATACTCTCCTTCCCCTTAACTTCATTTTTGCTGTTCCCTTAAAAGGATATTGCAGATTTCTGTACTAGTTTTGCAGATTCCAATTTGGCTTAAAGTTTTTACACTCAAGTTTCTTCCCAAATTTTAAGCATTACTAATTAAATGTCACCTGAGGTCACTGACAAAAAACCCTTAACCCTCCAGATAACTCTATACTTATGAGTATATTACGAAACCCTTTGTGTTACATCAAGCACACCAAAATAAAGTTGAAATCAGTATTACTTAAAATGTTTCCCAATGTTTTAAAATCTAGGGGTACTAACTTTCACTAAGATATATATACTCAGAAAAGTTAACTGGTTCCACTTACGTTTAGTGGAAAATTGGTTTTATAACCATTATTCCCACGTTGGTCATCTGCCACTTGAATATGGATCAGAAAATAGATACTTAACCTCAAGATTTCTTAAACTCTTTACAGTCACATGTCTACATTTTCCTCTCATCTATACTATTGCTTTAAAGGGATAAAGACACATCGACTTTCACTAATAATGCAAGCATTGTTTCTCAGCCTTTCTGGAGACTTCTCCAACCTTCTACACGCTTAAGCTTTCAAAAAAAGGAACATGTAATTTCTTTAGCCTAACTGGAAAACAGTCACAGCTTGCGATGGAGAAATAACACATTGCTTAATTTTGAATACATTCATGTACAAAGGAAAAGTTTAGGCAAACAGCACAATTCACCCTCCAAACAAAAGTTTTATGCTTGTTTAACTCAGCAGTGTAATTAACAAGACATATTTCACGAAATTTTTTTACTCTGAAAATTTTGAACATTTGAAACACGACTTCTACTTTTCAATTAACATTAACAACATGAAAGTCCTCTGAATAATTCCATGTTTTCACTTTGTCTGAAAATTCCTAGAGGAAAAGTTAATATATGCCTCTTCCCCACAAACCAACATTTTTCTTTTAGTAGTATTCAAGCATCAATTAAGGAAAACAACTTAAACTTTTCCTTTGTAACGAACATTTGGTGCATAACTGAGTGTTATTTTTAATATCTGCTTCGGCCCTCTCTTTCAGATTGGCTTCCCGCATAACCTCGTCTGGAAGCCCCACAAACTGAGCTACTGTATGGGTCACGGGGAGCAAGGTACTCCCTATTGACAGAGGGTGGAAACCCTCATTGTTCCTGTCTTCTACGCTTTCGACCACTTGAATAAGTATTACTTTGCCTGCTGGAGTAACCTTCCGGACCTCCTCCATATCCATCTCTCATATTGCTATCACAGCGACTGCTTCCACCGTAAGTCACAGGGGCCCTTCGTGCTGCTGGTGCACCACGGGAGTCACATGGGAAGTTACTGATTGATAAACAAACGCTAAAATTACAGATTTTTCTGGTATCGTATCACATGAGTTAAAGTGCTAAATATTTGAAAAGATAAGCTTCATCTCTCTCTGCTATGAAAATATAAACTATGTAGCAACGGTGCAGGGCTTCTACATTTATTTAAAAGAGCGAGCAATATTTTTCAGCCTAAGTAGTTTCTTTGAAAGTAAAAGCCCCTATTTTAGCATTTTTAAATAATCAGTAGAGTGGCAACTTTTAACAAGATTTAGTGGGGCTTCCCTGGTGGCGCAGTGGTTGACAGTCCGACTGCCGATGCAGGGGACACGGGTTCGTGCCCCGGTCCAGGAGGATCCCACATGCCGGGGAGCGGTTGGGACCGTGGGCCATGGCCTCTGGGACTCCGCGTCAGGAGCCTGTGCTCCGCAACGGGAGGGGCCACGATGGTGAGAGGCCCGTGTACCGCACACAAAATAAAAATAAAAAATAATAATCATGTTAAAATTGGTTTTCTGTAATGAGAAAAAAAGATGAGGCTGCCCATTTACCCTTCATAGCATTTTATTTTAAGTGAGCTATTAACAAAACAATTCAAAGGTCTTTAACTTATCTAAAGGGACATGCTAAACATACTTTTACCCTTGAGGAACTGAAGTAAAAGTAGAGTAAACAACGATCTGGTTAAGTCTAATTCTATGATTTACAAGTTGTAACTGGACTCTTACCGTAACTCCCATATGAATCCCTGTAAAAGCTTCCACTTCAATATTCAGAATAATCTCTATCACGATTTCCACCATAGCCATCACGGTCACTGAATTTAAAAGAATGTCATAAATTATGTCATCAATTTAAATTATGTGTCACAATAACATAATTTAAACGAATGTTTTTATTTGATATAAACACAAAATTTTATATTACCTATGTCCTCTAGAGGGATGATCAGTCCGAGAATTTGAATGTCCGTAATAACTGTGTGCATAGCGTCTACGTGGTGGAGTATAATCCTTGCTGGCTCAGGAGTGTGGATAATCTCTCCTTGAATAACTGAAATAAAGCAGCTAAAATTTTAAATGCAACTTATCATATCCAGAATATTTAAGAACTCAAGACAGCAAAAAGACAAAAAATTTTAAATGGGCAAAGGACTTGAATATACTTTTGTTTAAAGAAGATATACAATGAGCAACAAGGACATGAAAACCTGCTCAACATATTTATTAGGGAAATGAAATTCAAACCCAAAATGAAATATCTACTTTGCACGTATCACACTGGCTATAATTAAAAATAGACAAATAGAATATATCAAGTGTTGGTGCAGAGGCAGAGAAACAAACCAAGTATATGTGCATGGCAGAAATGTAAAATAGTACAGGCTCTGTGGCAAAGATTAGCAGTTTCTTAAAAAATTAAAGAATTCCTATATGTCCCAGGAATTCCACTCCTTAAGTATATATACACTCAAAAAGAATTGAAAACAGGTACCCAAATGCTTGTACCGGAGTATTCATGACAGCACAATGATGGGAATAACTCACACAGATGGATAAACAAACCATGTTAACCACACATATAATGGAATATTTAGTCAGCCAAAAAAACAAAAAGGTCTGAAGTACTGATTGACGCTACAGCATGAATGATCCTTGAAAATATTTATGCTAAGGGAAAGCTGGATAATAAAGGTCACATATTGTTTGCTTCCATTAGTATGATATATTCAGGATTAGATAAATTCATAGATAAGGACACAGGTGGGTACCTACCAGGGACAAGGGGGCAGAAATTGGGTGTGACTGCTTATTAATTTTATTTTGGGGTAATGAAATGTTTTGGAACTGAACAGAGCTGGTGGTTGCATAACACTGTTAAGTGTGCTAAATGTTACTGAATTGTTCACTTTTAAATGTTCAATTTTGTGTTAGGTAAATTTCAACAAGAACAACAAAACTAACCATGACTTAATTCATATACTGTGCTTTCTATTACCTATCTTTAGTAGCATAACCACCATCTCTGTGACATATAGCCAACTCTCCGAAAAGAGACTGGCTCTCTATGAGCAGGACCTCCATAATTTTGTCTTCCATGTGATACTGAACCTTTAATTTAAAAATGCTTATGTAAGTATCTCAAAATTGACAGTAATGTTTCAAAGAAAAATCCAAAAGACTGATAGCCTTCCACTCTCTAAAATCATTTTAAAAAACTACTCCTTCTAAAATTCCATTTATGCACATTTTCGTTTCCCTTTCAATGTTACCACTGAACATTGTATTTTCTGACATCTCCTGTTCCCCATACATTTTGCATACCCTTTAAATTACCAGCAGTAGGGAACACTTCTCAAACTTGGAGCAAAACATTAATTTTTGGTAACTACTGTCACATATTCAATCACCAAGTGGTTGGCTCTCTCCTTTAAGTGCACAACCTTAATTATTGACCTTGTATGATGATAGCAGTAGTGACTTCTCTTGTTTATTAGCAATAAAGGGCTCATTTGAAAAACACTGTACCGCTTCCAAAATATGAAACTATCTCCCATAAATAATGTTCTCTTCATGTGTTAATTCTTATTCCTCATTCCTGGAGGTCAGTAGGACCTTGTTTGTTCTCTTCTCTTGTTTGTTCCCTAGGCTAACCATCTAATAATGGAAAGGGTAGGCTTCTTAGCTTCTGTTGTGTTTTGAAGTCAATATCGTGCTACATTTGGCTTCATTCATCGTCTACACGTAAAATGGCAATTTGATAATGGCTGTTTCAAGTCTGTACCATATTAAGGATCAGAAAACAGTGCTAAAAAAGTTAAGAGCACAAACTACAGTTCATATGGCAAGTTTCAATTATTGTTTATAATAATTAATAAAACCAGGTAGCCAATATACATAGCTAAACTAGTCTACAGACCAGAACATTCTCTCACAGGACATAGTTTTCATGAAAATTCTGATACTGAAGCTATGTGATAAAGAAGCCTACTAACCAAAAAGTGTTAGCAGCAACTTAAATTAAGAGGAATTCTATAGCAAACATGGACTTACAAGCAATGTTTTCCCCACAGCAGTGCTAATCACCTATTACATCTATAATCAAAAACTGAGAAATTATTTCCCAACCACAAATCAATAAATAAATTAGTGATTGGTTAACATGTTCATATACTTCTCACTTTCCATTCTGCTTAAACATTCTGTTTAAAAATAGCTCACTTTCATTAATCAGAAACAACTGTCTCTGCATTATATAGCATTTACCTTGTCTTCCCACCCCACTGCTGCTTCGTCTCTGAGCACATCTCTTAGGAGGAGGACCTCCACTTCTCGAAGATTGTCCTCTTTTAACTGGAAAGGCTCCCCTGGAAGAACTCGCGTTGGGACTAGGAGTATGCCCACCACGACCTGTGTTTAAATGAAATCTTTTTAGTTAAGTAGAATCAACATTTTTTCATTGGGCTAGTTTCACTTATTGTTATAAATTTTCACTCAACAATTACTCCAGTCTTCAGCTTTCCTATCTGTCTAAACCAATATGATTGTTTCCTCATATGACACATAAGTTAGTAGAGTTCAAAGACTTACCGTAAAAGTCAGTTTGGAAAATCGAGGAAAAAGCTAAAGAACCACTGGTATGAAAGCGGTTTGGGGAGAAGAGAGAGAGTACAGGAAAACCTGGATAAATTAAATGTAAAACTGAATTGTTCATCATTTTAGGAGGAAGATGGTAAGTTATTAGTTATATAATTCTGGTGTCAAGGAAGCTTTTAAAAAACACAACATCCTAGGTATAAATCAAAACATTAAAAAGAAAAAAAGATGAATAAAAAATGCATTACCTAAAAGTTAAGTATATACATACAAATAACTCCCTTTGCAGGAGAATATCTGCTTATAACTTTACACTTGGTCCAGTATCCCTAGTTCTGCATCCATGGATTCAACCAACCTTGGATCATGCAGTGATCTTATATGTAGTTATTGAAAAAAAAATCTGCTTGTAAGTTGATCAACAGTTCAAGCCTGTGTTATTCACAGATCAACTCTTAATGTTAATTTCTCAGTGAAAGGGGCTACGTTCTGTTCAATTTTAATAGTATTTAAGAAATGCACACTAAATACTGAAAATTTATGTGTTACCTTTCTAACCAGAAAGATGTTTAGGTATATTCCAATTCCCCTGTATTGCCACAGGCAAGAAAAAAATGAGTATTCTTACACATGGCAGAATATGAACTGGTCAACTTTTCTCAAGATCAAGATAGCGGGAAAAGAACAAAACTGTGTTATCTTAAAATGGGCACACCCTTTAACTGAACTTTCCAAAAACATTTCCTAAAATTCACACATGTAATTATCACAAAAAGAAACTAAATGTTTTATTTCTGAAGACTGGTTATGGTTAATAGATGAAGCAAAGGTTGTTAAATATATATAGCGGTGGGGGGTGGGGGGTAGGGATGAGCCACAGGGGAGGTAGGGAAGATGGAAGATGTGGAGGTGGGGGAGGGGTGAACAGAGAAAGTCGCGAGAGAATCTCGCAGGAGAAACTCTAAAGAAAACTGCAACAGCAGAATGTGTTCTCTACTTTTTACTGCATACCCTTTCCAGTTGCTTTAATTTAATCAATATAAAGGAGAAGGGCTTCCCAGGTGGCGCAATGGTTGAGAGTACCCCTGCCCATGCAGGGGACGCGGGTTCGTGCCCCGTTCCGGGAGGATCCCACATGCCCCTGAGCTGCTGGGCCCCTGAGCCATAGCCGCTGAGCCTGCGCGTCTGGAGCTTGTGCTCCACAACCGGAGAGGCCACAACGGTGAGATGCCCGCGTACCGTAAAAAAAAAAAAAAAAAAAAAAAGGAAAGGCATTTTGGGGTAATAACGTGAAGCTCCAGGTAATCAGTAGGGAGAGTGCAGGGATTTCTTGATAGATGAAAAATGGGGAGGACCAGATCATGAAGCATTTTGCTTGCTATGCAGATATGCTACTTACTTAATTTTTTTAGTGGAACTGTTAGAATAATCTGAAACAGAAAGATGAATGTCTAGAAGATATAATGCATCTGGTGATTTCATATGATACGAAGTCAGGCAGACAGAAAATAATCTAAACTTCAAAATTTAGTAGTTATATGAAACTGGGTAAGCTACCTAAACTCTTAAATTTACCCAGTCTACGAAAACAAGATGATAAAGAATTATCAGATAGGGTTATTGTGAGGTTAAATGATGTACTGAGCACATACATTGAGCACAACGCCGAAAACATAATTCAGGGTTCAAAACAAAATATTGTAATTACTTTTATATGAAGTGGGAGCCTGAGGTTAATTTGTAATCCTGCCTTTTTTGGAGACTGGTCAAAATCATAAAACTGTTTTGGTTTTTGGTGTTTTTTTTTGCGGTATGACGGCCTCTCACCGTTGTGGCCCCTCCCATTGCAAAGCACAGGCTCCAAAAGCCAGTCTCAGCGGCCATGGCTCACGGGCCTAACCGCTCCGCGGCATGTGGGATCCTCCCGGACCGGGGCACGAACCCGTGTCCCCTGCATCGGCAGCCGGACTCTCAACCACTGGGCCACTAGGGAAGCCCAGACCTGTGGTGTTAATGCTTTGCATTGGTAGTGTCTTAATCGTATATTAACCATTATTGAGCACTTGAGAAAACTATGCAATGAAATGTGTTCATGTAAACACCAGTTGATCAGTTGATGGTGATCAGTTAGTATTTCTTGGGACACTTTCCATAGTCTAGATAGATAACAACTCTATGAATTATACAAAAGCTGATCTTTAAATCGGGCAAAGTTATAACTGTTCCCTAATTTAGGGGTTTTATGGTTTCTACCTAATATGTAGGCCAACCGGCAGCTTCCAAGCAAGTCTACTGGAAGGGACAAGTTCAGTATATAGTAGGAAATCAAAGAATTGTTAGTATTTCAATAATGATTGTTTAATATTTTAACCCTCTGCTTGACAGGAAAGAAACACGAGAGGAAAAACAATTGATATGAAATCTCAGATGGTGTCTGAGAAAATCATCTTATAGAGGTTTGGATATCACTCATTCATGAACAAAATTAAATCTGGATGTTAAGCACGTTTTTCAGTGACTGCAATGCAATTAAAGGACTGTGAGGTTAAGATTACTGTAATTGCTACAGCAGGCGAGTAGCTAGATATGAGCAGAGTAATGGAAGAGGGGCCAGGTGGCAGGAAATCAAGCACCTGGTAAAGAGCAGAGGTCCATGGGCAGACAAAGAAAAACAAGGACCCCTAGACTGACAGGAAACTGCACATTTTCGGTGGTAAGTGTCCTGAAGGCAGACAAAGAGAGATGAGGAAAGACAGGAATCTCCTACTTCCAAATGTAACCTGTTGCTCATTATGCTCTCCTTACAATAAAATTAGCCTTGCAGACAAGCAGCACACACCATGCAGTGAGGCCATGACACTTCTGACTAAGCTAAATAAGGACAAAAATCCCTTCTGGAGCTGCAAAGAAGCAGGGAATGTGACCCCCAAACTCCTGCTTCCCCAATGAGTATGCCACCCCTTCCTCTGTATGCCCCTCATAACCGGCTTGCCAGTGGAACCCAGGGCAGCAGCTCCTCACCTAACTGCCTGCTCTCCCTGAGGGCATATTCTTGCTTAAATAAATCCTCACTTTACTTGCTTAACCGCCTGTCTCATGCCCAACTCTTGGCATGAAGAGCAAGCACCTTCAATTCACTGGGAACCCAATGAGAATTTACACATGAGGAAGAAAGGAACAAACACAGTTCTCTTAAAAACTAGTGGAGAAATACATGTTTTCTGTTAATAGGAAAGACTGGGTTACATAAGAAGCCGTGAAATTGAGAAAAACCATGACTTGCTTTACTGTTCTGGAACCAAACCCACAGTATCCCTGTATTTTGAAGATCACCCAACTGTTAAACACTTAAGAGTTTTATGGGTTTTTCATGAACATGTACTCAGGAAAAAGTAATCGGTTCAGTTTGGGGTTCGAAACTTCGTTTGCTTTACCCTTCGTTTTAAGGATTTGACTCACCAATCTGATATGTTAGATACTAAAAGCAAACCTTTCATGCCCCGTAGGATTTTATGAAATACAGTACTTTAAGGCCAGCCAAGAAAAATTAAACATAAAATGCTGTGGTCATTGAGACATCCTCGCTCCCTCCCTAATATCTGCATTACACATTAACCAGAGTTCCTCAAAGACAGATTGCCTTCCTGATCATAAAGGTCAATTATTTTACCTTCCTCTGACACTTATGCTGCAACTTCTTAAAAAGAATACTGTTCTTTCCCAGCTCTGTACTGGGATCATGTTGACTTGCTGCTCACTTTGTACCTGCTTACCCAGACTACGTATCCCTGCTGATCTTCATGTAAAATATCTGTATGTCACTTTGATGTGATATACTGTCCTTTCTCTTCAAAATGGATGTAACCATGCCTTTGACTTCTAACAGGTAGAACAGTCCTCAGAACTTTCTGAGTCTGTCTCCTGAGTTATAATCCTCAGTTTGGCTCAAATAATACTCTCCTTCCCCTTAACTTCATTTTTGCTGTTCCCTTAAAAGGATATTGCAGATTTCTGTACTAGTTTTGCAGATTCCAATTTGGCTTAAAGTTTTTACACTCAAGTTTCTTCCCAAATTTTAAGCATTACTAATTAAATGTCACCTGAGGTCACTGACAAAAAACCCTTAACCCTCCAGATAACTCTATACTTATGAGTATATTACGAAACCCTTTGTGTTACATCAAGCACACCAAAATAAAGTTGAAATCAGTATTACTTAAAATGTTTCCCAATGTTTTAAAATCTAGGGGTACTAACTTTCACTAAGATATATACTCAGAAAAGTTAACTGGTTCCATTTACAATTAGTGGAAAATTGGTTTTATAACCATTATTCCCACGTTGGTCATCTGCCACTTGAATATGGATCAGAAAATAGATACTTAACCTCAAGATTTCTTAACTCTTTACAGTCACATGTCTAAATTTTCCTTTCATTTATACTATTGCTTTAAAGGGATAAAGACATATAGAATTTCACTAATAATGCAAGCATTGTTTCTCAGCCTTTTTGGAGACTTCTCAAACCTTTTATATGTTTAAGCTTTCAAAGAGGAACATATAATTTCTTTAGCTTAACTGGAAAACAGTCACAGCTTGCGATGGAGAAATAACAGATTGCTTAATTTTGAATACATACATGTACAAAGGAAAAGTTTAGGCAAACAGCACAATTCAACCTCCAAACAAAAGTTTTATGCTTGTTTAACTCAGCAGTATAATTAACAAGACGTATTTCATGAAACTTTATTACTCTGAAAATTTTGAACATTTTAAACACAAATTCTACGTTTCAATTAATATTAACAAATATGCAAGTACCTTGAATAATTCCATGTTTTCACTTTGCCTGAAAATCCATAGAGGAAAACTTAATATATGCCTCTTTCCCGCAAACCAACATTTTTCTTTTACTAGTATTCAAGCATCAATTAAAGAAAACAACTTAAACTTTTCCTTTGTAAGGAACATTTGGTACATAACTGATTGTTATTTTTAATATCTGCTTCGGCCCTCTCTTTCAGATTGGCTTCCCGCATAACCTCATCTGGAAGCCCCACAACCTGAGCTACTACTGTATGAGAGTCACAGGGAGCAAGGTACTCCCTATTCACGGAGGGTGGAAACCCTCGTTGTTCCTGTCTTCCACGCTCACGACCACTTGAATAAGTATTACTTTGGCTGCTTGAGAAACCTTCCGGACCTCCTCCATATCCATCTCTCGTATTGCTCTCACAGCAACTGCTTCCAGCGTTGTGTCAGCGGGACCCTTCGTGCTGCTGGTGTAACACGGGAGTCAACAGGAAAGTTAATGATTGATAAACAAACTTTACACATTACAAATTTTTCTGGTATCATATAACATGACTTAAAGTGCTAAATATTTGAAAAGATAAGCTTTATCTGTCTCTGCTATGAAAATATAAAGTATGTAGCAACGGTGCAGGGCTTTCACATTTATTTAAAAGAGGGAGCAATATTTTTCAGCCTAAGTAGTTTCTTTGAAAGTAAAAGCCCCTATTTTAGCATTTTTAAATAATCAGTAGAGTGGCAACGTTTAACAAGATTTAGTGGGGCTTCCCTGGTGGCGCAGTAGTTGACAGTCCGCCTGCCAATGCAGGGGACACAGGTTCGTGACCCGGTCCGGGAGGATCCCACATGCCAGGGAGCGGTTGGGACCATGGGCCACGGCCGCTGGGCCTGCGCGTCAGGAGCCTGTGCTCCGCAATAGGAGAGGGCACAACAGTGAGAGGCCCGTATGCTGAAAATAAATAAATAAATAAAATAAGAATACTAATGTTAAAATAATTTTTCGGTAATGAGAAAAAAAGATGAGACGGCCCATTTACCCTTCATAGCATTTTATTTTAAATGAGCTATTAACAAAACAATTCAAAGGTCTTTAACATACAAAAAAGGCTATGCTAATCATAGTTTTACCTTTAAGAAACTGAAGTAAATGTAGAGTAAACAACGATCTGGTTAAGTCTAATTCTATGATTTACAAGTTGTAACTGGACTCTTACCGTAACTCCCATATGAATCCGTGTAAGAGCTTCCACTTCGATATGCAGAATAATCTGTATCAGGATTTCCACCATAGCCAGCACGATCACTAAATATAAAAGAATGATATAAATTATGTCATCAATTTAAATTATGTGTCACGGTCACATAATTTAAAAGAATGTTTTTATTTGATATAAACACAAAATTTTATATTACCTGTATCCTCTAGAGGGATGATCAATCCGAGAACTTGAATGTCCATAATAACCGTGTGCATAGACTCTACGTGGCGGAATATAATCCTTGCTGGCTCGGAAGCTTCGATAATTTCTCCGTGAATAACTTAAATAAAGCAGATAAAGTTTTAAAGGCAACTTATCATATCCAGAATATATAAAGAATTCAGACAGCAAAAAGACAAAAAATTTTAAACGGGCAAAGGACTTGAATATACTTTTGTTCAAAGAAGATATACAATGAGCAACAAGGACATGAAAAGATGATCAACATATTAATTAGAGAAATGAAATTCAAAACCAAAATGGAATATCTACTTTGCACCTCTCAGACTGGCTATAATTAAAAATAAACAAACTGAATATATCAAGTGTTGGTGCAGATGCAGAGAAACAAATCAAGTATATGTGCGTGGCAGAAATGTAAAATACTACCGGCTCTGTGGAACAGATCAGCAGTTCCTTAAAAAATTAAAGAATTACTATATGTCCCAGGAATTCCACTCCTAAGTATATATACACTCAAAAAGAATTGAAAACAGGTACCCAAATGCTTGTACAGGAGTATTCATGACAGCACCATGATGGGAATAACTCACACAGATGGATAAACAAACCATGTTAATCGCACATAAAATGGAATATTTAGTCAGCCAAACAAAAAAACAAGGTCTGAAGTACTGATTCATGCTAGAGCATGAATGATCTTTGAAAACATTTATGCTAAGGGGAAGCTGGATAATAAAGGTCACATATTGTTTGCTTCCATTAGTATGGTATATTCAGGATTAGATAAATTCATAGATAAGGACACAGGTGGGTACCTACCAGGGACAAGGGGGGAGAAAATGGGAGTGACTGCTTATTAATTTTATTTTGGGGTAATGAAATGTTTTGGAACTGAACAGAGCTGGTGGTTGCATAACACTGTTAAGTGTACTAAATGTTACTGACTTGTTCACTTTTAAAGGTTCAATTTTGTGTTAGGTAAATTTCAACAAGAACAACAAAATTAACCATGACTTAATTCATATACTGTGTTTTCTCTTACCTGTCTCTAGTAGCATAACCACCATCTCTTTGTGACATATAGCCAACTCTCCGAAAAGAGACTGGCTCTCTACAAGGAGGACCTCTATAATTTTCTCTTCCATGTGATACTGAACCTTTAATTTAAAAATGCTTATGTAAGTATCTCAAAATTGACAGTAATGTTTCAAAGAAAAATCCCAAAGTCTGATATCCTTCCACTCTCCAAAATCATTTAAAAAAACTACTCCTTCTAAAATTCCATTTATGCACATTTTCGTTTCCCTTTCAATGTTACCATTGAACATTGTATTTTCTGACATCTCCCGTTCCCCATACATTTGGCATAACCTTTAAATTACCAGCAGTAGGGAACACTTCTCAAACTTGGAGCAAAACATTAATTTTTGGTAACTACTGTCACATATTCAATCACCAAGTGGTTGGCTCTCTCCTTTAAGTGTACAACCTTAATTATTGACCTTGTATGATGATAGCAGTAGTGACTTCTCTTGTTTATTAGCAATAAAGGGCTCATTTGAAAAACACTGTACCGCTTACAAAATATGAAACTATCTCCCATAAATATCGTTCTCTTCATGTGTTAATTCTTATTCCTCACTCCTGGAGGTCACTAGGACCTTGTTTGTTCTCTTCTCTTGTTTGTTCACTAGGCTAACCATCTAATAATGGAAAGGGTAGGCTTCTTAGCTTCTGTTGTGTTTTGAAGTCAATATCGTGCTACATTTGGCTTCATTCATATTCTACACGTAAAATGGCAATTTGATAATGGCTGTTTCAAGTCTGTACCATATTAAGGATCAGAAAACAGTGCTAAAAAAGTTAAGAGCACAAACTACAGTTCATATGGCAAGTTTCAATTATTGTTTATAATAATTAAATAAAAAAACAGGTAGCCAATATACATAGCTAAACTAGTCTACAGACCAGAACATTCTCTCACAGGACATAGGTTTCAAGAAAATTCTGATTTTTTTATTCTGAAAATTTTGAACATTTTAAACACAAATTCTATATTTCAATTAATATTAACAACTATGCAAGTACTTTGAATAATTCCATGTTTTCACTTTGTCTGAAAATTCATAGAGGAAAAGGTAATATATGCCTCGTCCCCGCAAACCAACGTTTTTCTTTTAGTGGTATTCAAGCATCAATTAAAGAAAAGAACTTAAACTTTTCCTTTGTAAAGAACATTTGGTACATAACTGAGTGTTATTTTTATTTTTATTTTTTTTTCTTTTTGCGGTATGTGGGCCTCTCACTGTTGTGGCCTCTCCCGTTGCGGAGCACAGGCTCCGGATGCGCAGGCCCAGCGGCCATGGCTCACGGGCCCAGCCGCTCCGCGGCATATGGGATCCTCCCAGACCGGGGCACGAACCCGCATCCCCTGCATCAGCAGGCGGACTTTTAACCACTGCGCCACCAGGGAGGCCCGAGTGTCATTTTTAATATCTGCTTCGGCCCTCTCTTTCAGATTGGCTTCCCACATAACCTCATCTGGATGCCCCACAACCTGAGCTACTGTATGAGAGTCACAGGGAGCAAGGTACTCCCTATTCACAGAGGGTGGAAACCCTCATTGTTCCTGTCTTCCACGCTCACAACCACTTGAATAAGTATTGCTTTGGCTGCTTGAGTAACCTTCCGGACCTCCTCCATATACATCTCTAGTATTGCTATCACAGCAACTGATTCCTCCATATGTCAGCGGGACCCTTCGTGCTGCTGGTGCAACACGGTAGTCAACTGGGAAGTTAATGATTGATAAACAAACTTTAAACATTACAAATTTTTCTGGTATCATATAACATGACTCAAAGTGCTAAATATTGGAAAAGATAAGCTTTATCTGTCACTGCTATGAAAATATAAACTATGTAGCAAGGGTGAAGGGCTTTCATATTTATTTAAAAGAGAGAGCAATATTTTTCAGCCTAAGTAGTTTGACAATAAAAGCCAATATTTTAGCATTTTTAAATAATCAGTAGAGTGGCAACGTTTAACAAGATTTAGTGGGGCTTCCCTGGTGGCGCAGTAGTAGACAGTCCGCCTGCCGATGCAGGGGACACGGGTTCGTGACCCGGTCCGGGAGGATCCCACATGCCAGGGAGCGGTTGGGACCATGGGCCATGGCCGCTGGGCCTGCGCGTCAGGAGCCTGTGCTATGCAATGGGAGAGGGCACAACGGTGAGAGGCCCATGTGCTGCAAAAAAATAAATAAATAAAATAATAATACTAATGTTAAAATAGTTTTTCGGTAATGAGAAAAAAAGATGAGACTGCCCATTTACCCTTCATAGCATTTTATTTTAAGTGAGCTATTAACAAAACAATTCAAAGGTCTTTAACTTATAAAAAAGGCTATGCTAATCATAGTTTTACCTTTAAGGAACTGAAGTAAAAGTAGAGTAAACAACGATCTGGTTAAGTCTAATTCTATGATTTACAAGTTGTAACTGGACTCTTACCGTAACTCCCATATGAATCCCTGTAAGAGCTTCCACTTCGATATGCAGAATAATCTGTATCAGGATTTCCACCATAGCCATCACGATCACTAAATTTAAAAGAATGATATAAATTATGTCATCAATTTAAATTATGTGTCACGGTCACATAATTTAAAAGAATGTTTTTATTTGATATAAACACAAAATTTTATATTACCTATATCCTCTAGAGGGATGATCAATCCGAGAACTTGAATGTCCATAATAACCATGTGCATAGACTCTACGTGGCGGAATATAACCCTTGCTGGCTCGGAAGCTTCGATAATTTCTCCGTGAATAACTTAAATAAAGCAGATAAAGGTTTAAAGGCAACTTATCATATCCAGAATATATAAAGAATTCAGACAGCAAAAAGACAAAAAATTTTAAACGGGCAAAGGACTTGAATATACTTTTGTGCAAAGAAGATATACAATGAGCAACAAGGACATGAAAACCTGCTCAACATATTTATTAGAGAAATGAAATTCAAAACCAAAATGGAATATCTACTTTGCACCTCTCAGACTGGCTATAATTAAAAATAAAGAAACTGAATATATCAAGTGTTGGTGCAGATGCAGAGAAACAAATCAAGTATATGTGCGTGGCAGAAATGTAAAATAGTACCGGCTCTATGGAACAGATCAGCAGTTCCTTAAAAAATTAAAGAATTACTATATGTCCCAGGAATTCCACTCCTAAGTATATATACACTCAAAAAGAATTGAAAACAGGTACCCAAATGCTTGTACAGGAGTATTCATGACAGCACCATGATGGGAATAAATCACACAGATTGATGAACAAACCATGTTAATCGCACATAAAATGGAATATTTAGTCAGCCAAAAAAAAAAAAACAAGGTCTGAAGTACTGCTTCATGCTAGAGCATGAATGATCTTTGAAAACATTTATGCTAAGGGAAAGATGGATAATAAAGGTCACATATTGTTTGCTTCCATTAGTATGGTATATTCAGGATTAGATAAATTCATAGATAAGGACACAGGTGGGTACCTACCAGGGACAAGGGGGGAGAAAATGGGAGTGACTGCTTATTAATTTTATTTTGGGGTAATGAAATGTTTTGGAACTGAACAGAGCTGGTGGTTGCATAACACTGTTAAGTGTGCTAAATGTTACTGACTTGTTCACTTTTAAAGGTTCAATTTTGTGTTAGGTAAATTTCAACAAGAACAACAAAATTAACCATGACTTAATTCATATACTGTGTTTTCTCTTACCTGTCTCTAGTAGCATAACCACCATCTCTTTGTGACATATAGCCAACTCTCTGAAAAGAGACTGGCTCTCTACGAGGAGGACCTCCATAATTTTCTCTTCCATGTGATACTGAACCTTTAATTTAAGAATGCTTATGTAAGTATCTCAAAATTGACAGTAATGTTTCAAAGAAAAATCCCAAAGTCTGATATCCTTCCACTCTCCAAAATCATTTAAAAAAACTACTCCTTCTAAAATTCCATTTACGCACATTTTCGTTTCCCTTTCAATGTTACCATTGAACATTGTATTTTCTGACATCTCCCGTTCCCCATACATTTGGCATAACCTTTAAATTACCAGCAGTAGGGAACACTTCTCAAACTTGGAGCAAAACATTAATTTTTGGTAACTACTGTCACATATTCAATCACCAAGTGGTTGGCTCTCTCCTTTAAGTGTACAACCTTAATTATTGACCTTGTATGATGATAGCAACAGTGACTTCTATTGTTTATTAGCAATAAAGGGCTCATTTGAAAAACACTGTACCGCTTCCAAAATATGAAACTATCTCCCATAAGTTAACATTCTCTTCATGTGTTAATTCTTATTCCTCACTCCTGGAGGTCACTATGACCTTGTTTGTTCTCTTCTCTTGTTTGTTCACTAGGCTAACCATCTAATAATGGAAAGGGTAGGTTTCTTAGCTTCTGTTGTATTTTGAAGTCAATATCGTGCTACATTTGGCTTCATTCATATTCTACACGTAAAATGGCAATTTGATAATGGCTGTTTCAAGTCTGTACCATATTAAGGATCAGAAAACAGTTCCAAAAATGTTAAGAGCACAAACTACAGTTCATATGGCAAGTTTCAATTATTGTTTATAATAATTAATAAAACCAGGTAGCCAATATACATAGCTAAACTAGTCTACAGACCAGAACATTCTCTCACAGGACATAGTTTTCATGAAAATTCTGATACTGAAACTATGTGATAAAGAAGCCTACTAACCAAAAAGTGTTAGCAGCAACTTAAATTAAGAGGAATTCTATAGCAAACATGGACTTACAAGCAATGTTTTCCCCACAGCAGTGCTAATCACCTATTACATCTATAATCAAAAACTGAAAAATTATTTCCCAACCACAAATCAATAAATAAATTAGTGATTGTTTAACATGTTCATATACTTCTCACTTTCCATTCTGCTTAAACATTCTGTTTAAAAATAGCTCACTTTCATTAATGAGAAACAACTGTCTCTGCATTATATAGCATTTACCTTGTCTTCCCACCCCACTGCTGCTTCGTCTCTGAGCACATCTCTTAGGAGGAGGACCTCCACTTCTCGAAGATGGTCCTCTTTTAACTGGAAAGGCTCCCCTGGAAGAACTCGCGTTGGGACTAGGAGTATGCCCACCACGACCTGTGTTTAAATGAAATCTTTTTAGTTAAGTAGAATCAACATTTTTTCATTGGGCAAGTTTCACTTATTGTTATAAATTTTCACTCAACAATTACTCCAGTCTTCAGCTTTCCTATCTGTCTAAACCAATATGATTGTTTCCTCATATGACACATAAGTTAGTAGAGTTCAAAGACTTACCGTAAAAGTCAGTTTGGAAAATCTACGAAAAATCTAAAGAACCACTGGTATGAAAGCGGTTTGGGGAGAAGAGAGAGAGTACAGGAAAACCTGGATAAATTAAATGTAAAACTGAATTGTTCATCATTTTAGGAGGAAGATGATAAGTTATTAGTTATATAATTCTGGTGTCAAGGAAGCTTTTGAAAAACACAACATCCTAGGTATAAATCAAAACATTAAAAAGAAAAAAAGATGAATAAAAAATGCATTACCTAAAAGTTAAGTATATACATACAAATAACTCCCTTTGCAGGAGAATATCTGCTTATAACTTTACACTTGGTCCAGTATCCCTAGTTCTGCATCCATGCATTCAACCAACCTTGGGTCATGTAGTGATCTTATATGTAGTTATTGAAAAAAAAAATCTGCTTGTAAGTTGATCAACAGTTCAAGCCTGTGTTATTCACAGATCAACTCTTAATGTTAATTTCTCAGTGAAAAGGGCTACGTTCTGTTCAATTTTAATAGTATTTAAGAAATGCACACTAAATACTGAAAATTTATGTGTTACCTTTCTAACCAGAAAGATGTTTAGGTATATTCCAATTCCCCTGTATTGCCACAGGCAAGAAAAAAATGAGTATTCTTACACATGGCAGAATATGAACTGGTCAACTTTTCTCAAGGTCAAGATAGTGGGAAAAGAGCAAAACTGTGTTATCTTAAAATGGGTTACCCTTTAACTGAACTTTCCAAAAACATTTCCTAAAATTCACACATGTAATTATCACAAAAAGAAACTAAATGTTTTATTTCTGAAGACTGGTTATGGTTAATAGATGAATCAAAGGTTGTTAAATATATGCAAGTTTTTGAAATGCAAAGTGCTTTTCCTCCTTTTCTTACTAAGTAGAAAACTTCTCTGAAAAAATCCAAAAAAAGGCATTTTCAACGACTTTCTCCTCTAATACACACACACAAAGAAAACATACATATGTCTGAAGCAGAGCTTTTTACTCTTTTCCTGGATCAAAGACACCTTTTAGAATCTAAAGCTCTATTTATTTCCCTCAGGTATTTTCCCAAATGCATACCAGAGACCCAGGTAGAAAAGCCTCATATCAAAATGACAATGGAGATTTGCTTAGATGTCTGAACACATATACTTCAGACAAATACTGCAAGGTGAAACCTAAAATATGAAGTGTTTAGCCCTGAATTGTGGATATTCTGAGTGACTTTTATTTTCTGTTGTGGAGTTTTCAAGATTCTCTAGGATGTTTATGATGCAATAAGGCTACTCTCAGAATAAAATTAACCAATGTATTTTTAACAGATTATGAATGAATCATTGATTTAAACTCATATCAAGTTATTGGTCCTAAAGTGAAAAATTCTAATGTATGATCGACAGTAGGAAACTCTGTAGAAAAATCCTCGAAGAAAAGAGGCAATTAGTAATAATGGTAAAAGAGACTGAATTTACTTTAAAATTTATGCTATTCCCCCGTAAGGTGATTAACTTTTTGCACATTACCTAGTTAAGTCATTTTATACCTACAATAATTCTTCACCACTTAGAAATACTTCCGACTATCAATGTGATTCATCATCTGATAGTACTTACACAGTACTTTGCTCATAAAGGATGGAATAAAAACTGAGAGGTTTCTATACAGTTAAACCTACTATTTTTCGGTCCTCTGGTTGCAGCCTTGTATTTGAAAACATTACCCAGGTGTCCTCCAGGTGAGGGATGCTCTCTTGCGCTCCCACTTCCTCCTCTTCCATTTCTTCCTCTTCGATTTCCTCCTCTTCGAATTCTTCCTCTTCCATGTCTCGGATTTCTCAGATGGCCCCTGTTTCTTGCAGGAGGTTGTGGTCTCTGTGTACCACCGCTTTCAAAAGATGGTTTGTTGGCTTGCTCTACCTTAATTGCCTTTCCATCCAAAGACTAAACAGATTAAGTATAACATTAATAACATCGCATCAAATTTATTTACTACGGCTCTAGTTCAAGATCAATATTTTTTCCCCAAAGCAAACATTTTCTTCTGAAATGATGGTGTCCTTCACCATGCCAGATAAATGAGACTTAATTAGTAACTGCCTTTCATTAAGTCATCCAACACAAAGTGTACGTATTGGCAATTAGAGCTCCCTGAAATGTCCTCTGGTATTAAAAGAAGATTAATACCTCTCACTTATCATGAGAGAATATACCCTTTTATTTTCTATAATGGAGAACTAAACTCACTTCCTTTCTCTACTTCTACCATTCAAAGTTTTCAGTGTCCCAAGGGTATATAAAAGTATGCGTGTCATTTAAAAAATAAAATTATTCAGTTATTTATTCAAAATGGTTATTCCTACTCTAATTGTTTTTAGCATTTATTAAATATTAAGGGAAAGAAAATTTTCCAACATGATTGTTCTTCTGTATTTACTTCTAATAATTTGATTTTTTTTTTTAAATAGAGCACTTATTTGGTCCTTAACATTTCTTGCCTTATTCAATTGTTTGAACATGTCCTCCAAGAGTAACTTCTTATAATGGTACTTCATATTCTTATGTTTCAGAAATGCTTACACTTCTTAATCTTCCAACAACTTCCTACATTAACCTTCAATAGATGCCAATGTGATTTTTGATAACATAATTTAAATCATAATATAATTGCTCTAAGTAAAACAACCTAGCTGTTTCATGTTATCCTTGGAAAACGATTTTAAATGCTGAATTCCTACTAAGACTTCTGGTGTATATGGATGGGCCCTGGCCCAATACAAATAGCCTCAACAGCCATGTGCTCCCATGTTAGGGCCTCCTTTTCTGTTTCTGGTTCCAAAATATTTCCCATACACTTATGAATGGCTGCCTCCCTCCCAACATTCAGGATTTAACATTCTTAGATGTATATGTATAGAAATCCACTCCGCTTAAACTCTAATGAAATTACCTACTTTATTTTCCTTAATATTTTTGCATATGAAATTGTATTTAGTTTTACTTATACGTTTCTCATCGTTCACCCTAGAACACAAGTGTCCAAGAAAATAGGTATTTTGTATTACCCACAACCATTAATCAATTGCTAAAGCAATGCCTGGCAATAAAATATCTGTTGAATAAAGAATTGAAGAATAATGTCTACACAGACTACACGTTCTTGTGCTTGAAAACAAACAAATAATGGGGGTCTACTATCCTTCATGACACAAATTTACCTCTGCACCCAAAATAAAATCATGCATGAGTCAAGATCAACTTTTAGGTACTACCATACCTTAAAATATGAAAGTAAAGTAAAAGGGTCAACATGTGCCAAGTGCCTGCAGCATACCAGAAACCAAGCTATAGGACAAAGGGAATTAATGTATGTGTTCCACACTATGAGAACTGAGATGTGCTGGAAGTACTTTTAACAATGAACAATTCACAGGATGATGAATATAAAAAGATATGACCTGCAATATAAAATGGGAAAAATACTACCTACAATATAAAAAAATTCTTTGAGCAAATATGCAATTAAAAGTACAGTTGTAAGGGACAAGTGATTATTTGTAACAGTGACACAAGGAAGAGTGACTCTGAAGTACAAAAAAGTCGAGACTTAAAAATAACAGTACGGGATATTGGGGAGAGCTCTACAGGCTAAAACTCATTTACTTTTACATTTGAATGCTAAAACAGGTTTAAAATATATTGTTAAAGCTCATGTTAATGTCAATCTCCTTCCAACCGGACAATCCAATACTTATGTGACAAAATGGAGAGTGAAGGCTTATATGGCATCATGTTACTTTAAAAAATTAGAAAAAAAAATCTTGAAATAGTAATAAATGGAGAACACAAAATATTATTAAAGTCTCTTACTTTTCCATTCATATCTTGGACAGCATCCTTTGCATCTGCAGGATTCTCAAAAGTAATAAAAGCAAAGCCTCTAGACTTGTTTTTCTTCTGATCCTTCATCAACGTAACTGTAATATACATAAATATTTTTAATTTAAATTTCACATAAAATTGAACGTTTCATATTTTCAAAATAATCAATCCTTTGACACTTTCTCATAAGGCCTCCTTAATTTCATGTTATGGACACAGTGCAGTAACAGCCTCCCGGAAGTTACTTAAAAACAAAACAAAAACCAAAAACAAATAAAGCAAAACAATCCTTTCCATTTTATATCATTTCTAGTATTTTAAAAATCGAGTCAATAATTTCAACCGTTCTACAGCTAGCATATCTCATCCCATTTCATGTCCTATGACGACAGTATGTTTAAAAAGCCCTGGGACTTCCCTGGTGGTCCAGTGGATAAGACTCCACGTTCCCAATGAAGGGGACACGGGTCTGATCCCTCGTCAGGCAACTAAGATCCACATGCTGCATGCCACTGTGCGTGGGCTTGATCCCTGGTCAGGTAAGTAAAACCCAGCATGCTGCAAAGCGTGGCTGGGGTGAAGAAAGAAACGCTGCTTTTTGCCCTACTCAGTAGTAGGGAGCCCCTAAGGTGTACACTTTCCCTCATTGCCCAGTGCTTTCCTAATAAAAAACAGAAACTTAAAAAAAAAGTGCTCATGTGTTACAAACAGAAAAAGCACTTTAACTTAGCTGTTCAATGGTGTGTGTTTAATACACATTTGCTTCGAACATATATATATATGTGTGTATATGTATATATATATATATATATATATAGGTTCTAAAAATTACCTTCCATAATGTGACCATATTTCCCAAATACCACTTCAAGAGAATTTTCATTGGTGTCAGCATGGAGGCCTCCTACGAACAGTTTCCCAGCCTGATCTGCTTCCGCCATTTTTCTGTAAGTAATGAAAAATATATCTTTATACATATAGCAAAAAATAAATTATAAGCAAAAACTATTACACCTGTTTATAACTCAACTGAAGTACCCTATAGCAGTGAAAATATTTGCCGTTTCTTACTTAAAAGAGAGGAAACTTGTAACACAAAGCCAAACAAGCACTGGCATAACAAATGCTCCATTCTTTATAGATATCTTACAAAAACCTGTATGTAAAAACTACATTAGAAGGCAACTGTAAATTATTTTACCTGCAGGGTTCAAGGCTTCTTTTCCAAAACACAACAAAAAAATAAGCAATAATAAATGGTCCTGGATTCTACACATCTAACAGTTAATATGTTTTATGAACTGTGCAGAATATACCTTAAACATATTTTTAAATTGTTCACATCTACTCACATTTTTCTTGTGTATGCATCAAATAATGTTTAAAATATTTTTTTTCCACAAACTTTAAAAGTGGTAAGTCATAAGGGAAAAGGAGGGAGTTACTTCCTTTATTGAGGAAAATGTAAAGTGTGTTTACTTAGATTGAGAGACTTTAAGAAACACTGGTCAAAAGAGAGTACCATTCTTTATATGCCAAATTAAATCAGACGCTTTTTGTCAAGTGAATCAACATTTTGATATTTGATAACTAAAATTACAAGTTTTAAATCATTTAAGTTAAAATAGGTATCTTGCTTGTATTGCTCAGTACCTCTGCTTTCACAAAGAAAACCCGAAGGAAACAAAAAAGAAAAAAAAAAAAAAAACTGCACGAGAGGGTTTCCCTGGTGACGCAGTGGTTGACAGTCCGCCTGCCTATCTAGGGGACACGGTTTCGGCACCGCTCCGGGAGGATCCCACGAGCCGCGGAGCGGCTGGGCCCGTGAGCCATGGCCGCTGGGCCTGCGCGTCTGGAGCCTCTGGGTACCGAGCCCGTGCTCCGCGGTGGGAGGGGCCACAGCAGTGAGAGGCCCGCATACCGCAAAAAACAAAAGTGCAAGCGGAACAAACTGGCGCCCGGCATACGCTCCACTACCCGCAAGTGAGAGTCAACAGCAAAGAGGGTACGCCGCTAATCACAGTTAAGTTATCTACTCAATATTCCCTCCCGCAGCATTTCAAACCTAGCTCCACCCCCACCCCCAACTTCTCAATTCACGGACAAATTCCAGGAACTTCACTGGCTTTTCATCGCTGCCTTGGCAACTGATTCTCCAGGAGAACAAACATTAAACGTACTGTTCAAGAACAACTGATAAAAAAAAAAAAAAAAAAAAAAAAAAGAACAACTGATAGACATCTCGAGACACTGTCTATTCAGACATATTTATACAAACACCACTTACTCGGCTCTTATCTCTTACAGTAAAAGCCTGAGAGAAAAATCAAAATCTGAATTACCACGCT
Organism: Mesoplodon densirostris; assembly: GCF_025265405.1. NCBI lineage: Eukaryota > Metazoa > Chordata > Mammalia > Artiodactyla > Ziphiidae > Mesoplodon > Mesoplodon densirostris. Next base: position 2,875,547 of record NW_026778236.1, on the reverse strand, counting down.
TTCTCTGGTAACAGGAGAACATATAGGTGTCAACTCTTTCTCCTGAGGTATAAATTATTCTCTCCTCCCTAAAATGCCGAATTTCTTACCTTATTTTGTCCTCCTCTTCAGAAGTCATCCTTCCGCGTCTCTTCAGTCGACCGTTAACTAAACTAAGGCTCGAGAGCAAGCGCTCTACTTCTAGAAAGAGGCTAAGGAACCAGATGTAGCGGTGGGGGGGGGGAAGGGATGAGCCACAGGGGAGGTAGGGAAGATGGAAGATGTGGAGGTGGGGGAGGGGTGAACAGAGAAAGTCGCAAGAGAATCTCGCAGGAGAAACTCTAAAGAAAACTGCAACAGCAGAATGTGTTCTCTACTTTTTACTGCATACCCTTTCCAGTTGCTTTAATTTAATCAATATAAAGGAGAAGGGCTTCCCAGGTGGCGCAGTGGTTGAGAGTCCGCCTGCCCATACAGGGGACACGGGTTCGTGCCCCGGTCCGGGAGGATCCCACATGCCCCTGACCTGCTGGGCCCCTGAGCCATGGCCGCTGAGCCTGCCCGTCCGGAGCTTGTGCTCCACAACGGGAGAGGCCACTACGGTGAGATGCCCGCGTACCGTAAAAAAAAAAAAAAAAGGAAAAGGCATTTTGGGGTAATAACGTGAAGCTCCAGGTAATCAGTAGGGAGAGTTCAGGGATTTCTTGATAGACGTAAAATGGGGAGGACCAGATCATGAAGCATTCTGCTTGCTATGCAGATATGCTACTTACTTAATTTTTAAAGTGGAACTGTTAAAATAATCTGAAACAGAAAGATGAATGTCTAGAAGACATAATGCATCTGGTGATTTCATATGATACGAAGTCAGGCAGACAGAAAATAATCTAAACTTCAAAATTTAGTAGTTATATGAAACTGGGTAAGCTACCTACACTCTTAAATTTACCTAGTCTACAAAAACAAGATGATAAAGAATTATCAGATAGGGTTATTGTGAGGTTAAATGACGTACTGAGCACATTGAGCTGAAAACATAATTCAGGGTTCAAAACAAAAGTGTGAAAATATTGTAATTACTTTTATATGAAGTGGGAGCCTGAGGTTAATTTGTAATTCTGCCTTTTTTAGAGACTGGTGAAAATCATGAAACTGTTTTTTTTTGTTGTTGTTGTTGCGGTATGCCGGCCTCTCACCGCTGGGGCCCCTCCCGTTGCGAAGCACAGGCTCCGGACGCGCAGGCTCAGAGGCTATGGCTCACGGGGCCAGCCGCTCCGCGGCATGTGGGATCCTCCCGGACCGGGGCACGAACCCGTGTCCCCTGCATCGGCAGCCGGACTCTCAACCACTGGGCCACTAGGGAAGCCCAGACCTGTGGTGTTAATGCTTTGCATTGGTAGTGTCTTAATCGTATATTAACCATTATTGAGCACTTGAGAAAACTATGCAATGAAATGTGTTCATGTAAACACCAGTTGATCAGTTGATGGTGATCAGTTAGTATTTCTTGGGACACTTTCCATAGTCTAGATAGATAACAGCTGTATGCATTATACAAAAGCTGATCTTTAAATCAGGCAAAGTTATAACTGTTCCCTAATTTAGGGGTTTTATGGTTTCTACCTAATATGTAGGCCAACCGGCAGCTTCCAAGCAAGTCTACTGGAAGGGACAAGTTCAGTATATAGTAGGAAATCAAAGAATTGTTGGTATTTCAATAATGATTGTTTAATATTTTAGTCCTCTGCTTGACAGGAAAGAAACACGAGAGGAAAAACAATTGATATGAAATCTCAGATGGTGTCTGAGAAAATCATCTTACAGAGGTTTGGATATCACTCATTCATGAACAAAATTAAATCTGGATGTTAAGCATGTTTTTCAGTGACTGCAATGCAATTAAAGGACTGTGAGGTTAAGATTACTGTAATTGCTACAGCAGGCGAGTAGCTAGATATGAGCAGAGTAATGGAAGAGGGGCCAGGTGGCAGGAAATCAAGCACCTGGTAAAGAGCAGAGGTCCATGGGCAGACAAAGAAAAACAAGAACCTCCAGACTGACAGGAAACTGCACATTTTCGGTGGTAAGTGTCCTGAAGGCAGACAAAGAGAGATGAGGAAAGACAGGACTCTCCTACTTCCAAATGTAACCTGTTGCTCATTATGCTCTCCTTACAATAAAATTAGCCTTGCAGACAAGCAGCACACACCATGCAGTGAGGCCATGACACTTCTGACTAAGCTAAATAAGGACAAAAATCCCTTCTGGAGCTGCAAAGAAGCAGGGAATGTGACCCCCAAACTCCTGCTTCCCCAATGAGTATGCCACCCCTTCCTCTGTATGCCCCTCATAACCGGCTTGCCAGTGGAACCCAGGGCAGCAGCTCCTCACCTAACTGCCTGCTCTCCCTGAGGGCATATTCTTGCTTAAATAAATCCTCACTTTACTTGCTTAACCGCCTGTCTCATGCCCAACTCTTGGCATGAAGAGCAAGCACCTTCAATTCACTGGGAACCCAATGAGAATTTACACATGAGGAAGAAAGGAACAAACACAGTTCTCTTAAAAACTAGTGGAGAGGGCCTCCCTGGTGGCGCAGTGGTTGAGAGTCCGCCTGCCGATGCAGGGGATACGGGTTCGTGCCCCGGTCTGGGAGGATCCCATATGCCGCGGAGCGGCTGGGCCCGTGAGCCATGGCCGCTGGGCCTGCGCGTCTGGAGCCTCTGGGTACCGAGCCCGTGCTCCGCGGTGGGAGGGGCCACAGCAGTGAGAGGCCCGCATACCGCAAAAAACAAAAGTGCAAGCGGAACAAACTGGCGCCCGGCATACGCTCCACTACCCGCAAGTGAGAGTCAACAGCAAAGAGGGTACGCCGCTAATCACAGTTAAGTTATCTACTCAATATTCCCTCCCGCAGCATTTCAAACCTAGCTCCACCCCCACCCCCAACTTCTCAATTCACGGACAAATTCCAGGAACTTCACTGCCTTTTCATCGCTGCCTTGGCAACTGATTCTCCAGGAGAACAAACATTAAACGTACTGTTCAAGAACAACTGATAGACTTCTCGAGACACTGTCTATTCAGACATATTTATACAAACACCACTTACTCGGCTCTTATCTCTTACAGTAAAAGCCTGAGAGAAAAATCAAAATCTGAATTACCACGCTTTCTCTGGTAACAGGAGAACATATAGGTGTCAACTCTTTCTCCTGAGGTATAAATTATTCTCTCCTCCCTAAAATGCCGAATTTCTTACCTTATTTTGTCCTCCTCTTCAGAAGTCCTCCTTCCGCGTCTCTTCAGACGACCGTTAACTAAACTAAGGCTCGAGAGCAAGCGTTCTACTTCTAGAAAGAGGCTAAGGAACCAGATGTAGCGGTGGGTGGGGGAAGGGATGAGCCGCAGGGGAGGTAGGGAAGATGGAAGATGTGGAGGTGGGGGAGGGGTGAACAGAGAAACTCGCAAGAGAAACAAGCAAGAGAATCTCGAGCGAGAACTCGCGGGAGAAACTCTAAAGAAAACTGCAACAGCAGAATGTGTTCTCTACTTTTTACTGCATACTTTTCCCAGTTGCTTTAATTTAATCAATATAAAGGAGAAGGGCTTCCCAGGTGGCGCAGTGGTTGAGAGTCCGCCTGCCCATACAGGGGACACGGGTTCGTGCCCCGGTCCGGGAGGATCCCACATGCCCCTGACCTGCTGGGCCCCTGAGCCATGGCCGCTGAGCCTGCCCGTCCGGAGCTTGTGCTCCACAACGGGAGAGGCCACTACGGTGAGATGCCCGCGTACCGTAAAAAAAAAAAAAAAAGGAAAAGGCATTTTGGGGTAATAACGTGAAGCTCCAGGTAATCAGTAGGGAGAGTTCAGGGATTTCTTGATAGATGTAAAATGGGGAGGACCAGATCATGAAGCATTCTGCTTGCTATGCAGATATGCTACTTACTTAATTTTTTTAGTGGAACTGTTAAAATAATCTGAAACAGAAAGATGAATGTCTAGAAGACATAATGCATCTGGTGATTTCATATGATACGAAGTCAGGCAGACAGAAAATAATCTAAACTTCAAAATTTAGTAGTTATATGAAACTGGGTAAGCTACCTACACTCTTAAATTTACCTAGTCTACAAAAACAAGATGATAAAGAATTATCAGATAGGGTTATTGTGAGGTTAAATGACGTACTGAGCACATTGAGCTGAAAACATAATTCAGGGTTCAAAACAAAAGTGTGAAAATATTGTAATTACTTTTATATGAAGTGGGAGCCTGAGGTTAATTTGTAATTCTGCCTTTTTTAGAGACTGGTCAAAATCATGAAACTGTTTTTTTTGTTGTTGTTGTTGCGGTATGCCGGCCTCTCACCGCTGGGGCCCCTCCCGTTGCGAAGCACAGGCTCCGGACGCGCAGGCTCAGAGGCTATGGCTCACGGGGCCAGCCGCTCCGCGGCATGTGGGATCCTCCCGGACCGGGGCACGAACCCGTGTCCCCTGCATCGGCAGCCGGACTCTCAACCACTGGGCCACTAGGGAAGCCCAGACCTGTGGTGTTAATGCTTTGCATTGGTAGTGTCTTAATCGTATATTAACCATTATTGAGCACTTGAGAAAACTATGCAATGAAATGTGTTCATGTAAACACCAGTTGATCAGTTGATGGTGATCAGTTAGTATTTCTTGGGACACTTTCCATAGTCTAGATAGATAACAGCTGTATGCATTATACAAAAGCTGATCTTTAAATCAGGCAAAGTTATAACTGTTCCCTAATTTAGGGGTTTTATGGTTTCTACCTAATATGTAGGCCAACCGGCAGCTTCCAAGCAAGTCTACTGGAAGGGACAAGTTCAGTATATAGTAGGAAATCAAAGAATTGTTAGTATTTCAATAATGATTGTTTAATATTTTAGTCCTCTGCTTGACAGGAAAGAAACACGAGAGGAAAAACAATTGATATGAAATCTCAGATGGTGTCTGAGAAAATCATCTTACAGAGGTTTGGATATCACTCATTCATGAACAAAATTAAATCTGGATGTTAAGCATGTTTTTCAGTGACTGCAATGCAATTAAAGGACTGTGAGGTTAAGATTACTGTAATTGCTACAGCAGGCGAGTAGCTAGATATGAGCAGAGTAATGGAAGAGGGGCCAGGTGGCAGGAAATCAAGCACCTGGTAAAGAGCAGAGGTCCATGGGCAGACAAAGAAAAACAAGAACCTCCAGACTGACAGGAAACTGCACATTTTCGGTGGTAAGTGTCCTGAAGGCAGACAAAGAGAGATGAGGAAAGACAGGACTCTCCTACTTCCAAATGTAACCTGTTGCTCATTATGCTCTCCTTACAATAAAATTAGCCTTGCAGACAAGCAGCACACACCATGCAGTGAGGCCATGACACTTCTGACTAAGCTAAATAAGGACAAAAATCCCTTCTGGAGCTGCAAAGAAGCAGGGAATGTGACCCCCAAACTCCTGCTTCCCCAATGAGTATGCCACCCCTTCCTCTGTATGCCCCTCATAACCGGCTTGCCAGTGGAACCCAGGGCAGCAGCTCCTCACCTAACTGCCTGCTCTCCCTGAGGGCATATTCTTGCTTAAATAAATCCTCACTTTACTTGCTTAACCGCCTGTCTCATGCCCAACTCTTGGCATGAAGAGCAAGCACCTTCAATTCACTGGGAACCCAATGAGAATTTACACATGAGGAAGAAAGGAACAAACACAGTTCTCTTAAAAACTAGTGGAGAGGGCCTCCCTGGTGGCGCAGTGGTTGAGAGTCCGCCTGCCGATGCAGGGGATACGGGTTCGTGCCCCGGTCTGGGAGGATCCCATATGCCGCGGAGCGGCTGGGCCCGTGAGCCATGGCCGCTGGGCCTGCCCGTCCGGAGCTTGTGCTCCACAACAGGAGAGGCCACTACGGTGAGATGCCCGCGTACCGTAAAAAAAAAAAAAAAAGGAAAAGGCATTTTGGGGTAATAACGTGAAGCTCCAGGTAATCAGTAGGGAGAGTTCAGGGATTTCTTGATAGACGTAAAATGGGGAGGACCAGATCATGAAGCATTCTGCTTGCTATGCAGATATGCTACTTACTTAATTTTTTTAGTGGAACTGTTAAAATAATCTGAAACAGAAAGATGAATGTCTAGAAGACATAATGCATCTGGTGATTTCATATGATACGAAGTCAGGCAGACAGAAAATAATCTAAACTTCAAAATTTAGTAGTTATATGAAACTGGGTAAGCTACCTACACTCTTAAATTTACCTAGTCTACAAAAACAAGATGATAAAGAATTATCAGATAGGGTTATTGTGAGGTTAAATGACGTACTGAGCACATTGAGCTGAAAACATAATTCAGGGTTCAAAACAAAAGTGTGAAAATATTGTAATTACTTTTATATGAAGTGGGAGCCTGAGGTTAATTTGTAATTCTGCCTTTTTTAGAGACTGGTCAAAATCATGAAACTGTTTTTTTTGTTGTTGTTGTTGCGGTATGCCGGCCTCTCACCGCTGGGGCCCCTCCCGTTGCGAAGCACAGGCTCCGGACGCGCAGGCTCAGAGGCTATGGCTCACGGGGCCAGCCGCTCCGCGGCATGTGGGATCCTCCCGGACCGGGGCACGAACCCGTGTCCCCTGCATCGGCAGCCGGACTCTCAACCACTGGGCCACTAGGGAAGCCCAGACCTGTGGTGTTAATGCTTTGCATTGGTAGTGTCTTAATCGTATATTAACCATTATTGAGCACTTGAGAAAACTATGCAATGAAATGTGTTCATGTAAACACCAGTTGATCAGTTGATGGTGATCAGTTAGTATTTCTTGGGACACTTTCCATAGTCTAGATAGATAACAGCTGTATGCATTATACAAAAGCTGATCTTTAAATCAGGCAAAGTTATAACTGTTCCCTAATTTAGGGGTTTTATGGTTTCTACCTAATATGTAGGCCAACCGGCAGCTTCCAAGCAAGTCTACTGGAAGGGACAAGTTCAGTATATAGTAGGAAATCAAAGAATTGTTAGTATTTCAATAATGATTGTTTAATATTTTAGTCCTCTGCTTGACAGGAAAGAAACACGAGAGGAAAAACAATTGATATGAAATCTCAGATGGTGTCTGAGAAAATCATCTTACAGAGGTTTGGATATCACTCATTCATGAACAAAATTAAATCTGGATGTTAAGCATGTTTTTCAGTGACTGCAATGCAATTAAAGGACTGTGAGGTTAAGATTACTGTAATTGCTACAGCAGGCGAGTAGCTAGATATGAGCAGAGTAATGGAAGAGGGGCCAGGTGGCAGGAAATCAAGCACCTGGTAAAGAGCAGAGGTCCATGGGCAGACAAAGAAAAACAAGAACCTCCAGACTGACAGGAAACTGCACATTTTCGGTGGTAAGTGTCCTGAAGGCAGACAAAGAGAGATGAGGAAAGACAGGACTCTCCTACTTCCAAATGTAACCTGTTGCTCATTATGCTCTCCTTACAATAAAATTAGCCTTGCAGACAAGCAGCACACACCATGCAGTGAGGCCATGACACTTCTGACTAAGCTAAATAAGGACAAAAATCCCTTCTGGAGCTGCAAAGAAGCAGGGAATGTGACCCCCAAACTCCTGCTTCCCCAATGAGTATGCCACCCCTTCCTCTGTATGCCCCTCATAACCGGCTTGCCAGTGGAACCCAGGGCAGCAGCTCCTCACCTAACTGCCTGCTCTCCCTGAGGGCATATTCTTGCTTAAATAAATCCTCACTTTACTTGCTTAACCGCCTGTCTCATGCCCAACTCTTGGCATGAAGAGCAAGCACCTTCAATTCACTGGGAACCCAATGAGAATTTACACATGAGGAAGAAAGGAACAAACACAGTTCTCTTAAAAACTAGTGGAGAGGGCCTCCCTGGTGGCGCAGTGGTTGAGAGTCCGCCTGCCGATGCAGGGGATACGGGTTCGTGCCCCGGTCTGGGAGGATCCCATATGCCGCGGAGCGGCTGGGCCCGTGAGCCATGGCCGCTGGGCCTGCGCGTCTGGAGCCTCTGGGTACCGAGCCCGTGCTCCGCGGTGGGAGGGGCCACAGCAGTGAGAGGCCCGCATACCGCAAAAAACAAAAGTGCAAGCGGAACAAACTGGCGCCCGGCATACGCTCCACTACCCGCAAGTGAGAGTCAACAGCAAAGAGGGTACGCCGCTAATCACAGTTAAGTTATCTACTCAATATTCCCTCCCGCAGCATTTCAAACCTAGCTCCACCCCCACCCCCAACTTCTCAATTCACGGACAAATTCCAGGAACTTCACTGCCTTTTCATCGCTGCCTTGGCAACTGATTCTCCAGGAGAACAAACATTAAACGTACTGTTCAAGAACAACTGATAGACTTCTCGAGACACTGTCTATTCAGACATATTTATACAAACACCACTTACTCGGCTCTTATCTCTTACAGTAAAAGCCTGAGAGAAAAATCAAAATCTGAATTACCACGCTTTCTCTGGTAACAGGAGAACATATAGGTGTCAACTCTTTCTCCTGAGGTATAAATTATTCTCTCCTCCCTAAAATGCCGAATTTCTTACCTTATTTTGTCCTCCTCTTCAGAAGTCCTCCTTCCGCGTCTCTTCAGACGACCGTTAACTAAACTAAGGCTCGAGAGCAAGCGTTCTACTTCTAGAAAGAGGCTAAGGAACCAGATGTAGCGGTGGGTGGGGGAAGGGATGAGCCGCAGGGGAGGTAGGGAAGATGGAAGATGTGGAGGTGGGGGAGGGGTGAACAGAGAAACTCGCAAGAGAAACAAGCAAGAGAATCTCGAGCGAGAACTCGCGGGAGAAACTCTAAAGAAAACTGCAACAGCAGAATGTGTTCTCTACTTTTTACTGCATACTTTTCCCAGTTGCTTTAATTTAATCAATATAAAGGAGAAGGGCTTCCCAGGTGGCGCAGTGGTTGAGAGTCCGCCTGCCCATACAGGGGACACGGGTTCGTGCCCCGGTCCGGGAGGATCCCACATGCCCCTGACCTGCTGGGCCCCTGAGCCATGGCCGCTGAGCCTGCCCGTCCGGAGCTTGTGCTCCACAACGGGAGAGGCCACTACGGTGAGATGCCCGCGTACCGTAAAAAAAAAAAAAAAAGGAAAAGGCATTTTGGGGTAATAACGTGAAGCTCCAGGTAATCAGTAGGGAGAGTTCAGGGATTTCTTGATAGACGTAAAATGGGGAGGACCAGATCATGAAGCATTCTGCTTGCTATGCAGATATGCTACTTACTTAATTTTTTTAGTGGAACTGTTAAAATAATCTGAAACAGAAAGATGAATGTCTAGAAGACATAATGCATCTGGTGATTTCATATGATACGAAGTCAGGCAGACAGAAAATAATCTAAACTTCAAAATTTAGTAGTTATATGAAACTGGGTAAGCTACCTACACTCTTAAATTTACCTAGTCTACAAAAACAAGATGATAAAGAATTATCAGATAGGGTTATTGTGAGGTTAAATGACGTACTGAGCACATTGAGCTGAAAACATAATTCAGGGTTCAAAACAAAAGTGTGAAAATATTGTAATTACTTTTATATGAAGTGGGAGCCTGAGGTTAATTTGTAATTCTGCCTTTTTTAGAGACTGGTCAAAATCATGAAACTGTTTTTTTTGTTGTTGTTGTTGCGGTATGCCGGCCTCTCACCGCTGGGGCCCCTCCCGTTGCGAAGCACAGGCTCCGGACGCGCAGGCTCAGAGGCTATGGCTCACGGGGCCAGCCGCTCCGCGGCATGTGGGATCCTCCCGGACCGGGGCACGAACCCGTGTCCCCTGCATCGGCAGCCGGACTCTCAACCACTGGGCCACTAGGGAAGCCCAGACCTGTGGTGTTAATGCTTTGCATTGGTAGTGTCTTAATCGTATATTAACCATTATTGAGCACTTGAGAAAACTATGCAATGAAATGTGTTCATGTAAACACCAGTTGATCAGTTGATGGTGATCAGTTAGTATTTCTTGGGACACTTTCCATAGTCTAGATAGATAACAGCTGTATGCATTATACAAAAGCTGATCTTTAAATCAGGCAAAGTTATAACTGTTCCCTAATTTAGGGGTTTTATGGTTTCTACCTAATATGTAGGCCAACCGGCAGCTTCCAAGCAAGTCTACTGGAAGGGACAAGTTCAGTATATAGTAGGAAATCAAAGAATTGTTAGTATTTCAATAATGATTGTTTAATATTTTAGTCCTCTGCTTGACAGGAAAGAAACACGAGAGGAAAAACAATTGATATGAAATCTCAGATGGTGTCTGAGAAAATCATCTTACAGAGGTTTGGATATCACTCATTCATGAACAAAATTAAATCTGGATGTTAAGCATGTTTTCAGTGACTGCAATGCAATTAAAGGACTGTGAGGTTAAGATTACTGTAATTGCTACAGCAGGCGAGTAGCTAGATATGAGCAGAGTAATGGAAGAGGGGCCAGGTGGCAGGAAATCAAGCACCTGGTAAAGAGCAGAGGTCCATGGGCAGACAAAGAAAAACAAGAACCTCCAGACTGACAGGAAACTGCACATTTTCGGTGGTAAGTGTCCTGAAGGCAGACAAAGAGAGATGAGGAAAGACAGGACTCTCCTACTTCCAAATGTAACCTGTTGCTCATTATGCTCTCCTTACAATAAAATTAGCCTTGCAGACAAGCAGCACACACCATGCAGTGAGGCCATGACACTTCTGACTAAGCTAAATAAGGACAAAAATCCCTTCTGGAGCTGCAAAGAAGCAGGGAATGTGACCCCCAAACTCCTGCTTCCCCAATGAGTATGCCACCCCTTCCTCTGTATGCCCCTCATAACCGGCTTGCCAGTGGAACCCAGGGCAGCAGCTCCTCACCTAACTGCCTGCTCTCCCTGAGGGCATATTCTTGCTTAAATAAATCCTCACTTTACTTGCTTAACCGCCTGTCTCATGCCCAACTCTTGGCATGAAGAGCAAGCACCTTCAATTCACTGGGAACCCAATGAGAATTTACACATGAGGAAGAAAGGAACAAACACAGTTCTCTTAAAAACTAGTGGAGAGGGCCTCCCTGGTGGCGCAGTGGTTGAGAGTCCGCCTGCCGATGCAGGGGATACGGGTTCGTGCCCCGGTCTGGGAGGATCCCATATGCCGCGGAGCGGCTGGGCCCGTGAGCCATGGCCGCTGGGCCTGCCCGTCCGGAGCTTGTGCTCCACAACGGGAGAGGCCACTACGGTGAGATGCCCGCGTACCGTAAAAAAAAAAAAAAAAGGAAAAGGCATTTTGGGGTAATAACGTGAAGCTCCAGGTAATCAGTAGGGAGAGTTCAGGGATTTCTTGATAGACGTAAAATGGGGAGGACCAGATCATGAAGCATTCTGCTTGCTATGCAGATATGCTACTTACTTAATTTTTTTAGTGGAACTGTTAAAATAATCTGAAACAGAAAGATGAATGTCTAGAAGACATAATGCATCTGGTGATTTCATATGATACGAAGTCAGGCAGACAGAAAATAATCTAAACTTCAAAATTTAGTAGTTATATGAAACTGGGTAAGCTACCTACACTCTTAAATTTACCTAGTCTACAAAAACAAGATGATAAAGAATTATCAGATAGGGTTATTGTGAGGTTAAATGACGTACTGAGCACATTGAGCTGAAAACATAATTCAGGGTTCAAAACAAAAGTGTGAAAATATTGTAATTACTTTTATATGAAGTGGGAGCCTGAGGTTAATTTGTAATTCTGCCTTTTTTAGAGACTGGTCAAAATCATGAAACTGTTTTTTTTGTTGTTGTTGTTGCGGTATGCCGGCCTCTCACCGCTGGGGCCCCTCCCGTTGCGAAGCACAGGCTCCGGACGCGCAGGCTCAGAGGCTATGGCTCACGGGGCCAGCCGCTCCGCGGCATGTGGGATCCTCCCGGACCGGGGCACGAACCCGTGTCCCCTGCATCGGCAGCCGGACTCTCAACCACTGGGCCACTAGGGAAGCCCAGACCTGTGGTGTTAATGCTTTGCATTGGTAGTGTCTTAATCGTATATTAACCATTATTGAGCACTTGAGAAAACTATGCAATGAAATGTGTTCATGTAAACACCAGTTGATCAGTTGATGGTGATCAGTTAGTATTTCTTGGGACACTTTCCATAGTCTAGGTAGATAACAGCTGTATGCATTATACAAAAGCTGATCTTTAAATCAGGCAAAGTTATAACTGTTCCCTAATTTAGGGGTTTTATGGTTTCTACCTAATATGTAGGCCAACCGGCAGCTTCCAAGCAACTCTACTGGAAGGGACAAGTTCAGTATATAGTAGGAAATCAAAGAATTGTTGGTATTTCAATAATGATTGTTTAATATTTTAGTCCTCTGCTTGACAGGAAAGAAACACGAGAGGAAAAACAATTGATATGAAATCTCAGATGGTGTCTGAGAAAATCATCTTACAGAGGTTTGGATATCACTCATTCATGAACAAAATTAAATCTGGATGTTAAGCATGTTTTTCAGTGACTGCAATGCAATTAAAGGACTGTGAGGTTAAGATTACTGTAATTGCTACAGCAGGCGAGTAGCTAGATATGAGCAGAGTAATGGAAGAGGGGCCAGGTGGCAGGAAATGAAGCACCTGGTAAAGAGCAGAGGTCCATGGGCAGACAAAGAAAAACAAGAACCTCCAGACTGACAGGAAACTGCACATTTTCGGTGGTAAGTGTCCTGAAGGCAGACAAAGAGAGATGAGGAAAGACAGGACTCTCCTACTTCCAAATGTAACCTGTTGCTCATTATGCTCTCCTTACAATAAAATTAGCCTTGCAGACAAGCAGCACACACCATGCAGTGAGGCCATGACACTTCTGACTAAGCTAAATAAGGACAAAAATCCCTTCTGGAGCTGCAAAGAAGCAGGGAATGTGACCCCCACACTCCTGCTTCCCCAATGAGTATGCCACCCCTTCCTCTGTATGCCCCTCATAACCGGCTTGCCAGCGGAACCCAGGGCAGCAGCTCCTCACCTAACTGCCTGCTCTCCCTGAGGGCATATTCTTGCTTAAATAAATCCTCACTTTACTTGCTTAACCGCCTGTCTCATGCCCAACTCTTGGCATGAAGAGCAAGCACCTTCAATTCACTGGGAACCCAATGAGAATTTACACATGAGGAAGAAAGGAACAAACACATTTCTCTTAAAAACTAGTGGAGAGGGCCTCCCTGGTGGCGCAGTGGTTGAGAGTCCGCCTGCCGATGCAGGGGATACGGGTTCGTGCCCCGGTCTGGGAGGATCCCATATGCCGCGGAGCGGCTGGGCCCGTGAGCCATGGCCGCTGGGCCTGCGCGTCTGGAGCCTCTGGGTACCGAGCCCGTGCTCCGCGGTGGGAGGGGCCACAGCAGTGAGAGGCCCGCATACCGCAAAAAACAAAAGTGCAAGCGGAACAAACTGGCGCCCGGCATACGCTCCACTACCCGCAAGTGAGAGTCAACAGCAAAGAGGGTACGCCGCTAATCACAGTTAAGTTATCTACTCAATATTCCCTCCCGCAGCATTTCAAACCTAGCTCCACCCCCACCCCCAACTTCTCAATTCACGGACAAATTCCAGGAACTTCACTGCCTTTTCATCGCTGCCTTGGCAACTGATTCTCCAGGAGAACAAACATTAAACGTACTGTTCAAGAACAACTGATAGACTTCTCGAGACACTGTCTATTCAGACATATTTATACAAACACCACTTACTCGGCTCTTATCTCTTACAGTAAAAGCCTGAGAGAAAAATCAAAATCTGAATTACCACGCTTTCTCTGGTAACAGGAGAACATATAGGTGTCAACTCTTTCTCCTGAGGTATAAATTATTCTCTCCTCCCTAAAATGCCGAATTTCTTACCTTATTTTGTCCTCCTCTTCAGAAGTCCTCCTTCCGCGTCTCTACAGACGACCGTTAACTAAACTAAGGCTCGAGAGCAAGCGTTCTACTTCTAGAAAGAGGCTAAGGAACCAGATGTAGCGGTGGGTGGGGGAAGGGATGAGCCGCAGGGGAGGTAGGGAAGATGGAAGATGTGGAGGTGGGGGAGGGGTGAACAGAGAAACTCGCGAGAGAATCTCGAGGGAGAACTCGCGGGAGAAACTCTAAAGAAAACTGCAACAGCAGAATGTGTTCTCTACTTTTTACTGCATACTTTTCCCAGTTGCTTTAATTTAATCAATATAAAGGAGAAGGGCTTCCCAGGTGGCGCAGTGGTTGAGAGTCCGCCTGCCCATACAGGGGACACGGGTTCGTGCCCCGGTCCGGGAGGATCCCACATGCCCCTGACCTGCTGGGCCCCTGAGCCATGGCCGCTGAGCCTGCCCGTCCGGAGCTTGTGCTCCACAACGGGAGAGGCCACAACGGTGAGATGCCCGCGTACCGTAAAAAAAAAAAAAAAAAGGAAAAGGCATTTTGGGGTAATAACGTGAAGCTCCAGGTAATCAGTAGGGAGAGTTCAGGGATTTCTTGATAGACGTAAAATGGGGAGGACCAGATCATGAAGCATTCTGCTTGCTATGCAGATATGCTACTTACTTAATTTTTTTAGTGGAACTGTTAAAATAATCTGAAACAGAAAGATGAATGTCTAGAAGACATAATGCATCTGGTGATTTAATATGATACGAAGTCAGGCAGACAGAAAATAATCTAAACTTCAAAATTTAGTAGTTATATGAAACTGGGTAAGCTACCTACACTCTTAAATTTACCTAGTCTACAAAAACAAGATGATAAAGAATTATCAGATAGGGTTATTGTGAGGTTAAATGACGTACTGAGCACATTGAGCTGAAAACATAATTCAGGGTTCAAAACAAAAGTGTGAAAATATTGTAATTACTTTTATATGAAGTGGGAGCCTGAGGTTAATTTGTAATTCTGCCTTTTTTAGAGACTGGTCAAAATCATGAAACTGTTTTTTTTTGTTGTTGTTGTTGCGGTATGCCGGCCTCTCACCGCTGGGGCCCCTCCCGTTGCGAAGCACAGGCTCCGGACGCGCAGGCTCAGAGGCTATGGCTCACGGGGCCAGCCGCTCCGCGGCATGTGGGATCCTCCCGGACCGGGGCACGAACCCGTGTCCCCTGCATCGGCAGCCGGACTCTCAACCACTGGGCCACTAGGGAAGCCCAGACCTGTGGTGTTAATGCTTTGCATTGGTAGTGTCTTAATCGTATATTAACCATTATTGAGCACTTGAGAAAACTATGCAATGAAATGTGTTCATGTAAACACCAGTTGATCAGTTGATGGTGATCAGTTAGTATTTCTTGGGACACTTTCCATAGTCTAGATAGATAACAACTCTATGAATTATACAAAAGCTGATCTTTAAATCGGGCAAAGTTATAACTGTTCCCTAATTTAGGGGTTTTATGGTTTCTACCTAATATGTAGGCCAACCGGCAGCTTCCAAGCAAGTCTACTGGAAGGGACAAGTTCAGTATATAGTAGGAAATCAAAGAATTGTTAGTATTTCAATAATGATTGTTTAATATTTTAGTCCTCTGCTTGACAGGAAAGAAACACGAGAGGAAAAACAATTGATATGAAATCTCAGATGGTGTCTGAGAAAATCATCTTACAGAGGTTTGGATATCACTCATTCATGAACAAAATTAAATCTGGATGTTAAGCATGTTTTTCAGTGACTGCAATGCAATTAAAGGACTGTGAGGTTAAGATTACTGTAATTGCTACAGCAGGCGAGTAGCTAGATATGAGCAGAGTAATGGAAGAGGGGCCAGGTGGCAGGAAATCAAGCACCTGGTAAAGAGCAGAGGTCCATGGGCAGAGAAAGAAAAACAGGAACCTCCAGACTGACAGGAAACTGCACATTTTCGGTGGTAAGTGTCCTGAAGGCAGACAAAGAGAGATGAGGAAAGACAGGACTCTCCTACTTCCAAATGTAACCTGTTGCTCATTATGCTCTCCTTACAATAAAATTAGCCTTGCAGACAAGCAGCACACACCATGCAGTGAGGCCATGACACTTCTGACTAAGCTAAATAAGGACAAAAATCCCTTCTGGAGCTGCAAAGAAGCAGGGAATGTGACCCCCACACTCCTGCTTCCCCAATGAGTATGCCACCCCTTCCTCTGTATGCCCCTCATAACCGGCTTGCCAGTGGAACCCAGGGCAGCAGCTCCTCACCTAACTGCCTGCTCTCCCTGAGGGCATATTCTTGCTTAAATAAATCCTCACTTTACTTGCTTAACCGCCTGTCTCATGCCCAACTCTTGGCATGAAGAGCAAGCACCTTCAATTCACTGGGAACCCAATGAGAATTTACACATGAGGAAGAAAGGAACAAACACATTTCTCTTAAAAACTAGTGGAGAGGGCCTCCCTGGTGGCGCAGTGGTTGAGAGTCCGCCTGCCGATGCAGGGGATACGGGTTCGTGCCCCGGTCTGGGAGGATCCCATATGCCGCGGAGCGGCTGGGCCCGTGAGCCATGGCCGCTGGGCCTGCGCGTCTGGAGCCTCTGGGTACCGAGCCCGTGCTCCGCGGTGGGAGGGGCCACAGCAGTGAGAGGCCCGCATACCGCAAAAAACAAAAGTGCAAGCGGAACAAACTGGCGCCCGGCATACGCTCCACTACCCGCAAGTGAGAGTCAACAGCAAAGAGGGTACGCCGCTAATCACAGTTAAGTTATCTACTCAATATTCCCTCCCGCAGCATTTCAAACCTAGCTCCACCCCCACCCCCAACTTCTCAATTCACGGACAAATTCCAGGAACTTCACTGCCTTTTCATCGCTGCCTTGGCAACTGATTCTCCAGGAGAACAAACATTAAACGTACTGTTCAAGAACAACTGATAGACTTCTCGAGACACTGTCTATTCAGACATATTTATACAAACACCACTTACTCGGCTCTTATCTCTTACAGTAAAAGCCTGAGAGAAAAATCAAAATCTGAATTACCACGCTTTCTCTGGTAACAGGAGAACATATAGGTGTCAACTCTTTCTCCTGAGGTATAAATTATTCTCTCCTCCCTAAAATGCCGAATTTCTTACCTTATTTTGTCCTCCTCTTCAGAAGTCCTCCTTCCGCGTCTCTTCAGACGACCGTTAACTAAACTAAGGCTCGAGAGCAAGCGCTCTACTTCTAGAAAGAGGCTAAGGAACCAGATGTAGCGGTGGGTGGGGGAAGGGATGAGCCGCAGGGGAGGTAGGGAAGATGGAAGATGTGGAGGTGGGGGAGGGGTGAACAGAGAAACTCGCGAGAGAATCTCGAGGGAGAACTCGCGGGAGAAACTCTAAAGAAAACTGCAACAGCAGAATGTGTTCTCTACTTTTTACTGCATACTTTTCCCAGTTGCTTTAATTTAATCAATATAAAGGAGAAGGGCTTCCCAGGTGGCGCAGTGGTTGAGAGTCCGCCTGCCCATACAGGGGACACGGGTTCGTGCCCCGGTCCGGGAGGATCCCACATGCCCCTGACCTGCTGGGCCCCTGAGCCATGGCCGCTGAGCCTGCCCGTCCGGAGCTTGTGCTCCACAACGGGAGAGGCCACAACGGTGAGATGCCCGCGTACCGTAAAAAAAAAAAAAAAAAGGAAAAGGCATTTTGGGGTAATAACGTGAAGCTCCAGGTAATCAGTAGGGAGAGTTCAGGGATTTCTTGATAGACGTAAAATGGGGAGGACCAGATCATGAAGCATTCTGCTTGCTATGCAGATATGCTACTTACTTAATTTTTTTAGTGGAACTGTTAAAATAATCTGAAACAGAAAGATGAATGTCTAGAAGACATAATGCATCTGGTGATTTCATATGATACGAAGTCAGGCAGACAGAAAATAATCTAAACTTCAAAATTTAGTAGTTATATGAAACTGGGTAAGCTACCTACACTCTTAAATTTACCTAGTCTACAAAAACAAGATGATAAAGAATTATCAGATAGGGTTATTGTGAGGTTAAATGACGTACTGAGCACATTGAGCTGAAAACATAATTCAGGGTTCAAAACAAAAGTGTGAAAATATTGTACTTACTTTTATATGAAGTGGGAGCCTGAGGTTAATTTGTAATTCTGCCTTTTTTAGAGACTGGTCAAAATCATGAAACTGTTTTTTTTGTTGTTGTTGTTGCGGTATGCCGGCCTCTCACCGCTGGGGCCCCTCCCGTTGCGAAGCACAGGCTCCGGACGCGCAGGCTCAGAGGCTATGGCTCACGGGGCCAGCCGCTCCGCGGCATGTGGGATCCTCCCGGACCGGGGCACGAACCCGTGTCCCCTGCATCGGCAGCCGGACTCTCAACCACTGGGCCACTAGGGAAGCCCAGACCTGTGGTGTTAATGCTTTGCATTGGTAGTGTCTTAATCGTATATTAACCATTATTGAGCACTTGAGAAAACTATGCAATGAAATGTGTTCATGTAAACACCAGTTGATCAGTTGATGGTGATCAGTTAGTATTTCTTGGGACACTTTCCATAGTCTAGATAGATAACAACTCTATGAATTATACAAAAGCTGATCTTTAAATCGGGCAAAGTTATAACTGTTCCCTAATTTAGGGGTTTTATGGTTTCTACCTAATATGTAGGCCAACCGGCAGCTTCCAAGCAAGTCTACTGGAAGGGACAAGTTCAGTATATAGTAGGAAATCAAAGAATTGTTAGTATTTCAATAATGATTGTTTAATATTTTAACCCTCTGCTTGACAGGAAAGAAACACGAGAGGAAAAACAATTGATATGAAATCTCAGATGGTGTCTGAGAAAATCATCTTATAGAGGTTTGGATATCACTCATTCATGAACAAAATTAAATCTGGATGTTAAGCACGTTTTTCAGTGACTGCAATGCAATTAAAGGACTGTGAGGTTAAGATTACTGTAATTGCTACAGCAGGCGAGTAGCTAGATATGAGCAGAGTAATGGAAGAGGGGCCAGGTGGCAGGAAATCAAGCACCTGGTAAAGAGCAGAGGTCCATGGGCAGAGAAAGAAAAACAGGAACCTCCAGACTGACAGGAAACTGCACATTTTCGGTGGTAAGTGTCCTGAAGGCAGACAAAGAGAGATGAGGAAAGACAGGACTCTCCTACTTCCAAATGTAACCTGTTGCTCATTATGCTCTCCTTACAATAAAATTAGCCTTGCAGACAAGCAGCACACACCATGCAGTGAGGCCATGACACTTCTGACTAAGCTAAATAAGGACAAAAATCCCTTCTGGAGCTGCAAAGAAGCAGGGAATGTGACCCCCAAACTCCTGCTTCCCCAATGAGTATGCCACCCCTTCCTCTGTATGCCCCTCATAACCGGCTTGCCAGTGGAACCCAGGGCAGCAGCTCCTCACCTAACTGCCTGCTCTCCCTGAGGGCATATTCTTGCTTAAATAAATCCTCACTTTACTTGCTTAACCGCCTGTCTCATGCCCAACTCTTGGCATGAAGAGCAAGCACCTTCAATTCACTGGGAACCCAATGAGAATTTACACATGAGGAAGAAAGGAACAAACACATTTCTCTTAAAAACTAGTGGAGAGGGCCTCCCTGGTGGCGCAGTGGTTGAGAGTCCGCCTGCCGATGCAGGGGATACGGGTTCGTGCCCCGGTCTGGGAGGATCCCATATGCCGCGGAGCGGCTGGGCCCGTGAGCCATGGCCGCTGGGCCTGCGCGTCTGGAGCCTCTGGGTACCGAGCCCGTGCTCCGCGGTGGGAGGGGCCACAGCAGTGAGAGGCCCGCATACCGCAAAAAACAAAAGTGCAAGCGGAACAAACTGGCGCCCGGCATACGCTCCACTACCCGCAAGTGAGAGTCAACAGCAAAGAGGGTACGCCGCTAATCACAGTTAAGTTATCTACTCAATATTCCCTCCCGCAGCATTTCAAACCTAGCTCCACCCCCACCCCCAACTTCTCAATTCACGGACAAATTCCAGGAACTTCACTGCCTTTTCATCGCTGCCTTGGCAACTGATTCTCCAGGAGAACAAACATTAAACGTACTGTTCAAGAACAACTGATAGACTTCTCGAGACACTGTCTATTCAGACATATTTATACAAACACCACTTACTCGGCTCTTATCTCTTACAGTAAAAGCCTGAGAGAAAAATCAAAATCTGAATTACCACGCTTTCTCTGGTAACAGGAGAACATATAGGTGTCAACTCTTTCTCCTGAGGTATAAATTATTCTCTCCTCCCTAAAATGCCGAATTTCTTACCTTATTTTGTCCTCCTCTTCAGAAGTCCTCCTTCCGCGTCTCTACAGACGACCGTTAACTAAACTAAGGCTCGAGAGCAAGCGTTCTACTTCTAGAAAGAGGCTAAGGAACCAGATGTAGCGGTGGGTGGGGGAAGGGATGAGCCGCAGGGGAGGTAGGGAAGATGGAAGATGTGGAGGTGGGGGAGGGGTGAACAGAGAAACTCGCAAGAGAAACAAGCAAGAGAATCTCGAGCGAGAACTCGCGGGAGAAACTCTAAAGAAAACTGCAACAGCAGAATGTGTTCTCTACTTTTTACTGCATACTTTTCCCAGTTGCTTTAATTTAATCAATATAAAGGAGAAGGGCTTCCCAGGTGGCGCAGTGGTTGAGAGTCCGCCTGCCCATACAGGGGACACGGGTTCGTGCCCCGGTCCGGGAGGATCCCACATGCCCCTGACCTGCTGGGCCCCTGAGCCATGGCCGCTGAGCCTGCCCGTCCGGAGCTTGTGCTCCACAACGGGAGAGGCCACTACGGTGAGATGCCCGCGTACCGTAAAAAAAAAAAAAAAAAGGAAAAGGCATTTTGGGGTAATAACGTGAAGCTCCAGGTAATCAGTAGGGAGAGTTCAGGGATTTCTTGATAGACGTAAAATGGGGAGGACCAGATCATGAAGCATTCTGCTTGCTATGCAGATATGCTACTTACTTAATTTTTTTAGTGGAACTGTTAAAATAATCTGAAACAGAAAGATGAATGTCTAGAAGACATAATGCATCTGGTGATTTCATATGATACGAAGTCAGGCAGACAGAAAATAATCTAAACTTCAAAATTTAGTAGTTATATGAAACTGGGTAAGCTACCTACACTCTTAAATTTACCTAGTCTACAAAAACAAGATGATAAAGAATTATCAGATAGGGTTATTGTGAGGTTAAATGACGTACTGAGCACATTGAGCTGAAAACATAATTCAGGGTTCAAAACAAAAGTGTGAAAATATTGTAATTACTTTTATATGAAGTGGGAGCCTGAGGTTAATTTGTAATTCTGCCTTTTTTAGAGACTGGTCAAAATCATGAAACTGTTTTTTTTGTTGTTGTTGTTGCGGTATGCCGGCCTCTCACCGCTGGGGCCCCTCCCGTTGCGAAGCACAGGCTCCGGACGCGCAGGCTCAGAGGCTATGGCTCACGGGGCCAGCCGCTCCGCGGCATGTGGGATCCTCCCGGACCGGGGCACGAACCCGTGTCCCCTGCATCGGCAGCCGGACTCTCAACCACTGGGCCACTAGGGAAGCCCAGACCTGTGGTGTTAATGCTTTGCATTGGTAGTGTCTTAATCGTATATTAACCATTATTGAGCACTTGAGAAAACTATGCAATGAAATGTGTTCATGTAAACACCAGTTGATCAGTTGATGGTGATCAGTTAGTATTTCTTGGGACACTTTCCATAGTCTAGATAGATAACAGCTGTATGCATTATACAAAAGCTGATCTTTAAATCAGGCAAAGTTATAACTGTTCCCTAATTTAGGGGTTTTATGGTTTCTACCTAATATGTAGGCCAACCGGCAGCTTCCAAGCAAGTCTACTGGAAGGGACAAGTTCAGTATATAGTAGGAAATCAAAGAATTGTTAGTATTTCAATAATGATTGTTTAATATTTTAGTCCTCTGCTTGACAGGAAAGAAACACGAGAGGAAAAACAATTGATATGAAATCTCAGATGGTGTCTGAGAAAATCATCTTACAGAGGTTTGGATATCACTCATTCATGAACAAAATTAAATCTGGATGTTAAGCATGTTTTTCAGTGACTGCAATGCAATTAAAGGACTGTGAGGTTAAGATTACTGTAATTGCTACAGCAGGCGAGTAGCTAGATATGAGCAGAGTAATGGAAGAGGGGCCAGGTGGCAGGAAATCAAGCACCTGGTAAAGAGCAGAGGTCCATGGGCAGACAAAGAAAAACAAGAACCTCCAGACTGACAGGAAACTGCACATTTTCGGTGGTAAGTGTCCTGAAGGCAGACAAAGAGAGATGAGGAAAGACAGGACTCTCCTACTTCCAAATGTAACCTGTTGCTCATTATGCTCTCCTTACAATAAAATTAGCCTTGCAGACAAGCAGCACACACCATGCAGTGAGGCCATGACACTTCTGACTAAGCTAAATAAGGACAAAAATCCCTTCTGGAGCTGCAAAGAAGCAGGGAATGTGACCCCCAAACTCCTGCTTCCCCAATGAGTATGCCACCCCTTCCTCTGTATGCCCCTCATAACCGGCTTGCCAGTGGAACCCAGGGCAGCAGCTCCTCACCTAACTGCCTGCTCTCCCTGAGGGCATATTCTTGCTTAAATAAATCCTCACTTTACTTGCTTAACCGCCTGTCTCATGCCCAACTCTTGGCATGAAGAGCAAGCACCTTCAATTCACTGGGAACCCAATGAGAATTTACACATGAGGAAGAAAGGAACAAACACATTTCTCTTAAAAACTAGTGGAGAGGGCCTTCCTGGTGGCGCAGTGGTTGAGAGTCCGCCTGCCGATGCAGGGGATACGGGTTCGTGCCCCGGTCTGGGAGGATCCCATATGCCGCGGAGCGGCTGGGCCCGTGAGCCATGGCCGCTGGGCCTGCCCGTCCGGAGCTTGTGCTCCACAACGGGAGAGGCCACTACGGTGAGATGCCCGCGTACCGTAAAAAAAAAAAAAAAAAGGAAAAGGCATTTTGGGGTAATAACGTGAAGCTCCAGGTAATCAGTAGGGAGAGTTCAGGGATTTCTTGATAGACGTAAAATGGGGAGGACCAGATCATGAAGCATTCTGCTTGCTATGCAGATATGCTACTTACTTAATTTTTTTAGTGGAACTGTTAAAATAATCTGAAACAGAAAGATGAATGTCTAGAAGACATAATGCATCTGGTGATTTCATATGATACGAAGTCAGGCAGACAGAAAATAATCTAAACTTCAAAATTTAGTAGTTATATGAAACTGGGTAAGCTACCTACACTCTTAAATTTACCTAGTCTACAAAAACAAGATGATAAAGAATTATCAGATAGGGTTATTGTGAGGTTAAATGACGTACTGAGCACATTGAGCTGAAAACATAATTCAGGGTTCAAAACAAAAGTGTGAAAATATTGTAATTACTTTTATATGAAGTGGGAGCCTGAGGTTAATTTGTAATTCTGCCTTTTTTAGAGACTGGTCAAAATCATGAAACTGTTTTTTTTGTTGTTGTTGTTGCGGTATGCCGGCCTCTCACCGCTGGGGCCCCTCCCGTTGCGAAGCACAGGCTCCGGACGCGCAGGCTCAGAGGCTATGGCTCACGGGGCCAGCCGCTCCGCGGCATGTGGGATCCTCCCGGACCGGGGCACGAACCCGTGTCCCCTGCATCGGCAGCCGGACTCTCAACCACTGGGCCACTAGGGAAGCCCAGACCTGTGGTGTTAATGCTTTGCATTGGTAGTGTCTTAATCGTATATTAACCATTATTGAGCACTTGAGAAAACTATGCAATGAAATGTGTTCATGTAAACACCAGTTGATCAGTTGATGGTGATCAGTTAGTATTTCTTGGGACACTTTCCATAGTCTAGATAGATAACAGCTGTATGCATTATACAAAAGCTGATCTTTAAATCAGGCAAAGTTATAACTGTTCCCTAATTTAGGGGTTTTATGGTTTCTACCTAATATGTAGGCCAACCGGCAGCTTCCAAGCAAGTCTACTGGAAGGGACAAGTTCAGTATATAGTAGGAAATCAAAGAATTGTTGGTATTTCAATAATGATTGTTTAATATTTTAGTCCTCTGCTTGACAGGAAAGAAACACGAGAGGAAAAACAATTGATATGAAATCTCAGATGGTGTCTGAGAAAATCATCTTACAGAGGTTTGGATATCACTCATTCATGAACAAAATTAAATCTGGATGTTAAGCATGTTTTTCAGTGACTGCAATGCAATTAAAGGACTGTGAGGTTAAGATTACTGTAATTGCTACAGCAGGCGAGTAGCTAGATATGAGCAGAGTAATGGAAGAGGGGCCAGGTGGCAGGAAATGAAGCACCTGGTAAAGAGCAGAGGTCCATGGGCAGACAAAGAAAAACAGGAACCTCCAGACTGACAGGAAACTGCACATTTTCGGTGGTAAGTGTCCTGAAGGCAGACAAAGAGAGATGAGGAAAGACAGGACTCTCCTACTTCCAAATGTAACCTGTTGCTCATTATGCTCTCCTTACAATAAAATTAGCCTTGCAGACAAGCAGCACACACCATGCAGTGAGGCCATGACACTTCTGACTAAGCTAAATAAGGACAAAAATCCCTTCTGGAGCTGCAAAGAAGCAGGGAATGTGACCCCCAAACTCCTGCTTCCCCAATGAGTATGCCACCCCTTCCTCTGTATGCCCCTCATAACCGGCTTGCCAGTGGAACCCAGGGCAGCAGCTCCTCACCTAACTGCCTGCTCTCCCTGAGGGCATATTCTTGCTTAAATAAATCCTCACTTTACTTGCTTAACCGCCTGTCTCATGCCCAACTCTTGGCATGAAGAGCAAGCACCTTCAATTCACTGGGAACCCAATGAGAATTTACACATGAGGAAGAAAGGAACAAACACATTTCTCTTAAAAACTAGTGGAGAGGGCCTCCCTGGTGGCGCAGTGGTTGAGAGTCCGCCTGCCGATGCAGGGGATACGGGTTCGTGCCCCGGTCTGGGAGGATCCCATATGCCGCGGAGCGGCTGGGCCCGTGAGCCATGGCCGCTGGGCCTGCGCGTCTGGAGCCTCTGGGTACCGAGCCCGTGCTCCGCGGTGGGAGGGGCCACAGCAGTGAGAGGCCCGCATACCGCAAAAAACAAAAGTGCAAGCGGAACAAACTGGCGCCCGGCATACGCTCCACTACCCGCAAGTGAGAGTCAACAGCAAAGAGGGTACGCCGCTAATCACAGTTAAGTTATCTACTCAATATTCCCTCCCGCAGCATTTCAAACCTAGCTCCACCCCCACCCCCAACTTCTCAATTCACGGACAAATTCCAGGAACTTCACTGCCTTTTCATCGCTGCCTTGGCAACTGATTCTCCAGGAGAACAAACATTAAACGTACTGTTCAAGAACAACTGATAGACTTCTCGAGACACTGTCTATTCAGACATATTTATACAAACACCACTTACTCGGCTCTTATCTCTTACAGTAAAAGCCTGAGAGAAAAATCAAAATCTGAATTACCACGCTTTCTCTGGTAACAGGAGAACATATAGGTGTCAACTCTTTCTCCTGAGGTATAAATTATTCTCTCCTCCCTAAAATGCCGAATTTCTTACCTTATTTTGTCCTCCTCTTCAGAAGTCCTCCTTCCGCGTCTCTACAGACGACCGTTAACTAAACTAAGGCTCGAGAGCAAGCGTTCTACTTCTAGAAAGAGGCTAAGGAACCAGATGTAGCGGTGGGTGGGGGAAGGGATGAGCCGCAGGGGAGGTAGGGAAGATGGAAGATGTGGAGGTGGGGGAGGGGTGAACAGAGAAACTCGCGAGAGAATCTCGAGGGAGAACTCGCGGGAGAAACTCTAAAGAAAACTGCAACAGCAGAATGTGTTCTCTACTTTTTACTGCATACTTTTCCCAGTTGCTTTAATTTAATCAATATAAAGGAGAAGGGCTTCCCAGGTGGCGCAGTGGTTGAGAGTCCGCCTGCCCATACAGGGGACACGGGTTCGTGCCCCGGTCCGGGAGGATCCCACATGCCCCTGACCTGCTGGGCCCCTGAGCCATGGCCGCTGAGCCTGCCCGTCCGGAGCTTGTGCTCCACAACGGGAGAGGCCACAACGGTGAGATGCCCGCGTACCGTAAAAAAAAAAAAAAAAAGGAAAAGGCATTTTGGGGTAATAACGTGAAGCTCCAGGTAATCAGTAGGGAGAGTTCAGGGATTTCTTGATAGACGTAAAATGGGGAGGACCAGATCATGAAGCATTCTGCTTGCTATGCAGATATGCTACTTACTTAATTTTTTTAGTGGAACTGTTAAAATAATCTGAAACAGAAAGATGAATGTCTAGAAGACATAATGCATCTGGTGATTTAATATGATACGAAGTCAGGCAGACAGAAAATAATCTAAACTTCAAAATTTAGTAGTTATATGAAACTGGGTAAGCTACCTACACTCTTAAATTTACCTAGTCTACAAAAACAAGATGATAAAGAATTATCAGATAGGGTTATTGTGAGGTTAAATGACGTACTGAGCACATTGAGCTGAAAACATAATTCAGGGTTCAAAACAAAAGTGTGAAAATATTGTAATTACTTTTATATGAAGTGGGAGCCTGAGGTTAATTTGTAATTCTGCCTTTTTTAGAGACTGGTCAAAATCATGAAACTGTTTTTTTTTGTTGTTGTTGTTGCGGTATGCCGGCCTCTCACCGCTGGGGCCCCTCCCGTTGCGAAGCACAGGCTCCGGACGCGCAGGCTCAGAGGCTATGGCTCACGGGGCCAGCCGCTCCGCGGCATGTGGGATCCTCCCGGACCGGGGCACGAACCCGTGTCCCCTGCATCGGCAGCCGGACTCTCAACCACTGGGCCACTAGGGAAGCCCAGACCTGTGGTGTTAATGCTTTGCATTGGTAGTGTCTTAATCGTATATTAACCATTATTGAGCACTTGAGAAAACTATGCAATGAAATGTGTTCATGTAAACACCAGTTGATCAGTTGATGGTGATCAGTTAGTATTTCTTGGGACACTTTCCATAGTCTAGATAGATAACAACTCTATGAATTATACAAAAGCTGATCTTTAAATCGGGCAAAGTTATAACTGTTCCCTAATTTAGGGGTTTTATGGTTTCTACCTAATATGTAGGCCAACCGGCAGCTTCCAAGCAAGTCTACTGGAAGGGACAAGTTCAGTATATAGTAGGAAATCAAAGAATTGTTAGTATTTCAATAATGATTGTTTAATATTTTAGTCCTCTGCTTGACAGGAAAGAAACACGAGAGGAAAAACAATTGATATGAAATCTCAGATGGTGTCTGAGAAAATCATCTTACAGAGGTTTGGATATCACTCATTCATGAACAAAATTAAATCTGGATGTTAAGCATGTTTTTCAGTGACTGCAATGCAATTAAAGGACTGTGAGGTTAAGATTACTGTAATTGCTACAGCAGGCGAGTAGCTAGATATGAGCAGAGTAATGGAAGAGGGGCCAGGTGGCAGGAAATCAAGCACCTGGTAAAGAGCAGAGGTCCATGGGCAGAGAAAGAAAAACAGGAACCTCCAGACTGACAGGAAACTGCACATTTTCGGTGGTAAGTGTCCTGAAGGCAGACAAAGAGAGATGAGGAAAGACAGGACTCTCCTACTTCCAAATGTAACCTGTTGCTCATTATGCTCTCCTTACAATAAAATTAGCCTTGCAGACAAGCAGCACACACCATGCAGTGAGGCCATGACACTTCTGACTAAGCTAAATAAGGACAAAAATCCCTTCTGGAGCTGCAAAGAAGCAGGGAATGTGACCCCCACACTCCTGCTTCCCCAATGAGTATGCCACCCCTTCCTCTGTATGCCCCTCATAACCGGCTTGCCAGTGGAACCCAGGGCAGCAGCTCCTCACCTAACTGCCTGCTCTCCCTGAGGGCATATTCTTGCTTAAATAAATCCTCACTTTACTTGCTTAACCGCCTGTCTCATGCCCAACTCTTGGCATGAAGAGCAAGCACCTTCAATTCACTGGGAACCCAATGAGAATTTACACATGAGGAAGAAAGGAACAAACACATTTCTCTTAAAAACTAGTGGAGAGGGCCTCCCTGGTGGCGCAGTGGTTGAGAGTCCGCCTGCCGATGCAGGGGATACGGGTTCGTGCCCCGGTCTGGGAGGATCCCATATGCCGCGGAGCGGCTGGGCCCGTGAGCCATGGCCGCTGGGCCTGCGCGTCTGGAGCCTCTGGGTACCGAGCCCGTGCTCCGCGGTGGGAGGGGCCACAGCAGTGAGAGGCCCGCATACCGCAAAAAACAAAAGTGCAAGCGGAACAAACTGGCGCCCGGCATACGCTCCACTACCCGCAAGTGAGAGTCAACAGCAAAGAGGGTACGCCGCTAATCACAGTTAAGTTATCTACTCAATATTCCCTCCCGCAGCATTTCAAACCTAGCTCCACCCCCACCCCCAACTTCTCAATTCACGGACAAATTCCAGGAACTTCACTGCCTTTTCATCGCTGCCTTGGCAACTGATTCTCCAGGAGAACAAACATTAAACGTACTGTTCAAGAACAACTGATAGACTTCTCGAGACACTGTCTATTCAGACATATTTATACAAACACCACTTACTCGGCTCTTATCTCTTACAGTAAAAGCCTGAGAGAAAAATCAAAATCTGAATTACCACGCTTTCTCTGGTAACAGGAGAACATATAGGTGTCAACTCTTTCTCCTGAGGTATAAATTATTCTCTCCTCCCTAAAATGCCGAATTTCTTACCTTATTTTGTCCTCCTCTTCAGAAGTCCTCCTTCCGCGTCTCTTCAGACGACCGTTAACTAAACTAAGGCTCGAGAGCAAGCGCTCTACTTCTAGAAAGAGGCTAAGGAACCAGATGTAGCGGTGGGTGGGGGAAGGGATGAGCCGCAGGGGAGGTAGGGAAGATGGAAGATGTGGAGGTGGGGGAGGGGTGAACAGAGAAACTCGCGAGAGAATCTCGAGGGAGAACTCGCGGGAGAAACTCTAAAGAAAACTGCAACAGCAGAATGTGTTCTCTACTTTTTACTGCATACTTTTCCCAGTTGCTTTAATTTAATCAATATAAAGGAGAAGGGCTTCCCAGGTGGCGCAGTGGTTGAGAGTCCGCCTGCCCATACAGGGGACACGGGTTCGTGCCCCGGTCCGGGAGGATCCCACATGCCCCTGACCTGCTGGGCCCCTGAGCCATGGCCGCTGAGCCTGCCCGTCCGGAGCTTGTGCTCCACAACGGGAGAGGCCACAACGGTGAGATGCCCGCGTACCGTAAAAAAAAAAAAAAAAAGGAAAAGGCATTTTGGGGTAATAACGTGAAGCTCCAGGTAATCAGTAGGGAGAGTTCAGGGATTTCTTGATAGACGTAAAATGGGGAGGACCAGATCATGAAGCATTCTGCTTGCTATGCAGATATGCTACTTACTTAATTTTTTTAGTGGAACTGTTAAAATAATCTGAAACAGAAAGATGAATGTCTAGAAGACATAATGCATCTGGTGATTTCATATGATACGAAGTCAGGCAGACAGAAAATAATCTAAACTTCAAAATTTAGTAGTTATATGAAACTGGGTAAGCTACCTACACTCTTAAATTTACCTAGTCTACAAAAACAAGATGATAAAGAATTATCAGATAGGGTTATTGTGAGGTTAAATGACGTACTGAGCACATTGAGCTGAAAACATAATTCAGGGTTCAAAACAAAAGTGTGAAAATATTGTACTTACTTTTATATGAAGTGGGAGCCTGAGGTTAATTTGTAATTCTGCCTTTTTTAGAGACTGGTCAAAATCATGAAACTGTTTTTTTTGTTGTTGTTGTTGCGGTATGCCGGCCTCTCACCGCTGGGGCCCCTCCCGTTGCGAAGCACAGGCTCCGGACGCGCAGGCTCAGAGGCTATGGCTCACGGGGCCAGCCGCTCCGCGGCATGTGGGATCCTCCCGGACCGGGGCACGAACCCGTGTCCCCTGCATCGGCAGCCGGACTCTCAACCACTGGGCCACTAGGGAAGCCCAGACCTGTGGTGTTAATGCTTTGCATTGGTAGTGTCTTAATCGTATATTAACCATTATTGAGCACTTGAGAAAACTATGCAATGAAATGTGTTCATGTAAACACCAGTTGATCAGTTGATGGTGATCAGTTAGTATTTCTTGGGACACTTTCCATAGTCTAGATAGATAACAACTCTATGAATTATACAAAAGCTGATCTTTAAATCGGGCAAAGTTATAACTGTTCCCTAATTTAGGGGTTTTATGGTTTCTACCTAATATGTAGGCCAACCGGCAGCTTCCAAGCAAGTCTACTGGAAGGGACAAGTTCAGTATATAGTAGGAAATCAAAGAATTGTTAGTATTTCAATAATGATTGTTTAATATTTTAACCCTCTGCTTGACAGGAAAGAAACACGAGAGGAAAAACAATTGATATGAAATCTCAGATGGTGTCTGAGAAAATCATCTTATAGAGGTTTGGATATCACTCATTCATGAACAAAATTAAATCTGGATGTTAAGCACGTTTTTCAGTGACTGCAATGCAATTAAAGGACTGTGAGGTTAAGATTACTGTAATTGCTACAGCAGGCGAGTAGCTAGATATGAGCAGAGTAATGGAAGAGGGGCCAGGTGGCAGGAAATCAAGCACCTGGTAAAGAGCAGAGGTCCATGGGCAGAGAAAGAAAAACAGGAACCTCCAGACTGACAGGAAACTGCACATTTTCGGTGGTAAGTGTCCTGAAGGCAGACAAAGAGAGATGAGGAAAGACAGGACTCTCCTACTTCCAAATGTAACCTGTTGCTCATTATGCTCTCCTTACAATAAAATTAGCCTTGCAGACAAGCAGCACACACCATGCAGTGAGGCCATGACACTTCTGACTAAGCTAAATAAGGACAAAAATCCCTTCTGGAGCTGCAAAGAAGCAGGGAATGTGACCCCCAAACTCCTGCTTCCCCAATGAGTATGCCACCCCTTCCTCTGTATGCCCCTCATAACCGGCTTGCCAGTGGAACCCAGGGCAGCAGCTCCTCACCTAACTGCCTGCTCTCCCTGAGGGCATATTCTTGCTTAAATAAATCCTCACTTTACTTGCTTAACCGCCTGTCTCATGCCCAACTCTTGGCATGAAGAGCAAGCACCTTCAATTCACTGGGAACCCAATGAGAATTTACACATGAGGAAGAAAGGAACAAACACATTTCTCTTAAAAACTAGTGGAGAGGGCCTCCCTGGTGGCGCAGTGGTTGAGAGTCCGCCTGCCGATGCAGGGGATACGGGTTCGTGCCCCGGTCTGGGAGGATCCCATATGCCGCGGAGCGGCTGGGCCCGTGAGCCATGGCCGCTGGGCCTGCGCGTCTGGAGCCTCTGGGTACCGAGCCCGTGCTCCGCGGTGGGAGGGGCCACAGCAGTGAGAGGCCCGCATACCGCAAAAAACAAAAGTGCAAGCGGAACAAACTGGCGCCCGGCATACGCTCCACTACCCGCAAGTGAGAGTCAACAGCAAAGAGGGTACGCCGCTAATCACAGTTAAGTTATCTACTCAATATTCCCTCCCGCAGCATTTCAAACCTAGCTCCACCCCCACCCCCAACTTCTCAATTCACGGACAAATTCCAGGAACTTCACTGCCTTTTCATCGCTGCCTTGGCAACTGATTCTCCAGGAGAACAAACATTAAACGTACTGTTCAAGAACAACTGATAGACTTCTCGAGACACTGTCTATTCAGACATATTTATACAAACACCACTTACTCGGCTCTTATCTCTTACAGTAAAAGCCTGAGAGAAAAATCAAAATCTGAATTACCACGCTTTCTCTGGTAACAGGAGAACATATAGGTGTCAACTCTTTCTCCTGAGGTATAAATTATTCTCTCCTCCCTAAAATGCCGAATTTCTTACCTTATTTTGTCCTCCTCTTCAGAAGTCCTCCTTCCGCGTCTCTACAGACGACCGTTAACTAAACTAAGGCTCGAGAGCAAGCGTTCTACTTCTAGAAAGAGGCTAAGGAACCAGATGTAGCGGTGGGTGGGGGAAGGGATGAGCCGCAGGGGAGGTAGGGAAGATGGAAGATGTGGAGGTGGGGGAGGGGTGAACAGAGAAACTCGCAAGAGAAACAAGCAAGAGAATCTCGAGCGAGAACTCGCGGGAGAAACTCTAAAGAAAACTGCAACAGCAGAATGTGTTCTCTACTTTTTACTGCATACTTTTCCCAGTTGCTTTAATTTAATCAATATAAAGGAGAAGGGCTTCCCAGGTGGCGCAGTGGTTGAGAGTCCGCCTGCCCATACAGGGGACACGGGTTCGTGCCCCGGTCCGGGAGGATCCCACATGCCCCTGACCTGCTGGGCCCCTGAGCCATGGCCGCTGAGCCTGCCCGTCCGGAGCTTGTGCTCCACAACGGGAGAGGCCACTACGGTGAGATGCCCGCGTACCGTAAAAAAAAAAAAAAAAAGGAAAAGGCATTTTGGGGTAATAACGTGAAGCTCCAGGTAATCAGTAGGGAGAGTTCAGGGATTTCTTGATAGACGTAAAATGGGGAGGACCAGATCATGAAGCATTCTGCTTGCTATGCAGATATGCTACTTACTTAATTTTTTTAGTGGAACTGTTAAAATAATCTGAAACAGAAAGATGAATGTCTAGAAGACATAATGCATCTGGTGATTTCATATGATACGAAGTCAGGCAGACAGAAAATAATCTAAACTTCAAAATTTAGTAGTTATATGAAACTGGGTAAGCTACCTACACTCTTAAATTTACCTAGTCTACAAAAACAAGATGATAAAGAATTATCAGATAGGGTTATTGTGAGGTTAAATGACGTACTGAGCACATTGAGCTGAAAACATAATTCAGGGTTCAAAACAAAAGTGTGAAAATATTGTAATTACTTTTATATGAAGTGGGAGCCTGAGGTTAATTTGTAATTCTGCCTTTTTTAGAGACTGGTCAAAATCATGAAACTGTTTTTTTTGTTGTTGTTGTTGCGGTATGCCGGCCTCTCACCGCTGGGGCCCCTCCCGTTGCGAAGCACAGGCTCCGGACGCGCAGGCTCAGAGGCTATGGCTCACGGGGCCAGCCGCTCCGCGGCATGTGGGATCCTCCCGGACCGGGGCACGAACCCGTGTCCCCTGCATCGGCAGCCGGACTCTCAACCACTGGGCCACTAGGGAAGCCCAGACCTGTGGTGTTAATGCTTTGCATTGGTAGTGTCTTAATCGTATATTAACCATTATTGAGCACTTGAGAAAACTATGCAATGAAATGTGTTCATGTAAACACCAGTTGATCAGTTGATGGTGATCAGTTAGTATTTCTTGGGACACTTTCCATAGTCTAGATAGATAACAGCTGTATGCATTATACAAAAGCTGATCTTTAAATCAGGCAAAGTTATAACTGTTCCCTAATTTAGGGGTTTTATGGTTTCTACCTAATATGTAGGCCAACCGGCAGCTTCCAAGCAAGTCTACTGGAAGGGACAAGTTCAGTATATAGTAGGAAATCAAAGAATTGTTAGTATTTCAATAATGATTGTTTAATATTTTAGTCCTCTGCTTGACAGGAAAGAAACACGAGAGGAAAAACAATTGATATGAAATCTCAGATGGTGTCTGAGAAAATCATCTTACAGAGGTTTGGATATCACTCATTCATGAACAAAATTAAATCTGGATGTTAAGCATGTTTTTCAGTGACTGCAATGCAATTAAAGGACTGTGAGGTTAAGATTACTGTAATTGCTACAGCAGGCGAGTAGCTAGATATGAGCAGAGTAATGGAAGAGGGGCCAGGTGGCAGGAAATCAAGCACCTGGTAAAGAGCAGAGGTCCATGGGCAGACAAAGAAAAACAAGAACCTCCAGACTGACAGGAAACTGCACATTTTCGGTGGTAAGTGTCCTGAAGGCAGACAAAGAGAGATGAGGAAAGACAGGACTCTCCTACTTCCAAATGTAACCTGTTGCTCATTATGCTCTCCTTACAATAAAATTAGCCTTGCAGACAAGCAGCACACACCATGCAGTGAGGCCATGACACTTCTGACTAAGCTAAATAAGGACAAAAATCCCTTCTGGAGCTGCAAAGAAGCAGGGAATGTGACCCCCAAACTCCTGCTTCCCCAATGAGTATGCCACCCCTTCCTCTGTATGCCCCTCATAACCGGCTTGCCAGTGGAACCCAGGGCAGCAGCTCCTCACCTAACTGCCTGCTCTCCCTGAGGGCATATTCTTGCTTAAATAAATCCTCACTTTACTTGCTTAACCGCCTGTCTCATGCCCAACTCTTGGCATGAAGAGCAAGCACCTTCAATTCACTGGGAACCCAATGAGAATTTACACATGAGGAAGAAAGGAACAAACACATTTCTCTTAAAAACTAGTGGAGAGGGCCTCCCTGGTGGCGCAGTGGTTGAGAGTCCGCCTGCCGATGCAGGGGATACGGGTTCGTGCCCCGGTCTGGGAGGATCCCATATGCCGCGGAGCGGCTGGGCCCGTGAGCCATGGCCGCTGGGCCTGCCCGTCCGGAGCTTGTGCTCCACAACGGGAGAGGCCACTACGGTGAGATGCCCGCGTACCGTAAAAAAAAAAAAAAAAGGAAAAGGCATTTTGGGGTAATAACGTGAAGCTCCAGGTAATCAGTAGGGAGAGTTCAGGGATTTCTTGATAGACGTAAAATGGGGAGGACCAGATCATGAAGCATTCTGCTTGCTATGCAGATATGCTACTTACTTAATTTTTTTAGTGGAACTGTTAAAATAATCTGAAACAGAAAGATGAATGTCTAGAAGACATAATGCATCTGGTGATTTCATATGATACGAAGTCAGGCAGACAGAAAATAATCTAAACTTCAAAATTTAGTAGTTATATGAAACTGGGTAAGCTACCTACACTCTTAAATTTACCTAGTCTACAAAAACAAGATGATAAAGAATTATCAGATAGGGTTATTGTGAGGTTAAATGACGTACTGAGCACATTGAGCTGAAAACATAATTCAGGGTTCAAAACAAAAGTGTGAAAATATTGTAATTACTTTTATATGAAGTGGGAGCCTGAGGTTAATTTGTAATTCTGCCTTTTTTAGAGACTGGTCAAAATCATGAAACTGTTTTTTTTGTTGTTGTTGTTGCGGTATGCCGGCCTCTCACCGCTGGGGCCCCTCCCGTTGCGAAGCACAGGCTCCGGACGCGCAGGCTCAGAGGCTATGGCTCACGGGGCCAGCCGCTCCGCGGCATGTGGGATCCTCCCGGACCGGGGCACGAACCCGTGTCCCCTGCATCGGCAGCCGGACTCTCAACCACTGGGCCACTAGGGAAGCCCAGACCTGTGGTGTTAATGCTTTGCATTGGTAGTGTCTTAATCGTATATTAACCATTATTGAGCACTTGAGAAAACTATGCAATGAAATGTGTTCATGTAAACACCAGTTGATCAGTTGATGGTGATCAGTTAGTATTTCTTGGGACACTTTCCATAGTCTAGATAGATAACAGCTGTATGCATTATACAAAAGCTGATCTTTAAATCAGGCAAAGTTATAACTGTTCCCTAATTTAGGGGTTTTATGGTTTCTACCTAATATGTAGGCCAACCGGCAGCTTCCAAGCAAGTCTACTGGAAGGGACAAGTTCAGTATATAGTAGGAAATCAAAGAATTGTTAGTATTTCAATAATGATTGTTTAATATTTTAGTCCTCTGCTTGACAGGAAAGAAACACGAGAGGAAAAACAATTGATATGAAATCTCAGATGGTGTCTGAGAAAATCATCTTACAGAGGTTTGGATATCACTCATTCATGAACAAAATTAAATCTGGATGTTAAGCATGTTTTTCAGTGACTGCAATGCAATTAAAGGACTGTGAGGTTAAGATTACTGTAATTGCTACAGCAGGCGAGTAGCTAGATATGAGCAGAGTAATGGAAGAGGGGCCAGGTGGCAGGAAATCAAGCACCTGGTAAAGAGCAGAGGTCCATGGGCAGACAAAGAAAAACAAGAACCTCCAGACTGACAGGAAACTGCACATTTTCGGTGGTAAGTGTCCTGAAGGCAGACAAAGAGAGATGAGGAAAGACAGGACTCTCCTACTTCCAAATGTAACCTGTTGCTCATTATGCTCTCCTTACAATAAAATTAGCCTTGCAGACAAGCAGCACACACCATGCAGTGAGGCCATGACACTTCTGACTAAGCTAAATAAGGACAAAAATCCCTTCTGGAGCTGCAAAGAAGCAGGGAATGTGACCCCCAAACTCCTGCTTCCCCAATGAGTATGCCACCCCTTCCTCTGTATGCCCCTCATAACCGGCTTGCCAGTGGAACCCAGGGCAGCAGCTCCTCACCTAACTGCCTGCTCTCCCTGAGGGCATATTCTTGCTTAAATAAATCCTCACTTTACTTGCTTAACCGCCTGTCTCATGCCCAACTCTTGGCATGAAGAGCAAGCACCTTCAATTCACTGGGAACCCAATGAGAATTTACACATGAGGAAGAAAGGAACAAACACATTTCTCTTAAAAACTAGTGGAGAGGGCCTTCCTGGTGGCGCAGTGGTTGAGAGTCCGCCTGCCGATGCAGGGGATACGGGTTCGTGCCCCGGTCTGGGAGGATCCCATATGCCGCGGAGCGGCTGGGCCCGTGAGCCATGGCCGCTGGGCCTGCCCGTCCGGAGCTTGTGCTCCACAACGGGAGAGGCCACTACGGTGAGATGCCCGCGTACCGTAAAAAAAAAAAAAAAAAGGAAAAGGCATTTTGGGGTAATAACGTGAAGCTCCAGGTAATCAGTAGGGAGAGTTCAGGGATTTCTTGATAGACGTAAAATGGGGAGGACCAGATCATGAAGCATTCTGCTTGCTATGCAGATATGCTACTTACTTAATTTTTTTAGTGGAACTGTTAAAATAATCTGAAACAGAAAGATGAATGTCTAGAAGACATAATGCATCTGGTGATTTCATATGATACGAAGTCAGGCAGACAGAAAATAATCTAAACTTCAAAATTTAGTAGTTATATGAAACTGGGTAAGCTACCTACACTCTTAAATTTACCTAGTCTACAAAAACAAGATGATAAAGAATTATCAGATAGGGTTATTGTGAGGTTAAATGACGTACTGAGCACATTGAGCTGAAAACATAATTCAGGGTTCAAAACAAAAGTGTGAAAATATTGTAATTACTTTTATATGAAGTGGGAGCCTGAGGTTAATTTGTAATTCTGCCTTTTTTAGAGACTGGTCAAAATCATGAAACTGTTTTTTTTGTTGTTGTTGTTGCGGTATGCCGGCCTCTCACCGCTGGGGCCCCTCCCGTTGCGAAGCACAGGCTCCGGACGCGCAGGCTCAGAGGCTATGGCTCACGGGGCCAGCCGCTCCGCGGCATGTGGGATCCTCCCGGACCGGGGCACGAACCCGTGTCCCCTGCATCGGCAGCCGGACTCTCAACCACTGGGCCACTAGGGAAGCCCAGACCTGTGGTGTTAATGCTTTGCATTGGTAGTGTCTTAATCGTATATTAACCATTATTGAGCACTTGAGAAAACTATGCAATGAAATGTGTTCATGTAAACACCAGTTGATCAGTTGATGGTGATCAGTTAGTATTTCTTGGGACACTTTCCATAGTCTAGATAGATAACAGCTGTATGCATTATACAAAAGCTGATCTTTAAATCAGGCAAAGTTATAACTGTTCCCTAATTTAGGGGTTTTATGGTTTCTACCTAATATGTAGGCCAACCGGCAGCTTCCAAGCAAGTCTACTGGAAGGGACAAGTTCAGTATATAGTAGGAAATCAAAGAATTGTTGGTATTTCAATAATGATTGTTTAATATTTTAGTCCTCTGCTTGACAGGAAAGAAACACGAGAGGAAAAACAATTGATATGAAATCTCAGATGGTGTCTGAGAAAATCATCTTACAGAGGTTTGGATATCACTCATTCATGAACAAAATTAAATCTGGATGTTAAGCATGTTTTTCAGTGACTGCAATGCAATTAAAGGACTGTGAGGTTAAGATTACTGTAATTGCTACAGCAGGCGAGTAGCTAGATATGAGCAGAGTAATGGAAGAGGGGCCAGGTGGCAGGAAATGAAGCACCTGGTAAAGAGCAGAGGTCCATGGGCAGACAAAGAAAAACAGGAACCTCCAGACTGACAGGAAACTGCACATTTTCGGTGGTAAGTGTCCTGAAGGCAGACAAAGAGAGATGAGGAAAGACAGGACTCTCCTACTTCCAAATGTAACCTGTTGCTCATTATGCTCTCCTTACAATAAAATTAGCCTTGCAGACAAGCAGCACACACCATGCAGTGAGGCCATGACACTTCTGACTAAGCTAAATAAGGACAAAAATCCCTTCTGGAGCTGCAAAGAAGCAGGGAATGTGACCCCCAAACTCCTGCTTCCCCAATGAGTATGCCACCCCTTCCTCTGTATGCCCCTCATAACCGGCTTGCCAGTGGAACCCAGGGCAGCAGCTCCTCACCTAACTGCCTGCTCTCCCTGAGGGCATATTCTTGCTTAAATAAATCCTCACTTTACTTGCTTAACCGCCTGTCTCATGCCCAACTCTTGGCATGAAGAGCAAGCACCTTCAATTCACTGGGAACCCAATGAGAATTTACACATGAGGAAGAAAGGAACAAACACATTTCTCTTAAAAACTAGTGGAGAGGGCCTCCCTGGTGGCGCAGTGGTTGAGAGTCCGCCTGCCGATGCAGGGGATACGGGTTCGTGCCCCGGTCTGGGAGGATCCCATATGCCGCGGAGCGGCTGGGCCCGTGAGCCATGGCCGCTGGGCCTGCGCGTCTGGAGCCTCTGGGTACCGAGCCCGTGCTCCGCGGTGGGAGGGGCCACAGCAGTGAGAGGCCCGCATACCGCAAAAAACAAAAGTGCAAGCGGAACAAACTGGCGCCCGGCATACGCTCCACTACCCGCAAGTGAGAGTCAACAGCAAAGAGGGTACGCCGCTAATCACAGTTAAGTTATCTACTCAATATTCCCTCCCGCAGCATTTCAAACCTAGCTCCACCCCCACCCCCAACTTCTCAATTCACGGACAAATTCCAGGAACTTCACTGCCTTTTCATCGCTGCCTTGGCAACTGATTCTCCAGGAGAACAAACATTAAACGTACTGTTCAAGAACAACTGATAGACTTCTCGAGACACTGTCTATTCAGACATATTTATACAAACACCACTTACTCGGCTCTTATCTCTTACAGTAAAAGCCTGAGAGAAAAATCAAAATCTGAATTACCACGCTTTCTCTGGTAACAGGAGAACATATAGGTGTCAACTCTTTCTCCTGAGGTATAAATTATTCTCTCCTCCCTAAAATGCCGAATTTCTTACCTTATTTTGTCCTCCTCTTCAGAAGTCCTCCTTCCGCGTCTCTTCAGACGACCGTTAACTAAACTAAGGCTCGAGAGCAAGCGCTCTACTTCTAGAAAGAGGCTAAGGAACCAGATGTAGCGGTGGGTGGGGGAAGGGATGAGCCGCAGGGGAGGTAGGGAAGATGGAAGATGTGGAGGTGGGGGAGGGGTGAACAGAGAAACTCGCGAGAGAATCTCGAGGGAGAACTCGAGGGAGAAACTCTAAAGAAAACTGCAACAGCAGAATGTGTTCTCTACTTTTTACTGCATACTTTTCCCAGTTGCTTTAATTTAATCAATATAAAGGAGAAGGGCTTCCCAGGTGGCGCAGTGGTTGAGAGTCCGCCTGCCCATACAGGGGACACGGGTTCGTGCCCCGGTCCGGGAGGATCCCACATGCCCCTGACCTGCTGGGCCCCTGAGCCATGGCCGCTGAGCCTGCCCGTCCGGAGCTTGTGCTCCACAACGGGAGAGGCCACAACGGTGAGATGCCCGCGTACCGTAAAAAAAAAAAAAAAAAAGGAAAAGGCATTTTGGGGTTTTAACGTGAAGCTCCAGGTAATCAGTAGGGAGAGTTCAGGGATTTCTTGATAGACGTAAAATGGGGAGGACCAGATCATGAAGCATTCTGCTTGCTATGCAGATATGCTACTTACTTAATTTTTTTAGTGGAACTGTTAAAATAATCTGAAACAGAAAGATGAATGTCTAGAAGACATAATACATCTGGTGATTTAATATGATACGAAGTCAGGCAGACAGAAAATAATCTAAACTTCAAAATTTAGTAGTTATATGAAACTGGGTAAGCTACCTACACTCTTAAATTTACCTAGTCTACAAAAACAAGATGATAAAGAATTATCAGATAGGGTTATTGTGAGGTTAAATGACGTACTGAGCACATTGAGCTGAAAACATAATTCAGGGTTCAAAACAAAAGTGTGAAAATATTGTACTTACTTTTATATGAAGTGGGAGCCTGAGGTTAATTTGTAATTCTGCCTTTTTTAGAGACTGGTCAAAATCATGAAACTGTTTTTGTTGTTGTTGTTGTTGCGGTATGCCGGCCTCTCACCGCTGGGGCCCCTCCCGTTGCGAAGCACAGGCTCCGGACGCGCAGGCTCAGAGGCTATGGCTCACGGGGCCAGCCGCTCCGCGGCATGTGGGATCCTCCCGGACCGGGGCACGAACCCGTGTCCCCTGCATCGGCAGCCGGACTCTCAACCACTGGGCCACTAGGGAAGCCCAGACCTGTGGTGTTAATGCTTTGCATTGGTAGTGTCTTAATCGTATATTAACCATTATTGAGCACTTGAGAAAACTATGCAATGAAATGTGTTCATGTAAACACCAGTTGATCAGTTGATGGTGATCAGTTAGTATTTCTTGGGACACTTTCCATAGTCTAGATAGATAACAGCTGTATGCATTATACAAAAGCTGATCTTTAAATCAGGCAAAGTTAAACTGTTCCCTAATTTAGGGGTTTTATGGTTTCTACCTAATATGTAGGCCAACCGGCAGCTTCCAAGCAAGTCTACTGGAAGGGACAAGTTCAGTATATAGTAGGAAATCAAAGAATTGTTAGTATTTCAATAATGATTGTTTAATATTTTAGTCCTCTGCTTGACAGGAAAGAAACACGAGAGGAAAAACAATTGATATGAAATCTCAGATGGTGTCTGAGAAAATCATCTTACAGAGGTTTGGATATCACTCATTCATGAACAAAATTAAATCTGGATGTTAAGCATGTTTTTCAGTGACTGCAATGCAATTAAAGGACTGTGAGGTTAAGATTACTGTAATTGCTACAGCAGGCGAGTAGCTAGATATGAGCAGAGTAATGGAAGAGGGGCCAGGTGGCAGGAAATGAAGCACCTGGTAAAGAGCAGAGGTCCATGGGCAGACAAAGAAAAACAGGAACCTCCAGACTGACAGGAAACTGCACATTTTCGGTGGTAAGTGTCCTGAAGGCAGACAAAGAGAGATGAGGAAAGACAGGAATCTCCTACTTCCAAATGTAACCTGTTGCTCATTATGCTCTCCTTACAATAAAATTAGCCTTGCAGACAAGCAGCACACACCATGCAGTGAGGCCATGACACTTCTGACTAAGCTAAATAAGGACAAAAATCCCTTCTGGAGCTGCAAAGAAGCAGGGAATGTGACCCCCAAACTCCTGCTTCCCCAATGAGTATGCCACCCCTTCCTCTGTATGCCCCTCATAACCGGCTTGCCAGTGGAACCCAGGGCAGCAGCTCCTCACCTAACTGCCTGCTCTCCCTGAGGGCATATTCTTGCTTAAATAAATCCTCACTTTACTTGCTTAACCGCCTGTCTCATGCCCAACTCTTGGCATGAAGAGCAAGCACCTTCAATTCACTGGGAACCCAATGAGAATTTACACATGAGGAAGAAAGGAACAAACACATTTCTCTTAAAAACTAGTGGAGAGGGCCTCCCTGGTGGCGCAGTGGTTGAGAGTCCGCCTGCCGATGCAGGGGATACGGGTTCGTGCCCCGGTCTGGGAGGATCCCATATGCCGCGGAGCGGCTGGGCCCGTGAGCCATGGCCGCTGGGCCTGCGCGTCTGGAGCCTCTGGGTACCGAGCCCGTGCTCCGCGGTGGGAGGGGCCACAGCAGTGAGAGGCCCGCATACCGCAAAAAACAAAAGTGCAAGCGGAACAAACTGGCGCCCGGCATACGCTCCACTACCCGCAAGTGAGAGTCAACAGCAAAGAGGGTACGCCGCTAATCACAGTTAAGTTATCTACTCAATATTCCCTCCCGCAGCATTTCAAACCTAGCTCCACCCCCACCCCCAACTTCTCAATTCACGGACAAATTCCAGGAACTTCACTGCCTTTTCATCGCTGCCTTGGCAACTGATTCTCCAGGAGAACAAACATTAAACGTACTGTTCAAGAACAACTGATAGACTTCTCGAGACACTGTCTATTCAGACATATTTATACAAACACCACTTACTCGGCTCTTATCTCTTACAGTAAAAGCCTGAGAGAAAAATCAAAATCTGAATTACCACGCTTTCTCTGGTAACAGGAGAACATATAGGTGTCAACTCTTTCTCCTGAGGTATAAATTATTCTCTCCTCCCTAAAATGCCGAATTTCTTACCTTATTTTGTCCTCCTCTTCAGAAGTCCTCCTTCCGCGTCTCTTCAGACGACCGTTAACTAAACTAAGGCTCGAGAGCAAGCGTTCTACTTCTAGAAAGAGGCTAAGGAACCAGATGTAGCGGTGGGTGGGGGAAGGGATGAGCCGCAGGGGAGGTAGGGAAGATGGAAGATGTGGAGGTGGGGGAGGCGTGAACAGAGAAACTCGCAAGAGAAACAAGCAAGAGAATCTCGAGCGAGAACTCGCGGGAGAAACTCTAAAGAAAACTGCAACAGCAGAATGTGTTCTCTACTTTTTACTGCATACTTTTCCCAGTTGCTTTAATTTAATCAATATAAAGGAGAAGGGCTTCCCAGGTGGCGCAGTGGTTGAGAGTCCGCCTGCCCATACAGGGGACACGGGTTCGTGCCCCGGTCCGGGAGGATCCCACATGCCCCTGACCTGCTGGGCCCCTGAGCCATGGCCGCTGAGCCTGCCCGTC
Source organism: Mesoplodon densirostris (assembly GCF_025265405.1). Taxonomy (NCBI): domain Eukaryota; kingdom Metazoa; phylum Chordata; class Mammalia; order Artiodactyla; family Ziphiidae; genus Mesoplodon; species Mesoplodon densirostris. Next base: position 2,832,566 of record NW_026778236.1, on the reverse strand, counting down.
CGGAGCTTGTGCTCCACAACGGGAGAGGCCACTACGGTGAGATGCCCGCGTACCGTAAAAAAAAAAAAAAAAAAGGAAAAGGCATTTTGGGGTAATAACGTGAAGCTCCAGGTAATCAGTAGGGAGAGTTCAGGGATTTCTTGATAGACGTAAAATGGGGAGGACCAGATCATGAAGCATTCTGCTTGCTATGCAGATATGCTACTTACTTAATTTTTTTAGTGGAACTGTTAAAATAATCTGAAACAGAAAGATGAATGTCTAGAAGACATAATGCATCTGGTGATTTCATATGATACGAAGTCAGGCAGACAGAAAATAATCTAAACTTCAAAATTTAGTAGTTATATGAAACTGGGTAAGCTACCTACACTCTTAAATTTACCTAGTCTACAAAAACAAGATGATAAAGAATTATCAGATAGGGTTATTGTGAGGTTAAATGACGTACTGAGCACATTGAGCTGAAAACATAATTCAGGGTTCAAAACAAAAGTGTGAAAATATTGTACTTACTTTTATATGAAGTGGGAGCCTGAGGTTAATTTGTAATTCTGCCTTTTTTAGAGACTGGTCAAAATCATGAAACTGTTTTTTTTGTTGTTGTTGTTGCGGTATGCCGGCCTCTCACCGCTGGGGCCCCTCCCGTTGCGAAGCACAGGCTCCGGACGCGCAGGCTCAGAGGCTATGGCTCACGGGGCCAGCCGCTCCGCGGCATGTGGGATCCTCCCGGACCGGGGCACGAACCCGTGTCCCCTGCATCGGCAGCCGGACTCTCAACCACTGGGCCACTAGGGAAGCCCAGACCTGTGGTGTTAATGCTTTGCATTGGTAGTGTCTTAATCGTATATTAACCATTATTGAGCACTTGAGAAAACTATGCAATGAAATGTGTTCATGTAAACACCAGTTGATCAGTTGATGGTGATCAGTTAGTATTTCTTGGGACACTTTCCATAGTCTAGATAGATAACAACTCTATGAATTATACAAAAGCTGATCTTTAAATCGGGCAAAGTTATAACTGTTCCCTAATTTAGGGGTTTTATGGTTTCTACCTAATATGTAGGCCAACCGGCAGCTTCCAAGCAAGTCTACTGGAAGGGACAAGTTCAGTATATAGTAGGAAATCAAAGAATTGTTAGTATTTCAATAATGATTGTTTAATATTTTAACCCTCTGCTTGACAGGAAAGAAACACGAGAGGAAAAACAATTGATATGAAATCTCAGATGGTGTCTGAGAAAATCATCTTATAGAGGTTTGGATATCACTCATTCATGAACAAAATTAAATCTGGATGTTAAGCACGTTTTTCAGTGACTGCAATGCAATTAAAGGACTGTGAGGTTAAGATTACTGTAATTGCTACAGCAGGCGAGTAGCTAGATATGAGCAGAGTAGTGGAAGAGGGGCCAGGTGGCAGGAAATCAAGCACCTGGTAAAGAGCAGAGGTCCATGGGCAGACAAAGAAAAACAAGAACCTCCAGACTGACAGGAAACTGCACATTTTCGGTGGTAAGTGTCCTGAAGGCAGACAAAGAGAGATGAGGAAAGACAGGACTCTCCTACTTCCAAATGTAACCTGTTGCTCATTATGCTCTCCTTACAATAAAATTAGCCTTGCAGACAAGCAGCACACACCATGCAGTGAGGCCATGACACTTCTGACTAAGCTAAATAAGGACAAAAATCCCTTCTGGAGCTGCAAAGAAGCAGGGAATGTGACCCCCACACTCCTGCTTCCCCAATGAGTATGCCACCCCTTCCTCTGTATGCCCCTCATAACCGGCTTGCCAGTGGAACCCAGGGCAGCAGCTCCTCACCTAACTGCCTGCTCTCCCTGAGGGCATATTCTTGCTTAAATAAATCCTCACTTTACTTGCTTAACCGCCTGTCTCATGCCCAACTCTTGGCATGAAGAGCAAGCACCTTCAATTCACTGGGAACCCAATGAGAATTTACACATGAGGAAGAAAGGAACAAACACATTTCTCTTAAAAACTAGTGGAGAGGGCCTCCCTGGTGGCGCAGTGGTTGAGAGTCCGCCTGCCGATGCAGGGGATACGGGTTCGTGCCCCGGTCTGGGAGGATCCCATATGCCGCGGAGCGGCTGGGCCCGTGAGCCATGGCCGCTGGGCCTGCGCGTCTGGAGCCTCTGGGTACCGAGCCCGTGCTCCGCGGTGGGAGGGGCCACAGCAGTGAGAGGCCCGCATACCGCAAAAAACAAAAGTGCAAGCGGAACAAACTGGCGCCCGGCATACGCTCCACTACCCGCAAGTGAGAGTCAACAGCAAAGAGGGTACGCCGCTAATCACAGTTAAGTTATCTACTCAATATTCCCTCCCGCAGCATTTCAAACCTAGCTCCACCCCCACCCCCAACTTCTCAATTCACGGACAAATTCCAGGAACTTCACTGCCTTTTCATCGCTGCCTTGGCAACTGATTCTCCAGGAGAACAAACATTAAACGTACTGTTCAAGAACAACTGATAGACTTCTCGAGACACTGTCTATTCAGACATATTTATACAAACACCACTTACTCGGCTCTTATCTCTTACAGTAAAAGCCTGAGAGAAAAATCAAAATCTGAATTACCACGCTTTCTCTGGTAACAGGAGAACATATAGGTGTCAACTCTTTCTCCTGAGGTATAAATTATTCTCTCCTCCCTAAAATGCCGAATTTCTTACCTTATTTTGTCCTCCTCTTCAGAAGTCCTCCTTCCGCGTCTCTTCAGACGACCGTTAACTAAACTAAGGCTCGAGAGCAAGCGCTCTACTTCTAGAAAGAGGCTAAGGAACCAGATGTAGCGGTGGGTGGGGGAAGGGATGAGCCGCAGGGGAGGTAGGGAAGATGGAAGATGTGGAGGTGGGGGAGGGGTGAACAGAGAAACTCGCGAGAGAATCTCGAGGGAGAACTCGCGGGAGAAACTCTAAAGAAAACTGCAACAGCAGAATGTGTTCTCTACTTTTTACTGCATACTTTTCCCAGTTGCTTTAATTTAATCAATATAAAGGAGAAGGGCTTCCCAGGTGGCGCAGTGGTTGAGAGTCCGCCTGCCGATACAGGGGACACGGGTTCGTGCCCCGGTCCGGGAGGATCCCACATGCCCCTGACCTGCTGGGCCCCTGAGCCATGGCCGCTGAGCCTGCCCGTCCGGAGCTTGTGCTCCACAACGGGAGAGGCCACTACGGTGAGATGCCCGCGTACCGTAAAAAAAAAAAAAAAAAAGGAAAAGGCATTTTGGGGTAATAACGTGAAGCTCCAGGTAATCAGTAGGGAGAGTTCAGGGATTTCTTGATAGACGTAAAATGGGGAGGACCAGATCATGAAGCATTCTGCTTGCTATGCAGATATGCTACTTACTTAATTTTTTTAGTGGAACTGTTAAAATAATCTGAAACAGAAAGATGAATGTCTAGAAGACATAATGCATCTGGTGATTTCATATGATACGAAGTCAGGCAGACAGAAAATAATCTAAACTTCAAAATTTAGTAGTTATATGAAACTGGGTAAGCTACCTACACTCTTAAATTTACCTAGTCTACAAAAACAAGATGATAAAGAATTATCAGATAGGGTTATTGTGAGGTTAAATGACGTACTGAGCACATTGAGCTGAAAACATAATTCAGGGTTCAAAACAAAAGTGTGAAAATATTGTAATTACTTTTATATGAAGTGGGAGCCTGAGGTTAATTTGTAATTCTGCCTTTTTTAGAGACTGGTCAAAATCATGAAACTGTTTTTTTTGTTGTTGTTGTTGCGGTATGCCGGCCTCTCACCGCTGGGGCCCCTCCCGTTGCGAAGCACAGGCTCCGGACGCGCAGGCTCAGAGGCTATGGCTCACGGGGCCAGCCGCTCCGCGGCATGTGGGATCCTCCCGGACCGGGGCACGAACCCGTGTCCCCTGCATCGGCAGCCGGACTCTCAACCACTGGGCCACTAGGGAAGCCCAGACCTGTGGTGTTAATGCTTTGCATTGGTAGTGTCTTAATCGTATATTAACCATTATTGAGCACTTGAGAAAACTATGCAATGAAATGTGTTCATGTAAACACCAGTTGATCAGTTGATGGTGATCAGTTAGTATTTCTTGGGACACTTTCCATAGTCTAGGTAGATAACAGCTGTATGCATTATACAAAAGCTGATCTTTAAATCAGGCAAAGTTATAACTGTTCCCTAATTTAGGGGTTTTATGGTTTATACCTAATATGTAGGCCAACCGGCAGCTTCCAAGCAACTCTACTGGAAGGGACAAGTTCAGTATATAGTAGGAAATCAAAGAATTGTTGGTATTTCAATAATGATTGTTTAATATTTTAGTCCTCTGCTTGACAGGAAAGAAACACGAGAGGAAAAACAATTGATATGAAATCTCAGATGGTGTCTGAGAAAATCATCTTACAGAGGTTTGGATATCACTCATTCATGAACAAAATTAAATCTGGATGTTAAGCATGTTTTTCAGTGACTGCAATGCAATTAAAGGACTGTGAGGTTAAGATTACTGTAATTGCTACAGCAGGCGAGTAGCTAGATATGAGCAGAGTAATGGAAGAGGGGCCAGGTGGCAGGAAATGAAGCACCTGGTAAAGAGCAGAGGTCCATGGGCAGACAAAGAAAAACAAGAACCTCCAGACTGACAGGAAACTGCACATTTTCGGTGGTAAGTGTCCTGAAGGCAGACAAAGAGAGATGAGGAAAGACAGGAATCTCCTACTTCCAAATGTAACCTGTTGCTCATTATGCTCTCCTTACAATAAAATTAGCCTTGCAGACAAGCAGCACACACCATGCAGTGAGGCCATGACACTTCTGACTAAGCTAAATAAGGACAAAAATCCCTTCTGGAGCTGCAAAGAAGCAGGGAATGTGACCCCCACACTCCTGCTTCCCCAATGAGTATGCCACCCCTTCCTCTGTATGCCCCTCATAACCGGCTTGCCAGTGGAACCCAGGGCAGCAGCTCCTCACCTAACTGCCTGCTCTCCCTGAGGGCATATTCTTGCTTAAATAAATCCTCACTTTACTTGCTTAACCGCCTGTCTCATGCCCAACTCTTGGCATGAAGAGCAAGCACCTTCAATTCACTGGGAACACAATGAGAATTTACACATGAGGAAGAAAGGAACAAACACATTTCTCTTAAAAACTAGTGGAGAGGGCCTCCCTGGTGGCGCAGTGGTTGAGAGTCCGCCTGCCGATGCAGGGGATACGGGTTCGTGCCCCGGTCTGGGAGGATCCCATATGCCGCGGAGCGGCTGGGCCCGTGAGCCATGGCCGCTGGGCCTGCGCGTCTGGAGCCTCTGGGTACCGAGCCCGTGCTCCGCGGTGGGAGGGGCCACAGCAGTGAGAGGCCCGCATACCGCAAAAAACAAAAGTGCAAGCGGAACAAACTGGCGCCCGGCATACGCTCCACTACCCGCAAGTGAGAGTCAACAGCAAAGAGGGTACGCCGCTAATCACAGTTAAGTTATCTACTCAATATTCCCTCCCGCAGCATTTCAAACCTAGCTCCACCCCCACCCCCAACTTCTCAATTCACGGACAAATTCCAGGAACTTCACTGCCTTTTCATCGCTGCCTTGGCAACTGATTCTCCAGGAGAACAAACATTAAACGTACTGTTCAAGAACAACTGATAGACTTCTCGAGACACTGTCTATTCAGACATATTTATACAAACACCACTTACTCGGCTCTTATCTCTTACAGTAAAAGCCTGAGAGAAAAATCAAAATCTGAATTACCACGCTTTCTCTGGTAACAGGAGAACATATAGGTGTCAACTCTTTCTCCTGAGGTATAAATTATTCTCTCCTCCCTAAAATGCCGAATTTCTTACCTTATTTTGTCCTCCTCTTCAGAAGTCCTCCTTCCGCGTCTCTTCAGACGACCGTTAACTAAACTAAGGCTCGAGAGCAAGCGTTCTACTTCTAGAAAGAGGCTAAGGAACCAGATGTAGCGGTGGGTGGGGGAAGGGATGAGCCGCAGGGGAGGTAGGGAAGATGGAAGATGTGGAGGTGGGGGAGGGGTGAACAGAGAAACTCGCAAGAGAAACAAGCAAGAGAATCTCGAGCGAGAACTCGCGGGAGAAACTCTAAAGAAAACTGCAACAGCAGAATGTGTTCTCTACTTTTTACTGCATACTTTTCCCAGTTGCTTTAATTTAATCAATATAAAGGAGAAGGGCTTCCCAGGTGGCGCAGTGGTTGAGAGTCCGCCTGCCGATACAGGGGACACGGGTTCGTGCCCCGGTCCGGGAGGATCCCACATGCCCCTGACCTGCTGGGCCCCTGAGCCATGGCCGCTGAGCCTGCCCGTCCGGAGCTTGTGCTCCACAACGGGAGAGGCCACTACGGTGAGATGCCCGCGTACCGTAAAAAAAAAAAAAAAAAAGGAAAAGGCATTTTGGGGTAATAACGTGAAGCTCCAGGTAATCAGTAGGGAGAGTTCAGGGATTTCTTGAAAGACGTAAAATGGGGAGGACCAGATCATGAAGCATTCTGCTTGCTATGCAGATATGCTACTTACTTAATTTTTTAAGTGGAACTGTTAAAATAATCTGAAACAGAAAGATGAATGTCTAGAAGACATAATGCATCTGGTGATTTAATATGATACGAAGTCAGGCAGACAGAAAATAATCTAAACTTCAAAATTTAGTAGTTATATGAAACTGGGTAAGCTACCTACACTCTTAAATTTACCTAGTCTACAAAAACAAGATGATAAAGAATTATCAGATAGGGTTATTGTGAGGTTAAATGACGTACTGAGCACATTGAGCTGAAAACATAATTCAGGGTTCAAAACAAAAGTGTGAAAATATTGTAATTACTTTTATATGAAGTGGGAGCCTGAGGTTAATTTGTAATTCTGCCTTTTTTAGAGACTGGTCAAAATCATGAAACTGTTTTTTTTGTTGTTGTTGTTGCGGTATGCCGGCCTCTCACCGCTGGGGCCCCTCCCGTTGCGAAGCACAGGCTCCGGACGCGCAGGCTCAGAGGCTATGGCTCACGGGGCCAGCCGCTCCGCGGCATGTGGGATCCTCCCGGACCGGGGCACGAACCCGTGTCCCCTGCATCGGCAGCCGGACTCTCAACCACTGGGCCACTAGGGAAGCCCAGACCTGTGGTGTTAATGCTTTGCATTGGTAGTGTCTTAATCGTATATTAACCATTATTGAGCACTTGAGAAAACTATGCAATGAAATGTGTTCATGTAAACACCAGTTGATCAGTTGATGGTGATCAGTTAGTATTTCTTGGGACACTTTCCATAGTCTAGATAGATAACAGCTGTATGCATTATACAAAAGCTGATCTTTAAATCAGGCAAAGTTATAACTGTTCCCTAATTTAGGGGTTTTATGGTTTCTACCTAATATGTAGGCCAACCGGCAGCTTCCAAGCAAGTCTACTGGAAGGGACAAGTTCAGTATATAGTAGGAAATCAAAGAATTGTTAGTATTTCAATAATGATTGTTTAATATTTTAGTCCTCTGCTTGACAGGAAAGAAACACGAGAGGAAAAACAATTGATATGAAATCTCAGATGGTGTCTGAGAAAATCATCTTACAGAGGTTTGGATATCACTCATTCATGAACAAAATTAAATCTGGATGTTAAGCATGTTTTTCAGTGACTGCAATGCAATTAAAGGACTGTGAGGTTAAGATTACTGTAATTGCTACAGCAGGCGAGTAGCTAGATATGAGCAGAGTAATGGAAGAGGGGCCAGGTGGCAGGAAATCAAGCACCTGGTAAAGAGCAGAGGTCCATGGGCAGAGAAAGAAAAACAGGAACCTCCAGACTGACAGGAAACTGCACATTTTCGGTGGTAAGTGTCCTGAAGGCAGACAAAGAGAGATGAGGAAAGACAGGAATCTCCTACTTCCAAATGTAACCTGTTGCTCATTATGCTCTCCTTACAATAAAATTAGCCTTGCAGACAAGCAGCACACACCATGCAGTGAGGCCATGACACTTCTGACTAAGCTAAATAAGGACAAAAATCCCTTCTGGAGCTGCAAAGAAGCAGGGAATGTGACCCCCAAACTCCTGCTTCCCCAATGAGTATGCCACCCCTTCCTCTGTATGCCCCTCATAACCGGCTTGCCAGTGGAACCCAGGGCAGCAGCTCCTCACCTAACTGCCTGCTCTCCCTGAGGGCATATTCTTGCTTAAATAAATCCTCACTTTACTTGCTTAACCGCCTGTCTCATGCCCAACTCTTGGCATGAAGAGCAAGCACCTTCAATTCACTGGGAACCCAATGAGAATTTACACATGAGGAAGAAAGGAACAAACACATTTCTCTTAAAAACTAGTGGAGAGGGCCTCCCTGGTGGCGCAGTGGTTGAGAGTCCGCCTGCCGATGCAGGGGATACGGGTTCGTGCCCCGGTCTGGGAGGATCCCATATGCCGCGGAGCGGCTGGGCCCGTGAGCCATGGCCGCTGGGCCTGCGCGTCTGGAGCCTCTGGGTACCGAGCCCGTGCTCCGCGGTGGGAGGGGCCACAGCAGTGAGAGGCCCGCATACCGCAAAAAACAAAAGTGCAAGCGGAACAAACTGGCGCCCGGCATACGCTCCACTACCCGCAAGTGAGAGTCAACAGCAAAGAGGGTACGCCGCTAATCACAGTTAAGTTATCTACTCAATATTCCCTCCCGCAGCATTTCAAACCTAGCTCCACCCCCACCCCCAACTTCTCAATTCACGGACAAATTCCAGGAACTTCACTGCCTTTTCATCGCTGCCTTGGCAACTGATTCTCCAGGAGAACAAACATTAAACGTACTGTTCAAGAACAACTGATAGACTTCTCGAGACACTGTCTATTCAGACATATTTATACAAACACCACTTACTCGGCTCTTATCTCTTACAGTAAAAGCCTGAGAGAAAAATCAAAATCTGAATTACCACGCTTTCTCTGGTAACAGGAGAACATATAGGTGTCAACTCTTTCTCCTGAGGTATAAATTATTCTCTCCTCCCTAAAATGCCGAATTTCTTACCTTATTTTGTCCTCCTCTTCAGAAGTCCTCCTTCCGCGTCTCTTCAGACGACCGTTAACTAAACTAAGGCTCGAGAGCAAGCGCTCTACTTCTAGAAAGAGGCTAAGGAACCAGATGTAGCGGTGGGTGGGGGAAGGGATGAGCCGCAGGGGAGGTAGGGAAGATGGAAGATGTGGAGGTGGGGGAGGGGTGAACAGAGAAACTCGCGAGAGAATCTCGAGGGAGAACTCGCGGGAGAAACTCTAAAGAAAACTGCAACAGCAGAATGTGTTCTCTACTTTTTACTGCATACTTTTCCCAGTTGCTTTAATTTAATCAATATAAAGGAGAAGGGCTTCCCAGGTGGCGCAGTGGTTGAGAGTCCGCCTGCCCATACAGGGGACACGGGTTCGTGCCCCGGTCCGGGAGGATCCCACATGCCCCTGACCTGCTGGGCCCCTGAGCCATGGCCGCTGAGCCTGCCCGTCCGGAGCTTGTGCTCCACAACGGGAGAGGCCACAACGGTGAGATGCCCGCGTACCGTAAAAAAAAAAAAAAAAAGGAAAAGGCATTTTGGGGTTTTAACGTGAAGCTCCAGGTAATCAGTAGGGAGAGTTCAGGGATTTCTTGATAGACGTAAAATGGGGAGGACCAGATCATGAAGCATTCTGCTTGCTATGCAGATATGCTACTTACTTAATTTTTTTAGTGGAACTGTTAAAATAATCTGAAACAGAAAGATGAATGTCTAGAAGATATAATGCATCTGGTGATTTAATATGATACGAAGTCAGGCAGACAGAAAATAATCTAAACTTCAAAATTTAGTAGTTATATGAAACTGGGTAAGCTACCTACACTCTTAAATTTACCTAGTCTACAAAAACAAGATGATAAAGAATTATCAGATAGGGTTATTGTGAGGTTAAATGACGTACTGAGCACATTGAGCTGAAAACATAATTCAGGGTTCAAAACAAAAGTGTGAAAATATTGTAATTACTTTTATATGAAGTGGGAGCCTGAGGTTAATTTGTAATTCTGCCTTTTTTAGAGACTGGTCAAAATCATGAAACTGTTTTTTTTGTTGTTGTTGTTGCGGTATGCCGGCCTCTCACCGCTGGGGCCCCTCCCGTTGCGAAGCACAGGCTCCGGACGCGCAGGCTCAGAGGCTATGGCTCACGGGGCCAGCCGCTCCGCGGCATGTGGGATCCTCCCGGACCGGGGCACGAACCCGTGTCCCCTGCATCGGCAGCCGGACTCTCAACCACTGGGCCACTAGGGAAGCCCAGACCTGTGGTGTTAATGCTTTGCATTGGTAGTGTCTTAATCGTATATTAACCATTATTGAGCACTTGAGAAAACTATGCAATGAAATGTGTTCATGTAAACACCAGTTGATCAGTTGATGGTGATCAGTTAGTATTTCTTGGGACACTTTCCATAGTCTAGATAGATAACAGCTGTATGCATTATACAAAAGCTGATCTTTAAATCAGGCAAAGTTAAACTGTTCCCTAATTTAGGGGTTTTATGGTTTCTACCTAATATGTAGGCCAACCGGCAGCTTCCAAGCAAGTCTACTGGAAGGGACAAGTTCAGTATATAGTAGGAAATCAAAGAATTGTTAGTATTTCAATAATGATTGTTTAATATTTTAGTCCTCTGCTTGACAGGAAAGAAACACGAGAGGAAAAACAATTGATATGAAATCTCAGATGGTGTCTGAGAAAATCATCTTACAGAGGTTTGGATATCACTCATTCATGAACAAAATTAAATCTGGATGTTAAGCATGTTTTTCAGTGACTGCAATGCAATTAAAGGACTGTGAGGTTAAGATTACTGTAATTGCTACAGCAGGCGAGTAGCTAGATATGAGCAGAGTAATGGAAGAGGGGCCAGGTGGCAGGAAATGAAGCACCTGGTAAAGAGCAGAGGTCCATGGGCAGACAAAGAAAAACAGGAACCTCCAGACTGACAGGAAACTGCACATTTTCGGTGGTAAGTGTCCTGAAGGCAGACAAAGAGAGATGAGGAAAGACAGGAATCTCCTACTTCCAAATGTAACCTGTTGCTCATTATGCTCTCCTTACAATAAAATTAGCCTTGCAGACAAGCAGCACACACCATGCAGTGAGGCCATGACACTTCTGACTAAGCTAAATAAGGACAAAAATCCCTTCTGGAGCTGCAAAGAAGCAGGGAATGTGACCCCCAAACTCCTGCTTCCCCAATGAGTATGCCACCCCTTCCTCTGTATGCCCCTCATAACCGGCTTGCCAGTGGAACCCAGGGCAGCAGCTCCTCACCTAACTGCCTGCTCTCCCTGAGGGCATATTCTTGCTTAAATAAATCCTCACTTTACTTGCTTAACCGCCTGTCTCATGCCCAACTCTTGGCATGAAGAGCAAGCACCTTCAATTCACTGGGAACACAATGAGAATTTACACATGAGGAAGAAAGGAACAAACACATTTCTCTTAAAAACTAGTGGAGAGGGCCTCCCTGGTGGCGCAGTGGTTGAGAGTCCGCCTGCCGATGCAGGGGATACGGGTTCGTGCCCCGGTCTGGGAGGATCCCATATGCCGCGGAGCGGCTGGGCCCGTGAGCCATGGCCGCTGGGCCTGCGCGTCTGGAGCCTCTGGGTACCGAGCCCGTGCTCCGCGGTGGCAGGGGCCACAGCAGTGAGAGGCCCGCATACCGCAAAAAACAAAAGTGCAAGCGGAACAAACTGGCGCCCGGCATACGCTCCACTACCCGCAAGTGAGAGTCAACAGCAAAGAGGGTACGCCGCTAATCACAGTTAAGTTATCTACTCAATATTCCCTCCCGCAGCATTTCAAACCTAGCTCCACCCCCACCCCCAACTTCTCAATTCACGGACAAATTCCAGGAACTTCACTGCCTTTTCATCGCTGCCTTGGCAACTGATTCTCCAGGAGAACAAACATTAAACGTACTGTTCAAGAACAACTGATAGACTTCTCGAGACACTGTCTATTCAGACATATTTATACAAACACCACTTACTCGGCTCTTATCTCTTACAGTAAAAGCCTGAGAGAAAAATCAAAATCTGAATTACCACGCTTTCTCTGGTAACAGGAGAACATATAGGTGTCAACTCTTTCTCCTGAGGTATAAATTATTCTCTCCTCCCTAAAATGCCGAATTTCTTACCTTATTTTGTCCTCCTCTTCAGAAGTCCTCCTTCCGCGTCTCTTCAGACGACCGTTAACTAAACTAAGGCTCGAGAGCAAGCGTTCTACTTCTAGAAAGAGGCTAAGGAACCAGATGTAGCGGTGGGTGGGGGAAGGGATGAGCCGCAGGGGAGGTAGGGAAGATGGAAGATGTGGAGGTGGGGGAGGGGTGAACAGAGAAACTCGCAAGAGAAACAAGCAAGAGAATCTCGAGCGAGAACTCGCGGGAGAAACTCTAAAGAAAACTGCAACAGCAGAATGTGTTCTCTACTTTTTACTGCATACTTTTCCCAGTTGCTTTAATTTAATCAATATAAAGGAGAAGGGCTTCCCAGGTGGCGCAGTGGTTGAGAGTCCGCCTGCCCATACAGGGGACACGGGTTCGTGCCCCGGTCCGGGAGGATCCCACATGCCCCTGACCTGCTGGGCCCCTGAGCCATGGCCGCTGAGCCTGCCCGTCCGGAGCTTGTGCTCCACAACGGGAGAGGCCACAACGGTGAGATGCCCGCGTACCGTAAAAAAAAAAAAAAAAGGAAAAGGCATTTTGGGGTAATAACGTGAAGCTCCAGGTAATCAGTAGGGAGAGTTCAGGGATTTCTTGATAGACGTAAAATGGGGAGGACCAGATCATGAAGCATTCTGCTTGCTATGCAGATATGCTACTTACTTAATTTTTTTAGTGGAACTGTTAAAATAATCTGAAACAGAAAGATGAATGTCTAGAAGACATAATGCATCTGGTGATTTCATATGATACGAAGTCAGGCAGACAGAAAATAATCTAAACTTCAAAATTTAGTAGTTATATGAAACTGGGTAAGCTACCTACACTCTTAAATTTACCTAGTCTACAAAAACAAGATGATAAAGAATTATCAGATAGGGTTATTGTGAGGTTAAATGACGTACTGAGCACATTGAGCTGAAAACATAATTCAGGGTTCAAAACAAAAGTGTGAAAATATTGTACTTACTTTTATATGAAGTGGGAGCCTGAGGTTAATTTGTAATTCTGCCTTTTTTAGAGACTGGTCAAAATCATGAAACTGTTTTTGTTGTTGTTGTTGTTGCGGTATGCCGGCCTCTCACCGCTGGGGCCCCTCCCGTTGCGAAGCACAGGCTCCGGACGCGCAGGCTCAGAGGCTATGGCTCACGGGGCCAGCCGCTCCGCGGCATGTGGGATCCTCCCGGACCGGGGCACGAACCCGTGTCCCCTGCATCGGCAGCCGGACTCTCAACCACTGGGCCACTAGGGAAGCCCAGACCTGTGGTGTTAATGCTTTGCATTGGTAGTGTCTTAATCGTATATTAACCATTATTGAGCACTTGAGAAAACTATGCAATGAAATGTGTTCATGTAAACACCAGTTGATCAGTTGATGGTGATCAGTTAGTATTTCTTGGGACACTTTCCATAGTCTAGATAGATAACAACTCTATGAATTATACAAAAGCTGATCTTTAAATCGGGCAAAGTTATAACTGTTCCCTAATTTAGGGGTTTTATGGTTTCTACCTAATATGTAGGCCAACCGGCAGCTTCCAAGCAAGTCTACTGGAAGGGACAAGTTCAGTATATAGTAGGAAATCAAAGAATTGTTAGTATTTCAATAATGATTGTTTAATATTTTAACCCTCTGCTTGACAGGAAAGAAACACGAGAGGAAAAACAATTGATATGAAATCTCAGATGGTGTCTGAGAAAATCATCTTATAGAGGTTTGGATATCACTCATTCATGAACAAAATTAAATCTGGATGTTAAGCACGTTTTTCAGTGACTGCAATGCAATTAAAGGACTGTGAGGTTAAGATTACTGTAATTGCTACAGCAGGCGAGTAGCTAGATATGAGCAGAGTAATGGAAGAGGGGCCAGGTGGCAGGAAATCAAGCACCTGGTAAAGAGCAGAGGTCCATGGGCAGACAAAGAAAAACAAGGACCCCCAGACTGACAGGAAACTGCACATTTTCGGTGGTAAGTGTCCTGAAGGCAGACAAAGAGAGATGAGGAAAGACAGGACTCTCCTACTTCCAAATGTAACCTGTTGCTCATTATGCTCTCCTTACAATAAAATTAGCCTTGCAGACAAGCAGCACACACCATGCAGTGAGGCCATGACACTTCTGACTAAGCTAAATAAGGACAAAAATCCCTTCTGGAGCTGCAAAGAAGCAGGGAATGTGACCCCCAAACTCCTGCTTCCCCAATGAGTATGCCACCCCTTCCTCTGTATGCCCCTCATAACCGGCTTGCCAGTGGAACCCAGGGCAGCAGCTCCTCACCTAACTGCCTGCTCTCCCTGAGGGCATATTCTTGCTTAAATAAATCCTCACTTTACTTGCTTAACCGCCTGTCTCATGCCCAACTCTTGGCATGAAGAGCAAGCACCTTCAATTCACTGGGAACCCAATGAGAATTTACACATGAGGAAGAAAGGAACAAACACAGTTCTCTTAAAAACTAGTGGAGAAATACATGTTTTCTGTTAATAGGAAAGACTGGGTTACATAAGAAGCCGTGAAATTGAGAAAAAACATGACTTGCTTTACTGTTCTGGAACCAAACCCACAGTATCCCTGTATTTTGAAGATCACCCAACTGTTAAACACTTAAGAGTTTTATGGGTTTTTCATGAACATGTACTCAGGAAAAAGTAATCGGTTCAGTTTGGGGTTCGAAACTTCGTTTGCTTTACCCTTCGTTTTAAGGATTTGACTCACCAATCTGATATGTTAGATACTAAAAGCAAACCTTTCATGCCCCGTAGGATTTTATGAAATACAGTACTTTAAGGCCAGCCAAGAAAAATTAAACATAAAATGCTGTGGTCATTGAGACATCCTCGCTCCCTCCCTAATATCTGCATTACACATTAACCAGAGTTCCTCAAAGACAGATTGCCTTCCTGATCATAAAGGTCAATTATTTTACCTTCCTCTGACACTTATGCTGCAACTTCTTAAAAAGAATACTGTTCTTTCCCAGCTCTGTACTGGGATCATGTTGACTTGCTGCTCACTTTGTACCTGCTTACCCAGACTACGTATCCCTGCTGATCTTCATGTAAAATATCTGTATGTCACTTTGATGTGATATACTGTCCTTTCTCTTCAAAATGGATGTAACCATGCCTTTGACTTCTAACAGGTAGAACAGTCCTCAGAACTTTCTGAGTCTGTCTCCTGAGTTATAATCCTCAGTTTGGCTCAAATAATACTCTCCTTCCCCTTAACTTCATTTTTGCTGTTCCCTTAAAAGGATATTGCAGATTTCTGTACTAGTTTTGCAGATTCCAATTTGGCTTAAAGTTTTTACACTCAAGTTTCTTCCCAAATTTTAAGCATTACTAATTAAATGTCACCTGAGGTCACTGACAAAAAACCCTTAACCCTCCAGATAACTCTATACTTATGAGTATATTACGAAACCCTTTGTGTTACATCAAGCACACCAAAATAAAGTTGAAATCAGTATTACTTAAAATGTTTCCCAATGTTTTAAAATCTAGGGGTACTAACTTTCACTAAGATATATATACTCAGAAAAGTTAACTGGTTCCACTTACGTTTAGTGGAAAATTGGTTTTATAACCATTATTCCCACGTTGGTCATCTGCCACTTGAATATGGATCAGAAAATAGATACTTAACCTCAAGATTTCTTAAACTCTTTACAGTCACATGTCTAAATTTTCCTCTCATCTATACTATTGCTTTAAAGGGATAAAGACACATCGACTTTCACTAATAATGCAAGCATTGTTTCTCAGCCTTTCTGGAGACTTCTCCAACCTTCTACACGTTTAAGCTTTCAAAAAAAGGAACATGTAATTTCTTTAGCCTAACTGGAAAACAGTCACAGCTTGCGATGGAGAAATAACACATTGCTTAATTTTGAATACATTCATGTACAAAGGAAAAGTTTAGGCAAACAGCACAATTCACCCTCCAAACAAAAGTTTTATGCTTGTTTAACTCAGCAGTGTAATTAACAAGACATATTTCACGAAATTTTTTTACTCTGAAAATTTTGAACATTTGAAACACGACTTCTACTTTTCAATTAACATTAACAACATGAAAGTCCTCTGAATAATTCCATGTTTTCACTTTGTCTGAAAATTCCTAGAGGAAAAGTTAATATATGCCTCTTCCCCACAAACCAACATTTTTCTTTTAGTAGTATTCAAGCATCAATTAAGGAAAACAACTTAAACTTTTCCTTTGTAACGAACATTTGGTGCATAACTGAGTGTTATTTTTAATATCTGCTTCGGCCCTCTCTTTCAGATTGGCTTCCCGCATAACCTCGTCTGGAAGCCCCACAAACTGAGCTACTGTATGGGTCACGGGGAGCAAGATACTCCCTATTGACAGAGGGTGGAAACCCTCATTGTTCCTGTCTTCTACGCTTTCGACCACTTGAATAAGTATTACTTTGCCTGCTGGAGTAACCTTCCGGACCTCCTCCATATCCATCTCTCATATTGCTATCACAGCGACTGCTTCCACCGTAAGTCACAGAGGCCCTTCGTGCTGCTGGTGCACCACAGGAGTCACATGGGAAGTTACTGATTGATAAACAAACGCTAAACATTACAGATTTTTCTGATATCATATCACATGACTTAAAGTGCTAAATATTTGAAAAGATAAGCTTCATCTCTCTCTGCTATGAAAATATAAACTATGTAGCAACGGTGCAGGGCTTCTACATTTATTTAAAAGAGCGAGCAACATTTTTCAGCCTAAGTAGTTTCTTTGAAAGTAAAAGCCCCTATTTTAGCATTTTTAAATAATCAGTAGAGTGGCAACTTTTAACAAGATTTAGTGGGGCTTCCCTGGTGGCGCAGTGGTTGACAGTCCGACTGCCGATGCAGGGGACACGGGTTCGTGCCCCAGTCCAGGAGGATCCCACATGCCGGGGAGCGGTTGGGACCGTGGGCCATGGCCTCTGGGACTCCACGTCAGGAGCCTGTGCTCCGCAACGGGAGGGGCCACGATGGTGAGAGGCCCGTGTACCGCACACAAAATAAAAATAAAAAATAATAATCATGTTAAAATTGGTTTTCTGTAATGAGAAAAAAAGATGAGGCTGCCCATTTACCCTTCATAGCATTTTATTTTAAGTGAGCTATTAACAAAACAATTCAAACGTCTTTAACTTATCTAAAAGGACATGCTAAACATACTTTTACCCTTGAGGAACTGAAGTAAAAGTAGAGTAAACAACGATCTGGTTAAGTCTAATTCTATGACTTACAAGTTGTAACTGGACTCTTACCGTAACTCCCATATGAATCCCTGTAAAAGCTTCCACTTCAATATTCAGAATAATCTCTATCACGATTTCCACCATAGCCATCACGGTCACTGAATTTAAAAGAATGTCATAAATTATGTCATCAATTTAAATTATGTGTCACAATAACATAATTTAAACGAATGTTTTTATTTGATATAAACACAAAATTTTATATTACCTATGTCCTCTAGAGGGATGATCATTCCGAGAATTTGAATGTCCGTAACAACTGTGTGCATAGCGTCTACGTGGTGGAGTATAATCCTTGCTGGCTCAGGGGTGTGGATAATCTCTCCTTGACTAACTGAAATAAAGCAGCTAAAATTTTAAATGCAACTTATCATATCCAGAATATTTAAGAACTCAGACAGCAAAAAGACAAAAATTTTAAATGGGCAAAGGACTTGAATATACTTTTGTTTAAAGAAGATATACAATGAGCAACAAGGACATGAAAACCTGCTCAACATATTTATTAGGGAAATGAAATTCAAACCCAAAATGAAATATCTACTTTGCACATATCACACTGGCTATAATTAAAAATAGACAAATAGAATATATCAAGTGTTGGTGCAGAGGCAGAGAAACAAACCAAGTATATGTGCATGGCAGAAATGTAAAATAGTACAGGCTCTGTGGCAAAGATTAGCAGTTTCTTAAAAAATTAAAGAATTCCTATATGTCCCAGGAATTCCACTCCTTAAGTATATATACACTCAAAAAGAATTGAAAACAGGTACCCAAATGCTTGTACCGGAGTATTCATGACAGCATAATGATGGGAATAACTCACACAGATGGATAAACAAACCATGTTAACCACACATATAATGGAATATTTAGTCAGCCAAAAAAAAAAAAAGGTCTGAAGTACTGATTGACGCTACAGCATGAATGATCCTTGAAAATATTTATGCTAAGGGAAAGCTGGATAATAAAGGTCACATATTGTTTGCTTCCATTAGTATGATATATTCAGGATTAGATAAATTCATAGATAAGGACACAGGTGGGTACCTACCAGGGACAAGGGGGCAGAAATTGGGTGTGACTGCTTATTAATTTTATTTTGGGGTAATGAAATGTTTTGGAACTGAACAGAGCTGGTGGTTGCATAACACTGTTAAGTGTGCTAAATGTTACTGAATTGTTCACTTTTAAATGTTCAATTTTGTGTTAGGTAAATTTCAACAAGAACAACAAAACTAACCATGACTTAATTCATATACTGTGCTTTCTATTACCTATCTTTAGTAGCATAACCACCATCTCTGTGACATATAGCCAACTCTCCGAAAAGAGACTGGCTCTCTATGAGCAGGACCTCCATAATTTTGTCTTCCATGTGATACTGAACCTTTAATTTAAAAATGCTTATGTAAGTATCTCAAAATTGACAGTAATGTTTCAAAGAAAAATCCAAAAGACTGATAGCCTTCCACTCTCTAAAATCATTTTAAAAAACTACTCCTTCTAAAATTCCATTTATGCACATTTTCGTTTCCCTTTCAATGTTACCACTGAACATTGTATTTTCTGACATCTCCTGTTCCCCATACATTTTGCATACCCTTTAAATTACCAGCAGTAGGGAACACTGCTCAAACTTGGAGCAAAACATTAATTTTTGGTAACTACTGTCACATATTCAATCACCAAGTGGTTGGCTCTCTCCTTTAAGTGCACAACCTTAATTATTGACCTTGTATGATGATAGCAACAGTGACTTCTATTGTTTATTAGCAATAAAGGGCTCATTTGAAAAACACTGTACCGCTTCCAAAATATGAAACAATCTCCCATAAATAATGTTCTCTTCATGTGTTAATTCTTATTCCTCATTCCTGGAGGTCACTAGGACCTTGTTTGTTCTCTTCTCTTGTTTGTTCCCTAGGCTAACCATCTAATAATGGAAAGGGTAGGCTTCTTAGCTTCTGTTGTGTTTTGAAGTCAATATCGTGCTACATTTGGCTTCATTCATCGTCTACACGTAAAATGGCAATTTGATAATGGCTGTTTCAAGTCTGTACCATATTAAGGATCAGAAAACAGTGCTAAAAAAGTTAAGAGCACAAACTACAGTTCATATGGCAAGTTTCAATTATTGTTTATAATAATTAATAAAACCAGGTAGCCAATATACATAGCTAAACTAGTCTACAGACCAGAACATTCTCTCACAGGACATAGTTTTCATGAAAATTCTGATACTGAAACTATGTGATAAAGAAGCCTACTAACCAAAAAGTGTTAGCAGCAACTTAAATTAAGAGGAATTCTATAGCAAACATGGACTTACAAGCCATGTTTTCCCCACAGCAGTGCTAATCACCTATTACATCTATAATCAAAAACTGAAAAATTGGGCCTCCCTGGTGGCGCAGTGGTTGAGAGTCCGCCTGCCGATGCGGGGGATACGGGTTGGTGCCCCGGTCTGGAAGGATCCCATATGCCGCGGAGCGGCTGGGCCCGTGAGCCATGGCCGCTGGGCCTGCGCATCCGGAGCTTGTGCTCCGCAACGGGAGAGGCCACAACAGTGAGAGGCCCACATAACGCAAAAAGGGAAAAAAAAAAAAAAAAAAAAAAACTGAAAAATTATTTCCCAACCACAAATCAATAAATAAATTAGTGATTGGTTAACATGTTCATATACTTCTCACTTTCCATTCTGCTTAAACATTCTGTTTAAAAATAGCTCACTTTCATTAATGAGAAACAACTGTCTCTGCATTATATAGCATTTACCTTGTCTTCCCACCCCACTGCTGCTTCGTCTCTGAGCACATCTCTTAGGAGGAGGACCTCCACTTCTCGAAGATTGTCCTCTTTTAACTGGAAAGGCTCCCCTGGAAGAACTCGCGTTGGGACTAGGAGTATGCCCACCACGACCTGTGTTTAAATGAAATCTTTTTAGTTAAGTAGAATCAACATTTTTTCATTGGGCTAGTTTCACTTATTGTTATAAATTTTCACTCAACAATTACTCCAGTCTTCAGCTTTCCTATCTGTCTAAACCAATATGATTGTTTCCTCATATGACACATAAGTTAGTAGAGTTCAAAGACTTACCGTAAAAGTCAGTTTGGAAAATCGAGGAAAAAGCTAAAGAACCACTGGTATGAAAGCGGTTTGGGGAGAAGAGAGAGAGTACAGGAAAACCTGGATAAATTAAATGTAAAACTGAATTGTTCATCATTTTAGGAGGAAGATGGTAAGTTATTAGTTATATAATTCTGGTGTCAAGGAAGCTTTTAAAAAACACAACATCCTAGGTATAAATCAAAACATTAAAAAGAAAAAAAGATGAATAAAAAATGCATTACCTAAAAGTTAAGTATATACATACAAATAACTCCCTTTGCAGGAGAATATCTGCTTATAACTTTACACTTGGTCCAGTATCCCTAGTTCTGCATCCATGGATTCAACCAACCTTGGATCATGCAGTGATCTTATATGTAGTTATTGAAAAAAAAATCTGCTTGTAAGTTGATCAACAGTTCAAGCCTGTGTTATTCACAGATCAACTCTTAATGTTAATTTCTCAGTGAAAAGGGCTACGTTCTGTTCAATTTTAATAGTATTTAAGAAATGCACACTAAATTCTGAAAATTTATGTGTTACCTTTCTAACCAGAAAGATGTTTAGGTATATTCCAATTCCCCTGTATTGCCACAGGCAAGAAAAAAATGAGTATTCTTACACATGGCAGAATATGAACTGGTCAACTTTTCTCAAGGTCAAGATAGTGGGAAAAGAACAAAACTGTGTTATCTTAAAATGGGCACACCCTTTAACTGAACTTTCCAAAAACATTTCCTAAAATTCACACATGTAATTATCACAAAAAGAAACTAAATGTTTTATTTCTGAAGACTGGTTATGGTTAAT
The DNA here is from genome assembly GCF_025265405.1 of Mesoplodon densirostris. Classification (NCBI taxonomy): domain Eukaryota; kingdom Metazoa; phylum Chordata; class Mammalia; order Artiodactyla; family Ziphiidae; genus Mesoplodon; species Mesoplodon densirostris. The sequence goes on along the minus strand of NW_026778236.1, from coordinate 2,811,146 downwards.
AGATGAAGCAAAGGTTGTTAAATATATGCAAGTTTTTGAAATGCAAAGTGCTTTTCCTCCTTTTCTTACTAAGTAGAAAACTTCTCTGAAAAAATCCAAAAAAAGGCATTTTCAACGACTTTCTCCTCTAATACACACACACAAAGAAAACATACATATGTCTGAAGGAGAGCTTTTTACTCTTTTCCTGGATCAAAGACACCTTTTAGAATCTAAAGCTCTATTTATTTCCCTCAGGTATTTTCCCAAATGCATACCAGAGACCCAGGTAGAAAAGCCTCATATCAAAATGACAATGGAGATTTGCTTAGATGTCTGAACACATATACTTAAGACAAATACTGCAAGGTGAAACCTAAAATATGAAGTGTTTAGCCCTGAATTGTGGATATTCTGAGTGACTTTTATTTTCTGTTGTGGAGTTTTCAAGATTCTCTAGGATGTTTATGATGCAATAAGGCTACTCTCAGAATAAAATTAACCAATGTATTTTTAATAGATTATGAATGAATCATTGATTTAAACTCATATCAAGTTATTGGTCCTAAAGTGAAAAATTCTAATGTATGATCGACAGTAGGAAACTCTGTAGAAAAATCCTCGAAGAAAAGAGGCAATTAGTAATAATGGTAAAAGAGACTGAATTTACTTTAAAATTTATGCTATTCCCCTGTAAGGTGATTAACTTTTTGCACATTACCTAGTTAAGTCATTTTATAACTACAATAATTCTTCACCACTTAGAAATACTTCTGACTATCAATGTGATTCATCATCTGATAGTTCTTACACACTACTTTGCTCATAAAGGATGGAATAAAAACTGAGAGGTTTCTATACAGTTAAACCTACTATTTTTCGGTCCTCTGGTTGCAGCCTTGTATTTGAAAACATTACCCAGGTGTCCTCCAGGTGAGGGATGCTCTCTTGCGCTCCCACTTCCTCCTCTTCCATTTCCTCCTCTTCCATTTCCTCCTCTTCGATTTCTTCCTCTTCCATGTCTCGGATTTCTCAGATGGCCCCTGTTTCTTGCAGGAGGTTGTGGTCTCTGTGTACCACCGCTTTCAAAAGATGGTTTGTTGGCTTGCTCTACTTTAATTGCCTTTCCATCCAAAGACTAAACAGATTAAGTATAACATTAATAACATCACATCAAATTTATTTACTACTGCACTAGTCCAAGATCAGTCTTTTTTCCCCAAAGCAAACATTTTCTTCTGAAATGATGGTGTCCTTCACCATGCCAGATAAATGAGACTTAATTAGTAACTGCCTTTCATTAAGTCATCCAACACAAAGTGTACGTATTGGCAATTGGAGCTCCCTGAAATGTCCTCTGGTATTAAAAGAAGATTAATACCTCTCACTTATCATGAGAGAATATACCCTTTTATTTTCTATAATGGAGAACTAAACTCACTTCATTTCTCTACTTCTACCATTCAAAGTTTTCAGTGTCCCAAGGGTAAATAAAAGTATACGTGTCATTTAAAAAAATAAAATTATTCAGTTATTTATTCAAAATGGTTATCCCTACTCTAATCGTTTTTAGCATTTATTAAATATTAAGGGAAAGAAAATTTTCCAAGATGATTGCTCTTCTGTATTTACTTCTAATAATCTCCTTGATTTATTTTTAAATAGAGCACTTACTTGGTCCTCAACATTTCTTGCCTTATTCAATTGTTTAAACATGTCCCCAAAGAGTAACTTCTTATAATAGTACTTCATATTCTTATGTTTCAGAAATGCTTACACTTCTTAATCTTCCAACAACTTCCTACATTAACCTTCTATAGATGCCAAAGTGTTTTTGAAAACTGTATTCAAATCATAATATAATTGCTCTACGTAAAACAACCTAGCTGTTTCATGTTATCCTTGGAAGACAATTTTAAATGCTGAATTCCTACTAAGACTTCTGGTGGATATGGATGGGCCCTGGCCCAATACAAACAGCCTCAACAGCCATGTGCTCCCACGTTAGGGCCTCCTTTTCTGTTTCTGGGTCCAAAATATTTCCCACAGACTTATGAAGGGCTGCCTCCCTTCCAACATTCAGGATTTAACATTCTTAGATCTATATGTATAGAAAACCACTCCCCTTAAGCTCTAATGAAATTACCTACTTTACTTTCCTTAATATTTTTCATATGAAATTGTATTTAGTTTTACTTGTACGTTTCTCATCTTTCACCCTAGAACACAAGTGTCCAAGAAAATAGGTATTTTGTATTCCCCACAACCATTAATCAATTGCTAAAGCAATGCCTGGCAATAAAATATCTGTTGAATAAAGAATTGAAGTCTACACAGACTACACATTCTTGTGCTTGAAAACAAACAAATAATGGGGGTCTACTATCCTTCATGACACAAATTTACCTCTGCACCCAAAATAAAATCATGAGTCAAGATCAACTTCTAGGTACTACCATACCTTAAAATATGAAAGTAAAGTAAAAGGGTCAACATGTGCCAAGTGCCTGCAGCATACCAGAAACCAAGCTATAGGACAAAGGGAATTAATGTATGTGTTCCACACTATGAGAACCGAGATGCACTGGAAGTACTTTTAACAATGAACAATTCACAGGATGATGAATATAAAAAGATATGACCTGCAATATAAAATGGGAAAAATACTACCTACAATATAAAAAAATTCTTTGAGCAAATATGCAATTAAAAGTACAGTTGTAAGGGACAAGTAATTATTTGTAACAGTGACACAAGGAAGAGTGACTCTGAAGTACAAAAAAGTCGAGACTTAAAAATAACAGTACGGGATATTGGGGAGAGCTCTACAGGCTAAAACTCATTTACTTTTACATTTGAATGCTAAAACAGGTTTAAAATATATTGTTAAAGCTAATGTTAATGTCAATCTCCTTCCAACCGGACAATCCAATACTTATGTGACAAAATGGAGAGTGAAGGCTTATATGGCATCATGTTACTTTAAAAAATTAGAAAAAAAAATCTTGAAATAGTAATAAATGGAGAATACAAAATATTACTAAAGTCTCTTACTTTTCCATTCATATCTTGGACAGCATCCTTTGCATCTGCAGGATTCTCAAAAGTAATAAAAGCAAAGCCTCTAGACTTGTTTTTCTTCTGATCCTTCATCAACATAACTGTAATATACATAAATATTTTTAATTTAAATCTCACATAAAATTGAACGTTTCATATTTTCAAAATAATCAATCCTTTGACACTTTCTCATAAGGCCTCCTTAATTTCATGTTATGGACACAGTGCAGTAACAGCCTCCCGGAAGTTACTTAAAAACAAAACAAAAACCAAAAACAAATAAAGCAAAAAAACCCTTTCCATTTTATATCATTTCTAGTATTTTAAAAATAGAGTCAATAATTTCAACCGTTCTACAGCTAGCATATCTCATCCCATTTCATGTCCTATGACGACAGTATGTTTAAAAAGCCCTGGGACTTCCCTGGTGGTCCAGTGGATAAGACTCCACGTTCCCAATGAAGGGGACACGGGTCTGATCCCTCGTCAGGCAACTAAGATCCACATGCTGCATGCCACTGTGCGTGGGCTTGATCCCTGGTCAGGTAAGTAAAACCCAGCATGCTGCAAAGCGTGGCTGGGGTGAAGAAAGAAACGCTGCTTTTTGCCCTACTCAGTAGTAGGAGCCCCTAAGGTGTACACTTTCCCTCATTGCCCAGTGCTTTCCTAATAAAAAACAGAAACTTTAAAAAAAAGTGCTCATGTGTTACAAATAGAAAAAGCACTTTAACTTAGCTGTTCAATGGTGTGTGTTTAATACACATTTGCTTCGAACATATACATATATATATATATATATCTGTGTTTATGTGTATATATATATATATATATATATATATATATATATATATATAGGTTCTAAAAATTACCTTCCATAATGTGACCATATTTCCCAAATACCACTTCAAGAGAATTTTCATTGGTGTCAGCATGGAGGCCTCCTATGAACAGTTTCCCAGCCTGATCTGCTTCCGCCATTTTTCTGTAAGTAATTAAAAATATATCTTTATACATATAGCAAAAAATAAATTATAAGCAAAAACTATTACACCTGTTTATAACTCAACTGAAGTACCCTATAGCAGTGAAAATATTTGCCGTTTCTTACTTAAAAGAGAGGAAACTTGTAACACAAAGCCAAACAAGCACTGGCGTAACAAATGCTCCATGCTTTATAGATATCTTACAAAAACCTGTATGTAAAAACTAGATTAGAAGGCAACTGTAAATTATTTTACCTGCAGGGTTCAAGGCTTCTTTTCCAAAACACAACAAAAAAATAAGCAATAATAAATGGTCCTGGATTCTACACATCTAACAGTTAATATGTTTTATGAACTGTGCAGAATATACCTTAAACATATTTTTAAATTGTTCACATCTACTCACATTTTTCTTGTCTATGCATCAAATAATGTTTAAAATAATTTTTTCCCACAAACTTTAAAAGTGGTAAGTCATAAAGGAAAAGGAGGGAGTTACTTCCTTTATTGAGGAAAATGTAAAGTGTGTTTACTTAGATTGAGAGACTTTAAGAAACACTGGTCAAAAGAGAGTACCATTCTTTATATGCCAAATTAAATCAGACGCTGTTTGTCAAGTGAATCAACATTTTGACATTTGATAACTAAAATTACAAGTTTTAAATCATTTAAGTTAAAATAGGTATCTTGCTTGTATTGCTCAGAACCTCTGCTTTCACAAAGAAAACCCGAGGAAACAAAAAAGAAAAAATCAAAACTGCACGAGAGGGCTTCCCTGGTGGCGCAGTGGTTGACAGTCCGCCTGCCGATGCAGGGGATACGGGTTCGTGCCCCGGTCTGGGAGGATCCCACGAGCCGCGGAGCGGCTGGGCCCGTGAGCCATGGCCGCTGGGCCTGCGCGTCTGGAGCCTCTGGGTACCGAGCCCGTGCTCCGCGGTGGGAGGGGCCACAGCAGTGAGAGGCCCGCATACCGCAAAAAACAAAAGTGCAAGCGGAACAAACTGGCGCCCGGCATACGCTCCACTACCCGCAAGTGAGAGTCAACAGCAAAGAGGGTACGCCGCTAATCACAGTTAAGTTATCTACTCAATATATTCCCTCCCGCAGCATTTCAAACCTAGCTCCACCCCCACCCCCAACTTCTCAATTCACGGACAAATTCCAGGAGCTTCACTGGCTTTTCATCGCTGCCTTGGCAACTGATTCTCCAGGAGAACAAACATTAAACGTACTGTTCAAGAACAACTGATAGACTTCTCGAGACACTGTCTATTCAGACATATTTATACAAACACCACTTACTCGGCTCTTATCTCTTACAGAAAAAGCCTGAGAGAAAAATCAAAATCTGAATTACCATGCTTTCTCTGGTAACAGGAGAACATATAGGTGTCAACTCTTTCTCCTGAGGTATAAATTATTCTCTCCTTCCTAAAATGCCGAATTTCTTACCTTATTTTGTCCTCCTCTTCAGAAGTCATCCTTCCGCGTCTCTTCAGACGACTGTTAACTAAACTAAGGCTCGAGAGCAAGCGCTCTACTTCTAGAAAGAGGCTAAGGAACCAGATGTAGCGGTGGGGGGGGGGAAGGGATGAGCCACAGGGGAGGTAGGGAAGATGGAAGATGTGGAGGTGGGGGAGGGGTGAACAGAGAAAGTCGCGAGAGAATCTCGCAGGAGAAACTCTAAAGAAAACTGCAACAGCAGAATGTGTTCTCTACTTTTTACTGCATACCTTTTCCAGTTGCTTTAATTTAATCAATATAAAGGAGAAGGGCTTCCCAGGTGGCGCAATGGTTGAGAGTACCCCTGCCCATGCAGGGGACGCGGGTTCGTGCCCCGTTCCGGGAGGATCCCACATGCCCCTGAGCTGCTGGGCCCCTGAGCCATAGCCGCTGAGCCTGCGCGTCTGGAGCTTGTGCTCCACAACCGGAGAGGCCACAACGGTGAGATGCCCGCGTACCGTAAAAAAAAAAAAAAAAAAAAAAGGAAAGGCATTTTGGGGTAATAACGTGAAGCTCCAGGTAATCAGTAGGGAGAGTGCAGGGATTTCTTGATAGATGAAAAATGGGGAGGACCAGATCATGAAGCATTTTGCTTGCTATGCAGATATGCTACTTACTTAATTTTTTTAGTGGAACTGTTAGAATAATCTGAAACAGAAAGATGAATGTCTAGAAGATATAATGCATCTGGTGATTTCATATGATACGAAGTCAGGCAGACAGAAAATAATCTAAATTTCAAAATTTAGTAGTTATATGAAACTGGGTAAGCTACCTAAACTCTTAAATTTACCCAGTCTACGAAAACAAGATGATAAAGAATTATCAGATAGGGTTATTGTGAGGTTAAATGATGTACTGAGCACATACATTGAGCACAACGCCGAAAACATAATTCAGGGTTCAAAACAAAATATTGTAATTACTTTTATATGAAGTGGGAGCCTGAGGTTAATTTGTAATCCTGCCTTTTTTGGAGACTGGTCAAAATCATAAAACTGTTTTGGTTTTTGGTGTTTTTTTTGGCGGTATGACGGCCTCTCACCGTTGTGGCCCCTCCCATTGCAAAGCACAGGCTCCAAAAGCCAGTCTCAGCGGCCATGGCTCACGGGCCTAACCGCTCCGCGGCATGTGGGATCCTCCCGGACCGGGGCACGAACCCGTGTCCCCTGCATCGGCAGCCGGACTCTCAACCACTGGGCCACTAGGGAAGCCCAGACCTGTGGTGTTAATGCTTTGCATTGGTAGTGTCTTAATCGTATATTAACCATTATTGAGCACTTGAGAAAACTATGCAATGAAATGTGTTCATGTAAACACCAGTTGATCAGTTGATGGTGATCAGTTAGTATTTCTTGGGACACTTTCCATAGTCTAGATAGATAACAGCTGTATGCATTATACAAAAGCTGATCTTTAAATCAGGCAAAGTTATAACTGTTCCCTAATTTAGGGGTTTTATGGTTTCTACCTAATATGTAGGCCAACCGGCAGCTTCCAAGCAAGTCTACTGGAAGGGACAAGTTCAGTATATAGTAGGAAATCAAAGAATTGTTAGTATTTCAATAATGATTGTTTAATATTTTAGTCCTCTGCTTGACAGGAAAGAAACACGAGAGGAAAAACAATTGATATGAAATCTCAGATGGTGTCTGAGAAAATCATCTTACAGAGGTTTGGATATCACTCATTCATGAACAAAATTAAATCTGGATGTTAAGCATGTTTTTCAGTGACTGCAATGCAATTAAAGGACTGTGAGGTTAAGATTACTGTAATTGCTACAGCAGGCGAGTAGCTAGATATGAGCAGAGTAATGGAAGAGGGGCCAGGTGGCAGGAAATCAAGCACCTGGTAAAGAGCAGAGGTCCATGGGCAGACAAAGAAAAACAAGAACCTCCAGACTGACAGGAAACTGCACATTTTCGGTGGTAAGTGTCCTGAAGGCAGACAAAGAGAGATGAGGAAAGACAGGAATCTCCTACTTCCAAATGTAACCTGTTGCTCATTATGCTCTCCTTACAATAAAATTAGCCTTGCAGACAAGCAGCACACACCATGCAGTGAGGCCATGACACTTCTGACTAAGCTAAATAAGGACAAAAATCCCTTCTGGAGCTGCAAAGAAGCAGGGAATGTGACCCCCAAACTCCTGCTTCCCCAATGAGTATGCCACCCCTTCCTCTGTATGCCCCTCATAACCGGCTTGCCAGTGGAACCCAGGGCAGCAGCTCCTCACCTAACTGCCTGCTCTCCCTGAGGGCATATTCTTGCTTAAATAAATCCTCACTTTACTTGCTTAACCGCCTGTCTCATGCCCAACTCTTGGCATGAAGAGCAAGCACCTTCAATTCACTGGGAACCCAATGAGAATTTACACATGAGGAAGAAAGGAACAAACACATTTCTCTTAAAAACTAGTGGAGAGGGCCTCCCTGGTGGCGCTGTGGTTGAGAGTCCGCCTGCCGATGCAGGGGATACGGGTTCGTGCCCCGGTCTGGGAGGATCCCATATGCCGCGGAGCGGCTGGGCCCGTGAGCCATGGCCGCTGGGCCTGCGCGTCTGGAGCCTCTGGGTACCGAGCCCGTGCTCCGCGGTGGGAGGGGCCACAGCAGTGAGAGGCCCGCATACCGCAAAAAACAAAAGTGCAAGCGGAACAAACTGGCGCCCGGCATACGCTCCACTACCCGCAAGTGAGAGTCAACAGCAAAGAGGGTACGCCGCTAATCACAGTTAAGTTATCTACTCAATATATTCCCTCCCGCAGCATTTCAAACCTAGCTCCACCCCCACCCCCAACTTCTCAATTCACGGACAAATTCCAGGAACTTCACTGGCTTTTCATCGCTGCCTTGGCAACTGATTCTCCAGGAGAACAAACATTAAACGTACTGTTCAAGAACAACTGATAGACTTCTCGAGACACTGTCTATTCAGACATATTTATACAAACACCACTTACTCGGCTCTTATCTCTTACAGAAAAAGCCTGAGAGAAAAATCAAAATCTGAATTACCATGCTTTCTCTGGTAACAGGAGAACATATAGGTGTCAACTCTTTCTCCTGAGGTATAAATTATTCTCTCCTTCCTAAAATGCCGAATTTCTTACCTTATTTTGTCCTCCTCTTCAGAAGTCATCCTTCCGCGTCTCTTCAGACGACTGTTAACTAAACTAAGGCTCGAGAGCAAGCGCTCTACTTCTAGAAAGAGGCTAAGGAACCAGATGTAGCGGTGGGGGGGGGGGAAGGGATGAGCCACAGGGGAGGTAGGGAAGATGGAAGATGTGGAGGTGGGGGAGGGGTGAACAGAGAAAGTCGCGAGAGAATCTCGCAGGAGAAACTCTAAAGAAAACTGCAACAGCAGAATGTGTTCTCTACTTTTTACTGCATACCTTTTCCAGTTGCTTTAATTTAATCAATATAAAGGAGAAGGGCTTCCCAGGTGGCGCAATGGTTGAGAGTACCCCTGCCCATGCAGGGGACGCGGGTTCGTGCCCCGTTCCGGGAGGATCCCACATGCCCCTGAGCTGCTGGGCCCCTGAGCCATAGCCGCTGAGCCTGCGCGTCTGGAGCTTGTGCTCCACAACCGGAGAGGCCACAACGGTGAGATGCCCGCGTACCGTAAAAAAAAAAAAAAAAAAAAAAAGGAAAGGCATTTTGGGGTAATAACGTGAAGCTCCAGGTAATCAGTAGGGAGAGTGCAGGGATTTCTTGATAGATGAAAAATGGGGAGGACCAGATCATGAAGCATTTTGCTTGCTATGCAGATATGCTACTTACTTAATTTTTTTAGTGGAACTGTTAGAATAATCTGAAACAGAAAGATGAATGTCTAGAAGATATAATGCATCTGGTGATTTCATATGATACGAAGTCAGGCAGACAGAAAATAATCTAAACTTCAAAATTTAGTAGTTATATGAAACTGGGTAAGCTACCTAAACTCTTAAATTTACCCAGTCTACGAAAACAAGATGATAAAGAATTATCAGATAGGGTTATTGTGAGGTTAAATGATGTACTGAGCACATACATTGAGCACAACGCCGAAAACATAATTCAGGGTTCAAAACAAAATATTGTAATTACTTTTATATGAAGTGGGAGCCTGAGGTTAATTTGTAATCCTGCCTTTTTTGGAGACTGGTCAAAATCATAAAACTGTTTTGGTTTTTGGTGGTTTTTTTTGCGGTATGACGGCCTCTCACCGTTGTGGCCCCTCCCATTGCAAAGCACAGGCTCCAAAAGCCAGTCTCAGCGGCCATGGCTCACGGGCCTAACCGCTCCGCGGCATGTGGGATCCTCCCGGACCGGGGCACGAACCCGTGTCCCCTGCATCGGCAGCCGGACTCTCAACCACTGGGCCACTAGGGAAGCCCAGACCTGTGGTGTTAATGCTTTGCATTGGTAGTGTCTTAATCATATATTAACCATTATTGAGCACTTGAGAAAACTATGCAATGAAATGTGTTCATGTAAACACCAGTTGATCAGTTGATGGTGATCAGTTAGTATTTCTTGGGACACTTTCCATAGTCTAGATAGATAACAACTCTTTGAATTATACAAAAGCTGATCTTTAAATCGGGCAAAGTTATAACTGTTCCCTAATTTAGGGGTTTTATGGTTTCTACCTAATATGTAGGCCAACCGGCAGCTTCCAAGCAAGTCTACTGGAAGGGACAAGTTCAGTATATAGTAGGAAATCAAAGAATTGTTAGTATTTCAATAATGATTGTTTAATATTTTAACCCTCTGCTTGACAGGAAAGAAACACGAGAGGAAAAACAATTGATATGAAATCTCAGATGGTGTCTGAGAAAATCATCTTATAGAGGTTTGGATATCACTCATTCATGAACAAAATTAAATCTGGATGTTAAGCATGTTTTTCAGTGACTGCAATGCAATTAAAGGACTGTGAGGTTAAGATTACTGTAATTGCTACAGCAGGCGAGTAGCTAGATATGAGCAGAGTAATGGAAGAGGGGCCAGGTGGCAGGAAATCAAGCACCTGGTAAAGAGCAGAGGTCCATGGGCAGACAAAGAAAAACAAGGACCCCCAGACTGACAGGAAACTGCACATTTTCGGTGGTAAGTGTCCTGAAGGCAGACAAAGAGAGATGAGGAAAGACAGGACTCTCCTACTTCCAAATGTAACCTGTTGCTCATTATGCTCTCCTTACAATAAAATTAGCCTTGCAGACAAGCAGCACACACCATGCAGTGAGGCCATGACACTTCTGACTAAGCTAAATAAGGACAAAAATCCCTTCTGGAGCTGCAAAGAAGCAGGGAATGTGACCCCCACACTCCTGCTTCCCCAATGAGTATGCCACCCCTTCCTCTGTATGCCCCTCATAACCGGCTTGCCAGTGGAACCCAGGGCAGCAGCTCCTCACCTAACTGCCTGCTCTCCCTGAGGGCATATTCTTGCTTAAATAAATCCTCACTTTACTTGCTTAACCGCCTGTCTCATGCCCAACTCTTGGCATGAAGAGCAAGCACCTTCAATTCACTGGGAACCCAATGAGAATTTACACATGAGGAAGAAAGGAACAAACACAGTTCTCTTAAAAACTAGTGGAGAAATACATGTTTTCTGTTAATAGGAAAGACTGGGTTACATAAGAAGCCGTGAAATTGAGAAAAAACATGACTTGCTTTACTGTTCTGGAACCAAACCCACAGTATCCCTGTATTTTGAAGATCACCCAACTGTTAAACACTTAAGAGTTTTATGGGTTTTTCATGAACATGTACTCAGGAAAAAGTAATCGGTTCAGTTTGGGGTTCGAAACTTCGTTTGCTTTACCCTTCGTTTTAAGGATTTGACTCATCAATCTGATATGTTAGATACTAAAAGCAAACCTTTCATGCCCCGTAGGATTTTATGAAATACAGTACTTTAAGGCCAGCCAAGAAAAATTAAACATAAAATGCTGTGGTCATTGAGACATCCTCGCTCCCTCCCTAATATCTGCATTACACATTAACCAGAGTTCCTCAAAGACAGATTGCCTTCCTGATCATAAAGGTCAATTATTTTACCTTCCTCTGACACTTATGCTGCAACTTCTTAAAAAGAATACTGTTCTTTCCCAGCTCTGTACTGGGATCATGTTGACTTGCTGCTCACTTTGTACCTGCTTACCCAGACTACGTATCCCTGCTGATCTTCATGTAAAATATCTGTATGTCACTTTGATGTGATATACTGTCCTTTCTCTTCAAAATGGATGTAACCATGCCTTTGACTTCTAACAGGTAGAACAGTCCTCAGAACTTTCTGAGTCTGTCTCCTGAGTTATAATCCTCAGTTTGGCTCAAATAATACTCTCCTTCCCCTTAACTTCATTTTTGCTGTTCCCTTAAAAGGATATTGCAGATTTCTGTACTAGTTTTGCAGATTCCAATTTGGCTTAAAGTTTTTACACTCAAGTTTCTTCCCAAATTTTAAGCATTACTAATTAAATGTCACCTGAGGTCACTGACAAAAAACCCTTAACCCTCCAGATAACTCTATACTTATGAGTATATTACGAAACCCTTTGTGTTACATCAAGCACACCAAAATAAAGTTGAAATCAGTATTACTTAAAATGTTTCCCAATGTTTTAAAATCTAGGGGTACTAACTTTCACTAAGATATATATACTCAGAAAAGTTAACTGGTTCCACTTACGTTTAGTGGAAAATTGGTTTTATAACCATTATTCCCACGTTGGTCATCTGCCACTTGAATATGGATCAGAAAATAGATACTTAACCTCAAGATTTCTTAAACTCTTTACAGTCACATGTCTAAATTTTCCTCTCATCTATACTATTGCTTTAAAGGGATAAAGACACATCGACTTTCACTAATAATGCAAGCATTGTTTCTCAGCCTTTCTGGAGACTTCTCCAACCTTCTACACGTTTAAGCTTTCAAAAAAAGGAACATGTAATTTCTTTAGCCTAACTGGAAAACAGTCACAGCTTGCGATGGAGAAATAACACATTGCTTAATTTTGAATACATTCATGTACAAAGGAAAAGTTTAGGCAAACAGCACAATTCACCCTCCAAACAAAAGTTTTATGCTTGTTTAACTCAGCAGTGTAATTAACAAGACATATTTCACGAAATTTTTTTACTCTGAAAATTTTGAACATTTGAAACACGACTTCTACTTTTCAATTAACATTAACAACATGAAAGTCCTCTGAATAATTCCATGTTTTCACTTTGTCTGAAAATTCCTAGAGGAAAAGTTAATATATGCCTCTTCCCCACAAACCAACATTTTTCTTTTAGTAGTATTCAAGCATCAATTAAGGAAAACAACTTAAACTTTTCCTTTGTAACGAACATTTGGTGCATAACTGAGTGTTATTTTTAATATCTGCTTCGGCCCTCTCTTTCAGATTGGCTTCCCGCATAACCTCGTCTGGAAGCCCCACAAACTGAGCTACTGTATGGGTCACGGGGAGCAAGGTACTCCCTATTGACAGAGGGTGGAAACCCTCATTGTTCCTGTCTTCTACGCTTTCGACCACTTGAATAAGTATTACTTTGCCTGCTGGAGTAACCTTCCGGACCTCCTCCATATCCATCTCTCATATTGCTATCACAGCGACTGCTTCCACCGTAAGTCACAGGGGCCCTTCGTGCTGCTGGTGCACCACGGGAGTCACATGGGAAGTTACTGATTGATAAACAAACGCTAAACATTACAGATTTTTCTGATATCATATCACATGACTTAAAGTGCTAAATATTTGAAAAGATAAGCTTCATCTCTCTCTGCTATGAAAATATAAACTATGTAGCAACGGTGCAGGGCTTCTACATTTATTTAAAAGAGCGAGCAACATTTTTCAGCCTAAGTAGTTTCTTTGAAAGTAAAAGCCCCTATTTTAGCATTTTTAAATAATCAGTAGAGTGGCAACTTTTAACAAGATTTAGTGGGGCTTCCCTGGTGGCACAGTGGTTGACAGTCCGACTGCCGATGCAGGGGACACGGGTTCGTGCCCCGGTCCAGGAGGATCCCACATGCCGGGGAGCGGTTGGGACCGTGGGCCATGGCCTCTGGGACTCCACGTCAGGAGCCTGTGCTCCGCAACGGGAGGGGCCACGATGGTGAGAGGCCCGTGTACCGCACACAAAATAAAAATAAAAAATAATAATCATGTTAAAATTGGTTTTCTGTAATGAGAAAAAAAGATGAGGCTGCCCATTTACCCTTCATAGCATTTTATTTTAAGTGAGCTATTAACAAAACAATTCAAACGTCTTTAACTTATCTAAAAGGACATGCTAAACATACTTTTACCCTTGAGGAACTGAAGTAAAAGTAGAGTAAACAACGATCTGGTTAAGTCTAATTCTATGACTTACAAGTTGTAACTGGACTCTTACCGTAACTCCCATATGAATCCCTGTAAAAGCTTCCACTTCAATATTCAGAATAATCTCTATCACGATTTCCACCATAGCCATCACGGTCACTGAATTTAAAAGAATGTCATAAATTATGTCATCAATTTAAATTATGTGTCACAATAACATAATTTAAACGAATGTTTTTATTTGATATAAACACAAAATTTTATATTACCTATGTCCTCTAGAGGGATGATCATTCCGAGAATTTGAATGTCCGTAACAACTGTGTGCATAGCGTCTACGTGGTGGAGTATAATCCCTGCTGGCTCAGGGGTGTGGATAATCTCTCCTTGACTAACTGAAATAAAGCAGCTAAAATTTTAAATGCAACTTATCATATCCAGAATATTTAAGAACTCAGACAGCAAAAAGACAAAAAATTTTAAATGGGCAAAGGACTTGAATATACTTTTGTTTAAAGAAGATATACAATGAGCAACAAGGACATGAAAACCTGCTCAACATATTTATTAGGGAAATGAAATTCAAACCCAAAATGAAATATCTACTTTGCACATATCACACTGGCTATAATTAAAAATAGACAAATAGAATATATCAAGTGTTGGTGCAGAGGCAGAGAAACAAACCAAGTATATGTGCATGGCAGAAATGTAAAATAGTACAGGCTCTGTGGCAAAGATTAGCAGTTTCTTAAAAAATTAAAGAATTCCTATATGTCCCAGGAATTCCACTCCTTAAGTATATATACACTCAAAAAGAATTGAAAACAGGTACCCAAATGCTTGTACCGGAGTATTCATGACAGCATAATGATGGGAATAACTCACACAGATGGATAAACAAACCATGTTAACCACACATATAATGGAATATTTAGTCAGCCAAAAAAACAAAAAGGTCTGAAGTACTGATTGACGCTACAGCATGAATGATCCTTGAAAATATTTATGCTAAGGGAAAGCTGGATAATAAAGGTCACATATTGTTTGCTTCCATTAGTATGATATATTCAGGATTAGATAAATTCATAGATAAGGACACAGGTGGGTACCTACCAGGGACAAGGGGGCAGAAATTGGGTGTGACTGCTTATTAATTTTATTTTGGGGTAATGAAATGTTTTGGAACTGAACAGAGCTGGTGGTTGCATAACACTGTTAAGTGTGCTAAATGTTACTGAATTGTTCACTTTTAAATGTTCAATTTTGTGTTAGGTAAATTTCAACAAGAACAACAAAACTAACCATGACTTAATTCATATACTGTGCTTTCTATTACCTATCTTTAGTAGCATAACCACCATCTCTGTGACATATAGCCAACTCTCCGAAAAGAGACTGGCTCTCTATGAGCAGGACCTCCATAATTTTGTCTTCCATGTGATACTGAACCTTTAATTTAAAAATGCTTATGTAAGTATCTCAAAATTGACAGTAATGTTTCAAAGAAAAATCCAAAAGACTGATAGCCTTCCACTCTCTAAAATCATTTTAAAAAACTACTCCTTCTAAAATTCCATTTATGCACATTTTCGTTTCCCTTTCAATGTTACCACTGAACATTGTATTTTCTGACATCTCCTGTTCCCCATACATTTTGCATACCCTTTAAATTACCAGCAGTAGGGAACACTTCTCAAACTTGGAGCAAAACATTAATTTTTGGTAACTACTGTCACATATTCAATCACCAAGTGGTTGGCTCTCTCCTTTAAGTGCACAACCTTAATTATTGACCTTGTATGATGATAGCAACAGTGACTTCTATTGTTTATTAGCAATAAAGGGCTCATTTGAAAAACACTGTACCGCTTCCAAAATATGAAACTATCTCCCATAAATAATGTTCTCTTCATGTGTTAATTCTTATTCCTCATTCCTGGAGGTCACTAGGACCTTGTTTGTTCTCTTCTCTTGTTTGTTCCCTAGGCTAACCATCTAATAATGGAAAGGGTAGGCTTCTTAGCTTCTGTTGTGTTTTGAAGTCAATATCGTGCTACATTTGGCTTCATTCATCGTCTACACGTAAAATGGCAATTTGATAATGGCTGTTTCAAGTCTGTACCATATTAAGGATCAGAAAACAGTGCTAAAAAAGTTAAGAGCACCAACTACAGTTCATATGGCAAGTTTCAATTATTGTTTATAATAATTAATAAAACCAGGTAGCCAATATACATAGCTAAACTAGTCTACAGACCAGAACATTCTCTCACAGGACATAGTTTTCATGAAAATTCTGATACTGAAGCTATGTGATAAAGAAGCCTACTAACCAAAAAGTGTTAGCAGCAACTTAAATTAAGAGGAATTCTATAGCAAACATGGACTTACAAGCAATGTTTTCCCCACAGCAGTGCTAATCACCTATTACATCTATAATCAAAAACTGAGAAATTATTTCCCAACCACAAATCAATAAATAAATTAGTGATTGTTTAACATGTTCATATACTTCTCACTTTCCATTCTGCTTAAACATTCTGTTTAAAAATAGCTCACTTTCATTAATGAGAAACAACTGTCTCTGCATTATATAGCATTTACCTTGTCTTCCCACCCCACTGCTGCTTCGTCTCTGAGCACATCTCTTAGGAGGAGGACCTCCACTTCTCGAAGATTGTCCTCTTTTAACTGGAAAGGCTCCCCTGGAAGAACTCGCGTTGGGACTAGGAGTATGCCCACCACGACCTGTGTTTAAATGAAATCTTTTTAGTTAAGTAGAATCAACATTTTTTCATTGGGCTAGTTTCACTTATTGTTATAAATTTTCACTCAACAATTACTCCAGTCTTCAGCTTTCCTATCTGTCTAAACCAATATGATTGTTTCCTCATATGACACATAAGTTAGTAGAGTTCAAAGACTTACCGTAAAAGTCAGTTTGGAAAATCGAGGAAAAAGCTAAAGAACCACTGGTATGAAAGCGGTTTGGGGAGAAGAGAGAGAGTACAGGAAAACCTGGATAAATTAAATGTAAAACTGAATTGTTCATCATTTTAGGAGGAAGATGGTAAGTTATTAGTTATATAATTCTGGTGTCAAGGAAGCTTTTAAAAAACACAACATCCTAGGTATAAATCAAAACATTAAAAAGAAAAAAAGATGAATAAAAAATGCATTACCTAAAAGTTAAGTATATACATACAAATAACTCCCTTTGCAGGAGAATATCTGCTTATAACTTTACACTTGGTCCAGTATCCCTAGTTCTGCATCCATGGATTCAACCAACCTTGGATCATGCAGTGATCTTATATGTAGTTATTGAAAAAAAAATCTGCTTGTAAGTTGATCAACAGTTCAAGCCTGTGTTATTCACAGATCAACTCTTAATGTTAATTTCTCAGTGAAAAGGGCTACGTTCTGTTCAATTTTAATAGTATTTAAGAAATGCACACTAAATACTGAAAATTTATGTGTTACCTTTCTAACCAGAAAGATGTTTAGGTATATTCCAATTCCCCTGTATTGCCACAGGCAAGAAAAAAATGAGTATTCTTACACATGGCAGAATATGAACTGGTCAACTTTTCTCAAGGTCAAGATAGTGGGAAAAGAACAAAACTGTGTTATCTTAAAATGGGCACACCCTTTAACTGAACTTTCCAAAAACATTTCCTAAAATTCACACATGTAATTATCACAAAAAGAAACTAAATGTTTTATTTCTGAAGACTGGTTATGGTTAATAGATGAAGCAAAGGTTGTTAAATATATGCAAGTTTTTGAAATGCAAAGTGCTTTTCCTCCTTTTCTTACTAAGTAGAAAACTTCTCTGAAAAAATCCAAAAAAAGGCATTTTCAACGACTTTCTCCTCTAATACACACACACAAAGAAAACATACATATGTCTGAAGGAGAGCTTTTTACTCTTTTCCTGGATCAAAGACACCTTTTAGAATCTAAAGCTCTATTTATTTCCCTCAGGTATTTTCCCAAATGCATACCAGAGACCCAGGTAGAAAAGCCTCATATCAAAATGACAATGGAGATTTGCTTAGATGTCTGAACACATATACTTCAGACAAATACTGCAAGGTGAAACCTAAAATATGAAGTGTTTAGCCCTGAATTGTGGATATTCTGAGTGACTTTTATTTTCTGTTGTGGAGTTTTCAAGATTCTCTAGGATGTTTATGATGCAATAAGGCTACTCTCAGAATAAAATTAACCAATGTATTTTTAATAGATTATGAATGAATCATTGATTTAAACTCATATCAAGTTATTGGTCCTAAAGTGAAAAATTCTAATGTATGATCGACAGTAGGAAACTCTGTAGAAAAATCCTCGAAGAAAAGAGGCAATTAGTAATAATGGTAAAAGAGACTGAATTTACTTTAAAATTTATGCTATTCCCCTGTAAGGTGATTAACTTTTTGCACATTACCTAGTTAAGTCATTTTATAACTACAATAATTCTTCACCACTTAGAAATACTTCTGACTATCAATGTGATTCATCATCTGATAGTTCTTACACACTACTTTGCTCATAAAGGATGGAATAAAAACTGAGAGGTTTCTATACAGTTAAACCTACTATTTTTCGGTCCTCTGGTTGCAGCCTTGTATTTGAAAACATTACCCAGGTGTCCTCCAGGTGAGGGATGCTCTCTTGCGCTCCCACTTCCTCCTCTTCCATTTCCTCCTCTTCCATTTCCTCCTCTTCGATTTCTTCCTCTTCCATGTCTCGGATTTCTCAGATGGCCCCTGTTTCTTGCAGGAGGTTGTGGTCTCTGTGTACCACCGCTTTCAAAAGATGGTTTGTTGGCTTGCTCTACTTTAATTGCCTTTCCATCCAAAGACTAAACAGATTAAGTATAACATTAATAACATCACATCAAATTTATTTACTACTGCACTAGTCCAAGATCAGTCTTTTTTCCCCAAAGCAAACATTTTCTTCTGAAATGATGGTGTCCTTCACCATGCCAGATAAATGAGACTTAATTAGTAACTGCCTTTCATTAAGTCATCCAACACAAAGTGTACGTATTGGCAATTGGAGCTCCCTGAAATGTCCTCTGGTATTAAAAGAAGATTAATACCTCTCACTTATCATGAGAGAATATACCCTTTTATTTTCTATAATGGAGAACTAAACTCACTTCATTTCTCTACTTCTACCATTCAAAGTTTTCAGTGTCCCAAGGGTAAATAAAAGTATACGTGTCATTTAAAAAAATAAAATTATTCAGTTATTTATTCAAAATGGTTATCCCTACTCTAATCGTTTTTAGCATTTATTAAATATTAAGGGAAAGAAAATTTTCCAAGATGATTGCTCTTCTGTATTTACTTCTAATAATCTCCTTGATTTATTTTTAAATAGAGCACTTACTTGGTCCTCAACATTTCTTGCCTTATTCAATTGTTTAAACATGTCCCCAAAGAGTAACTTCTTATAATAGTACTTCATATTCTTATGTTTCAGAAATGCTTACACTTCTTAATCTTCCAACAACTTCCTACATTAACCTTCTATAGATGCCAAAGTGTTTTTGAAAACTGTATTCAAATCATAATATAATTGCTCTACGTAAAACAACCTAGCTGTTTCATGTTATCCTTGGAAGACAATTTTAAATGCTGAATTCCTACTAAGACTTCTGGTGGATATGGATGGGCCCTGGCCCAATACAAACAGCCTCAACAGCCATGTGCTCCCACGTTAGGGCCTCCTTTTCTGTTTCTGGGTCCAAAATATTTCCCACAGACTTATGAAGGGCTGCCTCCCTTCCAACATTCAGGATTTAACATTCTTAGATCTATATGTATAGAAAACCACTCCCCTTAAGCTCTAATGAAATTACCTACTTTACTTTCCTTAATATTTTTCATATGAAATTGTATTTAGTTTTACTTGTACGTTTCTCATCTTTCACCCTAGAACACAAGTGTCCAAGAAAATAGGTATTTTGTATTCCCCACAACCATTAATCAATTGCTAAAGCAATGCCTGGCAATAAAATATCTGTTGAATAAAGAATTGAAGAATAATGTCTACACAGACTACACATTCTTGTGCTTGAAAACAAACAAATAATGGGGGTCTACTATCCTTCATGACACAAATTTACCTCTGCACCCAAAATAAAATCATGAGTCAAGATCAACTTCTAGGTACTACCATACCTTAAAATATGAAAGTAAAGTAAAAGGGTCAACATGTGCCAAGTGCCTGCAGCATACCAGAAACCAAGCTATAGGACAAAGGGAATTAATGTATGTGTTCCACACTATGAGAACCGAGATGCACTGGAAGTACTTTTAACAATGAACAATTCACAGGATGATGAATATAAAAAGATATGACCTGCAATATAAAATGGGAAAAATACTACCTACAATATAAAAAAATTCTTTGAGCAAATATGCAATTAAAAGTACAGTTGTAAGGGACAAGTAATTATTTGTAACAGTGACACAAGGAAGAGTGACTCTGAAGTACAAAAAAGTCGAGACTTAAAAATAACAGTACGGGATATTGGGGAGAGCTCTACAGGCTAAAACTCATTTACTTTTACATTTGAATGCTAAAACAGGTTTAAAATATATTGTTAAAGCTAATGTTAATGTCAATCTCCTTCCAACCGGACAATCCAATACTTATGTGACAAAATGGAGAGTGAAGGCTTATATGGCATCATGTTACTTTAAAAAATTAGAAAAAAAAATCTTGAAATAGTAATAAATGGAGAATACAAAATATTACTAAAGTCTCTTACTTTTCCATTCATATCTTGGACAGCATCCTTTGCATCTGCAGGATTCTCAAAAGTAATAAAAGCAAAGCCTCTAGACTTGTTTTTCTTCTGATCCTTCATCAACATAACTGTAATATACATAAATATTTTTAATTTAAATCTCACATAAAATTGAACGTTTCATATTTTCAAAATAATCAATCCTTTGACACTTTCTCATAAGGCCTCCTTAATTTCATGTTATGGACACAGTGCAGTAACAGCCTCCCGGAAGTTACTTAAAAACAAAACAAAAACCAAAAACAAATAAAGCAAAAAAATCCTTTCCATTTTATATCATTTCTAGTATTTTAAAAATCGAGTCAATAATTTCAACCGTTCTACAGCTAGCATATCTCATCCCATTTCATGTCCTATGACGACAGTATGTTTAAAAAGCCCTGGGACTTCCCTGGTGGTCCAGTGGATAAGACTCCACGTTCCCAATGAAGGGGACACGGGTCTGATCCCTCGTCAGGCAACTAAGATCCACATGCTGCATGCCACTGTGCGTGGGCTTGATCCCTGGTCAGGTAAGTAAAACCCAGCATGCTGCAAAGCGTGGCTGGGGTGAAGAAAGAAACGCTGCTTTTTGCCCTACTCAGTAGTAGGAGCCCCTAAGGTGTACACTTTCCCTCATTGCCCAGTGCTTTCCTAATAAAAAACAGAAACTTTTAAAAAAAGTGCTCATGTGTTACAAATAGAAAAAGCACTTTAACTTAGCTGTTCAATGGTGTGTGTTTAATACACATTTGCTTCGAACATATACATATATATATATATATCTGTGTTTATGTGTATATATATATATATATATATATATATAGGTTCTAAAAATTACCTTCCATAATGTGACCATATTTCCCAAATACCACTTCAAGAGAATTTTCATTGGTGTCAGCATGGAGGCCTCCTATGAACAGTTTCCCAGCCTGATCTGCTTCCGCCATTTTTCTGTAAGTAATTAAAAATATATCTTTATACATATAGCAAAAAATAAATTATAAGCAAAAACTATTACACCTGTTTATAACTCAACTGAAGTACCCTATAGCAGTGAAAATATTTGCCGTTTCTTACTTAAAAGAGAGGAAACTTGTAACACAAAGCCAAACAAGCACTGGCGTAACAAATGCTCCATTCTTTATAGATATCTTACAAAAACCTGTATGTAAAAACTAGATTAGAAGGCAACTGTAAATTATTTTACCTGCAGGGTTCAAGGCTTCTTTTCCAAAACACAACAAAAAAATAAGCAATAATAAATGGTCCTGGATTCTACACATCTAACAGTTAATATGTTTTATGAACTGTGCAGAATATACCTTAAACATATTTTTAAATTGTTCACATCTACTCACATTTTTCTTGTCTATGCATCAAATAATGTTTAAAATAATTTTTTCCCACAAACTTTAAAAGTGGTAAGTCATAAAGGAAAAGGAGGGAGTTACTTCCTTTATTGAGGAAAATGTAAAGTGTGTTTACTTAGATTGAGAGACTTTAAGAAACACTGGTCAAAAGAGAGTACCATTCTTTATATGCCAAATTAAATCAGACGCTGTTTGTCAAGTGAATCAACATTTTGACATTTGATAACTAAAATTACAAGTTTTAAATCATTTAAGTTAAAATAGGTATCTTGCTTGTATTGCTCAGAACCTCTGCTTTCACAAAGAAAACCCGAGGAAACAAAAAAGAAAAAATCAAAACTGCACGAGAGGGCTTCCCTGGTGGCGCAGTGGTTGACAGTCCGCCTGCCGATGCAGGGGATACGGGTTCGTGCCCCGGTCTGGGAGGATCCCACGAGCCGCGGAGCGGCTGGGCCCGTGAGCCATGGCCGCTGGGCCTGCGCGTCTGGAGCCTCTGGGTACCGAGCCCGTGCTCCGCGGTGGGAGGGGCCACAGCAGTGAGAGGCCCGCATACCGCAAAAAACAAAAGTGCAAGCGGAACAAACTGGCGCCCGGCATACGCTCCACTACCCGCAAGTGAGAGTCAACAGCAAAGAGGGTACGCCGCTAATCACAGTTAAGTTATCTACTCAATATATTCCCTCCCGCAGCATTTCAAACCTAGCTCCACCCCCACCCCCAACTTCTCAATTCACGGACAAATTCCAAGAGCTTCACTGGCTTTTCATCGCTGCCTTGGCAACTGATTCTCCAGGAGAACAAACATTAAACGTACTGTTCAAGAAAACTGATAGACTTCTCGAGACACTGTCTATTCAGACATATTTATACAAACACCACTTACTCGGCTCTTATCTCTTACAGAAAAAGCCTGAGAGAAAAATCAAAATCTGAATTACCATGCTTTCTCTGGTAACAGGAGAACATATAGGTGTCAACTCTTTCTCCTGAGGTATAAATTATTCTCTCCTTCCTAAAATGCCGAATTTCTTACCTTATTTTGTCCTCCTCTTCAGAAGTCATCCTTCCGCGTCTCTTCAGACGACTGTTAACTAAACTAAGGCTCGAGAGCAAGCGCTCTACTTCTAGAAAGAGGCTAAGGAACCAGATGTAGCGGTGGGGGGGGGGGGGAAGGGATGAGCCACAGGGGAGGTAGGGAAGATGGAAGATGTGGAGGTGGGGGAGGGGTGAACAGAGAAAGTCACGAGAGAATCTCGCAGGAGAAACTCTAAAGAAAACTGCAACAGCAGAATGTGTTCTCTACTTTTTACTGCATACCCTTTCCAGTTGCTTTAATTTAATCAATATAAAGGAGAAGGGCTTCCCAGGTGGCGCAATGGTTGAGAGTACCCCTGCCCATGCAGGGGACGCGGGTTCGTGCCCCGTTCCGGGAGGATCCCACATGCCCCTGAGCTGCTGGGCCCCTGAGCCATAGCCGCTGAGCCTGCGCGTCTGGAGCTTGTGCTCCACAACCGGAGAGGCCACAACGGTGAGATGCCCGCGTACCGTAAAAAAAAAAAGGAAAGGCATTTTGGGGTAATAACGTGAAGCTCCAGGTAATCAGTAGGGAGAGTGCAGGGATTTCTTGATAGATGAAAAATGGGGAGGACCAGATCATGAAGCATTTTGCTTGCTATGCAGATATGCTACTTACTTAATTTTTTTAGTGGAACTGTTAGAATAATCTGAAACAGAAAGATGAATGTCTAGAAGATATAATGCATCTGGTGATTTCATATGATACGAAGTCAGGCAGACAGAAAATAATCTAAACTTCAAAATTTAGTAGTTATATGAAACTGGGTAAGCTACCTAAACTCTTAAATTTACCCAGTCTACGAAAACAAGATGATAAAGAATTATCAGATAGGGTTATTGTGAGGTTAAATGATGTACTGAGCACATACATTGAGCACAACGCCGAAAACATAATTCAGGGTTCAAAACAAAATATTGTAATTACTTTTATATGAAGTGGGAGCCTGAGGTTAATTTGTAATCCTGCCTTTTTTGGAGACTGGTCAAAATCATAAAACTGTTTTGGTTTTTGGTGGTTTTTTTTGCGGTATGACGGCCTCTCACCGTTGTGGCCCCTCCCATTGCAAAGCACAGGCTCCAAAAGCCAGTCTCAGCGGCCATGGCTCACGGGCCTAACCGCTCCGCGGCATGTGGGATCCTCCCGGACCGGGGCACGAACCCGTGTCCCCTGCATCGGCAGCCGGACTCTCAACCACTGGGCCACTAGGGAAGCCCAGACCTGTGGTGTTAATGCTTTGCATTGGTAGTGTCTTAATCGTATATTAACCATTACTGAGCACTTGAGAAAACTATGCAATGAAATGTGTTCATGTAAACACCAGTTGATCAGTTGATGGTGATCAGTTAGTATTTCTTGGGACACTTTCCATAGTCTAGATAGATAACAACTCTATGAATTATACAAAAGCTGATCTTTAAATCGGGCAAAGTTATAACTGTTCCCTAATTTAGGGGTTTTATGGTTTCTACCTAATATGTAGGCCAACCGGCAGCTTCCAAGCAAGTCTACTGGAAGGGACAAGTTCAGTATATAGTAGGAAATCAAAGAATTGTTAGTATTTCAATAATGATTGTTTAATATTTTAGTCCTCTGCTTGACAGGAAAGAAACACGAGAGGAAAAACAATTGATATGAAATCTCAGATGGTGTCTGAGAAAATCATCTTACAGAGGTTTGGATATCACTCATTCATGAACAAAATTAAATCTGGATGTTAAGCATGTTTTTCAGTGACTGCAATGCAATTAAAGGACTGTGAGGTTAAGATTACTGTAATTGCTACAGCAGGCGAGTAGCTAGATATGAGCAGAGTAATGGAAGAGGGGCCAGGTGGCAGGAAATCAAGCACCTGGTAAAGAGCAGAGGTCCATGGGCAGACAAAGAAAAACAAGAACCTCCAGACTGACAGGAAACTGCACATTTTCGGTGGTAAGTGTCCTGAAGGCAGACAAAGAGAGATGAGGAAAGACAGGACTCTCCTACTTCCAAATGTAACCTGTTGCTCATTATGCTCTCCTTACAATAAAATTAGCCTTGCAGACAAGCAGCACACACCATGCAGTGAGGCCATGACACTTCTGACTAAGCTAAATAAGGACAAAAATCCCTTCTGGAGCTGCAAAGAAGCAGGGAATGTGACCCCCAAACTCCTGCTTCCCCAATGAGTATGCCACCCCTTCCTCTGTATGCCCCTCATAACCGGCTTGCCAGTGGAACCCAGGGCAGCAGCTCCTCACCTAACTGCCTGCTCTCCCTGAGGGCATATTCTTGCTTAAATAAATCCTCACTTTACTTGCTTAACCGCCTGTCTCATGCCCAACTCTTGGCATGAAGAGCAAGCACCTTCAATTCACTGGGAACCCAATGAGAATTTACACATGAGGAAGAAAGGAACAAACACAGTTCTCTTAAAAACTAGTGGAGAAATACATGTTTTCTGTTAATAGGAAAGACTGGGTTACATAAGAAGCCGTGAAATTGAGAAAAAACATGACTTGCTTTACTGTTCTGGAACCAAACCCACAGTATCCCTGTATTTTGAAGATCACCCAACTGTTAAACACTTAAGAGTTTTATGGGTTTTTCATGAACATGTACTCAGGAAAAAGTAATCGGTTCAGTTTGGGGTTCGAAACTTCGTTTGCTTTACCCTTCGTTTTAAGGATTTGACTCATCAATCTGATATGTTAGATACTAAAAGCAAACCTTTCATGCCCCGTAGGATTTTATGAAATACAGTACTTTAAGGCCAGCCAAGAAAAATTAAACATAAAATGCTGTGGTCATTGAGACATCCTCGCTCCCTCCCTAATATCTGCATTACACATTAACCAGAGTTCCTCAAAGACAGATTGCCTTCCTGATCATAAAGGTCAATTATTTTACCTTCCTCTGACACTTATGCTGCAACTTCTTAAAAAGAATACTGTTCTTTCCCAGCTCTGTACTGGGATCATGTTGACTTGCTGCTCACTTTGTACCTGCTTACCCAGACTACGTATCCCTGCTGATCTTCATGTAAAATATCTGTATGTCACTTTGATGTGATATACTGTCCTTTCTCTTCAAAATGGATGTAACCATGCCTTTGACTTCTAACAGGTAGAACAGTCCTCAGAACTTTCTGAGTCTGTCTCCTGAGTTATAATCCTCAGTTTGGCTCAAATAATACTCTCCTTCCCCTTAACTTCATTTTTGCTGTTCCCTTAAAAGGATATTGCAGATTTCTGTACTAGTTTTGCAGATTCCAATTTGGCTTAAAGTTTTTACACTCAAGTTTCTTCCCAAATTTTAAGCATTACTAATTAAATGTCACCTGAGGTCACTGACAAAAAACCCTTAACCCTCCAGATAACTCTATACTTATGAGTATATTACGAAACCCTTTGTGTTACATCAAGCACACCAAAATAAAGTTGAAATCAGTATTACTTAAAATGTTTCCCAATGTTTTAAAATCTAGGGGTACTAACTTTCACTAAGATATATATACTCAGAAAAGTTAACTGGTTCCACTTACGTTTAGTGGAAAATTGGTTTTATAACCATTATTCCCACGTTGGTCATCTGCCACTTGAATATGGATCAGAAAATAGATACTTAACCTCAAGATTTCTTAAACTCTTTACAGTCACATGTCTAAATTTTCCTCTCATCTATACTATTGCTTTAAAGGGATAAAGACACATCGACTTTCACTAATAATGCAAGCATTGTTTCTCAGCCTTTCTGGAGACTTCTCCAACCTTCTACACGTTTAAGCTTTCAAAAAAAGGAACATGTAATTTCTTTAGCCTAACTGGAAAACAGTCACAGCTTGCGATGGAGAAATAACACATTGCTTAATTTTGAATACATTCATGTACAAAGGAAAAGTTTAGGCAAACAGCACAATTCACCCTCCAAACAAAAGTTTTATGCTTGTTTAACTCAGCAGTGTAATTAACAAGACATATTTCACGAAATTTTTTTACTCTGAAAATTTTGAACATTTGAAACATGACTTCTACTTTTCAATTAACATTAACAACATGAAAGTCCTCTGAATAATTCCATGTTTTCACTTTGTCTGAAAATTCCTAGAGGAAAAGTTAATATATGCCTCTTCCCCACAAACCAACATTTTTCTTTTAGTAGTATTCAAGCATCAATTAAGGAAAACAACTTAAACTTTTCCTTTGTAACGAACATTTGGTGCATAACTGGGTGGTATTTTTAATATCTGCTTCGGCCCTCTCTTTCAGATTGGCTTCCCGCATAACCTCGTCTGGAAGCCCCACAAACTGAGCTACTGTATGGGTCACGGGGAGCAAGGTACTCCCTATTGACAGAGGGTGGAAACCCTCATTGTTCCTGTCTTCTACGCTTTCGACCACTTGAATAAGTATTACTTTGCCTGCTGGAGTAACCTTCCGGACCTCCTCCATATCCATCTCTCATATTGCTATCACAGCGACTGCTTCCACCGTAAGTCACAGGGGCCCTTCGTGCTGCTGGTGCACCACGGGAGTCACATGGGAAGTTACTGATTGATAAACAAACGCTAAACATTACAGATTTTTCTGATATCATATCACATGACTTAAAGTGCTAAATATTTGAAAAGATAAGCTTCATCTCTCTCTGCTATGAAAATATAAACTATGTAGCAACGGTGCAGGGCTTCTACATTTATTTAAAAGAGCGAGCAACATTTTCAGCCTAAGTAGTTTCTTTGAAAGTAAAAGCCCCTATTTTAGCATTTTTAAATAATCAGTAGAGTGGCAACTTTTAACAAGATTTAGTGGGGCTTCCCTGGTGGCGCAGTGGTTGACAGTCCGACTGCCGATGCAGGGGACACGGGTTCGTGCCCCGGTCCAGGAGGATCCCACATGCCGGGGAGCGGTTGGGACCGTGGGCCATGGCCTCTGGGACTCCACGTCAGGAGCCTGTGCTCCGCAACGGGAGGGGCCACGATGGTGAGAGGCCCGTGTACCGCACACAAAATAAAAATAAAAAATAATAATCATGTTAAAATTGGTTTTCTGTAATGAGAAAAAAAGATGAGGCTGCCCATTTACCCTTCATAGCATTTTATTTTAAGTGAGCTATTAACAAAACAATTCAAACGTCTTTAACTTATCTAAAAGGACATGCTAAACATACTTTTACCCTTGAGGAACTGAAGTAAAAGTAGAGTAAACAACGATCTGGTTAAGTCTAATTCTATGACTTACAAGTTGTAACTGGACTCTTACCGTAACTCCCATATGAATCCCTGTAAAAGCTTCCACTTCAATATTCAGAATAATCTCTATCACGATTTCCACCATAGCCATCACGGTCACTGAATTTAAAAGAATGTCATAAATTATGTCATCAATTTAAATTATGTGTCACAATAACATAATTTAAACGAATGTTTTTATTTGATATAAACACAAAATTTTATATTACCTATGTCCTCTAGAGGGATGATCATTCCGAGAATTTGAATGTCCGTAACAACTGTGTGCATAGCGTCTACGTGGTGGAGTATAATCCCTGCTGGCTCAGGGGTGTGGATAATCTCTCCTTGACTAACTGAAATAAAGCAGCTAAAATTTTAAATGCAACTTATCATATCCAGAATATTTAAGAACTCAGACAGCAAAAAGACAAAAAATTTTAAATGGGCAAAGGACTTGAATATACTTTTGTTTAAAGAAGATATACAATGAGCAACAAGGACATGAAAACCTGCTCAACATATTTATTAGGGAAATGAAATTCAAACCCAAAATGAAATATCTACTTTGCACATATCACACTGGCTATAATTAAAAATAGACAAATAGAATATATCAAGTGTTGGTGCAGAGGCAGAGAAACAAACCAAGTATATGTGCATGGCAGAAATGTAAAATAGTACAGGCTCTGTGGCAAAGATTAGCAGTTTCTTAAAAAATTAAAGAATTCCTATATGTCCCAGGAATTCCACTCCTTAAGTATATATACACTCAAAAAGAATTGAAAACAGGTACCCAAATGCTTGTACCGGAGTATTCATGACAGCATAATGATGGGAATAACTCACACAGATGGATAAACAAACCATGTTAACCACACATACAATGGAATATTTAGTCAGCCAAAAAAACAAAAAGGTCTGAAGTACTGATTGACGCTACAGCATGAATGATCCTTGAAAATATTTATGCTAAGGGAAAGCTGGATAATAAAGGTCACATATTGTTTGCTTCCATTAGTATGATATATTCAGGATTAGATAAATTCATAGATAAGGACACAGGTGGGTACCTACCAGGGACAAGGGGGCAGAAATTGGGTGTGACTGCTTATTAATTTTATTTTGGGGTAATGAAATGTTTTGGAACTGAACAGAGCTGGTGGTTGCATAACACTGTTAAGTGTGCTAAATGTTACTGAATTGTTCACTTTTAAATGTTCAATTTTGTGTTAGGTAAATTTCAACAAGAACAACAAAACTAACCATGACTTAATTCATATACTGTGCTTTCTATTACCTATCTTTAGTAGCATAGCCACCATCTCTGTGACATATAGCCAACTCTCCGAAAAGAGACTGGCTCTCTATGAGCAGGACCTCCATAATTTTGTCTTCCATGTGATACTGAACCTTTAATTTAAAAATGCTTATGTAAGTATCTCAAAATTGACAGTAATGTTTCAAAGAAAAATCCAAAAGACTGATAGCCTTCCACTCTCTAAAATCATTTTAAAAAACTACTCCTTCTAAAATTCCATTTATGCACATTTTCGTTTCCCTTTCAATGTTACCACTGAACATTGTATTTTCTGACATCTCCTGTTCCCCATACATTTGGCATACCCTTTAAATTACCAGCAGTAGGGAACACTTCTCAAACTTGGAGCAAAACATTAATTTTTGGTAAGTACTGTCACATATTCAATCACCAAGTGGTTGGCTCTCTCCTTTAAGTGCACAACCTTAATTATTGACCTTGTATGATGATAGCAACAGTGACTTCTATTGTTTATTAGCAATAAAGGGCTCATTTGAAAAACACTGTACCGCTTCCAAAATATGAAACTATCTCCCATAAATAATGTTCTCTTCATGTGTTAATTCTTATTCCTCATTCCTGGAGGTCACTAGGACCTTGTTTGTTCTCTTCTCTTGTTTGTTCCCTAGGCTAACCATCTAATAATGGAAAGGGTAGGCTTCTTAGCTTCTGTTGTGTTTTGAAGTCAATATCGTGCTACATTTGGCTTCATTCATCGTCTACACGTAAAATGGCAATTTGATAATGGCTGTTTCAAGTCTGTACCATATTAAGGATCAGAAAACAGTGCTAAAAAAGTTAAGAGCACCAACTACAGTTCATATGGCAAGTTTCAATTATTGTTTATAATAATTAATAAAACCAGGTAGCCAATATACATAGCTAAACTAGTCTACAGACCAGAACATTCTCTCACAGGACATAGTTTTCATGAAAATTCTGATACTGAAACTATGTGATAAAGAAGCCTACTAACCAAAAAGTGTTAGCAGCAACTTAAATTAAGAGGAATTCTATAGCAAACATGGACTTACAAGCAATGTTTTCCCCACAGCAGTGCTAATCACCTATTACATCTATAATCAAAAACTGAAAAATTATTTCCCAACCACAAATCAATAAATAAATTAGTGATTGTTTAACATGTTCATATACTTCTCACTTTCCATTCTGCTTAAACATTCTGTTTAAAAATAGCTCACTTTCATTAATGAGAAACAACTGTCTCTGCATTATATAGCATTTACCTTGTCTTCCCACCCCACTGCTGCTTCGTCTCTGAGCACATCTCTTAGGAGGAGGACCTCCACTTCTCGAAGATGGTCCTCTTTTAACTGGAAAGGCTCCCCTGGAAGAACTCGCGTTGGGACTAGGAGTATGCCCACCACGACCTGTGTTTAAATGAAATCTTTTTAGTTAAGTAGAATCAACATTTTTTCATTGGGCTAGTTTCACTTATTGTTATAAATTTTCACTCAACAATTACTCCAGTCTTCAGCTTTCCTATCTGTCTAAACCAATATGATTGTTTCCTCATATGACACATAAGTTAGTAGAGTTCAAAGACTTACCGTAAAAGTCAGTTTGGAAAATCGAGGAAAAAGCTAAAGAACCACTGGTATGAAAGCGGTTTGGGGAGAAGAGAGAGAGTACAGGAAAACCTGGATAAATTAAATGTAAAACTGAATTGTTCATCATTTTAGGAGGAAGATGGTAAGTTATTAGTTATATAATTCTGGTGTCAAGGAAGCTTTTAAAAAACACAACAACCTAGGTATAAATCAAAACATTAAAAAGAAAAAAAGATGAATAAAAAATGCATTACCTAAAAGTTAAGTATATACATACAAATAACTCCCTTTGCAGGAGAATATCTGCTTATAACTTTACACTTGGTCCAGTATCCCTAGTTCTGCATCCATGGATTCAACCAACCTTGGATCATGCAGTGATCTTATATGTAGTTATTGAAAAAAAAATCTGCTTGTAAGTTGATCAACAGTTCAAGCCTGTGTTATTCACAGATCAACTCTTAATGTTAATTTCTCAGTGAAAAGGGCTACGTTCTGTTCAATTTTAATAGTATTTAAGAAATGCACACTAAATACTGAAAATTTATGTGTTACCTTTCTAACCAGAAAGATGTTTAGGTATATTCCAATTCCCCTGTATTGCCACAGGCAAGAAAAAAATGAGTATTCTTACACATGGCAGAATATGAACTGGTCAACTTTTCTCAAGGTCAAGATAGTGGGAAAAGAACAAAACTGTGTTATCTTAAAATGGGCACACCCTTTAACTGAACTTTCCAAAAACATTTCCTAAAATTCACACATGTAATTATCACAAAAAGAAACTAAATGTTTTATTTCTGAAGACTGGTTATGGTTAATAGATGAAGCAAAGGTTGTTAAATATATGCAAGTTTTTGAAATGCAAAGTGCTTTTCCTCCTTTTCTTACTAAGTAGAAAACTTCTCTGAAAAAATCCAAAAAAAGGCATTTTCAACGACTTTCTCCTCTAATACACACACACAAAGAAAACATACATATGTCTGAAGGAGAGCTTTTTACTCTTTTCCTGGATCAAAGACACCTTTTAGAATCTAAAGCTCTATTTATTTCCCTCAGGTATTTTCCCAAATGCATACCAGAGACCCAGGTAGAAAAGCCTCATATCAAAATGACAATGGAGATTTGCTTAGATGTCTGAACACATATACTTAAGACAAATACTGCAAGGTGAAACCTAAAATATGAAGTGTTTAGCCCTGAATTGTGGATATTCTGAGTGACTTTTATTTTCTGTTGTGGAGTTTTCAAGATTCTCTAGGATGTTTATGATGCAATAAGGCTACTCTCAGAATAAAATTAACCAATGTATTTTTAATAGATTATGAATGAATCATTGATTTAAACTCATATCAAGTTATTGGTCCTAAAGTGAAAAATTCTAATGTATGATCGACAGTAGGAAACTCTGTAGAAAAATCCTCGAAGAAAAGAGGCAATTAGTAATAATGGTAAAAGAGACTGAATTTACTTTAAAATTTATGCTATTCCCCTGTAAGGTGATTAACTTTTTGCACATTACCTAGTTAAGTCATTTTATAACTACAATAATTCTTCACCACTTAGAAATACTTCTGACTATCAATGTGATTCATCATCTGATAGTTCTTACACACTACTTTGCTCATAAAGGATGGAATAAAAACTGAGAGGTTTCTATACAGTTAAACCTACTATTTTTCGGTCCTCTGGTTGCAGCCTTGTATTTGAAAACATTACCCAGGTGTCCTCCAGGTGAGGGATGCTCTCTTGCGCTCCCACTTCCTCCTCTTCCATTTCCTCCTCTTCCATTTCCTCCTCTTCGATTTCTTCCTCTTCCATGTCTCGGATTTCTCAGATGGCCCCTGTTTCTTGCAGGAGGTTGTGGTCTCTGTGTACCACCGCTTTCAAAAGATGGTTTGTTGGCTTGCTCTACTTTAATTGCCTTTCCATCCAAAGACTAAACAGATTAAGTATAACATTAATAACATCACATCAAATTTATTTACTACTGCACTAGTCCAAGATCAGTCTTTTTTCCCCAAAGCAAACATTTTCTTCTGAAATGATGGTGTCCTTCACCATGCCAGATAAATGAGACTTAATTAGTAACTGCCTTTCATTAAGTCATCCAACACAAAGTGTACGTATTGGCAATTGGAGCTCCCTGAAATGTCCTCTGGTATTAAAAGAAGATTAATACCTCTCACTTATCATGAGAGAATATACCCTTTTATTTTCTATAATGGAGAACTAAACTCACTTCATTTCTCTACTTCTACCATTCAAAGTTTTCAGTGTCCCAAGGGTAAATAAAAGTATACGTGTCATTTAAAAAAATAAAATTATTCAGTTATTTATTCAAAATGGTTATCCCTACTCTAATCGTTTTTAGCATTTATTAAATATTAAGGGAAAGAAAATTTTCCAAGATGATTGCTCTTCTGTATTTACTTCTAATAATCTCCTTGATTTATTTTTAAATAGAGCACTTACTTGGTCCTCAACATTTCTTGCCTTATTCAATTGTTTAAACATGTCCCCAAAGAGTAACTTCTTATAATAGTACTTCATATTCTTATGTTTCAGAAATGCTTACACTTCTTAATCTTCCAACAACTTCCTACATTAACCTTCTATAGATGCCAAAGTGTTTTTGAAAACTGTATTCAAATCATAATATAATTGCTCTACGTAAAACAACCTAGCTGTTTCATGTTATCCTTGGAAGACAATTTTAAATGCTGAATTCCTACTAAGACTTCTGGTGGATATGGATGGGCCCTGGCCCAATACAAACAGCCTCAACAGCCATGTGCTCCCACGTTAGGGCCTCCTTTTCTGTTTCTGGGTCCAAAATATTTCCCACAGACTTATGAAGGGCTGCCTCCCTTCCAACATTCAGGATTTAACATTCTTAGATCTATATGTATAGAAAACCACTCCCCTTAAGCTCTAATGAAATTACCTACTTTACTTTCCTTAATATTTTTCATATGAAATTGTATTTAGTTTTACTTGTACGTTTCTCATCTTTCACCCTAGAACACAAGTGTCCAAGAAAATAGGTATTTTGTATTCCCCACAACCATTAATCAATTGCTAAAGCAATGCCTGGCAATAAAATATCTGTTGAATAAAGAATTGAAGTCTACACAGACTACACATTCTTGTGCTTGAAAACAAACAAATAATGGGGGTCTACTATCCTTCATGACACAAATTTACCTCTGCACCCAAAATAAAATCATGAGTCAAGATCAACTTCTAGGTACTACCATACCTTAAAATATGAAAGTAAAGTAAAAGGGTCAACATGTGCCAAGTGCCTGCAGCATACCAGAAACCAAGCTATAGGACAAAGGGAATTAATGTATGTGTTCCACACTATGAGAACCGAGATGCACTGGAAGTACTTTTAACAATGAACAATTCACAGGATGATGAATATAAAAAGATATGACCTGCAATATAAAATGGGAAAAATACTACCTACAATATAAAAAAATTCTTTGAGCAAATATGCAATTAAAAGTACAGTTGTAAGGGACAAGTAATTATTTGTAACAGTGACACAAGGAAGAGTGACTCTGAAGTACAAAAAAGTCGAGACTTAAAAATAACAGTACGGGATATTGGGGAGAGCTCTACAGGCTAAAACTCATTTACTTTTACATTTGAATGCTAAAACAGGTTTAAAATATATTGTTAAAGCTAATGTTAATGTCAATCTCCTTCCAACCGGACAATCCAATACTTATGTGACAAAATGGAGAGTGAAGGCTTATATGGCATCATGTTACTTTAAAAAATTAGAAAAAAAAATCTTGAAATAGTAATAAATGGAGAATACAAAATATTACTAAAGTCTCTTACTTTTCCATTCATATCTTGGACAGCATCCTTTGCATCTGCAGGATTCTCAAAAGTAATAAAAGCAAAGCCTCTAGACTTGTTTTTCTTCTGATCCTTCATCAACATAACTGTAATATACATAAATATTTTTAATTTAAATCTCACATAAAATTGAACGTTTCATATTTTCAAAATAATCAATCCTTTGACACTTTCTCATAAGGCCTCCTTAATTTCATGTTATGGACACAGTGCAGTAACAGCCTCCCGGAAGTTACTTAAAAACAAAACAAAAACCAAAAACAAATAAAGCAAAAAAACCCTTTCCATTTTATATCATTTCTAGTATTTTAAAAATAGAGTCAATAATTTCAACCGTTCTACAGCTAGCATATCTCATCCCATTTCATGTCCTATGACCACAGTATGTTTAAAAAGCCCTGGGACTTCCCTGGTGGTCCAGTGGATAAGACTCCACGTTCCCAATGAAGGGGACACGGGTCTGATCCCTCGTCAGGCAACTAAGATCCACATGCTGCATGCCACTGTGCGTGGGCTTGATCCCTGGTCAGGTAAGTAAAACCCAGCATGCTGCAAAGCGTGGCTGGGGTGAAGAAAGAAACGCTGCTTTTTGCCCTACTCAGTAGTAGGAGCCCCTAAGGTGTACACTTTCCCTCATTGCCCAGTGCTTTCCTAATAAAAAACAGAAACTTTAAAAAAAAGTGCTCATGTGTTACAAATAGAAAAAGCACTTTAACTTAGCTGTTCAATGGTGTGTGTTTAATACACATTTGCTTCGAACATATACATATATATATATATATCTGTGTTTATGTGTGTATATATATATATATATATATATAGGTTCTAAAAATTACCTTCCATAATGTGACCATATTTCCCAAATACCACTTCAAGAGAATTTTCATTGGTGTCAGCATGGAGGCCTCCTATGAACAGTTTCCCAGCCTGATCTGCTTCCGCCATTTTTCTGTAAGTAATTAAAAATATATCTTTATACATATAGCAAAAAATAAATTATAAGCAAAAACTATTACACCTGTTTATAACTCAACTGAAGTACCCTATAGCAGTGAAAATATTTGCCGTTTCTTACTTAAAAGAGAGGAAACTTGTAACACAAAGCCAAACAAGCACTGGCGTAACAAATGCTCCATTCTTTATAGATATCTTACAAAAACCTGTATGTAAAAACTAGATTAGAAGGCAACTGTAAATTATTTTACCTGCAGGGTTCAAGGCTTCTTTTCCAAAACACAACAAAAAAATAAGCAATAATAAATGGTCCTGGATTCTACACATCTAACAGTTAATATGTTTTATGAACTGTGCAGAATATACCTTAAACATATTTTTAAATTGTTCACATCTACTCACATTTTTCTTGTCTATGCATCAAATAATGTTTAAAATAATTTTTTCCCACAAACTTTAAAAGTGGTAAGTCATAAAGGAAAAGGAGGGAGTTACTTCCTTTATTGAGGAAAATGTAAAGTGTGTTTACTTAGATTGAGAGACTTTAAGAAACACTGGTCAAAAGAGAGTACCATTCTTTATATGCCAAATTAAATCAGACGCTGTTTGTCAAGTGAATCAACATTTTGACATTTGATAACTAAAATTACAAGTTTTAAATCATTTAAGTTAAAATAGGTATCTTGCTTGTATTGCTCAGAACCTCTGCTTTCACAAAGAAAACCCGAGGAAACAAAAAAGAAAAAATCAAAACTGCACGAGAGGGCTTCCCTGGTGGCGCAGTGGTTGACAGTCCGCCTGCCGATGCAGGGGATACGGGTTCGTGCCCCGGTCTGGGAGGATCCCACGAGCCGCGGAGCGGCTGGGCCCGTGAGCCATGGCCGCTGGGCCTGCGCGTCTGGAGCCTCTGGGTACCGAGCCCGTGCTCCGCGGTGGGAGGGGCCACAGCAGTGAGAGGCCCGCATACCGCAAAAAACAAAAGTGCAAGCGGAACAAACTGGCGCCCGGCATACGCTCCACTACCCGCAAGTGAGAGTCAACAGCAAAGAGGGTACGCCGCTAATCACAGTTAAGTTATCTACTCAATATATTCCCTCCCGCAGCATTTCAAACCTAGCTCCACCCCCACCCCCAACTTCTCAATTCACGGACAAATTCCAGGAGCTTCACTGGCTTTTCATCGCTGCCTTGGCAACTGATTCTCCAGGAGAACAAACATTAAACGTACTGTTCAAGAAAACTGATAGACTTCTCGAGACACTGTCTATTCAGACATATTTATACAAACACCACTTACTCGGCTCTTATCTCTTACAGAAAAAGCCTGAGAGAAAAATCAAAATCTGAATTACCATGCTTTCTCTGGTAACAGGAGAACATATAGGTGTCAACTCTTTCTCCTGAGGTATAAATTATTCTCTCCTTCCTAAAATGCCGAATTTCTTACCTTATTTTGTCCTCCTCTTCAGAAGTCATCCTTCCGCGTCTCTTCAGACGACTGTTAACTAAACTAAGGCTCGAGAGCAAGCGCTCTACTTCTAGAAAGAGGCTAAGGAACCAGATGTAGCGGTGGGGGGGGGGGGGGAAGGGATGAGCCACAGGGGAGGTAGGGAAGATGGAAGATGTGGAGGTGGGGGAGGGGTGAACAGAGAAAGTCACGAGAGAATCTCGCAGGAGAAACTCTAAAGAAAACTGCAACAGCAGAATGTGTTCTCTACTTTTTACTGCATACCCTTTCCAGTTGCTTTAATTTAATCAATATAAAGGAGAAGGGCTTCCCAGGTGGCGCAATGGTTGAGAGTACCCCTGCCCATGCAGGGGACGCGGGTTCGTGCCCCGTTCCGGGAGGATCCCACATGCCCCTGAGCTGCTGGGCCCCTGAGCCATAGCCGCTGAGCCTGTGCGTCTGGAGCTTGTGCTCCACAACCGGAGAGGCCACAACGGTGAGATGCCCGCGTACCGTAAAAAAAAAAAGGAAAGGCATTTTGGGGTAATAACGTGAAGCTCCAGGTAATCAGTAGGGAGAGTGCAGGGATTTCTTGATAGATGAAAAATGGGGAGGACCAGATCATGAAGCATTTTGCTTGCTATGCAGATATGCTACTTACTTAATTTTTTTAGTGGAACTGTTAGAATAATCTGAAACAGAAAGATGAATGTCTAGAAGATATAATGCATCTGGTGATTTCATATGATACGAAGTCAGGCAGACAGAAAATAATCTAAACTTCAAAATTTAGTAGTTATATGAAACTGGGTAAGCTACCTAAACTCTTAAATTTACCCAGTCTACGAAAACAAGATGATAAAGAATTATCAGATAGGGTTATTGTGAGGTTAAATGATGTACTGAGCACATACATTGAGCACAACGCCGAAAACATAATTCAGGGTTCAAAACAAAATATTGTAATTACTTTTATATGAAGTGGGAGCCTGAGGTTAATTTGTAATCCTGCCTTTTTTGGAGACTGGTCAAAATCATAAAACTGTTTTGGTTTTTGGTGTTTTTTTTTGCGGTATGACGGCCTCTCACCGTTGTGGCCCCTCCCATTGCAAAGCACAGGCTCCAAAAGCCAGTCTCAGCGGCCATGGCTCACGGGCCTAACCGCTCCGCGGCATGTGGGATCCTCCCGGACCGGGGCACGAACCCGTGTCCCCTGCATCGGCAGCCGGACTCTCAACCACTGGGCCACTAGGGAAGCCCAGACCTGTGGTGTTAATGCTTTGCATTGGTAGTGTCTTAATCGTATATTAACCATTATTGAGCACTTGAGAAAACTATGCAATGAAATGTGTTCATGTAAACACCAGTTGATCAGTTGATGGTGATCAGTTAGTATTTCTTGGGACACTTTCCATAGTCTAGATAGATAACAACTCTATGAATTATACAAAAGCTGATCTTTAAATCGGGCAAAGTTATAACTGTTCCCTAATTTAGGGGTTTTATGGTTTCTACCTAATATGTAGGCCAACCGGCAGCTTCCA
Source organism: Mesoplodon densirostris (assembly GCF_025265405.1). Lineage (NCBI taxonomy): Eukaryota > Metazoa > Chordata > Mammalia > Artiodactyla > Ziphiidae > Mesoplodon > Mesoplodon densirostris. The sequence goes on along the minus strand of NW_026778236.1, from coordinate 2,772,105 downwards.
AGCAAGTCTACTGGAAGGGACAAGTTCAGTATATAGTAGGAAATCAAAGAATTGTTAGTATTTCAATAATGATTGTTTAATATTTTAGTCCTCTGCTTGACAGGAAAGAAACACGAGAGGAAAAACAATTGATATGAAATCTCAGATGGTGTCTGAGAAAATCATCTTACAGAGGTTTGGATATCACTCATTCATGAACAAAATTAAATCTGGATGTTAAGCATGTTTTTCAGTGACTGCAATGCAATTAAAGGACTGTGAGGTTAAGATTACTGTAATTGCTACAGCAGGCGAGTAGCTAGATATGAGCAGAGTAATGGAAGAGGGGCCAGGTGGCAGGAAATCAAGCACCTGGTAAAGAGCAGAGGTCCATGGGCAGACAAAGAAAAACAAGAACCTCCAGACTGACAGGAAACTGCACATTTTCGGTGGTAAGTGTCCTGAAGGCAGACAAAGAGAGATGAGGAAAGACAGGAATCTCCTACTTCCAAATGTAACCTGTTGCTCATTATGCTCTCCTTACAATAAAATTAGCCTTGCAGACAAGCAGCACACACCATGCAGTGAGGCCATGACACTTCTGACTAAGCTAAATAAGGACAAAAATCCCTTCTGGAGCTGCAAAGAAGCAGGGAATGTGACCCCCAAACTCCTGCTTCCCCAATGAGTATGCCACCCCTTCCTCTGTATGCCCCTCATAACCGGCTTGCCAGTGGAACCCAGGGCAGCAGCTCCTCACCTAACTGCCTGCTCTCCCTGAGGGCATATTCTTGCTTAAATAAATCCTCACTTTACTTGCTTAACCGCCTGTCTCATGCCCAACTCTTGGCATGAAGAGCAAGCACCTTCAATTCACTGGGAACACAATGAGAATTTACACATGAGGAAGAAAGGAACAAACACATTTCTCTTAAAAACTAGTGGAGAGGGCCTCCCTGGTGGCGCTGTGGTTGAGAGTCCGCCTGCCGATGCAGGGGATACGGGTTCGTGCCCCGGTCTGGGAGGATCCCATATGCCGCGGAGCGGCTGGGCCCGTGAGCCATGGCCGCTGGGCCTGCGCGTCTGGAGCCTCTGGGTACCGAGCCCGTGCTCCGCGGTGGGAGGGGCCACAGCAGTGAGAGGCCCGCATACCGCAAAAAACAAAAGTGCAAGCGGAACAAACTGGCGCCCGGCATACGCTCCACTACCCGCAAGTGAGAGTCAACAGCAAAGAGGGTACGCCGCTAATCACAGTTAAGTTATCTACTCAATATATTCCCTCCCGCAGCATTTCAAACCTAGCTCCACCCCCACCCCCAACTTCTCAATTCATGGACAAATTCCAGGAACTTCACTGGCTTTTCATCGCTGCCTTGGCAACTGATTCTCCAGGAGAACAAACATTAAACGTACTGTTCAAGAACAACTGATAGACTTCTCGAGACACTGTCTATTCAGACATATTTATACAAACACCACTTACTCGGCTCTTATCTCTTACAGAAAAAGCCTGAGAGAAAAATCAAAATCTGAATTACCATGCTTTCTCTGGTAACAGGAGAACATATAGGTGTCAACTCTTTCTCCTGAGGTATAAATTATTCTCTCCTTCCTAAAATGCCGAATTTCTTACCTTATTTTGTCCTCCTCTTCAGAAGTCATCCTTCCGCGTCTCTTCAGACGACCGTTAACTAAACTAAGGCTCGAGAGCAAGCGCTCTACTACTAGAAAGAGGCTAAGGAACCAGATGTAGCGGTGGGGGGGGGGGAAGGGATGAGCCACAGGGTAGGTAGGGAAGATGGAAGATGTGGAGGTGGGGGAGGGGTGAACAGAGAAAGTCGCGAGAGAATCTCGCAGGAGAAACTCTAAAGAAAACTGCAACAGCAGAATGTGTTCTCTACTTTTTACTGCATACCTTTTCCAGTTGCTTTAATTTAATCAATATAAAGGAGAAGGGCTTCCCAGGTGGCGCAATGGTTGAGAGTACCCCTGCCCATGCAGGGGACGCGGGTTCGTGCCCCGTTCCGGGAGGATCCCACATGCCCCTGAGCTGCTGGGCCCCTGAGCCATAGCCGCTGAGCCTGCGCGTCTGGAGCTTGTGCTCCACAACCGGAGAGGCCACAACGGTGAGATGCCCGCGTACCGTAAAAAAAAAAAAAAAAAAAAAAAAGGAAAGGCATTTTGGGGTAATAACGTGAAGCTCCAGGTAATCAGTAGGGAGAGTGCAGGGATTTCTTGATAGATGAAAAATGGGGAGGACCAGATCATGAAGCATTTTGCTTGCTATGCAGATATGCTACTTACTTAATTTTTTTAGTGGAACTGTTAGAATAATCTGAAACAGAAAGATGAATGTCTAGAAGATATAATGCATCTGGTGATTTCATATGATACGAAGTCAGGCAGACAGAAAATAATCTAAACTTCAAAATTTAGTAGTTATATGAAACTGGGTAAGCTACCTAAACTCTTAAATTTACCCAGTCTACGAAAACAAGATGATAAAGAATTATCAGATAGGGTTATTGTGAGGTTAAATGATGTACTGAGCACATACATTGAGCACAACGCCGAAAACATAATTCAGGGTTCAAAACAAAATATTGTAATTACTTTTATATGAAGTGGGAGCCTGAGGTTAATTTGTAATCCTGCCTTTTTTGGAGACTGGTCAAAATCATAAAACTGTTTTGGTTTTTGGTGTTTTTTTTGGCGGTATGACGGCCTCTCACCGTTGTGGCCCCTCCCATTGCAAAGCACAGGCTCCAAAAGCCAGTCTCAGCGGCCATGGCTCACGGGCCTAACCGCTCTGCGGCATGTGGGATCCTCCCGGACCGGGGCACGAACCCGTGTCCCCTGCATCGGCAGCCGGACTCTCAACCACTGGGCCACTAGGGAAGCCCAGACCTGTGGTGTTAATGCTTTGCATTGGTAGTGTCTTAATCGTATATTAACCATTATTGAGCACTTGAGAAAACTATGCAATGAAATGTGTTCATGTAAACACCAGTTGATCAGTTGATGGTGATCAGTTAGTATTTCTTGGGACACTTTCCATAGTCTAGATAGATAACAACTCTATGAATTATACAAAAGCTGATCTTTAAATCGGGCAAAGTTATAACTGTTCCCTAATTTAGGGGTTTTATGGTTTCTACCTAATATGTAGGCCAACCGGCAGCTTCCAAGCAAGTCTACTGGAAGGGACAAGTTCAGTATATAGTAGGAAATCAAAGAATTGTTAGTATTTCAATAATGATTGTTTAATATTTTAACCCTCTGCTTGACAGGAAAGAAACACGAGAGGAAAAACAATTGACATTAAATCTCAGATGGTGTCTGAGAAAATCATCTTATAGAGGTTTGGATATCACTCATTCATGAACAAAATTAAATCTGGATGTTAAGCATGTTTTTCAGTGACTGCAATGCAATTAAAGGACTGTGAGGTTAAGATTACTGTAATTGCTACAGCAGGCGAGTAGCTAGATATGAGCAGAGTAATGGAAGAGGGGCCAGGTGGCAGGAAATCAAGCACCTGGTAAAGAGCAGAGGTCCATGGGCAGACAAAGAAAAACAAGGACCCCCAGACTGACAGGAAACTGCACATTTTCGGTGGTAAGTGTCCTGAAGGCAGACAAAGAGAGATGAGGAATGACAGGACTCTCCTACTTCCAAATGTAACCTGTTGCTCATTATGCTCTCCTTACAATAAAATTAGCCTTGCAGACAAGCAGCACACACCATGCAGTGAGGCCATGACACTTCTGACTAAGCTAAATAAGGACAAAAATCCCTTCTGGAGCTGCAAAGAAGCAGGGAATGTGACCCCCAAACTCCTGCTTCCCCAATGAGTATGCCACCCCTTCCTCTGTATGCCCCTCATAACCGGCTTGCCAGTGGAACCCAGGGCAGCAGCTCCTCACCTAACTGCCTGCTCTCCCTGAGGGCATATTCTTGCTTAAATAAATCCTCACTTTACTTGCTTAACCGCCTGTCTCATGCCCAACTCTTGGCATGAAGAGCAAGCACCTTCAATTCACTGGGAACCCAATGAGAATTTACACATGAGGAAGAAAGGAACAAACACAGTTCTCTTAAAAACTAGTGGAGAAATACATGTTTTCTGTTAATAGGAAAGACTGGGTTACATAAGAAGCCGTGAAATTGAGAAAAACCATGACTTGCTTTACTGTTCTGGAACCAAACCCACAGTATCCCTGTATTTTGAAGATCACCCAACTGTTAAACACTTAAGAGTTTTATGGGTTTTTCATGAACATGTACTCAGGAAAAAGTAATCGGTTCAGTTTGGGGTTCGAAACTTCGTTTGCTTTACCCTTCGTTTTAAGGATTTGACTCATCAATCTGATATGTTAGATACTAAAAGCAAACCTTTCATGCCCCGTAGGATTTTATGAAATACAGTACTTTAAGGCCAGCCAAGAAAAATTAAACATAAAATGCTGTGGTCATTGAGACATCCTCGCTCCCTCCCTAATATCTGCATTACACATTAACCAGAGTTCCTCAAAGACAGATTGCCTTCCTGATCATAAAGGTCAATTATTTTACCTTCCTCTGACACTTATGCTGCAACTTCTTAAAAAGAATACTGTTCTTTCCCAGCTCTGTACTGGGATCATGTTGACTTGCTGCTCACTTTGTACCTGCTTACCCAGACTACGTATCCCTGCTGATCTTCATGTAAAATATCTGTATGTCACTTTGATGTGATATACTGTCCTTTCTCTTCAAAATGGATGTAACCATGCCTTTGACTTCTAACAGGTAGAACAGTCCTCAGAACTTTCTGAGTCTGTCTCCTGAGTTATAATCCTCAGTTTGGCTCAAATAATACTCTCCTTCCCCTTAACTTCATTTTTGCTGTTCCCTTAAAAGGATATTGCAGATTTCTGTACTAGTTTTGCAGATTCCAATTTGGCTTAAAGTTTTTACACTCAAGTTTCTTCCCAAATTTTAAGCATTACTAATTAAATGTCACCTGAGGTCACTGACAAAAAACCCTTAACCCTCCAGATAACTCTATACTTATGAGTATATTACGAAACCCTTTGTGTTACATCAAGCACACCAAAATAAAGTTGAAATCAGTATTACTTAAAATGTTTCCCAATGTTTTAAAATCTAGGGGTACTAACTTTCACTAAGATATATATACTCAGAAAAGTTAACTGGTTCCACTTACGTTTAGTGGAAAATTGGTTTTATAACCATTATTCCCACGTTGGTCATCTGCCACTTGAATATGGATCAGAAAATAGATACTTAACCTCAAGATTTCTTAAACTCTTTACAGTCACATGTCTAAATTTTCCTCTCATCTATACTATTGCTTTAAAGGGATAAAGACACATCGACTTTCACTAATAATGCAAGCATTGTTTCTCAGCCTTTCTGGAGACTTCTCCAACCTTCTACACGTTTAAGCTTTCAAAAAAAGGAACATGTAATTTCTTTAGCCTAACTGGAAAACAGTCACAGCTTGCGATGGAGAAATAACACATTGCTTAATTTTGAATACATTCATGTACAAAGGAAAAGTTTAGGCAAACAGCACAATTCACCCTCCAAACAAAAGTTTTATGCTTGTTTAACTCAGCAGTGTAATTAACAAGACATATTTCACGAAATTTTTTTACTCTGAAAATTTTGAACATTTGAAACATGACTTCTACTTTTCAATTAACATTAACAACATGAAAGTCCTCTGAATAATTCCATGTTTTCACTTTGTCTGAAAATTCCTAGAGGAAAAGTTAATATATGCCTCTTCCCCACAAACCAACATTTTTCTTTTAGTAGTATTCAAGCATCAATTAAGGAAAACAACTTAAACTTTTCCTTTGTAACGAACATTTGGTGCATAACTGGGTGTTATTTTTAATATCTGCTTCGGCCCTCTCTTTCAGATTGGCTTCCCGCATAACCTCGTCTGGAAGCCCCACAAACTGAGCTACTGTATGGGTCACGGGGAGCAAGGTACTCCCTATTGACAGAGGGTGGAAACCCTCATTGTTCCTGTCTTCTACGCTTTCGACCACTTGAATAAGTATTACTTTGCCTGCTGGAGTAACCTTCCGGACCTCCTCCATATCCATCTCTCATATTGCTATCACAGCGACTGCTTCCACCGTAAGTCACAGGGGCCCTTCGTGCTGCTGGTGCACCACGGGAGTCACATGGGAAGTTACTGATTGATAAACAAACGCTAAACATTACAGATTTTTCTGATATCATATCACATGACTTAAAGTGCTAAATATTTGAAAAGATAAGCTTCATCTCTCTCTGCTATGAAAATATAAACTATGTAGCAACGGTGCAGGGCTTCTACATTTATTTAAAAGAGCGAGCAACATTTTTCAGCCTAAGTAGTTTCTTTGAAAGTAAAAGCCCCTATTTTAGCATTTTTAAATAATCAGTAGAGTGGCAACTTTTAACAAGATTTAGTGGGGCTTCCCTGGTGGCGCAGTGGTTGACAGTCCGACTGCCGATGCAGGGGACACGGGTTCGTGCCCCGGTCCAGGAGGATCCCACATGCCGGGGAGCGGTTGGGACCGTGGGCCATGGCCTCTGGGACTCCACGTCAGGAGCCTGTGCTCCGCAACGGGAGGGGCCACGATGGTGAGAGGCCCGTGTACCGCACACAAAATAAAAATAAAAAATAATAATCATGTTAAAATTGGTTTTCTGTAATGAGAAAAAAAGATGAGGCTGCCCATTTACCCTTCATAGCATTTTATTTTAAGTGAGCTATTAACAAAACAATTCAAACGTCTTTAACTTATCTAAAAGGACATGCTAAACATACTTTTACCCTTGAGGAACTGAAGTAAAAGTAGAGTAAACAACGATCTGGTTAAGTCTAATTCTATGACTTACAAGTTGTAACTGGACTCTTACCGTAACTCCCATATGAATCCCTGTAAAAGCTTCCACTTCAATATTCAGAATAATCTCTATCACGATTTCCACCATAGCCATCACGGTCACTGAATTTAAAAGAATGTCATAAATTATGTCATCAATTTAAATTATGTGTCACAATAACATAATTTAAACGAATGTTTTTATTTGATATAAACACAAAATTTTATATTACCTATGTCCTCTAGAGGGATGATCATTCCGAGAATTTGAATGTCCGTAACAACTGTGTGCATAGCGTCTACGTGGTGGAGTATAATCCCTGCTGGCTCAGGGGTGTGGATAATCTCTCCTTGACTAACTGAAATAAAGCAGCTAAAATTTTAAATGCAACTTATCATATCCAGAATATTTAAGAACTCAGACAGCAAAAAGACAAAAAATTTTAAATGGGCAAAGGACTTGAATATACTTTTGTTTAAAGAAGATATACAATGAGCAACAAGGACATGAAAACCTGCTCAACATATTTATTAGGGAAATGAAATTCAAACCCAAAATGAAATATCTACTTTGCACATATCACACTGGCTATAATTAAAAATAGACAAATAGAATATATCAAGTGTTGGTGCAGAGGCAGAGAAACAAACCAAGTATATGTGCATGGCAGAAATGTAAAATAGTACAGGCTCTGTGGCAAAGATTAGCAGTTTCTTAAAAAATTAAAGAATTCCTATATGTCCCAGGAATTCCACTCCTTAAGTATATATACACTCAAAAAGAATTGAAAACAGGTACCCAAATGCTTGTACCGGAGTATTCATGACAGCATAATGATGGGAATAACTCACACAGATGGATAAACAAACCATGTTAACCACACATACAATGGAATATTTAGTCAGCCAAAAAAACAAAAAGGTCTGAAGTACTGATTGACGCTACAGCATGAATGATCCTTGAAAATATTTATGCTAAGGGAAAGCTGGATAATAAAGGTCACATATTGTTTGCTTCCATTAGTATGATATATTCAGGATTAGATAAATTCATAGATAAGGACACAGGTGGGTACCTACCAGGGACAAGGGGGCAGAAATTGGGTGTGACTGCTTATTAATTTTATTTTGGGGTAATGAAATGTTTTGGAACTGAACAGAGCTGGTGGTTGCATAACACTGTTAAGTGTGCTAAATGTTACTGAATTGTTCACTTTTAAATGTTCAATTTTGTGTTAGGTAAATTTCAACAAGAACAACAAAACTAACCATGACTTAATTCATATACTGTGCTTTCTATTACCTATCTTTAGTAGCATAGCCACCATCTCTGTGACATACAGCCAACTCTCCGAAAAGAGACTGGCTCTCTATGAGCAGGACCTCCATAATTTTGTCTTCCATGTGATACTGAACCTTTAATTTAAAAATGCTTATGTAAGTATCTCAAAATTGACAGTAATGTTTCAAAGAAAAATCCAAAAGACTGATAGCCTTCCACTCTCTAAAATCATTTTAAAAAACTACTCCTTCTAAAATTCCATTTATGCACATTTTCGTTTCCCTTTCAATGTTACCACTGAACATTGTATTTTCTGACATCTCCTGTTCCCCATACATTTTGCATACCCTTTAAATTACCAGCAGTAGGGAACACTTCTCAAACTTGGAGCAAAACATTAATTTTTGGTAACTACTGTCACATATTCAATCACCAAGTGGTTGGCTCTCTCCTTTAAGTGCACAACCTTAATTATTGACCTTGTATGATGATAGCAACAGTGACTTCTATTGTTTATTAGCAATAAAGGGCTCATTTGAAAAACACTGTACCGCTTCCAAAATATGAAACTATCTCCCATAAATAATGTTCTCTTCATGTGTTAATTCTTATTCCTCATTCCTGGAGGTCACTAGGACCTTGTTTGTTCTCTTCTCTTGTTTGTTCCCTAGGCTAACCATCTAATAATGGAAAGGGTAGGCTTCTTAGCTTCTGTTGTGTTTTGAAGTCAATATCGTGCTACATTTGGCTTCATTCATCGTCTACACGTAAAATGGCAATTTGATAATGGCTGTTTCAAGTCTGTACCATATTAAGGATCAGAAAACAGTGCTAAAAAAGTTAAGAGCACCAACTACAGTTCATATGGCAAGTTTCAATTATTGTTTATAATAATTAATAAAACCAGGTAGCCAATATACATAGCTAAACTAGTCTACAGACCAGAACATTCTCTCACAGGACATAGTTTTCATGAAAATTCTGATACTGAAGCTATGTGATAAAGAAGCCTACTAACCAAAAAGTGTTAGCAGCAACTTAAATTAAGAGGAATTCTATAGCAAACATGGACTTACAAGCAATGTTTTCCCCACAGCAGTGCTAATCACCTATTACATCTATAATCAAAAACTGAGAAATTATTTCCCAACCACAAATCAATAAATAAATTAGTGATTGTTTAACATGTTCATATACTTCGCACTTTCCATTCTGCTTAAACATTCTGTTTAAAAATAGCTCACTTTCATTAATCAGAAACAACTGTCTCTGCATTATATAGCATTTACCTTGTCTTCCCACCCCACTGCTGCTTCGTCTCTGAGCACATCTCTTAGGAGGAGGACCTCCACTTCTCGAAGATTGTCCTCTTTTAACTGGAAAGGCTCCCCTGGAAGAACTCGCGTTGGGACTAGGAGTATGCCCACCACGACCTGTGTTTAAATGAAATCTTTTTAGTTAAGTAGAATCAACATTTTTTCATTGGGCTAGTTTCACTTATTGTTATAAATTTTCACTCAACAATTACTCCAGTCTTCAGCTTTCCTATCTGTCTAAACCAATATGATTGTTTCCTCATATGACACATAAGTTAGTAGAGTTCAAAGACTTACCGTAAAAGTCAGTTTGGAAAATCGAGGAAAAAGCTAAAGAACCACTGGTATGAAAGCGGTTTGGGGAGAAGAGAGAGAGTACAGGAAAACCTGGATAAATTAAATGTAAAACTGAATTGTTCATCATTTTAGGAGGAAGATGGTAAGTTATTAGTTATATAATTCTGGTGTCAAGGAAGCTTTTAAAAAACACAACATCCTAGGTATAAATCAAAACATTAAAAAGAAAAAAAGATGAATAAAAAATGCATTACCTAAAAGTTAAGTATATACATACAAATAACTCCCTTTGCAGGAGAATATCTGCTTATAACTTTACACTTGGTCCAGTATCCCTAGTTCTGCATCCATGGATTCAACCAACCTTGGATCATGCAGTGATCTTATATGTAGTTATTGAAAAAAAAATCTGCTTGTAAGTTGATCAACAGTTCAAGCCTGTGTTATTCACAGATCAACTCTTAATGTTAATTTCTCAGTGAAAAGGGCTATGTTCTGTTCAATTTTAATAGTATTTAAGAAATGCACACTAAATACTGAAAATTTATGTGTTACCTTTCTAACCAGAAAGATGTTTAGGTATATTCCAATTCCCCTGTATTGCCACAGGCAAGAAAAAAATGAGTATTCTTACACATGGCAGAATATGAACTGGTCAACTTTTCTCAAGGTCAAGATAGTGGGAAAAGAACAAAACTGTGTTATCTTAAAATGGGCACACCCTTTAACTGAACTTTCCAAAAACATTTCCTAAAATTCACACATGTAATTATCACAAAAAGAAACTAAATGTTTTATTTCTGAAGACTGGTTATGGTTAATAGATGAAGCAAAGGTTGTTAAATATATGCAAGTTTTTGAAATGCAAAGTGCTTTTCCTCCTTTTCTTACTAAGTAGAAAACTTCTCTGAAAAAATCCAAAAAAAGGCATTTTCAACGACTTTCTCCTCTAATACACACACACAAAGAAAACATACATATGTCTGAAGGAGAGCTTTTTACTCTTTTCCTGGATCAAAGACACCTTTTAGAATCTAAAGCTCTATTTATTTCCCTCAGGTATTTTCCCAAATGCATACCAGAGACCCAGGTAGAAAAGCCTCATATCAAAATGACAATGGAGATTTGCTTAGATGTCTGAACACATATACTTCAGACAAATACTGCAAGGTGAAACCTAAAATATGAAGTGTTTAGCCCTGAATTGTGGATATTCTGAGTGACTTTTATTTTCTGTTGTGGAGTTTTCAAGATTCTCTAGGATGTTTATGATGCAATAAGGCTACTCTCAGAATAAAATTAACCAATGTATTTTTAATAGATTATGAATGAATCATTGATTTAAACTCATATCAAGTTATTGGTCCTAAAGTGAAAAATTCTAATGTATGATCGACAGTAGGAAACTCTGTAGAAAAATCCTCGAAGAAAAGAGGCAATTAGTAATAATGGTAAAAGAGACTGAATTTACTTTAAAATTTATGCTATTCCCCTGTAAGGTGATTAACTTTTTGCACATTACCTAGTTAAGTCATTTTATAACTACAATAATTCTTCACCACTTAGAAATACTTCTGACTATCAATGTGATTCATCATCTGATAGTTCTTACACACTACTTTGCTCATAAAGGATGGAATAAAAACTGAGAGGTTTCTATACAGTTAAACCTACTATTTTTCGGTCCTCTGGTTGCAGCCTTGTATTTGAAAACATTACCCAGGTGTCCTCCAGGTGAGGGATGCTCTCTTGCGCTCCCACTTCCTCCTCTTCCATTTCCTCCTCTTCCATTTCCTCCTCTTCGATTTCTTCCTCTTCCATGTCTCGGATTTCTCAGATGGCCCCTGTTTCTTGCAGGAGGTTGTGGTCTCTGTGTACCACCGCTTTCAAAAGATGGTTTGTTGGCTTGCTCTACTTTAATTGCCTTTCCATCCAAAGACTAAACAGATTAAGTATAACATTAATAACATCACATCAAATTTATTTACTACTGCACTAGTCCAAGATCAGTCTTTTTTCCCCAAAGCAAACATTTTCTTCTGAAATGATGGTGTCCTTCACCATGCTAGATAAATGAGACTTAATTAGTAACTGCCTTTCATTAAGTCATCCAACACAAAGTGTACGTATTGGCAATTGGAGCTCCCTGAAATGTCCTCTGGTATTAAAAGAAGATTAATACCTCTCACTTATCATGAGAGAATATACCCTTTTATTTTCTATAATGGAGAACTAAACTCACTTCATTTCTCTACTTCTACCATTCAAAGTTTTCAGTGTCCCAAGGGTAAATAAAAGTATACGTGTCATTTAAAAAAATAAAATTATTCAGTTATTTATTCAAAATGGTTATCCCTACTCTAATCGTTTTTAGCATTTATTAAATATTAAGGGAAAGAAAATTTTCCAAGATGATTGCTCTTCTGTATTTACTTCTAATAATCTCCTTGATTTATTTTTAAATAGAGCACTTACTTGGTCCTCAACATTTCTTGCCTTATTCAATTGTTTAAACATGTCCCCAAAGAGTAACTTCTTATAATAGTACTTCATATTCTTATGTTTCAGAAATGCTTACACTTCTTAATCTTCCAACAACTTCCTACATTAACCTTCTATAGATGCCAAAGTGTTTTTGAAAACTGTATTCAAATCATAATATAATTGCTCTACGTAAAACAACCTAGCTGTTTCATGTTATCCTTGGAAGACAATTTTAAATGCTGAATTCCTACTAAGACTTCTGGTGGATATGGATGGGCCCTGGCCCAATACAAACAGCCTCAACAGCCATGTGCTCCCACGTTAGGGCCTCCTTTTCTGTTTCTGGGTCCAAAATATTTCCCACAGACTTATGAAGGGCTGCCTCCCTTCCAACATTCAGGATTTAACATTCTTAGATCTATATGTATAGAAAACCACTCCCCTTAAGCTCTAATGAAATTACCTACTTTACTTTCCTTAATATTTTTCATATGAAATTGTATTTAGTTTTACTTGTACGTTTCTCATCTTTCACCCTAGAACACAAGTGTCCAAGAAAATAGGTATTTTGTATTCCCCACAACCATTAATCAATTGCTAAAGCAATGCCTGGCAATAAAATATCTGTTGAATAAAGAATTGAAGTCTACACAGACTACACATTCTTGTGCTTGAAAACAAACAAATAATGGGGGTCTACTATCCTTCATGACACAAATTTACCTCTGCACCCAAAATAAAATCATGAGTCAAGATCAACTTCTAGGTACTACCATACCTTAAAATATGAAAGTAAAGTAAAAGGGTCAACATGTGCCAAGTGCCTGCAGCATACCAGAAACCAAGCTATAGGACAAAGGGAATTAATGTATGTGTTCCACACTATGAGAACCGAGATGCACTGGAAGTACTTTTAACAATGAACAATTCACAGGATGATGAATATAAAAAGATATGACCTGCAATATAAAATGGGAAAAATACTACCTACAATATAAAAAAATTCTTTGAGCAAATATGCAATTAAAAGTACAGTTGTAAGGGACAAGTAATTATTTGTAACAGTGACACAAGGAAGAGTGACTCTGAAGTACAAAAAAGTCGAGACTTAAAAATAACAGTACGGGATATTGGGGAGAGCTCTACAGGCTAAAACTCATTTACTTTTACATTTGAATGCTAAAACAGGTTTAAAATATATTGTTAAAGCTAATGTTAATGTCAATCTCCTTCCAACCGGACAATCCAATACTTATGTGACAAAATGGAGAGTGAAGGCTTATATGGCATCATGTTACTTTAAAAAATTAGAAAAAAAAATCTTGAAATAGTAATAAATGGAGAATACAAAATATTACTAAAGTCTCTTACTTTTCCATTCATATCTTGGACAGCATCCTTTGCATCTGCAGGATTCTCAAAAGTAATAAAAGCAAAGCCTCTAGACTTGTTTTTCTTCTGATCCTTCATCAACATAACTGTAATATACATAAATATTTTTAATTTAAATCTCACATAAAATTGAACGTTTCATATTTTCAAAATAATCAATCCTTTGACACTTTCTCATAAGGCCTCCTTAATTTCATGTTATGGACACAGTGCAGTAACAGCCTCCCGGAAGTTACTTAAAAACAAAACAAAAACCAAAAACAAATAAAGCAAAAAAACCCTTTCCATTTTATATCATTTCTAGTATTTTAAAAATAGAGTCAATAATTTCAACCGTTCTACAGCTAGCATATCTCATCCCATTTCATGTCCTATGACGACAGTATGTTTAAAAAGCCCTGGGACTTCCCTGGTGGTCCAGTGGATAAGACTCCACGTTCCCAATGAAGGGGACACGGGTCTGATCCCTCGTCAGGCAACTAAGATCCACATGCTGCATGCCACTGTGCGTGGGCTTGATCCCTGGTCAGGTAAGTAAAACCCAGCATGCTGCAAAGCGTGGCTGGGGTGAAGAAAGAAACGCTGCTTTTTGCCCTACTCAGTAGTAGGAGCCCCTAAGGTGTACACTTTCCCTCATTGCCCAGTGCTTTCCTAATAAAAAACAGAAACTTTAAAAAAAAGTGCTCATGTGTTACAAATAGAAAAAGCACTTTAACTTAGCTGTTCAATGGTGTGTGTTTAATACACATTTGCTTCGAACATATACATATATATATATATATCTGTGTTTATGTGTATATATATATATATATATATATATAGGTTCTAAAAATTACCTTCCATAATGTGACCATATTTCCCAAATACCACTTCAAGAGAATTTTCATTGGTGTCAGCATGGAGGCCTCCTATGAACAGTTTCCCAGCCTGATCTGCTTCCGCCATTTTTCTGTAAGTAATTAAAAATATATCTTTATACATATAGCAAAAAATAAATTATAAGCAAAAACTATTACACCTGTTTATAACTCAACTGAAGTACCCTATAGCAGTGAAAATATTTGCCGTTTCTTACTTAAAAGAGAGGAAACTTGTAACACAAAGCCAAACAAGCACTGGCGTAACAAATGCTCCATGCTTTATAGATATCTTACAAAAACCTGTATGTAAAAACTAGATTAGAAGGCAACTGTAAATTATTTTACCTGCAGGGTTCAAGGCTTCTTTTCCAAAACACAACAAAAAAATAAGCAATAATAAATGGTCCTGGATTCTACACATCTAACAGTTAATATGTTTTATGAACTGTGCAGAATATACCTTAAACATATTTTTAAATTGTTCACATCTACTCACATTTTTCTTGTCTATGCATCAAATAATGTTTAAAATAATTTTTTCCCACAAACTTTAAAAGTGGTAAGTCATAAAGGAAAAGGAGGGAGTTACTTCCTTTATTGAGGAAAATGTAAAGTGTGTTTACTTAGATTGAGAGACTTTAAGAAACACTGGTCAAAAGAGAGTACCATTCTTTATATGCCAAATTAAATCAGACGCTGTTTGTCAAGTGAATCAACATTTTGACATTTGATAACTAAAATTACAAGTTTTAAATCATTTAAGTTAAAATAGGTATCTTGCTTGTATTGCTCAGAACCTCTGCTTTCACAAAGAAAACCCGAGGAAACAAAAAAGAAAAAATCAAAACTGCACGAGAGGGCTTCCCTGGTGGCGCAGTGGTTGACAGTCCGCCTGCCGATGCAGGGGATACGGGTTCGTGCCCCGGTCTGGGAGGATCCCACGAGCCGCGGAGCGGCTGGGCCCGTGAGCCATGGCCGCTGGGCCTGCGCGTCTGGAGCCTCTGGGTACCGAGCCCGTGCTCCGCGGTGGGAGGGGCCACAGCAGTGAGAGGCCCGCATACCGCAAAAAACAAAAGTGCAAGCGGAACAAACTGGCGCCCGGCATACGCTCCACTACCCGCAAGTGAGAGTCAACAGCAAAGAGGGTACGCCGCTAATCACATTTAAATTATCTACTCAATATATTCCCTCCCGCAGCATTTCAAACCTAGCTCCACCCCCACCCCCAACTTCTCAATTCACGGACAAATTCCAGGAACTTCACTGGCTTTTCATCGCTGCCTTGGCAACTGATTCTCCAGGAGAACAAACATTAAACGTACTGTTCAAGAACAACTGATAGACTTCTCGAGACACTGTCTATTCAGACATATTTATACAAACACCACTTACTCGGCTCTTATCTCTTACAGAAAAAGCCTGAGAGAAAAATCAAAATCTGAATTACCACGCTTTCTCTGGTAACAGGAGAACATATAGGTGTCAACTCTTTCTCCTGAGGTATAAATTATTCTCTCCTTCCTAAAATGCCGAATTTCTTACCTTATTTTGTCCTCCTCTTCAGAAGTCATCCTTCCGCGTCTCTTCAGACGACTGTTAACTAAACTAAGGCTCGAGAGCAAGCGCTCTACTTCTAGAAAGAGGCTAAGGAACCAGATGTAGCGGTGGGGGGGGGGAAGGGATGAGCCACAGGGGAGGTAGGGAAGATGGAAGATGTGGAGGTGGGGGAGGGGTGAACAGAGAAAGTCGCGAGAGAATCTCGCAGGAGAAACTCTAAAGAAAACTGCAACAGCAGAATGTGTTCTCTACTTTTTACTGCATACCTTTTCCAGTTGCTTTAATTTAATCAATATAAAGGAGAAGGGCTTCCCAGGTGGCGCAATGGTTGAGAGTACCCCTGCCCATGCAGGGGACGCGGGTTCGTGCCCCGTTCCGGGAGGATCCCACATGCCCCTGAGCTGCTGGGCCCCTGAGCCATAGCCGCTGAGCCTGCGCGTCTGGAGCTTGTGCTCCACAACCGGAGAGGCCACAACGGTGAGATGCCCGCGTACCGTAAAAAAAAAAAAAAAAAAAAAAAGGAAAGGCATTTTGGGGTAATAACGTGAAGCTCCAGGTAATCAGTAGGGAGAGTGCAGGGATTTCTTGATAGATGAAAAATGGGGAGGACCAGATCATGAAGCATTTTGCTTGCTATGCAGATATGCTACTTACTTAATTTTTTTAGTGGAACTGTTAGAATAATCTGAAACAGAAAGATGAATGTCTAGAAGATATAATGCATCTGGTGATTTCATATGATACGAAGTCAGGCAGACAGAAAATAATCTAAACTTCAAAATTTAGTAGTTATATGAAACTGGGTAAGCTACCTAAACTCTTAAATTTACCCAGTCTACGAAAACAAGATGATAAAGAATTATCAGATAGGGTTATTGTGAGGTTAAATGATGTACTGAGCACATACATTGAGCACAACGCCGAAAACATAATTCAGGGTTCAAAACAAAATATTGTAATTACTTTTATATGAAGTGGGAGCCTGAGGTTAATTTGTAATCCTGCCTTTTTTGGAGACTGGTCAAAATCATAAAACTGTTTTGGTTTTTGGTGTTTTTTTTGGCGGTATGACGGCCTCTCACCGTTGTGGCCCCTCCCATTGCAAAGCACAGGCTCCAAAAGCCAGTCTCAGCGGCCATGGCTCACGGGCCTAACCGCTCCGCGGCATGTGGGATCCTCCCGGACCGGGGCACGAACCCGTGTCCCCTGCATCGGCAGCCGGACTCTCAACCACTGGGCCACTAGGGAAGCCCAGACCTGTGGTGTTAATGCTTTGCATTGGTAGTGTCTTAATCGTATATTAACCATTATTGAGCACTTGAGAAAACTATGCAATGAAATGTGTTCATGTAAACACCAGTTGATCAGTTGATGGTGATCAGTTAGTATTTCTTGGGACACTTTCCATAGTCTAGATAGATAACAACTCTATGAATTATACAAAAGCTGATCTTTAAATCGGGCAAAGTTATAACTGTTCCCTAATTTAGGGGTTTTATGGTTTCTACCTAATATGTAGGCCAACCGGCAGCTTCCAAGCAAGTCTACTGGAAGGGACAAGTTCAGTATATAGTAGGAAATCAAAGAATTGTTAGTATTTCAATAATGATTGTTTAATATTTTAACCCTCTGCTTGACAGGAAAGAAACACGAGAGGAAAAACAATTGATATGAAATCTCAGATGGTGTCTGAGAAAATCATCTTACAGAGGTTTGGATATCACTCATTCATGAACAAAATTAAATCTGGATGTTAAGCATGTTTTTCAGTGACTGCAATGCAATTAAAGGACTGTGAGGTTAAGATTACTGTAATTGCTACAGCAGGCGAGTAGCTAGATATGAGCAGAGTAATGGAAGAGGGGCCAGGTGGCAGGAAATGAAGCACCTGGTAAAGAGCAGAGGTCCATGGGCAGACAAAGAAAAACAAGGACCCCCAGACTGACAGGAAACTGCACATTTTCGGTGGTAAGTGTCCTGAAGGCAGACAAAGAGAGATGAGGAAAGACAGGACTCTCCTACTTCCAAATGTAACCTGTTGCTCATTATGCTCTCCTTACAATAAAATTAGCCTTGCAGACAAGCAGCACACACCATGCAGTGAGGCCATGACACTTCTGACTAAGCTAAATAAGGACAAAAATCCCTTCTGGAGCTGCAAAGAAGCAGGGAATGTGACCCCCAAACTCCTGCTTCCCCAATGAGTATGCCACCCCTTCCTCTGTATGCCCCTCATAACCGGCTTGCCAGTGGAACCCAGGGCAGCAGCTCCTCACCTAACTGCCTGCTCTCCCTGAGGGCATATTCTTGCTTAAATAAATCCTCACTTTACTTGCTTAACCGCCTGTCTCATGCCCAACTCTTGGCATGAAGAGCAAGCACCTTCAATTCACTGGGAACCCAATGAGAATTTACACATGAGGAAGAAAGGAACAAACACAGTTCTCTTAAAAACTAGTGGAGAAATACATGTTTTCTGTTAATAGGAAAGACTGGGTTACATAAGAAGCCGTGAAATTGAGAAAAACCATGACTTGCTTTACTGTTCTGGAACCAAACCCACAGTATCCCTGTATTTTGAAGATCACCCAACTGTTAAACACTTAAGAGTTTTATGGGTTTTTCATGAACATGTACTCAGGAAAAAGTAATCGGTTCAGTTTGGGGTTCGAAACTTCGTTTGCTTTACCCTTCGTTTTAAGGATTTGACTCACCAATCTGATATGTTAGATACTAAAAGCAAACCTTTCATGCCCCGTAGGATTTTATGAAATACAGTACTTTAAGGCCAGCCAAGAAAAATTAAACATAAAATGCTGTGGTCATTGAGACATCCTCGCTCCCTCCCTAATATCTGCATTACACATTAACCAGAGTTCCTCAAAGACAGATTGCCTTCCTGATCATAAAGGTCAATTATTTTACCTTCCTCTGACACTTATGCTGCAACTTCTTAAAAAGAATACTGTTCTTTCCCAGCTCTGTACTGGGATCATGTTGACTTGCTGCTCACTTTGTACCTGCTTACCCAGACTACGTATCCCTGCTGATCTTCATGTAAAATATCTGTATGTCACTTTGATGTGATATACTGTCCTTTCTCTTCAAAATGGATGTAACCATGCCTTTGACTTCTAACAGGTAGAACAGTCCTCAGAACTTTCTGAGTCTGTCTCCTGAGTTATAATCCTCAGTTTGGCTCAAATAATACTCTCCTTCCCCTTAACTTCATTTTTGCTGTTCCCTTAAAAGGATATTGCAGATTTCTGTACTAGTTTTGCAGATTCCAATTTGGCTTAAAGTTTTTACACTCAAGTTTCTTCCCAAATTTTAAGCATTACTAATTAAATGTCACCTGAGGTCACTGACAAAAAACCCTTAACCCTCCAGATAACTCTATACTTATGAGTATATTACGAAACCCTTTGTGTTACATCAAGCACACCAAAATAAAGTTGAAATCAGTATTACTTAAAATGTTTCCCAATGTTTTAAAATCTAGGGGTACTAACTTTCACTAAGATATATATACTCAGAAAAGTTAACTGGTTCCACTTACGTTTAGTGGAAAATTGGTTTTATAACCATTATTCCCACGTTGGTCATCTGCCACTTGAATATGGATCAGAAAATAGATACTTAACCTCAAGATTTCTTAAACTCTTTACAGTCACATGTCTACATTTTCCTCTCATCTATACTATTGCTTTAAAGGGATAAAGACACATCGACTTTCACTAATAATGCAAGCATTGTTTCTCAGCCTTTCTGGAGACTTCTCCAACCTTCTACACGTTTAAGCTTTCAAAAAAAGGAACATGTAATTTCTTTAGCCTAACTGGAAAACAGTCACAGCTTGCGATGGAGAAATAACACATTGCTTAATTTTGAATACATTCATGTACAAAGGAAAAGTTTAGGCAAACAGCACAATTCACCCTCCAAACAAAAGTTTTATGCTTGTTTAACTCAGCAGTGTAATTAACAAGACATATTTCACGAAATTTTTTTACTCTGAAAATTTTGAACATTTGAAACACGACTTCTACTTTTCAATTAACATTAACAACATGAAAGTCCTCTGAATAATTCCATGTTTTCACTTTGTCTGAAAATTCCTAGAGGAAAAGTTAATATATGCCTCTTCCCCACAAACCAACATTTTTCTTTTAGTAGTATTCAAGCATCAATTAAGGAAAACAACTTAAACTTTTCCTTTGTAACGAACATTTGGTGCATAACTGAGTGTTATTTTTAATATCTGCTTCGGCCCTCTCTTTCAGATTGGCTTCCCGCATAACCTCGTCTGGAAGTCCCACAAACTGAGCTACTGTATGGGTCACGGGGAGCAAGGTACTCCCTATTGACAGAGGGTGGAAACCCTCATTGTTCCTGTCTTCTACGCTTTCGACCACTTGAATAAGTATTACTTTGCCTGCTGGAGTAACCTTCCAGACCTCCTCCATATCCATCTCTCATATTGCTATCACAGCGACTGCTTCCACCGTAAGTCACAGGGGCCCTTCGTGCTGCTGGTGCACCACGGGAGTCACATGGGAAGTTACTGATTGATAAACAAACGCTAAAATTACAGATTTTTCTGGTATCGTATCACATGAGTTAAAGTGCTAAATATTTGAAAAGATAAGCTTCATCTCTCTCTGCTATGAAAATATAAACTATGTAGCAACGGTGCAGGGCTTCTACATTTATTTAAAAGAGCGAGCAATATTTTTCAGCCTAAGTAGTTTCTTTGAAAGTAAAAGCCCCTATTTTAGCATTTTTAAATAATCAGTAGAGTGGCAACTTTTAACAAGATTTAGTGGGGCTTCCCTGGTGGCGCAGTGGTTGACAGTCCGACTGCCGATGCAGGGGACACGGGTTCGTGCCCCGGTCCAGGAGGATCCCACATGCCGGGGAGCGGTTGGGACCGTGGGCCATGGCCTCTGGGACTCTGCGTCAGGAGCCTGTGCTCCGCAACGGGAGGGGCCACGATGGTGAGAGGCCCGTGTACCGCACACAAAATAAAAATAAAAAATAATGATCATGTTAAAATTGGTTTTCTGTAATGAGAAAAAAAGATGAGGCTGCCCATTTACCCTTCATAGCATTTTATTTTAAGTGAGCTATTAACAAAACAATTCAAAGGTCTTTAACTTATCTAAAGGGACATGCTAAACATACTTTTACCCTTGAGGAACTGAAGTAAAAGTAGAGTAAACAACGATCTGGTTAAGTCTAATTCTATGACTTACAAGTTGTAACTGGACTCTTACCGTAACTCCCATATGAATCCCTGTAAAAGCTTCCACTTCAATATTCAGAATAATCTCTATCACGATTTCCACCATAGCCATCACGGTCACTGAATTTAAAAGAATGTCATAAATTATGTCATCAATTTAAATTATGTGTCACAATAACATAATTTAAACGAATGTTTTTATTTGATATAAACACAAAATTTTATATTACCTATGTCCTCTAGAGGGATGATCATTCCGAGAATTTGAATGTCCGTAACAACTGTGTGCATAGCATCTACGTGGTGGAGTATAATCCTTGCTGGCTCAGGGGTGTGGATAATCTCTCCTTGACTAACTGAAATAAAGCAGCTAAAATTTTAAATGCAACTTATCATATCCAGAATATTTAAGAACTCAGACAGCAAAAAGACAAAAAATTTTAAATGGGCAAAGGACTTGAATATACTTTTGTTTAAAGAAGATATACAATGAGCAACAAGGACATGAAAACCTGCTCAACATATTTATTAGGGAAATGAAATTCAAACCCAAAATGAAATATCTACTTTGCACATATCACACTGGCTATAATTAAAAATAGACAAATAGAATATATCAAGTGTTGGTGCAGAGGCAGAGAAACAAACCAAGTATATGTGCATGGCAGAAATGTAAAATAGTACAGGCTCTGTGGCAAAGATTAGCAGTTTCTTAAAAAATTAAAGAATTCCTATATGTCCCAGGAATTCCACTCCTTAAGTATATATACACTCAAAAAGAATTGAAAACAGGTACCCAAATGCTTGTACCGGAGTATTCATGACAGCATAATGATGGGAATAACTCACACAGATGGATAAACAAACCATGTTAACCACACATACAATGGAATATTTAGTCAGCCAAAAAAACAAAAAGGTCTGAAGTACTGATTGACGCTACAGCATGAATGATCCTTGAAAATATTTATGCTAAGGGAAAGCTGGATAATAAAGGTCACATATTGTTTGCTTCCATTAGTATGATATATTCAGGATTAGATAAATTCATAGATAAGGACACAGGTGGGTACCTACCAGGGACAAGGGGGCAGAAATTGGGTGTGACTGCTTATTAATTTTATTTTGGGGTAATGAAATGTTTTGGAACTGAACAGAGCTGGTGGTTGCATAACACTGTTAAGTGTGCTAAATGTTACTGAATTGTTCACTTTTAAATGTTCAATTTTGTGTTAGGTAAATTTCAACAAGAACAACAAAACTAACCATGACTTAATTCATATACTGTGCTTTCTATTACCTATCTTTAGTAGCATAGCCACCATCTCTGTGACATATAGCCAACTCTCCGAAAAGAGACTGGCTCTCTATGAGCAGGACCTCCATAATTTTGTCTTCCATGTGATACTGAACCTTTAATTTAAAAATGCTTATGTAAGTATCTCAAAATTGACAGTAATGTTTCAAAGAAAAATCCAAAAGACTGATAGCCTTCCACTCTCTAAAATCATTTTAAAAAACTACTCCTTCTAAAATTCCATTTATGCACATTTTCGTTTCCCTTTCAATGTTACCACTGAACATTGTATTTTCTGACATCTCCTGTTCCCCATACATTTGGCATACCCTTTAAATTACCAGCAGTAGGGAACACTTCTCAAACTTGGAGCAAAACATTAATTTTTGGTAAGTACTGTCACATATTCAATCACCAAGTGGTTGGCTCTCTCCTTTAAGTGCACAACCTTAATTATTGACCTTGTATGATGATAGCAACAGTGACTTCTATTGTTTATTAGCAATAAAGGGCTCATTTGAAAAACACTGTACCGCTTCCAAAATATGAAACTATCTCCCATAAATAATGTTCTCTTCATGTGTTAATTCTTATTCCTCATTCCTGGAGGTCACTAGGACCTTGTTTGTTCTCTTCTCTTGTTTGTTCCCTAGGCTAACCATCTAATAATGGAAAGGGTAGGCTTCTTAGCTTCTGTTGTGTTTTGAAGTCAATATAGTGCTACATTTGGCTTCATTCATCGTCTACACGTAAAATGGCAATTTGATAATGGCTGTTTCAAGTCTGTACCATATTAAGGATCAGAAAACAGTGCTAAAAAAGTTAAGAGCACCAACTACAGTTCATATGGCAAGTTTCAATTATTGTTTATAATAATTAATAAAACCAGGTAGCCAATATACATAGCTAAACTAGTCTACAGACCAGAACATTCTCTCACAGGACATAGTTTTCATGAAAATTCTGATACTGAAGCTATGTGATAAAGAAGCCTACTAACCAAAAAGTGTTAGCAGCAACTTAAATTAAGAGGAATTCTATAGCAAACATGGACTTACAAGCAATGTTTTCCCCACAGCAGTGCTAATCACCTATTACATCTATAATCAAAAACTGAGAAATTATTTCCCAACCACAAATCAATAAATAAATTAGTGATTGGTTAACATGTTCATATACTTCTCACTTTCCATTCTGCTTAAACATTCTGTTTAAAAATAGCTCACTTTCATTAATCAGAAACAACTGTCTCTGCATTATATAGCATTTACCTTGTCTTCCCACCCCACTGCTGCTTCGTCTCTGAGCACATCTCTTAGGAGGAGGACCTCCACTTCTCGAAGATTGTCCTCTTTTAACTGGAAAGGCTCCCCTGGAAGAACTCGCGTTGGGACTAGGAGTATGCCCACCACGACCTGTGTTTAAATGAAATCTTTTTAGTTAAGTAGAATCAACATTTTTTCATTGGGCTAGTTTCACTTATTGTTATAAATTTTCACTCAACAATTACTCCAGTCTTCAGCTTTCCTATCTGTCTAAACCAATATGATTGTTTCCTCATATGACACATAAGTTAGTAGAGTTCAAAGACTTACCGTAAAAGTCAGTTTGGAAAATCGAGGAAAA
Source organism: Mesoplodon densirostris (assembly GCF_025265405.1). Classification (NCBI taxonomy): domain Eukaryota; kingdom Metazoa; phylum Chordata; class Mammalia; order Artiodactyla; family Ziphiidae; genus Mesoplodon; species Mesoplodon densirostris. The sequence continues at coordinate 2,747,877 of NW_026778236.1, read as the reverse complement.
AGCTAAAGAACCACTGGTATGAAAGCGGTTTGGGGAGAAGAGAGAGAGTACAGGAAAACCTGGATAAATTAAATGTAAAACTGAATTGTTCATCATTTTAGGAGGAAGATGGTAAGTTATTAGTTATATAATTCTGGTGTCAAGGAAGCTTTTAAAAAACACAACATCCTAGGTATAAATCAAAACATTAAAAAGAAAAAAAGATGAATAAAAAATGCATTACCTAAAAGTTAAGTATATACATACAAATAACTCCCTTTGCAGGAGAATATCTGCTTATAACTTTACACTTGGTCCAGTATCCCTAGTTCTGCATCCATGGATTCAACCAACCTTGGATCATGCAGTGATCTTATATGTAGTTATTGAAAAAAAAATCTGCTTGTAAGTTGATCAACAGTTCAAGCCTGTGTTATTCACAGATCAACTCTTAATGTTAATTTCTCAGTGAAAGGGGCTACGTTCTGTTCAATTTTAATAGTATTTAAGAAATGCACACTAAATACTGAAAATTTATGTGTTACCTTTCTAACCAGAAAGATGTTTAGGTATATTCCAATTCCCCTGTATTGCCACAGGCAAGAAAAAAATGAGTATTCTTACACATGGCAGAATATGAACTGGTCAACTTTTCTCAAGATCAAGATAGCGGGAAAAGAACAAAACTGTGTTATCTTAAAATGGGCACACCCTTTAACTGAACTTTCCAAAAACATTTCCTAAAATTCACACATGTAATTATCACAAAAAGAAACTAAATGTTTTATTTCTGAAGACTGGTTATGGTTAATAGATGAAGCAAAGCTTGTTAAATATATATAGCGGTGGGGGGTGGGGGGAAGGGATGAGCCACAGGGGAGGTAGGGAAGATGGAAGATGTGGAGGTGGGGGAGGGGTGAACAGAGAAAGTCGCGAGAGAATCTCGCAGGAGAAACTCTAAAGAAAACTGCAACAGCAGAATGTGTTCTCTACTTTTTACTGCATACCTTTTCCAGTTGCTTTAATTTAATCAATATAAAGGAGAAGGGCTTCCCAGGTGGCGCAATGGTTGAGAGTACCCCTGCCCATGCAGGGGACGCGGGTTCGTGCCCCGTTCCGGGAGGATCCCACATGCCCCTGAGCTGCTGGGCCCCTGAGCCATAGCCGCTGAGCCTGCGCGTCTGGAGCTTGTGCTCCACAACCGGAGAGGCCACAACGGTGAGATGCCCGCGTACCGTAAAAAAAAAAAAAAAAAAAAAGGAAAGGCATTTTGGGGTAATAACGTGAAGCTCCAGGTAATCAGTAGGGAGAGTGCAGGGATTTCTTGATAGATGAAAAATGGGGAGGACCAGATCATGAAGCATTTTGCTTGCTATGCAGATATGCTACTTACTTAATTTTTTTAGTGGAACTGTTAGAATAATCTGAAACAGAAAGATGAATGTCTAGAAGATATAATGCATCTGGTGATTTCATATGATACGAAGTCAGGCAGACAGAAAATAATCTAAACTTCAAAATTTAGTAGTTATATGAAACTGGGTAAGCTACCTAAACTCTTAAATTTACCCAGTCTACGAAAACAAGATGATAAAGAATTATCAGATAGGGTTATTGTGAGGTTAAATGATGTACTGAGCACATACATTGAGCACAACGCCGAAAACATAATTCAGGGTTCAAAACAAAATATTGTAATTACTTTTATATGAAGTGGGAGCCTGAGGTTAATTTGTAATCCTGCCTTTTTTGGAGACTGGTCAAAATCATAAAACTGTTTTGGTTTTTGGTGTTTTTTTTTTGCGGTATGACGGCCTCTCACCGTTGTGGCCCCTCCCATTGCAAAGCACAGGCTCCAAAAGCCAGTCTCAGCGGCCATGGCTCACGGGCCTAACCGCTCCGCGGCATGTGGGATCCTCCCGGACCGGGGCACGAACCCGTGTCCCCTGCATCGGCAGCCGGACTCTCAACCACTGGGCCACTAGGGAAGCCCAGACCTGTGGTGTTAATGCTTTGCATTGGTAGTGTCTTAATCGTATATTAACCATTATTGAGCACTTGAGAAAACTATGCAATGAAATGTGTTCATGTAAACACCAGTTGATCAGTTGATGGTGATCAGTTAGTATTTCTTGGGACACTTTCCATAGTCTAGATAGATAACAACTCTATGAATTATACAAAAGCTGATCTTTAAATCGGGCAAAGTTATAACTGTTCCCTAATTTAGGGGTTTTATGGTTTCTACCTAATATGTAGGCCAACCGGCAGCTTCCAAGCAAGTCTACTGGAAGGGACAAGTTCAGTATATAGTAGGAAATCAAAGAATTGTTAGTATTTCAATAATGATTGTTTAATATTTTAGTCCTCTGCTTGACAGGAAAGAAACACGAGAGGAAAAACAATTGATATGAAATCTCAGATGGTGTCTGAGAAAATCATCTTACAGAGGTTTGGATATCACTCATTCATGAACAAAATTAAATCTGGATGTTAAGCATGTTTTTCAGTGACTGCAATGCAATTAAAGGACTGTGAGGTTAAGATTACTGTAATTGCTACAGCAGGCGAGTAGCTAGATATGAGCAGAGTAATGGAAGAGGGGCCAGGTGGCAGGAAATCAAGCACCTGGTAAAGAGCAGAGGTCCATGGGCAGACAAAGAAAAACAAGAACCTCCAGACTGACAGGAAACTGCACATTTTCGGTGGTAAGTGTCCTGAAGGCAGACAAAGAGAGATGAGGAAAGACAGGACTCTCCTACTTCCAAATGTAACCTGTTGCTCATTATGCTCTCCTTACAATAAAATTAGCCTTGCAGACAAGCAGCACACACCATGCAGTGAGGCCATGACACTTCTGACTAAGCTAAATAAGGACAAAAATCCCTTCTGGAGCTGCAAAGAAGCAGGGAATGTGACCCCCAAACTCCTGCTTCCCCAATGAGTATGCCACCCCTTCCTCTGTATGCCCCTCATAACCGGCTTGCCAGTGGAACCCAGGGCAGCAGCTCCTCACCTAACTGCCTGCTCTCCCTGAGGGCATATTCTTGCTTAAATAAATCCTCACTTTACTTGCTTAACCGCCTGTCTCATGCCCAACTCTTGGCATGAAGAGCAAGCACCTTCAATTCACTGGGAACCCAATGAGAATTTACACATGAGGAAGAAAGGAACAAACACAGTTCTCTTAAAAACTAGTGGAGAGGGCCTCCCTGGTGGCGCAGTGGTTGAGAGTCCGCCTGCCGATGCAGGGGATACGGGTTCGTGCCCCGGTCTGGGAGGATCCCATATGCCGCGGAGCGGCTGGGCCCGTGAGCCATGGCCGCTGGGCCTGCGCGTCTGGAGCCTCTGGGTACCGAGCCCGTGCTCCGCGGTGGCAGGGGCCACAGCAGTGAGAGGCCCGCATACCGCAAAAAACAAAAGTGCAAGCGGAACAAACTGGCGCCCGGCATACGCTCCACTACCCGCAAGTGAGAGTCAACAGCAAAGAGGGTACGCCGCTAATCACAGTTAAGTTATCTACTCAATATTCCCTCCCGCAGCATTTCAAACCTAGCTCCACCCCCACCCCCAACTTCTCAATTCACGGACAAATTCCAGGAACTTCACTGCCTTTTCATCGCTGCCTTGGCAACTGATTCTCCAGGAGAACAAACATTAAACGTACTGTTCAAGAACAACTGATAGACTTCTCGAGACACTGTCTATTCAGACATATTTATACAAACACCACTTACTCGGCTCTTATCTCTTACAGTAAAAGCCTGAGAGAAAAATCAAAATCTGAATTACCACGCTTTCTCTGGTAACAGGAGAACATATAGGTGTCAACTCTTTCTCCTGAGGTATAAATTATTCTCTCCTCCCTAAAATGCCGAATTTCTTACCTTATTTTGTCCTCCTCTTCAGAAGTCCTCCTTCCGCGTCTCTTCAGACGACCGTTAACTAAACTAAGGCTCGAGAGCAAGCGCTCTACTTCTAGAAAGAGGCTAAGGAACCAGATGTAGCGGTGGGTGGGGGAAGGGATGAGCCGCAGGGGAGGTAGGGAAGATGGAAGATGTGGAGGTGGGGGAGGGGTGAACAGAGAAACTCGCGAGAGAATCTCGAGGGAGAACTCGCGGGAGAAACTCTAAAGAAAACTGCAACAGCAGAATGTGTTCTCTACTTTTTACTGCATACTTTTCCCAGTTGCTTTAATTTAATCAATATAAAGGAGAAGGGCTTCCCAGGTGGCGCAGTGGTTGAGAGTCCGCCTGCCCATACAGGGGACACGGGTTCGTGCCCCGGTCCGGGAGGATCCCACATGCCCCTGACCTGCTGGGCCCCTGAGCCATGGCCGCTGAGCCTGCCCGTCCGGAGCTTGTGCTCCACAACGGGAGAGGCCACAACGGTGAGATGCCCGCGTACCGTAAAAAAAAAAAAAAAAAGGAAAAGGCATTTTGGGGTTTTAACGTGAAGCTCCAGGTAATCAGTAGGGAGAGTTCAGGGATTTCTTGATAGACGTAAAATGGGGAGGACCAGATCATGAAGCATTCTGCTTGCTATGCAGATATGCTACTTACTTAATTTTTTTAGTGGAACTGTTAAAATAATCTGAAACAGAAAGATGAATGTCTAGAAGACATAATGCATCTGGTGATTTAATATGATACGAAGTCAGGCAGACAGAAAATAATCTAAACTTCAAAATTTAGTAGTTATATGAAACTGGGTAAGCTACCTACACTCTTAAATTTACCTAGTCTACAAAAACAAGATGATAAAGAATTATCAGATAGGGTTATTGTGAGGTTAAATGACGTACTGAGCACATTGAGCTGAAAACATAATTCAGGGTTCAAAACAAAAGTGTGATAATATTGTAATTACTTTTATATGAAGTGGGAGCCTGAGGTTAATTTGTAATTCTGCCTTTTTTAGAGACTGGTCAAAATCATGAAACTGTTTTTTTTTGTTGTTGTTGTTGCGGTATGCCGGCCTCTCACCGCTGGGGCCCCTCCCGTTGCGAAGCACAGGCTCCGGACGCGCAGGCTCAGAGGCTATGGCTCACGGGGCCAGCCGCTCCGCGGCATGTGGGATCCTCCCGGACCGGGGCACGAACCCGTGTCCCCTGCATCGGCAGCCGGACTCTCAACCACTGGGCCACTAGGGAAGCCCAGACCTGTGGTGTTAATGCTTTGCATTGGTAGTGTCTTAATCGTATATTAACCATTATTGAGCACTTGAGAAAACTATGCAATGAAATGTGTTCATGTAAACACCAGTTGATCAGTTGATGGTGATCAGTTAGTATTTCTTGGGACACTTTCCATAGTCTAGATAGATAACAGCTGTATGCATTATACAAAAGCTGATCTTTAAATCAGGCAAAGTTATAACTGTTCCCTAATTTAGGGGTTTTATGGTTTCTACCTAATATGTAGGCCAACCGGCAGCTTCCAAGCAAGTCTACTGGAAGGGACAAGTTCAGTATATAGTAGGAAATCAAAGAATTGTTAGTATTTCAATAATGATTGTTTAATATTTTAGTCCTCTGCTTGACAGGAAAGAAACACGAGAGGCAAAACAATTGATATGAAATCTCAGATGGTGTCTGAGAAAATCATCTTATAGAGGTTTGGATATCACTCATTCATGAACAAAATTAAATCTGGATGTTAAGCATGTTTTTCAGTAACTGCAATGCAATTAAAGGACTGTGAGGTTAAGATTACTGTAATTGCTACAGCAGGCGAGTAGCTAGATATGAGCAGAGTAATGGAAGAGGGGCCAGGTGGCAGGAAATCAAGCACCTGGTAAAGAGCAGAGGTCCATGGGCAGACAAAGAAAAACAAGGACCCCCAGACTGACAGGAAACTGCACATTTTCGGTGGTAAGTGTCCTGAAGGCAGACAAAGAGAGATGAGGAAAGACAGGAATCTCCTACTTCCAAATGTAACCTGTTGCTCATTATGCTCTCCTTACAATAAAATTAGCCTTGCAGACAAGCAGCACACACCATGCAGTGAGGCCATGACACTTCTGACTAAGCTAAATAAGGACAAAAATCCCTTCTGGAGCTGCAAAGAAGCAGGGAATGTGACCCCCAAACTCCTGCTTCCCCAATGAGTATGCCACCCCTTCCTCTGTATGCCCCTCATAACCGGCTTGCCAGTGGAACCCAGGGCAGCAGCTCCTCACCTAACTGCCTGCTCTCCCTGAGGGCATATTCTTGCTTAAATAAATCCTCACTTTACTTGCTTAACCGCCTGTCTCATGCCCAACTCTTGGCATGAAGAGCAAGCACCTTCAATTCACTGGGAACCCAATGAGAATTTACACATGAGGAAGAAAGGAACAAACACAGTTCTCTTAAAAACTAGTGGAGAAATACATGTTTTCTGTTAATAGGAAAGACTGGGTTACATAAGAAGCCGTGAAATTGAGAAAAACCATGACTTGCTTTACTGTTCTGGAACCAAACCCACAGTATCCCTGTATTTTGAAGATCACCCAACTGTTAAACACTTAAGAGTTTTATGGGTTTTTCATGAACATGTACTCAGGAAAAAGTAATCGGTTCAGTTTGGGGTTCGAAACTTCGTTTGCTTTACCCTTCGTTTTAAGGATTTGACTCATCAATCTGATATGTTAGATACTAAAAGCAAACCTTTCATGCCCCGTAGGATTTTATGAAATACAGTACTTTAAGGCCAGCCAAGAAAAATTAAACATAAAATGCTGTGGTCATTGAGACATCCTCGCTCCCTCCCTAATATCTGCACTACACATTAACCAGAGTTCCTCAAAGACAGATTGCCTTCCTGATCATAAAGGTCAATTATTTTACCTTCCTCTGACACTTATGCTGCAACTTCTTAAAAAGAATACTGTTCTTTCCCAGCTCTGTACTGGGATCATGTTGACTTGCTGCTCACTTTGTACCTGCTTACCCAGACTACGTATCCCTGCTGATCTTCATGTAAAATATCTGTATGTCACTTTGATGTGATATACTGTCCTTTCTCTTCAAAATGGATGTAACCATGCCTTTGACTTCTAACAGGTAGAACAGTCCTCAGAACTTTCTGAGTCTGTCTCCTGAGTTATAATCCTCAGTTTGGCTCAAATAATACTCTCCTTCCCCTTAACTTCATTTTTGCTGTTCCCTTAAAAGGATATTGCAGATTTCTGTACTAGTTTTGCAGATTCCAATTTGGCTTAAAGTTTTTACACTCAAGTTTCTTCCCAAATTTTAAGCATTACTAATTAAATGTCACCTGAGGTCACTGACAAAAAACCCTTAACCCTCCAGATAACTCTATACTTATGAGTATATTACGAAACCCTTTGTGTTACATCAAGCACACCAAAATAAAGTTGAAATCAGTATTACTTAAAATGTTTCCCAATGTTTTAAAATCTACGGGTACTAACTTTCACTAAGATATATACTCAGAAAAGTTAACTGGTTCCATTTACATTTAGTGGAAAATTGGTTTTATAACCATTATTCCCACGTTGGTCATCTGCCACTTGAATATGGATCAGAAAATAGATACTTAACCTCAAGATTTCTTAAACTCTTTACAGTCACATGTCTAAATTTTCCTTTCATCTATACTATTGCTTTAAAGGGATAAAGACACATAGAATTTCACTAATAATGCAAGCATTGTTTCTCAGCCTTTTTGGAGACTTCTCAAACCTTTTATATGTTTAAGCTTTCAAAGAGGAACATATAATTTCTTTAGCTTAACTGGAAAACAGTCACAGCTTGCGATGGAGAAATAACAGATTGCTTAATTTTGAATACATACATGTACAAAGGAAAAGTTTAGGCAAACAGCACAATTCACCCTCCAAACAAAAGTTTTATGCTTATTTAACTCAGCAGTATAATTAACAAGACATATTTCATGAAACTTTTTTACTCTGAAAATTCTGAACATTTTAAACACAAATTCTACGTTTCAATTAATATTAACAAATATGCAAGTACCTTGAATAATTCCATGTTTTCATTTTGCCTGAAAATTCATAGAGGAAAAGTTAATATATGCCTCTTCCCCACAAACCAACATTTTTCTTTTACTAGTATTCAAGCATCAATTAAAGAAAACAACTTAAACTTTTCCTTTGTAAGGAATATTTGGTACATAACTGAGTGTTATTTTTAATATCTGCTTCGTCCCTCTCTTTCAGATTGGCTTCCCGCATAACCTCGTCTGGAAGCCCCACAACCTGAGCTACTGTATGAGAGTCACAGGGAGCAAGGTACTCCCTATTCACGGAGGGTGGAAACCCTCGTTGTTCCTGTCTTCCACGCTCACGACCACTTGAATAAGTATTACTTTGGCTGCTTGAGAAACCTTCTGGACCTCCTCCATATCCATCTCTCGTATTGCTCTCACAGCAACTGCTTCCAGCGTATGTCAGCGGGACCCTTCGTGCTGCTGGTGTAACACGGGAGTCAACAGGAATGTTAATGATTGATAAACAAACTTTACACATTACAAATTTTTCTGGTATCATATAACATGACTTGAAGTGCGAAATATTTGAAAAGATAAGCTTTATCTGTCTCTGCTATGAAATTATAAAGTATGTAGCAACGGTGAAGGGCTTTCTCATTTATTTAAAAGAGAGAGCAATAGTTTTCAGCCTATGTAGTTTCTTTGAAAGTAAAAGCCCCTATTTTAGCCTTTTGAAATAATCAGTAGAGTGGCAACGTTTAACAAGATTTAGTGGGGCTTCCCTGGTGGCGCAGTAGTTGACAGTCCGCCTGCCGATGCAGGGGACATGGGTTTGTGACCCGGTCCGGGAGGATCCCACATGCCAGGGAGCGGTTGGGACCATGGGCCACGGCCGCTGGGCCTGCGCATCAGGAGCCTGTGCTCCGCAATGGGAGAGGGCACAACGGTGAGAGGCCCGTGTGCTGCAAAAAAATAAATAAATAAAATAATAATACTAATGTTAAAATAGTTTTTTGGTAATGAGAAAAAAAGATGAGACTGCCCATTTACCCTTCATAGCATTTTATTTTAAGTGAGCTATTAACAAAACAATTCAAAGGTCTTTAACTTATAAAAAAGGCTATGCTAATCATAGTTTTACCTTTAAGGAACTGAAGTAAAAGTAGAGTAAACAACGATCTGGTTAAGTCTAATTCTATGATTTACAAGTTGTAACTGGACTCTTACTGTAACTCCCATATGAATCCCTGTAAGAGCTTCCACTTCGATATGCAGAATAATCTGTATCAGGATTTCCACCATAGCCATCACGATCACTAAAGTTAAAAGAATGATATAAATTATGTCATCAATTTAAATTATGTGTCACGGTCACATAATTTAAAAGAATGTTTTTATTTGATATAAACAAAAAATTTTATATTACCTATATCCTCTAGAGGGATGATCAATCCGAGAACTTGAATGTCCATAATAACCGTGTGCATAGACTCTACGTGGCGGAATATAATCCTTGCTGGCTCGGAAGCTTGGATAATTTCTCCGTGAATAACTTAGATAAAGCAGATAAAGTTTTAAAGGCAACTTATCATATCCAGAATATATAAAGAATTCAGACAGCAAAAAGACAAAAAATTTTAAACGGGCAAAGGACTTGAATATACTTTTGTTCAAAGAAGATATACAATGACCAACAATGACATGAAAAGATGCTCAACATATTTATTAGAGAAATGAAATTCAAAACCAAAATGGAGGGCCTCCCTGGTGGCGCAGTGGTTGAGAGTCCGCCTGCCGATGCAGGGGATACGGGTTCAGGCCCCGGTCTGGGAGGATCCCATGTGCCGCGGAGCGGCTGGGCCCGTGAGCCATGGCCGCTGGGCCTGCACATCCGGAGCCTGTGCTCCGCAACGGGAGAGGCCACGGCAGTGAGAGGCCCGCATACAGCAAAAAGAAAAAAAAAAAAAAAAAAAAAAAAAACCAAAATGGAATATCTACTTTGCACCTCTCAGACTGGCTATAATTAAAAATAAACAAACTGAATATATCAAGTGTTGGTGCAGATGCAGAGAAACAAATCAAGTATATGTGCGTGGCAGAAATGTAAAATACTACCGGCTCTGTGGAACAGATCAGCAGTTCCTTAAAAAATTAAAGAATTACTATATGTCCCAGGAATTCCACTCCTAAGTATATATACACTCAAAAAGAATTGAAAACAGGTACCCAAATGCTTGTACAGGAGTATTCATGACAGCACCATGATGGGAATAACTCACACAGATGGATAAACAAACCATGTTAATCGCACATAAAATGGAATATTTAGTCAGCCAAACAAAAAAAAAAGGTCTGAAGTACTGATTCATGCTAGAGCATGAATGATCTTTGAAAACATTTATGCTAAGGGAAAGATGGATAATAAAGGTCACATATTGTTTGCTTCCATTAGTATGGTATATTCAGGATTAGATAAATTCATAGATAAGGACACAGGTGGGTACCTACCAGGGACAAGGGGGGAGAAAATGGGAGTGACTGCTTATTAATTTTATTTTGGGGTAATGAAATGTTTTGGAACTGAACAGAGCTGGTGGTTGCATAACACTGTTAAGTGTACAAAATATTACTGACTTGTTCACTTTTAAAGGTTCAATTTTGTGTTAGGTAAATTTCAACAAGAACAACACAATTAACCATGACTTAATTCATATACTGTGTTTTCTCTTACCTGTCTCTAGTAGCATAACCACCATCTCTTTGTGACATATAGCCAACTCTCTGAAAAGAGACTGGCTCTCTACGAGGAGGACCTCCATAATTTTCTCTTCCATGTGATACTGAACCTTTAATTTAAGAATGCTTATGTAAGTATCTCAAAATTGATAGTAATGTTTCAAAGAAAAATCCCAAAGTCTGATATCCTTCCACTCTCCAAAATCATTTAAAAAAACTACTCCTTCTAAAATTCCATTTACGCACATTTTCGTTTCCCTTTCAATGTTACCGCTGAACATTGTATTTTCTGACATCTCCCGTTCCCCATACATTTGGCATAACCTTTAAATTACCAGCAGTAGGGAACACTTCTCAAACTTGGAGCAAAACATTAATTTTTGGTAACTACTGTCACATATTCAATCACCAAGTGGTTGGCTCTCTCCTTTAAGTGTACAACCTTAATTATTGACCTTGTATGATGAGAGCAGTAGTGACTTCTCTTGTTTATTAGCAATAAAGGGCTCATTTGAAAAACACTGTACCACTTCCAAAATATGAAACTATCTCCCATAAATAACGTTCTCTTCATGTGTTAATTCTTATTCCTCATTCCTGGAGGTCACTAGGACGTTGTTTGTTCTCTTCTCTTGTTTGTTCACTAGGCTAACCATCTAATAATGGAAAGGGTAGGCTTTTTAGCTTCTGTTGTATTTTGAAGTCAATATCGTGCTACATTTGGCTTCATTCATATTCTACACGTAAAATGGCAGTTTGATAATGGCTGTTTCAAGTCTGTACCATATTAAGGATCAGAAAACAGTGCTAAAAAAGTTAAGAGCACAAACTATAGTTCATATGGCAAGTTTCAATTATTGTTTATAATAATTAAATAAAAAACCAGGTAGCCAATATACATAGCTAAACTAGTCTACAGACCAGAACATTCTCTCACAGGACATAGGTTTCAAAAAAATTCTGATTTTTTTATTCTGAAAATTTTGAACATTTTTAACACAAATTCTATATTTCAATTAATATTAACACCTATGCAAGTACTTTGAATAATTCCATGTTTTCACTTTGTCTGAAAATTCATAGAGGAAAAGGTAATATATGCCTCGTCCCCACAAACCAACATTTTTCTTTTAGTAGTATTCAAGCATCAATTATAGAAAACAACTTAAACTTTTCCTTTGTAACGAACATTTGGTACATAACTGAGTGTTACTTTTAATATCTGCTTCGGCCCTCTCTTTCAGATTGGCTTCCCACATAACCTCATCTGGATGCCCCACAACCTGAGCTACTGTATGAGAGTCACTGGGAGCAAGGTACTCCCTATTCACAGAGGGTGGAAACCCTCATAGTTCCTGTCTTCCACGCTCACGACCACTTGAATAAGTATTACTTTGGCTGCTTGAGTAACCTTCCGGACCTCCTCCATATACATCTCTCGTATTGCTATCACAGCAACTGCTTCCAGCGTATGTCAGCGGGACCCTTCGTGCTGCTGGTGCAACACGGTAGTCAACTGGGAAGTTAATGATTGATAAACAAACTTTAAACATTACAAAATTTTCTGGTATCATATAACATGACTCAAAGTGCTAAATATTGGAAAAGATAAGCTTTCTCTGTCTCTGCTATGAAAATATAAACTATGTAGCAAGGGTGAAGGGCTTTCATATTTATTTAAAAGAGAGAGCAATATTTTTCAGCCTAAGTAGTTTGACAGTAAAAGCCTCTATTTTAGCATTTTTAAATGATCAGTATAGTGGCAACTTTTAACAAGATTTAGTAGGGCTTCCCTGGTGGCTCAGTGGTTGACAGTCCTCCTGCTGATGCATGGGACACGGGTTCGTGCCCCGGTCCGGGAAGATCCCAAATGCCGCGGAGCGGTTGGGACCGTGGGCCACGACCGCTGGGCCTGAGTGACAGGAGCCTGTGCTCCGCAACTGGACAGGCCAGTATGGTGAGAGGCAGAAGTTCTGCAAAAAAAATTTTTTAAAAATAATAATAATGTTAAAATAATTTTTCTGTAATGTGAATAAAAGATGAGACTGCCCTTTTACCCTTCATAGCGTTTTATTTTAAGTGAGCTATTAAGAAAACAATTCAAAGGTCTTTAACTTATAAAAAAGGCTATGCTAAACATAGTTCTACCTTTAAGGAACTGAAATAAAATTAAAGTAAACAATGATCTGGTTAAGTCTAATTCTATGATTTACAAGGTGTAACTGGGCTCCTACCGTTACTCCCATATGAATCCCTGTTAGAGCTTCCACTTCGATATGCAGAATAATCTCTATCACGACTTCCACCATGGCCATCACGATCACTAAATTTAAAAGAATGTCATAAATTATGTGATAAATTTAAATTATGTGTCACGATCACATAATTTAAAAGCATGTTTTTATTTGATATAAACACAAAATTTTATATTACCTATGTCCTCTAGAGGGATGATCATTCCAAGAACTTAAATGTCCATAATAACCGTGTGCATAGATTCTATGTGGCAGAGTATAATCCATGCTGGCTCGGGAGCTTGGATAATTTCTCCTTGAATAAATTAAATAAAGCAGATGAAACTTTAAATGCAACTTATCATATCCAGAATATATAAAGAATTCAGACAGCAAAAAGACAAAAAATTTTAAACGGGCAATGACTTGAATATACTTTTGTTCAAAGAAGATATACAATGAGCAACAAGGACTTGAAAAGCTGCTCAACATATTTATTAGGAAAATGAAATTCAAAACCAAAAGGAAATATCCACTTTCCACTTATAAGACTGGCTATAATTAAAAATAAACAAACAGAATATATCAAGTGTTGGTGCAGATGCAGAGAAACAAATCAAGTATATGTGCGTGGCAGAAATGTAAAATAGGGTGCTTCCCTGGTGGCGCAGTGGTTGAGAATCCGCCTGCCGATGCAGGGGACACGGGTTCATGCCCCGGTCTGGGAAGATCCCGCATGCCGCGGAGCGGCTGGGCCCGTGAGCCATGGCTGCTGAGCCTGCGTGTCCGGAGCCTGTGCTCCACAACGGGAGAGGTCACAACAGTAAGATGCCCGCGTACCGCAAAAAAAAAAAAAAAAAAAAAAGAAATGTAAAATAGTACCGGCTCTGTGGAAAAGATTAGCAGTTCCTTAAAAAAATAAACAATTACTATATGTCCCAGGAATTCCACTCCTTAAGTATATATACACTCAAAGAGAATTGAAAACAGGTACCCAAGTGCTTGTACAGGAGTATTCATGACAGCACCATGATGGGAATAACTCACACAGATGGATAAACAAACCATGTTAATCGCACATAAAATGGAATATTTAGTCAGCGGAAAAAAAAAAGTCTGAAGTACTGATTCATGCTAGAGCATGAATGATCTTTGAAAACATTTATGCTAAGGGAAAGCTGGATAATAAAGGTCACATATTGTTTGCTTCCATTAGTGTGATATATTCAGGATTACATAAATTCATAGATAAGGACACAGGTGGGTACCTACCAGGGACAAGGGGGGAGAAAATGGGAGTGACTGCTTATTAATTTTATTTTGGGGTAATGAAATGTTTTGGAACTGAACAGAGCTGGTGGTTGCATAACACTGTTAAGTGTACTAAATGTTACTGAATTGTTCACTTTTAAATGTTCAATTTTGTGTTAGGTAAATTTCAACAAGAACAACACAATTAACCATGACTTAATTCATATACTGTGTTTTCTCTTACCTATCTTTTTTTTTTTTTCTTTTTTTTTCTTTTTGCGGTATGTGGGCCTCTCACTGTTGTGGCCTCTCCCGTTGCGGAGCACAGGCTCCGCAGTCGCAGGCCCAGCGGCCATGGCTCACGGGCGCAGCCGCTCCGCGGCATATGGGATCCTCCCAGACCTGGGCACGAACCCGTATCCCCTGCATCGGCAGGCGGACTCTTAACCACTTGCGCCACCAGGGAGGCCCTCTTACCTATCTTTAATAGCATAACAACCATCTCTTTGTGACATATAGCCAACTCTCCGAAAAGAGACTGGCTCTCTACGAAGAGGACCTCCATAATTTTCTCTTCCATGTGATACTGAACCTTTAATTTAAAAATGCTTATGTAAGTATCTCAATATTGACAGTAATGTTTCAAAGAAAAATCCAGAAGTCTGATATCCTTCCACTCTCCAAAATCATTAAAAACAACTACTCCTTCTAAAATTCCATTTATGCACATTTTCATTTCCCTTTCAATGTTACCACTAAACATTTCATTTTCTGACATCTCCCATTCCCTATACATTTTGCATAACCTTTAAATTACCAGCAGTAGGGAAAACTTCTCAAAATTTGATCAAAACATTGATTTTTGGTAACTACTGTCACATATTCAACCACCAAGTGGTTGGCTCTCTCCTTTAAGTGTACAACCTTAATTATTGACCTTGTATGATGAGAGCAATAGTGACTTCTATTGTTTATTAGCAATAAAGGGCTCATTTGAAAAACACTGTACCACTTCCAAAATATGAAACAATCTCCCATAGATAATGTTCTCTTCATGTGTTAATTCTTATTCCTCATTCCTGGAGGTCACTAGGACCTTGTTTGCTCTCTTCTCTTGTTTGTTCACTAGGCTAACCATCTAATAATGGAAAGGGTAGGCTTCTTAGCTTCTGTTGTATTTTGAAGTCAATATCGTGCTACATTTGGCTTCATTAATATTCTACACGTAAAATGGCAATTTGATAATGGCTGTTTCAAGTATGTACCATATTAAGGATCAGAAAACAGTTCCAAAAATGTTAAGAGCACAAACTACAGTTCATATGGCAAGTTTCAATTATTGTTTATAATAATTAATAAAACCAGGTAGCCAATATACATAGCTAAACTAGTCTACAGACCAGAACATTCTCTCACAGGACATAGTTTTCATGAAAATTCTGATATTGAAACTATGTGATAAAGAAGCCTACTAACCAAAAAGTGTTAGCAGCAACTTAAATTAAGAGGAATTCTATAGCAAATATGGACTTACAAACAATGTTTTCCCCACTGCAGTGCTAATCACCTATTACATCTATAATCAAAAACTGAAAAATTATTTCCCAACCACAAATCAATAAATAAATTAGTGATTGGTTAACATGTTCATATACTTCTCACTTTCCATTTTGCTTAAACATTCTGTTTAAAATAGCTCACTCTCATTAATGAGAAACAACTGTTTCTGCATTATATAGCATTTACCTTCTCTTCCCACCCCACTACTGCTTCGTCTTTGAGCACATCTCTTAGGAGGAGGACCTCCACTTCTCGAAGATTGTCCTCTTTTAACTGGAAAGGCTCCCCTGGAAGAACTCGCGTTGGGACTAGGAGTATGTCCACCACGACCTGTGTTTAAATGAAATCTTTTTAGTTAAGTAGAATCAACATTTTTTCACTGGGAAAGTTTCACTTATTGTTATAAATTTTCACTCAACAATTACTCCAGTCTTCAGCTTTCCTATCTGTCTAAACCAATATGATTGTTTCCTCATATGACACATAAGTTAGTAGAGTTCAAAGACTCACCGTAAAAGTCAGTTTGGAAAATCGAGGAAAAAACTAAAGAACCACTGGTATGAAAGCGGTTTGGGGAGAAGAGAGAGAGTACAGGAAAACCTGGATAAATTAAATGTAAAACTGAATTGTTCATCATTTTAGGAGGAAGATGATAAGTTATTAGTTATATAATTCTGGTGTCAAGGAAGCTTTTGAAAAACACAACATCCTAGGTATAAATCAAAACATTAAAAATAAAAAAAGATGAATACAAAATGCATTACCTAAAAGTTAAGTATATACATACAAATAACTCCCTTTGCAGGAGAATATCTGCTTATAACTTTACACTTGGTCCAGTATCCCTAGTTCTGCATCCATGGATTCAACCAACCTTGGATCACGTAGTGATGTTATATGTATTTATCGAAAAAAAGAATCTGCTTCTAAGTTGATCAACAGTTCAAGCCTGTGTTATTCACAGATCAACTCTTAAATGTTAATTTCTCAGTGAAAAGGGCTATGTTCTGTTCAATTTTAATAGTATTTAAGAAATGCACACTAAATACTGAAAATTTATTTGTTACCTTTCTAACCAGAAAGATGTTTAGGTATATTCCAATTCCCCTGTATTGCCACAGGCAAGAAAAAAATGAGTATTCTTACACATGGCAGAATATGAACTGGTCAACTTTTCTCAAGATCAAGATAGCGGGAAAAGAACAAAACTGTGTTATCTTAAAATGGGCACACCCTTTAACTGAACTTTCCAAAAACATTTCCTAAAATTCACACATGTAATTATCACAAAAAGAAACTAAATGTTTTAGTTCTGAAGACTGGTTATGGTTAATAGATGAAGCAAAGGTTGTTAAATATATGCAAGTTTTTGAAATGCAAAGTGCTTTTCCTCCTTTTCTTACTAAGTAGAAAACTTCTCTGAAAAAATCCAAAAAAAGGCATTTTCAACGACTTTCTCCTCTAATACACACACACAAAGAAAACATACATACGTCTGAAGCAGAGCTTTTTACTCTTTTCCTGGATCAAAGACACCTTTTAGAATCTAAAGCTCTATTTATTTCCCTCAGGTATTTTCCCAAATGCATACCAGAGACCCAGGTAGAAAAGCCTCATATCAAAATGACAATGGAGATTTGCTTAGATGTCTGAACACATATACTTAAGACAAATACTGCAAGGTGAAACCTAAAATATGAAGTGTTTAGCCCTGAATTGTGGATATTCTGAGTGACTTTTATTTTCTGTTGTGGAGTTTTCAAGATTCTCTAGGATGTTTATGATGCAATAAGGCTACTCTCAGAATAAAATTAACCAATGTATTTTTAACAGATTATGAATGAATCATTGATTTAAACTCATATCAAGTTATTGGTCCTAAAGTGAAAAATTCTAATGTATGATCGACAGTAGGAAACTCTGTAGAAAAATCCTCGAAGAAAAGAGGCAATTAGTAATAATGGTAAAAGAGACTGAATTTACTTTAAAATTTATGCTATTCCCCTGTAAGGTGATTAACTTTTTGCACATTACCTAGTTAAGTCATTTTATAACTACAATAATTCTTCACCACTTAGAAATACTTCTGACTATCAATGTGATTCATCATCTGATAGTTCTTACACACTACTTTGCTCATAAAGGATGGAATAAAAACTGAGAGGTTTCTATACAGTTAAACCTACTATTTTTCGGTCCTCTGGTTGCAGCCTTGTATTTGAAAACATTACCCAGGTGTCCTCCAGGTGAGGGATGCTCTCTTGCGCTCCCACTTCCTCCTCTTCCATTTCCTCCTCTTCCATTTCCTCCTCTTCGATTTCTTCCTCTTCCATGTCTCGGATTTCTCAGATGGCCCCTGTTTCTTGCAGGAGGTTGTGGTCTCTGTGTACCACCGCTTTCAAAAGATGGTTTGTTGGCTTGCTCTACCTTAATTGCCTTTCCATCCAAAGACTAAACAGATTAAGTATAACATTAATAACATCGCATCAAATTTATTTACTACTGCTCTAGTTCAAGATCAGTATTTTTTCCCCAAAGCAAACATTTTCTTCTGAAATGATGGTGTCCTTCACCATGCCAGATAAATGAGACTTAATTAGTAACTGCCTTTCATTAAGTCATCCAACACAAAGTGTACGTATTGGCAATTAGAGCTCCCTGAAATGTCCTCTGGTATTAAAAGAAGATTAATACCTCTCACTTATCATGAGAGAATATACCCTTTTACTTTCTATAATGGAGAACTAAACTCATTTCCTTTCTCTACTTCTACCATTCAAAGTTTTCAGTGTCCCAAGGGTATATAAAAGTATATGTGTCATTTAAAAAATAAAATTATTCAGTTATTTATTCAAAATGGTTATTCCTACTCTAATTGTTTTTAGCATTTATTAAATATTAAGAGAAAGAAAATTTTCCAACATGATTGTTCTTCTGTATTTACTTCTAATAATTTCCTTGATTTTTTTTAAAATAGAGCACTTAGTTGGTCCTTAATATTTTTTGCCTTATTCAATTGTTTAAACATGTCCCCCAAGAGTAACTTCTTATAATAGTACTTCATATTCTTATGTTTCAGAAATGCTTACACTTCTTAATCTTCCAACAACTTCCTACATTAACCTTCTATAGATGCCAAAGTGTTTTTGAAAACATAATTCAAATCATAATATAAGTGCTCTAAGTAAAACACTCTAGCTGTTTCATGTTATCCCTGGAAAACAATTTTAAATGCTGAATTCCTACTAAGACTTCTGGTGGATATGGATGGGCCCTGGCCCAATACAAACAGCCTCAACAGCCATGTGCTCCCATGTTAGGGCCTCCTTTTCTGTTTCTGGGTCCAAAACATTTCCCATACACTTATGAATGGCTGCCTCCCTCCCAACGTTCAGGATTTAACATTCTTAGATGTATATGTATAGAAATCCACTCCCCTTAAGCTCTAATGAAATTACCTACTTTATTTTCCTTAATATTTTTGCATATGAAATTGTATTTAGTTTTACTTGTACGTTTCTCATCGTTCACCCTAGAACACAAGTGTCCAAGAAAATAGGTATTTTGTATTCCCCACAACCATTAATCAATTGCTAAAGCAATGCCTGGCAATAAAATATCTGTTGAATAAAGAATTGAAGAATAATGTCTACACAGACTACACGTTCTTGTGCTTGAAAAGAAACCAAAAATGGGGGTCAACTATCCTTCATGACACAAATTTACCTCTGCACCCAAAATAAAATCATGAGTCAAGATCAACTTCTAGGTACTACCATACCTTAAAATATGAAAGTAAAGTAAAAGGGTCAACATGTGCCAAGTGCCTGCAGCATACCAGAAACCAAGCTATAGGAAAAAGGGAATTAATGTATGTGTTCCCCACTATGAGAACTGAGATGCACTGGAAATATTTTTAACAATGAACAATTCACAGGATGATGAATATAAAAAGATATTACCTGCAATATAAAATGGGAAAATATTACCTACAATATAAAAAAATTCCTGGAGCCAATATGCAATTAAAAGTACAGTTTTAAGGGACAAATGATTATTTGTAACAGTGACACAAGGAAGAGTGACTCTGACGTACAAAAAAGTCGAGACTTAAAAATAACAGTACGGGATATTGGGGAGAGCTCTACAGGCTAAAACTTATTTACTTTTACATTTGAATGCTAAAACAGGTTTAAAATATATTGTTAAAGCTCATGTTAATGTCAATCTCTTTCCAACCGGACAATCCAGTACTTATGTGACAAAAAGGAGAGTGAAGGCTTATATGGCATCATGTTACTTTAAAAAATTAGAAAAAAAATGTAGAAATAGTAATAAATGGAGAACACAAAATATTATTAAAAGGCTCTTACCTTTCCACTCATATCTTGGACAGCATCCTGTGCATCTGCAGGATTCTCAAAAGTAATAAAAGCAAAGACTCTAGACTTGTTTGTTTCCTGATCCTTCATCAAAATAACTGTAATACACATAAATATTTTTAATTTAAAATTTCACATAAAATTGAACTTTTCATATTTTCAAAATAATCAATCCTTTGACACTTTCTCATAAGGCCTCCTTAATTTCATGTTATGGACACAGTGCAGTAACAGCCTCCTGGAAGTTACTTAAAAACAAAACAAAAAGCAAAAACAAATAAAGCCAAAATCCCTTTTCCTTTTATAACTTTTCCAGCATTTAAAAAATAGAGTCAATAATTTCAATCATTCTACAATTAGCATATCTCATCCCATTTCATGTCCTATGACCACAGTATGTTTAAAAAGCCCTGGGACTTCCCTGGTGGTCCAGTGGACAAGACTCCACATTCCCAATGAAGGGGACACAGTTCTGATCCCTCGTCAGGCAACTAAGATCCACATGCCTCATGCCACTCAGCGTGGGCTTGATCCCTGGTCAGGTAAGTAAGACCCTGCATGCTGTAAAGCGTGGGTGGGGGGAAGAAAACAACAGTACTTTTTTCCCTTCTCAGTAGAAGGAGCCCCTAAGGTGTACACTTTCCCTCATTGCCCAGTGCTTTCCTAATAGAAAATAGAAACTTTAAAAAAAAGTGCTCATGTGTTATGTTATATGATACCAGAAAAATTTGTAATGTTTAACCTTTGTTTATCAATCATTAACTTCCCAAGTCACTCCCGTGGTGCACCAGCAGTACGAAGGGTCCCGCTGACATACGCTGGAAGCAGTTGCTGTGAGAGCAATACGAGAGATGGATATGGAGGAGGTCCAGAAGGTTTCTCAAGCAGCCAAAGTAATACTTATTCAAGTGGTCGTGAGCGTGGAAGACAGGAACAACGAGGGTTTCCACCCTCCGTGAATAGGGAGTACCTTGCTCCCTGTGACTCTCATACAGTAGCTCAGGTTGTGGGGCTTCCAGACGAGGTTATGCGGGAAGCCAATCTGAAAGAGAGGGACGAAGCAGATATTAAAAATAACACTCAGTTATGTACCAAATATTCCTTACAAAGGAAAAGTTTAAGTTGTTTTCTTTAATTGATGCTTGAATACTAGTAAAAGAAAAATGTTGGTTTGTGGGGAAGAGGCATATATTAACTTTTCCTCTATGAATTTTCAGGCAAAATGAAAACATGGAATTATTCAAGGTACTTGCATATTTGTTAATATTAATTGAAACGTAGAATTTGTGTTTAAAATGTTCAGAATTTTCAGAGTAAAAAAGTTTCATGAAATATGTCTTGTTAATTATACTGCTGAGTTAAATAAGCATAAAACTTTTGTTTGGAGGGTGAATTGTGCTGTTTGCCTAAACTTTTCCTTTGTACATGTATGTATTCAAAATTAAGCAATCTGTTATTTCTCCATCGCAAGCTGTGACTGTTTTCCAGTTAAGCTAAAGAAATTATATGTTCCTCTTTGAAAGCTTAAACATATAAAAGGTTTGAGAAGTCTCCAAAAAGGCTGAGAAACAATGCTTGCATTATTAGTGAAATTCTATGTGTCTTTATCCCTTTAAAGCAATAGTATAGATGAAAGGAAAATTTAGACATGTGACTGTAAAGAGTTTAAGAAATCTTGAGGTTAAGTATCTATTTTCTGATCCATATTCAAGTGGCAGATGACCAACGTGGGAATAATGGTTATAAAACCAATTTTCCACTAAATGTAAATGGAACCAGTTAACTTTTCTGAGTATATATCTTAGTGAAAGTTAGTACCCGTAGATTTTAAAACATTGGGAAACATTTTAAGTAATACTGATTTCAACTTTATTTTGGTGTGCTTGATGTAACACAAAGGGTTTCGTAATATACTCATAAGTATAGAGTTATCTGGAGGGTTAAGGGTTTTTTGTCAGTGACCTCAGGTGACATTTAATTAGTAATGCTTAAAATTTGGGAAGAAACTTGAGTGTAAAAACTTTAAGCCAAATTGGAATCTGCAAAACTAGTACAGAAATCTGCAATATCCTTTTAAGGGAACAGCAAAAATGAAGTTAAGGGGAAGGAGAGTATTATTTGAGCCAAACTGAGGATTATAACTCAGGAGACAGACTCAGAAAGTTCTGAGGACTGTTCTACCTGTTAGAAGTCAAAGGCATGGTTACATCCATTTTGAAGAGAAAGGACAGTATATCACATCAAAGTGACATACAGATATTTTACATGAAGATCAGCAGGGATACGTAGTCTGGGTAAGCAGGTACAAAGTGAGCAGCAAGTCAACATGATCCCAGTACAGAGCTGGGAAAGAACAGTATTCTTTTTAAGAAGTTGCAGCATAAGTGTCAGAGGAAGGTAAAATAATTGACCTTTATGATCAGGAAGGCAATCTGTCTTTGAGGAACTCTGGTTAATGTGTAATGCAGATATTAGGGAGGGAGCGAGGATGTCTCAATGACCACAGCATTTTATGTTTAATTTTTCTTGGCTGGCCTTAAAGTACTGTATTTCATAAAATCCTACGGGGCATGAAAGGTTTGCTTTTAGTATCTAACATATCAGATTGATGAGTCAAATCCTTAAAACGAAGGGTAAAGCAAACGAAGTTTCGAACCCCAAACTGAACCGATTACTTTTTCCTGAGTACATGTTCATGAAAAACCCATAAAACTCTTAAGTGTTTAACAGTTGGGTGATCTTCAAAATACAGGGATACTGTGGGTTTGGTTCCAGAACAGTAAAGCAAGTCATGGTTTTTCTCAATTTCACGGCTTCTTATGTAACCCAGTCTTTCCTATTAACAGAAAACATGTATTTCTCCACTAGTTTTTAAGAGAACTGTGTTTGTTCCTTTCTTCCTCATGTGTAAATTCTCATTGGGTTCCCAGTGAATTGAAGGTGCTTGCTCTTCATGCCAAGAGTTGGGCATGAGACAGGCGGTTAAGCAAGTAAAGTGAGGATTTATTTAAGCAAGAATATGCCCTCAGGGAGAGCAGGCAGTTAGGTGAGGAGCTGCTGCCCTGGGTTCCACTGGCAAGCCGGTTATGAGGGGCATACAGAGGAAGGGGTGGCATACTCATTGGGGAAGCAGGAGTTTGGGGGTCACATTCCCTGCTTCTTTGCAGCTCCAGAAGGGATTTTTGTCCTTATTTAGCTTAGTCAGAAGTGTCATGGCCTCACTGCATGGTGTGTGCTGCTTGTCTGCAAGGCTAATCTTATTGTAAGGAGAGCATAATGAGCAACAGGTTACATTTGGAAGTAGGAGATTCCTGTCTTTCCTCATCTCTCTTTGTCTGCCTTCAGGACACTTACCACCGAAAATGTGCAGTTTCCTGTCAGTCTGGGGGTCCTTGTTTTTCTTTGTCTGCCCATGGACCTCTGCTCTTTACCAGGTGCTTGATTTCCTGCCACCTGGCCCCTCTTCCATTACTCTGCTCATATCTAGCTACTCGCCTGCTGTAGCAATTACAGTAATCTTAACCTCACAGTCCTTTAATTGCATTGCAGTCACTGAAAAACATGCTTAACATCCAGATTTAATTTTGTTCATGAATGAGTGATATCCAAACCTCTATAAGATGATTTTCTCAGACACCATCTGAGATTTCATATCAATTGTTTTTCCTCTCGTGTTTCTTTCCTGTCAAGCAGAGGACTAAAATATTAAACAATCATTATTGAAATACTAACAATTCTTTGATTTCCTACTATATACTGAACTTGTCCCTTCCAGTAGAGTTGCTTGGAAGCTGCCGGTTGGCCTACATATTAGGTAGAAACCATAAAACCCCTAAATTAGGGAACAGTTATAACTTTGCCTGATTTAAAGATCAGCTTTTGTATAATGCATACAGCTGTTATCTATCTAGACTATGGAAAGTGTCCCAAGAAATACTAACTGATCACCATCAACTGATCAACTGGTGTTTACATGAACACATTTCATTGCATAGTTTTCTCAAGTGCTCAATAATGGTTAATATACGATTAAGACACTACCAATGCAAAGCATTAACACCACAGGTCTGGGCTTCCCTAGTGGCCCAGTGGTTGAGAGTCCGGCTGCCGATGCAGGGGACACGGGTTCGTGCCCCGGTCCGGGAGGATCCCACATGCCGCGGAGCGGCTGGCCCCGTGAGCCATAGCCTCTGAGCCTGCGCGTCCGGAGCCTGTGCTTCACAACGGGAGGGGCCCCAGCGGTGAGAGGCCGGCATACCGCAACAACAACAACAACAAAAACAGTTTCATGATTTTGACCAGTCTCTAAAAAAGGCAGAATTACAAATTAACCTCAGGCTCCCACTTCATATAAAAGTAATTACAATATTTTCACACTTTTGTTTTGAACCCTGAATTATGTTTTCAGCTCAATGTGCTCAGTACGTCATTTAACCTCACAATAACCCTATCTGATAATTCTTTATCATCTTGTTTTTGTAGACTAGGTAAATTTAAGAGTGTAGGTAGCTTACCCAGTTTCATATAACTACTAAATTTTGAAGTTTAGATTATTTTCTGTCTGCCTGACTTCGTATCATATGAAATCACCAGATGCATTATGTCTTCTAGACATTCATCTTTCTGTTTCAGATTATTTTAACAGTTCCACTAAAAAAATTAAGTAAGTAGCATATCTGCATAGCAAGCAGAATGCTTCATGATCTGGTCCTCCCCATTTTACGTCTATCAAGAAATCCCTGAACTCTCCCTACTGATTACCTGGAGCTTCACGTTATTACCCCAAAATGCCTTTTCCTTTTTTTTTTTTTTTACGGTACGCGGGCATCTCACCGTTGTGGCCTCTCCCGTTGTGGAGCACAAGCTCCGGACGGGCAGGCTCAGCGGCCATGGCTCAGGGGCCCAGCAGGTCAGGGGCATGTGGGATCCTCCCGGACCGGGGCACGAACCCGTGTCCCCTGTATCGGCAGGCGGACTCTCAACCACTGCGCCACCTGCGAAGCCCTTCTCCTTTATATTGATTAAATTAAAGCATCTGGGAAAAGTATGCAGTAAAAAGTAGAGAACACATTCTGCTGTTGCAGTTTTCTTTAGAGTTTCTCCCGCGAGTTCTCCCTCGAGATTCTCTTGCTTGTTTCTCTTGCGAGTTTCTCTGTTCACCCCTCCCCCACCTCCACATCTTCCATCTTCCCTACCTCCCCTGCGGCTCATCCCTTCCCCCACCCACCGCTACATCTGGTTCCTTAGCCTCTTTCTAGAAGTAGAGCGCTTGCTCTCGAGCCTTAGTTTAGTTAACGGTCGTCTGAAGAGACGCGGAAGGATGACTTCTGAAGAGGAGGACAAAATAAGGTAAGAAATTCGGCATTTTAGGGAGGAGAGAATAATTTATACCTCAGGAGAAAGAGTTGACACCTATATGTTCTCCTGTTACCAGAGAAAGCGTGGTAATTCAGATTTTGATTTTTCTCTCAGGCTTTTACTGTAAGAGATAAGAGCCGAGTAAGTGGTGTTTGTATAAATATGTCTGAATAGACAGTGTCTCGAGAAGTCTATCAGTTGTTCTTGAACAGTACGTTTAATGTTTGTTCTCCTGGAGAATCAGTTGCCAAGGCAGCGATGAAAAGGCAGTGAAGTTCCTGGAATTTGTCCGTGAATTGAGAAGTTGGGGGTGGGGGTGGAGCTAGGTTTGAAATGCTGCGGGAGGGAATATTGAGTAGATAACTTAACTGTGATTAGCGGCGTACCCTCTTTGCTGTTGACTCTCACTTGCGGGTAGTGGAGCGTATGCCGGGCGCCAGTTTGTTCCGCTTGCACTTTTGTTTTTTGCGGTATGCGGGCCTCTCACTGCTGTGGCCCCTCCCACCGCGGAGCACGGGCTCGGTACCCAGAGGCTCCAGACGCGCAGGCCCAGCGGCCATGGCTCACGGGCCCAGCCGCTCCGCGGCTCGTGGGATCCTCCCGGAGCGGTGCCGAACCCGTGTCCCCTGGATAGGCAGGCGGACTGTCAACCACTGCGCCACCAGGGAAGCCCTCTCGTGCAGTTTTTTTTTTTTTTTTTCTTTTTTGTTTCCTTCCGGTTTTCTTTGTGAAAGCAGAGGTACTGAGCAATACAAGCAAGATACCTATTTTAACTTAAATGATTTAAAACTTGTAATTTTAGTTATCAAATGTCAAAATGTTGATTCACTTGACAAAAAGCGTCTGATTTAATTTGGCATATAAAGAATGGTACTCTCTTTTGACCAGTGTTTCTTAAAGTCTCTCAATCTAAGTAAACACACTTTACATTTTCCTCAATAAAGGAAGTAGCTCCCTCCTTTTCCCTTATGACTTACCACTTTTAAAGTTTGTGGAAAAAAATTATTTTAAACATTTT
This sequence comes from Mesoplodon densirostris, assembly GCF_025265405.1. NCBI lineage: Eukaryota > Metazoa > Chordata > Mammalia > Artiodactyla > Ziphiidae > Mesoplodon > Mesoplodon densirostris. Next base: position 2,721,404 of record NW_026778236.1, on the reverse strand, counting down.
TTGATGCATACACAAGAAAAATGTGAGTAGATGTGAACAATTTAAAAATATGTTTAAGGTATATTCTGCACAGTTCATAAAACATATTAACTGTTAGATGTGTAGAATCCAGGACTATTTATTATTGCTTATTTTTTTGTTGTGTTTTGGAAAAGAAGCCTTGAACCCTGCAGGTAAAATAATTTACAGTTGCCTTCTAATCTAGGTTTACATACAGGTTTTTGTAAGATATCTATAAAGAATGGAGCATTTGTTACGCCAGTGCTTGTTTGGCTTTGTGTTACAAGTTTCCTCTCTTTTAAGTAAGAAACCGCAAATATTTTCACTGCTATAGGGTACTTCAGTTGAGTTATAAACAGGTGTAATAGTTTTTGCTTATAATTTATTTTTTGCTATATGTATAAAGATATATTTTTCATTACTTACAGAAAAATGGCAGAAGCAGATCAGGCTGGGAAACTGTTCATAGGAGGCCTCCATGCTGACACCAATGAAAATTCTCTTGAAGTGGTATTTGGGAAATATGGTCACATTATGGAAGGTAATTTTTAGAACCTATATATATATATATATATATACATATACACAAATATATATATATATGTTCGAAGCAAAAGTGTATTAAACACACACCATTGAACAGCTAAGTTAAAGTGCTTTTTCTGTTTGTAACACATGAGCACTTTTTTTTAAAGTTTCTGTTTTTTATTAGGAAAGCACTGGGCAATGAGGGAAAGTGTACACCTTAGGGGCTCCTACTACTGAGAAGGGCAAAAAACAGCGTTTCTTTCTTCACCCCAGCCACGCTTTGCAGCATGCTGGGTTTTACTTACCTGACCAGGGATCAAGCCCACGCACAGTGGCATGCAGCATGTGGATCTTAGTTGCCTGACGAGGGATCAGACCCTTCATTGGGAACGTGGAGTCTTATCCACTGGACCACCAGGGAAGTCCCAGGGCTTTTTAAACATACTGTGGTCATACGACATGAAATGGGATGAGATATGCTAGCTGTAGAACGGTTGAAATTATTGACTCAATTTTTAAAATACTAGAAATGATATAAAATGGAAAGGGTTTTTTTGCTTTATTTGTTTTTGGTTTTTGTTTTGTTTTTAAGTAACTTCCGGGAGGCTGTTACTGCACTGTGTCCATAACATGAAATTAAGGAGGCCTTATGAGAAAGTGTCAAAGGATTGATTATTTTGAAAATATGAAACGTTCAATTTTATGTGAAATTTAAATTAAAAATATTTATGTATATTACAGTTACGTTGATGAAGGATCAGAAGAAAAACAAGTCTAGAGGCTTTGCTTTTATTACTTTTGAAAATCCTGCAGATGCAAAGGATGCTGTCCAAGATATGAATGGAAAAGTAAGAGACTTTAATATTTTGTGTTCTCCATTTATTACTATTTCAAGATTTTTTTTCTAATTTTTTAAAGTAACATGATGCCATATAAGCCTTCACTCTCCATTTTGTCACATAAGTATTGGATTGTCCGGTTGGAAGGAGATTGACATTAACATTAGCTTTAACAATATATTTTAAGCCTGTTTTAGCATTCAAATGTAAAAGTAAATGAGTTTTAGCCTGTAGAGCTCTCCCCAATATCCCGTACTGTTATTTTTAAGTCTCGACTTTTTTGTACTTCAGAGTCACTCTTCCTTGTGTCACTGTTACAAATAATTACTTGTCCCTTACAACTGTACTTTTAATTGCATATTTGCTCAAAGAATTTGTTTATATTGTAGGTAGTATTTTTCCCATTTTATATTGCAGGTCATATCTTTTTATATTCATCATCCTGTGAATTGTTCATTGTTAAAAGTACTTCCAGTGCATCTCGGTTCTCATAGTGTGGAACACATACATTAATTCCCTTTGTCCTATAGCTTGGTTTCTGGTATGCTGCAGGCACTTGGCACATGTTGACCCTTTTACTTTACTTTCATATTTTAAGGTATGGTAGTACCTAGAAGTTGATCTTGACTCATGATTTTATTTTGGGTGCAGAGGTAAATTTGTGTCATGAAGGATAGTAGACCCCCATTATTTGTTTGTTTTCAAGCACAAGAATGTGTAGTCTGTGTAGACATTACTCTTCAATTCTTTATTCAACAGATATTTTATTGCCAGGCATTGCTTTAGCAATTGATTAATGGTTGTGGGGAATACAAAATACCTATTTTCTTGGACACTTGTGTTCTAGGGTGAAAGATGAGAAACGTACAAGTAAAACTAAATACAATTTCATATGAAAAATATTAAGGAAAGTAAAGTAGGTAATTTCATTAGAGCTTAAGGGGAGTGGTTTTCTATACATATAGATCTAAGAATGTTAAATCCTGAATGTTGGAAGGGAGGCAGCCCTTCATAAGTCTGTGGGAAATATTTTGGACCCAGAAACAGAACAGGAGGCCCTAACGTGGGAGCACATGGCTGTTGAGGCTGTTTGTATTGGGCCAGGGCCCATCCATATCCACCAGAAGTCTTAGTAGGAATTCAGCATTTAAAATTGTCTTCCAAGGATAACATGAAACAGCTAGGTTGTTTTACGTAGAGCAATTATATTATGATTTGAATACAGTTTTCAAAAACACTTTGGCATCTATAGAAGGTTAATGTAGGAAGTTGTTGGAAGATTAAGAAGTGTAAGCATTTCTGAAACATAAGAATATGAAGTACTATTATAAGAAGTTACTCTTTGGGGACATGTTTAAACAATTGAATAAGGCAAGAAATGTTGAGGACCAAGTAAGTGCTCTATTTAAAAATAAATCAAGGAGATTATTAGAAGTAAATACAGAAGAGCAATCATCTTGGAAAATTTTCTTTCCCTTAATATTTAATAAATGCTAAAAACGATTAGAGTAGGGATAACCATTTTGAATAAATAACTGAATAATTTTATTTTTTTAAATGACACGTATACTTTTATTTACCCTTGGGACACTGAAAACTTTGAATGGTAGAAGTAGAGAAATGAAGTGAGTTTAGTTCTCCATTATAGAAAATAAAAGGGTATATTCTCTCATGATAAGTGAGAGGTATTAATCTTCTTTTAATACCAGAGGACATTTCAGGGAGCTCCAATTGCCAATACGTACACTTTGTCTTGGATGACTTAATGAAAGGCAGTTACTAATTAAGTCTCATTTATCTGGCATGGTGAAGGACACCATCATTTCAGAAGAAAATGTTTGCTTTGGGGAAAAAAGACTGATCTTGGACTAGTGCAGTAGTAAATAAATTTGATGTGATGTTATTAATGTTATACTTAATCTGTTTAGTCTTTGGATGGAAAGGCAATTAAAGTAGAGCAAGCCAACAAACCATCTTTTGAAAGCGGTGGTACACAGAGACCACAACCTCCTGCAAGAAACAGGGGCCATCTGAGAAATCCGAGACATGGAAGAGGAAGAAATCGAAGAGGAGGAAATGGAAGAGGAGGAAATGGAAGAGGAGGAAGTGGGAGCGCAAGAGAGCATCCCTCACCTGGAGGACACCTGGGTGATGTTTTCAAATACAAGGCTGCAACCAGAGGACCGAAAAATAGTAGGTTTAACTGTATAGAAACCTCTCAGTTTTTATTCCATCCTTTATGAGCAAAGTAGTGTGTAAGAACTATCAGATGATGAATCACATTGATAGTCAGAAGTATTTCTAAGTGGTGAAGAATTATTGTAGTTATAAAATGACTTAACTAGGTAATGTGCAAAAAGTTAATCACCTTACAGGGGAATAGCATAAATTTTAAAGTAAATTCAGTCTCTTTTACCATTATTACTAATTGCCTCTTTTCTTCGAGGATTTTTCTACAGAGTTTCCTACTGTCGATCATACATTAGAATTTTTCACTTTAGGACCAATAACTTGATATGAGTTTAAATCAATGATTCATTCATAATCTATTAAAAATACATTGGTTAATTTTATTCTGAGAGTAGCCTTATTGCATCATAAACATCCTAGAGAATCTTGAAAACTCCACAACAGAAAATAAAAGTCACTCAGAATATCCACAATTCAGGGCTAAACACTTCATATTTTAGGTTTCACCTTGCAGTATTTGTCTGAAGTATATGTGTTCAGACATCTAAGCAAATCTCCATTGTCATTTTGATATGAGGCTTTTCTACCTGGGTCTCTGGTATGCATTTGGGAAAATACCTGAGGGAAATAAATAGAGCTTTAGATTCTAAAAGGTGTCTTTGATCCAGGAAAAGAGTAAAAAGCTCTCCTTCAGACATATGTATGTTTTCTTTGTGTGTGTGTATTAGAGGAGAAAGTCGTTGAAAATGCCTTTTTTTGGATTTTTTCAGAGAAGTTTTCTACTTAGTAAGAAAAGGAGGAAAAGCACTTTGCATTTCAAAAACTTGCATATATTTAACAACCTTTGCTTCATCTATTAACCATAACCAGTCTTCAGAAATAAAACATTTAGTTTCTTTTTGTGATAATTACATGTGTGAATTTTAGGAAATGTTTTTGGAAAGTTCAGTTAAAGGGTGTGCCCATTTTAAGATAACACAGTTTTGTTCTTTTCCCACTATCTTGACCTTGAGAAAAGTTGACCAGTTCATATTCTGCCATGTGTAAGAATACTCATTTTTTTCTTGCCTGTGGCAATACAGGGGAATTGGAATATACCTAAACATCTTTCTGGTTAGAAAGGTAACACATAAATTTTCAGTATTTAGTGTGCATTTCTTAAATACTATTAAAATTGAACAGAACGTAGCCCCTTTCACTGAGAAATTAACATTAAGAGTTGATCTGTGAATAACACAGGCTTGAACTGTTGATCAACTTACAAGCAGATTTTTTTTTCAATAACTACATATAAGATCACTGCATGATCCAAGGTTGGTTGAATCCATGGATGCAGAACTAGGGATACTGGACCAAGTGTAAAGTTATAAGCAGATATTCTCCTGCAAAGGGAGTTATTTGTATGTATATACTTAACTTTTAGGTAATGCATTTTTTATTCATCTTTTTTTCTTTTTAATGTTTTGATTTATACCTAGGATGTTGTGTTTTTCAAAAGCTTCCTTGACACCAGAATTATATAACTAATAACTTACCATCTTCCTCCTAAAATGATGAACAATTCAGTTTTACATTTAATTTATCCAGGTTTTCCTGTACTCTCTCTCTTCTCCCCAAACCGCTTTCATACCAGTGGTTCTTTAGCTTTTTCCTCGATTTTCCAAACTGACTTTTACGGTAAGTCTTTGAACTCTACTAACTTATGTGTCATATGAGGAAACAATCATATTGGTTTAGACAGATAGGAAAGCTGAAGACTGGAGTAATTGTTGAGTGAAAATTTATAACAATAAGTGAAACTAGCCCAATGAAAAAATGTTGATTCTACTTAACTAAAAAGATTTCATTTAAACACAGGTCGTGGTGGGCATACTCCTAGTCCCAACGCGAGTTCTTCCAGGGGAGCCTTTCCAGTTAAAAGAGGACAATCTTCGAGAAGTGGAGGTCCTCCTCCTAAGAGATGTGCTCAGAGACGAAGCAGCAGTGGGGTGGGAAGACAAGGTAAATGCTATATAATGCAGAGACAGTTGTTTCTCATTAATGAAAGTGAGCTATTTTTAAACAGAATGTTTAAGCAGAATGGAAAGTGAGAAGTATATGAACATGTTAACCAATCACTAATTTATTTATTGATTTGTGGTTGGGAAATAATTTTTCAGTTTTTGATTATAGATGTAATAGGTGATTAGCACTGCTGTGGGGAAAACATTGCTTGTAAGTCCATGTTTGCTATAGAATTCCTCTTAATTTAAGTTGCTGCTAACACTTTTTGGTTAGTAGGCTTCTTTATCACATAGCTTCAGTATCAGAATTTTCATGAAAACTATGTCCTGTGAGAGAATGTTCTGGTCTGTAGACTAGTTTAGCTATGTATATTGGCTACCTGGTTTTATTAATTATTATAAACAATAATTGAAACTTGCCATATGAACTGTAGTTGGTGCTCTTAACTTTTTTAGCACTGTTTTCTGATCCTTAATATGGTACAGACTTGAAACAGCCATTATCAAATTGCCATTTTACGTGTAGACGATGAATGAAGCCAAATGTAGCACGATATTGACTTCAAAACACAACAGAAGCTAAGAAGCCTACCCTTTCCATTATTAGATGGTTAGCCTAGGGAACAAACAAGAGAAGAGAACAAACAAGGTCCTAGTGACCTCCAGGAATGAGGAATAAGAATTAACACATGAAGAGAACATTATTTATGGGAGATAGTTTCATATTTTGGAAGCGGTACGGTGTTTTTCAAATGAGCCCTTTATTGCTAATAAACAATAGAAGTCACTGTTGCTATCATCATACAAGGTCAATAATTAAGGTTGTGCACTTAAAGGAGAGAGCCAACCACTTGGTGATTGAATATGTGACAGTAGTTACCAAAAATTAATGTTTTGCTCCAAGTTTGAGAAGTGTTCCCTACTGCTGGTAATTTAAAGGGTATGCAAAATGTATGGGGAACAGGAGATGTCAGAAAATACAATGTTCAGTGGTAACATTGAAAGGGAAACGAAAATGTGCATAAATGGAATTTTAGAAGGAGTAGTTTTTTAAAATGATTTTAGAGAGTGGAAGGCTATCAGTCTTTTGGATTTTTCTTTGAAACATTACTGTCAATTTTGAGATACTTACATAAGCATTTTTAAATTAAAGGTTCAGTATCACATGGAAGACAAAATTATGGAGGTCCTGCTCATAGAGAGCCAGTCTCTTTTCGGAGAGTTGGCTATATGTCACAGAGATGGTGGCTATGCTACTAAAGATAGGTAATAGAAAGCACAGTATATGAATTAAGTCATGGTTAGTTTTGTTGTTCTTGTTGAAATTTACCTAACACAAAATTGAACATTTAAAAGTGAACAATTCAGTAACATTTAGCACACTTAACAGTGTTATGCAACCACCAGCTCTGTTCAGTTCCAAAACATTTCATTACCCCAAAATAAAATTAATAAGCAGTCACACCCAATTTCTGCCCCCTTGTCCCTGGTAGGTACCCACCTGTGTCCTTATCTATGAATTTATCTAATCCTGAATATATCATACTAATGGAAGCAAACAATATGTGACCTTTATTATCCAGCTTTCCCTTAGCATAAATATTTTCAAGGATCATTCATGCTGTAGCGTCAATCAGTACTTCAGACCTTTTTGTTTTTTTGGCTGACTAAATATTCCATTATATGTGTGGTTAACATGGTTTGTTTATCCATCTGTGTGAGTTATTCCCATCATTATGCTGTCATGAATACTCCGGTACAAGCATTTGGGTACCTGTTTTCAATTCTTTTTGAGTGTATATATACTTAAGGAGTGGAATTCCTGGGACATATAGGAATTCTTTAATTTTTTAAGAAACTGCTAATCTTTGCCACAGAGCCTGTACTATTTTACATTTCTGCCATGCACATATACTTGGTTTGTTTCTCTGCCTCTGCACCAACACTTGATATATTCTATTTGTCTATTTTTAATTATAGCCAGTGTGATATGTGCAAAGTAGATATTTCATTTTGGGTTTGAATTTCATTTCCCTAATAAATATGTTGAGCAGGTTTTCATGTCCTTGTTGCTCATTGTATATCTTCTTTAAACAAAAGTATATTCAAGTCCTTTGCCCATTTAAAATTTTTTGTCTTTTTGCTGTCTGAGTTCTTAAATATTCTGGATATGATAAGTTGCATTTAAAATTTTAGCTGCTTTGTTTCAGTTAGTCAAGGAGAGATTATCCACACCCCTGAGCCAGCAAGGATTATACTCCACCACGTAGACGCTATGCACACAGTTGTTACGGACATTCAAATTCTCGGAATGATCATCCCTCTAGAGGACATAGGTAATATAAAATTTTGTGTTTATATCAAATAAAAACATTCGTTTAAATTATGTTATTGTGACACATAATTTAAATTGATGACATAATTTATGACATTCTTTTAAATTCAGTGACCGTGATGGCTATGGTGGAAATCGTGATAGAGATTATTCTGAATATTGAAGTGGAAGCTTTTACAGGGATTCATATGGGAGTTACGGTAAGAGTCCAGTTACAACTTGTAAGTCATAGAATTAGACTTAACCAGATCGTTGTTTACTCTACTTTTACTTCAGTTCCTCAAGGGTAAAAGTATGTTTAGCATGTCCTTTTAGATAAGTTAAAGACGTTTGAATTGTTTTGTTAATAGCTCACTTAAAATAAAATGCTATGAAGGGTAAATGGGCAGCCTCATCTTTTTTTCTCATTACAGAAAACCAATTTTAACATGATTATTATTTTTTATTTTTATTTTGTGTGCGGTACACGGGCCTCTCACCATCGTGGCCCCTCCCGTTGCGGAGCACAGGCTCCTGACGTGGAGTCCCAGAGGCCATGGCCCACGGTCCCAACCGCTCCCCGGCATGTGGGATCCTCCTGGACCGGGGCACGAACCCGTGTCCCCTGCATCGGCAGTCGGACTGTCAACCACTGCGCCACCAGGGAAGCCCCACTAAATCTTGTTAAAAGTTGCCACTCTACTGATTATTTAAAAATGCTAAAATAGGGGCTTTTACTTTCAAAGAAACTACTTAGGCTGAAAAATGTTGCTCGCTCTTTTAAATAAATGTAGAAGCCCTGCACCGTTGCTACATAGTTTATATTTTCATAGCAGAGAGAGATGAAGCTTATCTTTTCAAATATTTAGCACTTTAAGTCATGTGATATGATATCAGAAAAATCTGTAATGTTTAGCGTTTGTTTATCAATCAGTAACTTCCCATGTGACTCCCGTGGTGCACCAGCAGCACGAAGGGTCCCTGTGACTTACGGTGGAAGCAGTCGCTGTGATAGCAATATGAGAGATGGATATGGAGGAGGTCCGGAAGGTTACTCCAGCAGGCAAAGTAATACTTATTCAAGTGGTCGAAAGCGTAGAAGACAGGAACAATGAGGGTTTCCACCCTCTGTCAATAGGGAGTACCTTGCTCCCCGTGACCCATACAGTAGCTCAGTTTGTGGGGCTTCCAGACGAGGTTATGCGGGAAGCCAATCTGAAAGAGAGGGCCGAAGCAGATATTAAAAATAACACTCAGTTATGCACCAAATGTTCGTTACAAAGGAAAAGTTTAAGTTGTTTTCCTTAATTGATGCTTGAATACTACTAAAAGAAAAATGTTGGTTTGTGGGGAAGAGGCATATATTAACTTTTCCTCTAGGAATTTTCAGACAAAGTGAAAACATGGAATTATTCAGAGGACTTTCATGTTGTTAATGTTAATTGAAAAGTAGAAGTCGTGTTTCAAATGTTCAAAATTTTCAGAGTAAAAAAATTTCGTGAAATATGTCTTGTTAATTACACTGCTGAGTTAAACAAGCATAAAACTTTTGTTTGGAGGGTGAATTGTGCTGTTTGCCTAAACTTTTCCTTTGTACATGAATGTATTCAAAATTAAGCAATGTGTTATTTCTCCATCGCAAGCTGTGACTGTTTTCCAGTTAGGCTAAAGAAATTACATGTTCCTTTTTTTGAAAGCTTAAACGTGTAGAAGGTTGGAGAAGTCTCCAGAAAGGCTGAGAAACAATGCTTGCATTATTAGTGAAAGTCGATGTGTCTTTATCCCTTTAAAGCAATAGTATAGATGAGAGGAAAATGTAGACATGTGACTGTAAAGAGTTTAAGAAATCTTGAGGTTAAGTATCTATTTTCTGATCCATATTCAAGTGGCAGATGACCAACGTGGGAATAATGGTTATAAAACCAATTTTCCACTAAACGTAAGTGGAACCAGTTAACTTTTCTGAGTATATATATCTTAGTGAAAGTTAGTACCCCTAGATTTTAAAACATTGGGAAACATTTTAAGTAATACTGATTTCAACTTTATTTTGGTGTGCTTGATGTAACACAAAGGGTTTCGTAATATACTCATAAGTATAGAGTTATCTGGAGGGTTAAGGGTTTTTTGTCAGTGACCTCAGGTGACATTTAATTAGTAATGCTTAAAATTTGGGAAGAAACTTGAGTGTAAAAACTTTAAGCCAAATTGGAATCTGCAAAACTAGTACAGAAATCTGCAATATCCTTTTAAGGGAACAGCAAAAATGAAGTTAAGGGGAAGGAGAGTATTATTTGAGCCAAACTGAGGATTATAACTCAGGAGACAGACTCAGAAAGTTCTGAGGACTGTTCTACCTGTTAGAAGTCAAAGGCATGGTTACATCCATTTTGAAGAGAAAGGACAGTATATCACATCAAAGTGACATACAGATATTTTACATGAAGATCAGCAGGGATACGTAGTCTGGGTAAGCAGGTACAAAGTGAGCAGCAAGTCAACATGATCCCAGTACAGAGCTGGGAAAGAACAGTATTCTTTTTAAGAAGTTGCAGCATAAGTGTCAGAGGAAGGTAAAATAATTGACCTTTATGATCAGGAAGGCAATCTGTCTTTGAGGAACTCTGGTTAATGTGTAATGCAGATATTAGGGAGGGAGCGAGGATGTCTCAATGACCACAGCATTTTATGTTTAATTTTTCTTGGCTGGCCTTAAAGTACTGTATTTCATAAAATCCTACGGGGCATGAAAGGTTTGCTTTTAGTATCTAACATATCAGATTGATGAGTCAAATCCTTAAAACGAAGGGTAAAGCAAATGAAGTTTCGAACCCCAAACTGAACCGATTACTTTTTCCTGAGTACATGTTCATGAAAAACCCATAAAACTCTTAAGTGTTTAACAGTTGGGTGATCTTCAAAATACAGGGATACTGTGGGTTTGGTTCCAGAACAGTAAAGCAAGTCATGGTTTTTCTCAATTTCACGGCTTCTTATGTAACCCAGTCTTTCCTATTAACAGAAAACATGTATTTCTCCACTAGTTTTTAAGAGAACTGTGTTTGTTCCTTTCTTCCTCATGTGTAAATTCTCATTGGGTTCCCAGTGAATTGAAGGTGCTTGCTCTTCATGCCAAGAGTTGGGCATGAGACAGGCGGTTAAGCAAGTAAAGTGAGGATTTATTTAAGCAAGAATATGCCCTCAGGGAGAGCAGGCAGTTAGGTGAGGAGCTGCTGCCCTGGGTTCCACTGGCAAGCCGGTTATGAGGGGCATACAGAGGAAGGGGTGGCATACTCATTGGGGAAGCAGGAGTTTGGGGGTCACATTCCCTGCTTCTTTGCAGCTCCAGAAGGGATTTTTGTCCTTATTTAGCTTAGTCAGAAGTGTCATGGCCTCACTGCATGGTGTGTGCTGCTTGTCTGCAAGGCTAATTTTATTGTAAGGAGAGCATAATGAGCAACAGGTTACATTTGGAAGTAGGAGAGTCCTGTCTTTCCTCATCTCTCTTTGTCTGCCTTCAGGACACTTACCACCGAAAATGTGCAGTTTCCTGTCAGTCTGGAGGTTCCTGTTTTTCTTTCTCTGCCCATGGACCTCTGCTCTTTACCAGGTGCTTGATTTCCTGCCACCTGGCCCTTCTTCCATTACTCTGCTCATATCTAGCTACTCGCCTGCTGTAGCAATTACAGTAATCTTAACCTCACAGTCCTTTAATTGCATTGCAGTCACTGAAAAACGTGCTTAACATCCAGATTTAATTTTGTTCATGAATGAGTGATATCCAAACCTCTATAAGATGATTTTCTCAGACACCATCTGAGATTTCATATCAATTGTTTTTCCTCTCGTGTTTCTTTCCTGTCAAGCAGAGGGTTAAAATATTAAACAATCATTATTGAAATACTAACAATTCTTTGATTTCCTACTATATACTGAACTTGTCCCTTCCAGTAGACTTGCTTGGAAGCTGCCGGTTGGCCTACATATTAGGTAGAAACCATAAAACCCCTAAATTAGGGAACAGTTATAACTTTGCCCGATTTAAAGATCAGCTTTTGTATAATGCATACAGCTGTTATCTATCTAGACTATGGAAAGTGTCCCAAGAAATACTAACTGATCACCATCAACTGATCAACTGGTGTTTACATGAACACATTTCATTGCATAGTTTTCTCAAGTGCTCAATAATGGTTAATATACGATTAAGACACTACCAATGCAAAGCATTAACACCACAGGTCTGGGCTTCCCTAGTGGCCCAGTGGTTGAGAGTCCGGCTGCCGATGCAGGGGACACGGGTTCGTGCCCCGGTCCGGGAGGATCCCACATGCCGCGGAGCGGCTGGCCCCGTGAGCCATAGCCTCTGAGCCTGCGCGTCCGGAGCCTGTGCTTCGCAACGGGAGGGGCCCCAGCGGTGAGAGGCCGGCATACCGCAACAACAACAACAAAAAAAACAGTTTCATGATTTTGACCAGTCTCTAAAAAAGGCAGAATTACAAATTAACCTCAGGCTCCCACTTCATATAAAAGTAATTACAATATTTTCACACTTTTGTTTTGAACCCTGAATTATGTTTTCAGCTCAATGTGCTCAGTACGTCCTTTAACCTCACAATAACCCTATCTGATAATTCTTTATCATCTTGTTTTCGTTGACTGGGTAAATTTAAGAGTTTAGGTAGCTTACCCAGTTTCATATAACTACTAAATTTTGAAGTTTAGATTATTTTCTGTCTGCCTGACTTCGTATCATATGAAATCACCAGATGCATTATATCTTCTAGACATTCATATTTCTGTTTCAGATTATTCTAACAGTTCCACTAAAAAAAAATTAAGTAAGTAGCATATCTGCATAGCAAGCAAAATGCTTCATGATCTGGTCCTCCCCATTTTACATCTTTCAAGAAATCCCTGCACTCTCCCTTCTGATTACCTGGAGCTTCACGTTATTACCCCAAAATGCCTTTTCCTTTTTTTTTTTTTTTTGTACGGTACGCGGGCATCTCACCGTTGTGGCCTCTCCGGTTGTGGAGCACAAGCTCCAGACGCGCAGGCTCAGCGGCCATGGCTCAGGGGCCCAGCAGCTCAGGGGCATGTGGGATCCTCCCGGACCGGGGCACGAACCCGCGTCCCCTGCAAGGGCAGGCGTACTCTCAACCACTGCGCCACCTGGGAAGCCCTTCTCCTTTATATTGATTAAATTAAATCTCCCCTTTGCCCTCCGCACCCCTAATACTGTACTCTCCTTCATGTATCCGAAGCTTCTCCCGCCACTCCCGCCACCCCCACCCCCGCCTCCACCGGTGAAGGGCCCTCCTAGCGTGTGGAAACTTTTCCTCCTTCACGGCTCCCTCCCCGAGGTTCAGGTCCCATCCCTATTCCTTTGTCTCTGTTTTTTCTTTTTTCTTTTGCCCTACCCAGGTACGTGGGGAGTTTCTTGCCTTTTGGGAGGTCTGAGGTCTTCTGCCAGCGTTCAGTAAGTGTTCTGTAGGAGGTGTTCCACAGGTAGATGCATTTCTGATGTATCTGTGGGGAAGAAAGCGATCTCCATGTCTCACTCCTCCACCATCTTGAAGGTCCTCCTACATTTGTTAATCTCTTGCTAAAAGGCTGACTGGAGAGTTAGCTGGTCTCTATCTATCCTACTGCCCCTCTCCAAGTACTCACTATTTGGCGTATTTGGAGCCTTTACAACCTATTGTAAAGGCTCTTATTAACCTTTACTTTTTCAATGCAAGGAGTACCAACCAAACACTCGCTTATGCCAGTTTACCAGCCCCTGGCCCAACTGATCTGACTGCTGGTCATGCCGGCCTCTAGATACTGCTAAAGAACGTGAATGGTTCTCTGTTTCTGCCCATGTGAACATCTGGTGGACCAGGTATGGAAGGCAGATAAATGACAAGGTATGGCACCCATGTCTAAGAAAACATTGCTCTGTCCCTCCTCCTGGTGAGTTATTTGGGTCTTGCATAACCTACATGGAAGGGCAAGAACTGTCCCTTGCCCACATAAAGACGAACAGGTGAAAAATTGTCCCTTTGCTTTGAAACAAACATGATACTCGGCCTTTCCCAAGTGACACTCCAGGACCAATAGTACATTCAGACTCTGTGGTTTGATCCCACAGGTGGCATCTTCAAATCCCTGGAAAAGATTGTAAGTGACTCTAGCGCTACCGTTCTTGGTACAAACGTCTGCCAAATCAACAAATGTTTTGGATGACTCGTAAGCCCCCTCCGTACAACTTGGGGTACTACGGCTGCTCCCATGACTAAGCTGCCTACTACCATAAGCTATGTACGGGTGGACCACTATAAAACTCTGGACTCACTTGGCCACAGAACCAAGCTTTAGAGCTGCCAAAACCAGACCACAGGCCTCCTGTACCAACTCTTTTGCAGCCTGTTCTGCTCTGACAGATTGACAGGAGCACATGGGAAATGGAGGGTATGGATGCTAGCATTACGAACGGCAAAGGTCGTGGAATACTCCAGTTCCTGGAGATTGCAGGTTCCGTTGTAACCTTGTCTGCAAAACACACTGGTCTTTTTATGTTAGGTGGCAACAAAGTATATAAAGGGTGTCCACCTAACCGGTCAGGACAATGGGGACTTGGATACCTGGCTCCTTCTGTCACCAAGTACTCCACCCTAAATGCAGCCAAATTACAAACCTGGGCTCCTTTGTTCATAAAACTGTGTCCCATAAATGTGCCAACAGAGAAGTCATAGACAATCCACTGGGTATCACAACTCCAACTTCTTTTCATTGCTCAGGATCTTATTCCCAAGCTATGGAGGTTATGAATTAGAACAGCCATCCTAACGCTCCATGGTAGTGGAACGAGAGTTCAGTTCCCCTATGCAAACTGTGAAAATACTTCAGTCAGAAGTTAACAGCCTAGCATCAGTGGTGCTCCAAAATGGACTTGCTCTGGACACCCTGGCTGCTCAGCGAGGATGAGCTTATGCAATCATCAGTGGAAAATACTGCTTCTACGTAAATCAAATGGGAAATATAGTGTCCAACTGATTAAAAGTGACGAAAATGCTCTCGTCACATAATTGAAGCAAAGCCGTTTTATTGGCCTGCTGTCATCCCAGGACTGGGGAACTGTTTCAATAGGGTTTGGGGAAATGTACTTTGATTTGATTTGCTCTTTTCTGTTTCTTCATCCTCATTCTAACCTATGTTCTGTTCTCCCTTTGCAGATCTCTTACCACTGAGCTACTCACCCAGTTTTGCTCTCCACAGCCATCACCTTAGCCTTTTCTTTGTGAAACATCAAGGGAAGTTGCAAAGGAGGGAATCCTTGGGGCTCAGAGCGGGCCACCCAAGATATGCCTCACCGGCACGTTGACTATTTTGAACGGAGGCTACCTGGGAAACGGTCAGTGAGGGGAAATGATTGAAAACAACAACAAAAACACTCTGGCCCCCTCCCTTCCCCCAAACTGCGCACTAAATCCACGTGATGGTATCCTCCCTATGGCAGGAGGCTAGAAAGCATCCTTGTCACCACAGTTAGGAAGTTCAAGGCTAAGAAAGCTGGATAAACGAACGCTGACACTTCTTCATTAGGCTGCTTGCCCAAGCTCAAGCCTCTTTGTTTTGTCAAATGTACAAAAATATGTATTTGTCCAAAACTCAATACATTCAGCCTGCTTTGGTCACTTCAGGTGGTCCCATTTCTCTGAGACCTCTGTGTACATGAATAAAATTGGTTTGTTTTTCCTGTTAATCTGTGTTGTGTCCACATAATTATGAGGAGAGCCAAAAGGGCCTCAAGACGGGTAAAGGAGAAATTTGTCCGTCCCCGTGTTGCTAGACAAGGTCACACACATTCACTGGCTCAGAGAAGATTTGAGGAGACCCTAAGTTTTCACCTCTGGCTGATCTTTAGTCTCCAGGTGTACTGGGTGGGAAAACTTGGGAAAATGAAAATGGTGTATACAGTGATGAAGCTGTGCACCCAGCCCCAAGGTAATCTGCAGAGACCAGGAGAGTGGTTTTTGAAATTTGTGTTTTCTTGCTACCTCCCCAAACGCCCTGACCCAGCACCCCGGCAGTTTAGAAAAGTAATAATCTGTTGTGTCCACCCACGTAGTGGAACAGAAACACCAGTGACTACACAGCACACGGCAAAGAAAACCGTCTAACCAAAAATAGTTCGGCATAGTAACGGAAAGGATCAACTACAACCAGCAGCCACAAGTGAGTACGAGGGAGAAAAACGTCCTCCCCATTTACTGCATTCCACACTTCAAAATCTCTAGTTTTCAACACCACTTACAAGGCATGCAGTGAAACAAGTGTGTATTTGCCCCATCACAGGTCAGATAAGCAAATTAACAGAAACTGTGCATGAGGAAACCAAGTACTTTAACTTTGTAGGCAGACATTCAGTGAAGAGTCATACCTACGCTCACCTGACCAAGGAAACGATGGATCAAGGACTAAAAGAAACCAGGAGACCAAGGTCTAACGAAATAGAGACTCTCAACAAAGAGACATTTAAAACAGAGACAAATAGGAATTATGGGGCTGAAAAACCACAGCATGTGAATCAAAACCTTCAGTAGAGACTTCAAAGGAAGGTTTGAGCAGGCAGAAGAATCACAAAACCTAAAGTCAGGTTAATTGAAATCATCCTGGCTGAGGAGCAGAAAGAGGACAAAAATAATGCAGAAACTGTAACAGAGCCTAGATTATTTGCCAGACTCCACTGAGCAATCCGAGGCATACGTAATTGCAGTCCCAGGTGGAGACAGGAGAGAAAGGGGCAGAACAAGTATTTCAAGAAAGCATGCCCCTCACACTCTTCAGATATGGCAAAACTCATGAATCTACACATCAAACGTTCCTTTACTCATACCTCTGTCTTCCTGAAGCCGTCACATGCCTTCAGCACCACCTGATCCTCTGGGTGAGGTGCTTGGTCCACGATTTTCTATTCGGTATGCCCGTATTTTGTTCATGCGCTCTCACTGGGTCATAGGAGGTCACCGAGGACAAGGATTCTCTAACAACTTTGCTCTTCACAGAAGGACTAGCCCCAATTCCTATCGTCCGGGTGATGCTTTTTTAAAAATCATGAAGAAATTGTGCCTACGTGATGTCGGTTTAATGACCAACACCAGAATAAGATGGGGAGGAATAAGAGTCAACTGCCTTCCCTCCTGCACTAGTGTTTACAAAACACTAACAAGTCAACCCCAAACGTTCACCTCCTGGAAGATTCCCTGACAAATGCATTCCCTCAATGTCCTCATCACCCTCTGGGGGCCGTAATTAATATTCTCACCTCCACCAAGCTATTCTTGTCCGTCGGTGATTTGCCATAAGTGCATGCCTATTCCTCTGTTTCCAAATGTGTGTCACTGCTAACTCTACCTGCAATAAAGCATTTCTTGTTGCTCACAAAGATAACGGAACTCACAAAAAAGTCCCAATTCAAGGTGGTGGAAGCATTTGGTGCAGGAATGGAGGAAAGGGTGGAACGCAGGCACAGACCAACTCAGAGACACAAACTTTAACAAATAAGTAAGTGAGTACCAGCAACCCAGGGCATGTGTATCGAAACAGGGACATGAAAAGACTGAGACAGCTACAGCAATAGAGTTGTGCATATGGGCACAGGCACGGGTGGAAGATCAGAGAGACGAAGGCATGGGCACAGCCAGAGGAAGGAACACCAACTCACGCTCAGAGTGAGAGATCATGGGCAAACACAACACAGACACACAGTCTTCATCTTAAACAGAGGAAAACATGAACATGTCCAGAGACCAGGAAACACAAGTGTAGCCCAGATTGAGCCAGAATGCTCATAGATTGATCAGTAATCTGCTGGGCCTCACATGACCTGAAATTCAATGGAAGAAAACCTTAGGCAACATGTGCAACTGTGCATTCAACCTACTCGCACCTAGATATTAGGTCCCACGTGAAAAAGCCCTTAAGAGACCGGGTCACACCTACGTCTAAGCTCTGTAGCCCAGGAGGAAACTCAGTAAGCTATAGCCTCTGGGGCACACATCAGGCCAAGCCTCCAGAGAATGACAATCAAGTCAACCGTCCACAGTTCACAGTTCCGCTACCTGATCCATGAACGTCTGCCCCGCTTCACTCCAGGACAGGTCAGACCTAAGCATAGCCTTGGTCCCTAAGCACTGGCAGGAGATATTAGGAGTTGGGGGACCCTGTCCCAACCTTTACTTTGGTGTTCAAGACCTTTGCAAGACCTTACCAAATGTTCTGAATGTGGATAAATATCCTGGAGTCCTTAGAACAAGCCCCGTCTGAGGTCCCCTAAGACCACGCACCAATATGCTGTCCCACTCCCACTGCAGGGTTGTTAGAGCATAGTTTATTTTTA
This sequence comes from Mesoplodon densirostris, assembly GCF_025265405.1. NCBI lineage: Eukaryota > Metazoa > Chordata > Mammalia > Artiodactyla > Ziphiidae > Mesoplodon > Mesoplodon densirostris. The sequence goes on along the minus strand of NW_026778236.1, from coordinate 2,703,143 downwards.
CCAGCACCAGGAAAGACAGGGACCAGCATGTGGGAGCCCCAAGGGCTCCTTGAGGTTTATAGTTCAAGAAGCTGAGAAGACCTGTTTCCACAGCGTCTGTGGGGTGGTTGTGGGGACAGCAGCGGGCAAAGGCCAAGCCTTGCCTTCTAGACCCTCGGATGTCTCCACTGTAGAAGGGGCATGGCTGGGGTGTAGATGCTCAAACACAAAACCTGACACTGAGCGGGCAATCTAACTCAGTGCACTTTGAAGGGGACATCCGTGACTCCATGAACTCTGATTGTCAAACCCTCGTCCTGGAAAGAGCTGGGGCTTTTGGGAGAAGGCTCTTCTACCAAAAGTCATCGAGTGAGAGCTCACCATGTGGGACGGAAATGGTACTGTCAATACGCCACCCTCAGGGACGCCTGTGTTGGAGCCGCTGTACCTGGGAAGAGAGAAGAACACTGGGGGGACAAACATTGAACATTCCCTGCTCCGTCTGTGGCAGAGTCTGTCCTTTGCCTGGTCCAGAGACACACGTGCTTCTGGGAAGCAGCCAGCCCCTGGGCAAGGAGCACCCGAAGCGCTCACCACTTCCTGGGTGAGCTCGGTATGCTGTAGGTCTTCCCATTGGCCTCAGGGGCACAGAGTGCTGGCAAGGCCCCAGAAGGAGGACCGTGCCTTTGTGGTTGAAACACAGTGTGCCCAGCCATTCAGCGAGGATGGGACACCTCTACCGGACTGTTCATGAGAAAAATGTTTACTTTCTGGGGACTTGGCCTGAAGCGGGCCTTGGGCAAAGGGCTTAAGCCTGTCTGAAAACAGGGATATTAACCACTGTGCCGTCACGGGACAGAGAGCTCACAGCTGGGTGGCCTGGCACTTGCCCGTTTAACATCCCCAACTCCCCACTCCCCTCACCTCTCCCCTCTCCCCGTGTGCCCTCTGTACCCAAACTGAGTCCCACCCCCCCCGCCCCCGAAAAAAGAAGAGAGTTCACGTGAGCTCACTCAGATGTGAGGGAATCCGTTTATGTTTGCTTATCCATTTCCCAGCAAACTTACCTTTTCCCCTGGTCACCTTTGCCAGAGGAAACTAACATCCTCCCTGCCTTCCCACCCGTGTCTCCCTCACCTCCCCACATGCCCTCCATACACCTTATACCCCCATGTCCTAAGATGTTGTCTGGAACCCTAGCCCTGAGAGGCTAATTGTCTCAGCAAAAGACCCTGTGCTCACATGCACTAGAAGGGCATCTGGTGCAACAGTGAATTAAATGTTAAGGCTTCCCCCCGTTGTATCCCATTAAAGTGTCTGATGGTATGCAACAGGGAGGATACATGGAGGACCACTATCCAACAAAATTAACTTCCAGCATTTCAATCTCAGGCCCTTGCTCACCAGGCCCTTTCCTTGAACTCCCGCATTTCCCTTGGAAAAATAACAGGCCCCAGTTAACCAGTCCTTCTCTTATTTCTCCTTCTTCCCCAACCCCCATCCCACAGGAAGAACTGCATCCTCTGATGCAATCCCAAAGTATGATTTCCCCCGACCTCTACAACTCTCGATGGACTGCTAATTCCCAGGCAGCAAACTGAGAAGCCTGCCTGGGGCAGGTGTATCTACCCTGAGGCCCTGCACAAACGCCACACAAACATATCCAACTGATGCTGTTTATTTATCTTCCGGTTTTATTCCAGGTTTACTGGTGTCTCCCTCCCTGTACATTTCACCACCAGACCCCGCTTCATTTCTTCGTGTGCATGACAACCATGTTGACCGTTCGCCTTCATCCGAAGCAGCTTCTTAGGTCGAGGGTGATGCTCCATCACACGCATCTCAAAATCGGGAGTTCCTTTGAAAACACACACAGGCACACACATAATAACCCATCCTCTCTGAACGATGCCAAAGACCGCTTTAACTTTTTAGGGCCCTGCCCAGGAGACAGAGTCACATCCCCTGTGATCTCTTACATTTCCCCCAACCACATATTAGAAACTATTCTTCGTAATCTACACAAAATGGCCACTGTTCTCACAATAGCCGTGGGAGGTGAAGGAGATGCATAAAAAAATTAAAAGATGACGGTGATGATCAAAACAGAAAAAAAAAAAAAAAAATGATGGGACAGCGGGGTAAGGCTTTGCACAAAGGGGACTCACAGACCTTTGTGGAAAGGGGGTGGGGGGCGGAATCTGAGGCAAGCCCAAATTTAAGGGGGCGGTACAGGAGGCCTGAGGGTGGGGTTGATGGCCATGGAATGACCGTTCAGAGACGTGTACCTTTGAATCTCAGTGACTCTGACTCTCATGCTGCTTCACTCACCTAAAGCTTCCCTGGTCAGAACCAGTTCTGCACTGCAGTTTTCCAGACGTGCTGTCGCACCCCGATGCCCTCACGCCCTGGTGTCACTGTATGTCTCTGAGCCTCAACTTCTCCATGAGTGAAATAAATGACCCAGCTTACTCGTTTCAGCGCCCAGCCCCTGGGCTCCTCACCCACCTGTCCTCCTCTCTGTCACCTGTCCCGGTGGGGCCTTCCTCCCTCGGGTAGTAGCGCAGGGGATTGGGCCACAGGTCCTCGCCGATGATCTGGTCGGGGAAAGGGGCCCGGTCGGGACGGGACAGGCCAGGCCAGGCCAGGCCAGGCCCACACCCCTCCCCCCGAGCAGCCGAACAACGTCGCCATTGCTGAGGAGGCCCAGAGGCACCCCACCTCAGCAATCCTGCTAGATCCTGCACAGCTGTGGTCAGAGAACCAGCTGAAGAAGTTAAGGCCGCTGTTGTGGTGCCTGCGGCTATACGCCTCCCTTTCAAAACGATGGTGCCACTGAATTGGAGTGGAATGAGACGCCCTATATCCTGTGGGACAAGGAGCGTGGGAGAAGGGACTAAATCACGTTTCAACTTCACCTCACCCCATCTGCCCTTCCCCCCAATCCAGGGAGCTGTCTCTTACCAGTGACGTGAACGAGATACTCCTTAACAACCACCTCATTCTGGAAATAGGGGTTGTTCCGGAAAAACAACGTGATCTTGCGGCAATCACTGGGATATCTGAGTTCCTCCACCTGCCGGGACAAAGTGGAGGAGGAAGGTGAAATCTCTCTCCGGCAGACCTGCTCCTTCCTGCTTTCCGGGATAAATCATTTCCCCTCTCCTCCCCAGCCTCAGCCTCCCCAGCCTGACCTTCAAGTTGGTCATGTAGCTAAGTATGTCTTTATCTTGGGCACTCATCATGGCTGACATCCGGCGGTCGTTCACAAACTGCTTTACGTCAAGGAGCCTCTAGACGCCGGAGGTGAAAGGGCTGGGAGCACAGAGCGCGCCTGGAGAGTAGCCTGGGAGTGTCTGATCTCCACTCCCCACTAGCATCTATTCCTATTCCTTCAGTACAGACTGCATGAAGGCGCAATGAGCCCCTCGGGGTGTGCATACCTGTGCACTAAAACAGGGAGCCTCCGATTCTGAGAGGGAAGCCCTGATCTCCATCTGGACAGAACAAGCTTAGATCCGCACAGCAAACACTCCTGGCTCTAACTACGATGAGCATTCACAACTCCCCACTCTCACCCCCCTTTTCCCTGATGGTTATTCCAAGAACCACCTGTGCACAAGACAACTCTTTTGTCTCCAGAGGCCCTGGTACTAATGACAGTACCTTTTTGGACCTCTGCAACTAAAGCCCTAGTCTTGTTTCCTGCTATGCACAAAATCAACATGCCTCCACCATTTCAGGATCACATTTCCATGAGTGTGCCCACAATGCACAATCCAGTGGATACATTTTGGTGCCCAAACGGCCCGCTATGTTAGGTACCTCTTGCACTACCCCGGCCACAACACGGTCTCTCAAATACAAAATTAAGGATACAACTTTGAACCAGAAGCCAGGGATGCTCTGGATGATGGTGCTTCTGTGTTCTAGATAGTGCTTCCGCCTCCGAAGTGCTGTGAGTCTGAGACGAAAGTAGCTTCGGAAGCATTGCCTATTCACAGGCTCCAGCTGTAACTGCGCGGCCTCCAGGGCCTCCAGCGCCTCCAGCGGGGACCCGGGGATCGTGGGTCCACGCCCTGGCTCTTCCTGCCCCTGCTCCTGGGGCTTCTCCTCCGGCTCTTCCGCCACCACCTGCTTCTGCTCTTCCTGCTCTTCCTGCTGCTGCTGCTCCTCCGCCACCTCCTCCACCTCTTCCATCATGTCCTCCACAGGCTGCCAAAACACCTCCATGATCCCCGCCACCTGTCCCTCCAACAGGGCCGCGCCTTGCTGCACCACCTCCCCGCTAAAGATGGCGGCCTCCTCGCCCCACCCATCAGCTAGTGCCAGCACCCTACCCACCTCCCGCACCACACCTAGGAGGACCCCGGGTCCCCGGGCAGTGCCACCTTCCCCTGGCCCCGCCTCGCTGCCCATGTGGACCTGGCTCTGAGCTGGGGCAGAAGAGAAGGTGCGGCAGCTGGAAGTTCAGCACGTGGGCCGCACACAACGCAAGCCCAGCAACTAGAGTCACGCTTCGCTGCGGACTGAACCGTTCCCTGGAGCCTCTGTGCTGAAGAGGCCTGAAACGCATACGCAGGAAATTTGGACACCAGCCATGCGTGACCGGGTGGCAGGAAGGAGCTCGAAGCCGCGCCCAGGCCGCTCGACCCCATCACGACCAATCAGGGCGAGGACAGTGGGCGTCACCCTCGGCTGCCTCGCCCCTCGCCCTGTGGCAAGAGGCCATCTTCCGGGATTGCCGGCCCCGACGAAACACCGCTTCTCCCCGCCCTGACCTAGCAGCCCAGGTTCCACAGGGAGCTCGCCTCCAGGTAGGCCTCCGGCCTTCCGTCTGGCACGCCCGGGTGCCCTGTGATACCTATGTGGCCTGTGCCGGTTGGAGCCAGGAGTTCCGGCTCCGAAATCAGAAAATCAGAATCCGGTTTCCCTCGGGTGTGGGAGGGGGTCCTCAGGAAGCAGGGGCCCGCGGGTCCCCAGGTGTGGTGCGGGAGGTGGGTAGGGTGCTGGCACTAGCTGATGGGTGGGGCGAGGAGGCCGCCATCTTTAGCGGGGAGGTGGTGCAGCAAGGCGCGGCCCTGTTGGAGGGACAGGTGGCGGGGATCATGGAGGTGTTTTGGCAGCCTGTGGAGGACATGATGGAAGAGGTGGAGGAGGTGGCGGAGGAGCAGCAGCAGCAGGAAGAGCAGGAAGAGCAGAAGCAGGTGGTGGCGGAAGAGCCGGAGGAGAAGCCCCAGGAGCAGGGGCAGGAAGAGCCAGGGCGTGGACCCACGATCCCCGGGTCCCCGCTGGAGGCGCTGGAGGCCCTGGAGGCCGCGCAGTTACAGCTGGAGCCTGTGAATAGGCAATGCTTCCGAAGCTACTTTCGTCTCAGACTCACAGCACTTCGGAGGCGGAAGCACTATCTAGAACACAGAAGCACCATCATCCAGAGCATCCCTGGCTTCTGGTTCAAAGTTGTATCCTTAATTTTGTATTTGAGAGACCGTGTTGTGGCCGGGGTAGTGCAAGAGGTACCTAACATAGCGGGCCGTTTGGGCACCAAAATGTATCCACTGGATTGTGCATTGTGGGCACACTCATGGAAATGTGATCCTGAAATGGTGGAGGCATGTTGATTTTGTGCATAGCAGGAAACAAGACTAGGGCTTTAGTTGCAGAGGTCCAAAAAGGTACTGTCATTAGTACCAGGGCCTCTGGAGACAAAAGAGTTGTCTTGTGCACAGGTGGTTCTTGGAATAACCATCAGGGAAAAGGGGGGTGAGAGTGGGGAGTTGTGAATGCTCATCCTAGTTAGAGCCAGGAGTGTTTGCTGTGCGGATCTAAGCTTGTTCTGTCCAGATGGAGATCAGGGCTTCCCTCTCAGAATCGGAGGCTCCCTGTTTTAGTGCACAGGTATGCACACCCCGAGGGGCTCATTGCGCCTTCATGCAGTCTGTACTGAAGGAATAGGAATAGATGCTAGTGGGGAGTGGAGATCAGACACTCCCAGGCTACTCTCCAGGCGCGCTCTGTGCTCCCAGCCCTTTCACCTCCGGCGTCTAGAGGCTCCTTGACGTAAAGCAGTTTGTGAACGACCGCCGGATGTCAGCCATGATGAGTGCCCAAGATAAAGACATACTTAGCTACATGACCAACTTGAAGGTCAGGCTGGGGAGGCTGAGGCTGGGGAGGAGAGGGGAAATGATTTATCCCGGAAAGCAGGAAGGAGCAGGTCTGCCGGAGAGAGATTTCACCTTCCTCCTCCACTTTGTCCCGGCAGGTGGAGGAACTCAGATATCCCAGTGATTGCCGCAAGATCACGTTGTTTTTCCGGAACAACCCCTATTTCCAGAATGAGGTGGTTGTTAAGGAGTATCTCGTTCACGTCACTGGTAAGAGACAGCTCCCTGGATTGGGGGGAAGGGCAGATGGGGTGAGGTGAAGTTGAAACGTGATTTAGTCCCTTCTCCCACGCTCCTTGTCCCACAGGATATAGGGCGTCTCATTCCACTCCAATTCAGTGGCACCATCGTTTTGAAAGGGAGGCGTATAGCCGCAGGCACCACAACAGCGGCCTTAACTTCTTCAGCTGGTTCTCTGACCACAGCTGTGCAGGATCTAGCAGGATTGCTGAGGTGGGGTGCCTCTGGGCCTCCTCAGCAATGGCGACGTTGTTCGGCTGCTCGGGGGGAGGGGTGTGGGCCTGGCCTGGCCTGGCCTGGCCTGTCCCGTCCCGACCGGGCCCCTTTCCCCGACCAGATCATCGGCGAGGACCTGTGGCCCAATCCCCTGCGCTACTACCCGAGGGAGGAAGGCCCCACCGGGACAGGTGACAGAGAGGAGGACAGGTGGGTGAGGAGCCCAGGGGCTGGGCGCTGAAACGAGTAAGCTGGGTCATTTATTTCACTCATGGAGAAGTTGAGGCTCAGAGACATACAGTGACACCAGGGCGTGAGGGCATCGGGGTGCGACAGCACGTCTGGAAAACTGCAGTGCAGAACTGGTTCTGACCAGGGAAGCTTTAGGTGAGTGAAGCAGCATGAGAGTCAGAGTCACTGAGATTCAAAGGTACACGTCTCTGAACGGTCATTCCATGGCCATCAACCCCACCCTCAGGCCTCCTGTACCGCCCCCTTAAATTTGGGCTTGCCTCAGATTCCGCCCCCCACCCCCTTTCCACAAAGGTCTGTGAGTCCCCTTTGTGCAAAGCCTTACCCCGCTGTCCCATCATTTTTTTTTTTTTTTTTCTGTTTTGATCATCACCGTCATCTTTTAATTTTTTTATGCATCTCCTTCACCTCCCACGGCTATTGTGAGAACAGTGGCCATTTTGTGTAGATTACGAAGAATAGTTTCTAATATGTGGTTGGGGGAAATGTAAGAGATCACAGGGGATGTGACTCTGTCTCCTGGGCAGGGCCCTAAAAAGTTAAAGCGGTCTTTGGCATCGTTCAGAGAGGATGGGTTATTATGTGTGTGCCTGTGTGTGTTTTCAAAGGAACTCCCGATTTTGAGATGCGTGTGATGGAGCATCACCCTCGACCTAAGAAGCTGCTTCGGATGAAGGCGAACGGTCAACATGGTTGTCATGCACACGAAGAAATGAAGCGGGGTCTGGTGGTGAAATGTACAGGGAGGGAGACACCAGTAAACCTGGAATAAAACCGGAAGATAAATAAACAGCATCAGTTGGATATGTTTGTGTGGCGTTTGTGCAGGGCCTCAGGGTAGATACACCTGCCCCAGGCAGGCTTCTCAGTTTGCTGCCTGGGAATTAGCAGTCCATCGAGAGTTGTAGAGGTCGGGGGAAATCATACTTTGGGATTGCATCAGAGGATGCAGTTCTTCCTGTGGGATGGGGGTTGGGGAAGAAGGAGAAATAAGAGAAGGACTGGTTAACTGGGGCCTGTTATTTTTCCAAGGGAAATGCGGGAGTTCAAGGAAAGGGCCTGGTGAGCAAGGGCCTGAGATTGAAATGCTGGAAGTTAATTTTGTTGGATAGTGGTCCTCCATGTATCCTCCCTGTTGCATACCATCAGACACTTTAATGGGATACAACGGGGGGAAGCCTTAACATTTAATTCACTGTTGCACCAGATGCCCTTCTAGTGCATGTGAGCACAGGGTCTTTTGCTGAGACAATTAGCCTCTCAGGGCTAGGGTTCCAGACAACATCTTAGGACATGGGGGTATAAGGTGTATGGAGGGCATGTGGGGAGGTGAGGGAGACACGGGTGGGAAGGCAGGGAGGATGTTAGTTTCCTCTGGCAAAGGTGACCAGGGGAAAAGGTAAGTTTGCTGGGAAATGGATAAGCAAACATAAACGGATTCCCTCACATCTGAGTGAGCTCACGTGAACTCTCTTCTTTTTTCGGGGGCGGGGGGGGTGGGACTCAGTTTGGGTACAGAGGGCACACGGGGAGAGGGGAGAGGTGAGGGGAGTGGGGAGTTGGGGATGTTAAACGGGCAAGTGCCAGGCCACCCAGCTGTGAGCTCTCTGTCCCGTGACGGCACAGTGGTTAATATCCCTGTTTTCAGACAGGCTTAAGCCCTTTGCCCAAGGCCCGCTTCAGGCCAAGTCCCCAGAAAGTAAACATTTTTCTCATGAACAGTCCGGTAGAGGTGTCCCATCCTCGCTGAATGGCTGGGCACACTGTGTTTCAACCACAAAGGCACGGTCCTCCTTCTGGGGCCTTGCCAGCACTCTGTGCCCCTGAGGCCAATGGGAAGACCTACAGCATACCGAGCTCACCCAGGAAGTGGTGAGCGCTTCGGGTGCTCCTTGCCCAGGGGCTGGCTGCTTCCCAGAAGCACGTGTGTCTCTGGACCAGGCAAAGGACAGACTCTGCCACAGACGGAGCAGGGAATGTTCAATGTTTGTCCCCCCAGTGTTCTTCTCTCTTCCCAGGTACAGCGGCTCCAACACAGGCGTCCCTGAGGGTGGCGTATTGACAGTACCATTTCCGTCCCACATGGTGAGCTCTCACTCGATGACTTTTGGTAGAAGAGCCTTCTCCCAAAAGCCCCAGCTCTTTCCAGGACGAGGGTTTGACAATCAGAGTTCATGGAGTCACGGATGTCCCCTTCAAAGTGCACTGAGTTAGATTGCCCGCTCAGTGTCAGGTTTTGTGTTTGAGCATCTACACCCCAGCCATGCCCCTTCTACAGTGGAGACATCCGAGGGTCTAGAAGGCAAGGCTTGGCCTTTGCCCGCTGCTGTCCCCACAACCACCCCACAGACACTGTGGAAACAGGTCTTCTCAGCTTCTTGAACTATAAACCTCAAGGAGCCCTTGGGGCTCCCACATGCTGGTCCCTGTCTTTCCTGGTGCTGGTAAAAATAAACTATGCTCTAACAACCCTGCAGTGGGAGTGGGACAGCATATTGGTGCGTGGTCTTAGGGGACCTCAGACGGGGCTTGTTCTAAGGACTCCAGGATATTTATCCACATTCAGAACATTTGGTAAGGTCTTGCAAAGGTCTTGAACACCAAAGTAAAGGTTGGGACAGGGTCCCCCAACTCCTAATATCTCCTGCCAGTGCTTAGGGACCAAGGCTATGCTTAGGTCTGACCTGTCCTGGAGTGAAGCGGGGCAGACGTTCATGGATCAGGTAGCGGAACTGTGAACTGTGGACGGTTGACTTGATTGTCATTCTCTGGAGGCTTGGCCTGATGTGTGCCCCAGAGGCTATAGCTTACTGAGTTTCCTCCTGGGCTACAGAGCTTAGACGTAGGTGTGACCCGGTCTCTTAAGGGCTTTTTCACGTGGGACCTAATATCTAGGTGCGAGTAGGTTGAATGCACAGTTGCACATGTTGCCTAAGGTTTTCTTCCATTGAATTTCAGGTCATGTGAGGCCCAGCAGATTACTGATCAATCTATGAGCATTCTGGCTCAATCTGGGCTACACTTGTGTTTCCTGGTCTCTGGACATGTTCATGTTTTCCTCTGTTTAAGATGAAGACTGTGTGTCTGTGTTGTGTTTGCCCATGATCTCTCACTCTGAGCGTGAGTTGGTGTTCCTTCCTCTGGCTGTGCCCATGCCTTCGTCTCTCTGATCTTCCACCCGTGCCTGTGCCCATATGCACAACTCTATTGCTGTAGCTGTCTCAGTCTTTTCATGTCCCTGTTTCGATACACATGCCCTGGGTTGCTGGTACTCACTTACTTATTTGTTAAAGTTTGTGTCTCTGAGTTGGTCTGTGCCTGCGTTCCACCCTTTCCTCCATTCCTGCACCAAATGCTTCCACCACCTTGAATTGGGACTTTTTTGTGAGTTCCGTTATCTTTGTGAGCAACAAGAAATGCTTTATTGCAGGTAGAGTTAGCAGTGACACACATTTGGAAACAGAGGAATAGGCATGCACTTATGGCAAATCACCGACGGACAAGAATAGCTTGGTGGAGGTGAGAATATTAATTACGGCCCCCAGAGGGTGATGAGGACATTGAGGGAATGCATTTGTCAGGGAATCTTCCAGGAGGTGAACGTTTGGGGTTGACTTGTTAGTGTTTTGTAAACACTAGTGCAGGAGGGAAGGCAGTTGACTCTTATTCCTCCCCATCTTATTCTGGTGTTGGTCATTAAACCGACATCACGTAGGCACAATTTCTTCATGATTTTTAAAAAAGCATCACCCGGACGATAGGAATTGGGGCTAGTCCTTCTGTGAAGAGCAAAGTTGTTAGAGAATCCTTGTCCTCGGTGACCTCCTATGACCCAGTGAGAGCGCATGAACAAAATACGGGCATACCGAATAGAAAATCGTGGACCAAGCACCTCACCCAGAGGATCAGGTGGTGCTGAAGGCATGTGAGGGCTTCAGGAAGACAGAGGTATGAGTAAAGGAACGTTTGATGTGTAGATTCATGAGTTTTGCCATATCTGAAGAGTGTGAGGGGCATGCTTTCTTGAAATACTTGTTCTGCCCCTTTCTCTCCTGTCTCCACCTGGGACTGCAATTACGTATGCCTCGGATTGCTCAGTGGAGTCTGGCAAATAATCTAGGCTCTGTTACAGTTTCTGCATTATTTTTGTCCTCTTTCTGCTCCTCAGCCAGGATGATTTCAATTAACCTGACTTTAGGTTTTGTGATTCTTCTGCCTGCTCAAACCTTCCTTTGAAGTCTCTACTGAAGGTTTTGATTCACATGCTGTGGTTTTTCAGCCCCATAATTCCTATTTGTCTCTGTTTTAAATGTCTCTTTGTTGAGAGTCTCTATTTCGTTAGACCTTGGTCTCCTGGTTTCTTTTAGTCCTTGATCCATCGTTTCCTTGGTCAGGTGAGCGTAGGTATGACTCTTCACTGAATGTCTGCCTACAAAGTTAAAGTACTTGGTTTCCTCATGCACAGTTTCTGTTAATTTGCTTATCTGACCTGTGATGGGGCAAATACACACTTGTTTCACTGCATGCCTTGTAAGTGGTGTTGAAAACTAGAGATTTTGAAGTGTGGAATGCAGTAAATGGGGAGGACGTTTTTCTCCCTCGTACTCACTTGTGGCTGCTGGTTGTAGTTGATCCTTTCCGTTACTATGCCGAACTATTTTTGGTTAGACGGTTTTCTTTGCCGTGTGCTGTGTAGTCACTGGTGTTTCTGTTCCACTACGTGGGTGGACACAACAGATTATTACTTTTCTAAACCGCCGGGGTGCTGGGTCAGGGCGTTTGGGGAGGTAGCAAGAAAACACAAATTTCAAAAACCACTCTCCTGGTCTCTGCAGATTACCTTGGGGCTGGGTGCACAGCTTCATCACTGTATACACCATTTTCATTTTCCCAAGTTTTCCCACCCAGTACACCTGGAGACTAAAGATCAGCCAGAGGTGAAAACTTAGGGTCTCCTCAAATCTTCTCTGAGCCAGTGAATGTGTGTGACCTTGTCTAGCAACACGGGGACGGACAAATTTCTCCTTTACCCGTCTTGAGGCCCTTTTGGCTCTCCTCATAATTATGTGGACACAACACAGATTAACAGGAAAAACAAACCAATTTTATTCATGTACACAGAGGTCTCAGAGAAATGGGACCACCTGAAGTGACCAAAGCAGGCTGAATGTATTGAGTTTTGGACAAATACATATTTTTGTACATTTGACAAAACAAAGAGGCTTGAGCTTGGGCAAGCAGCCTAATGAAGAAGTGTCAGCGTTCGTTTATCCAGCTTTCTTAGCCTTGAACTTCCTAACTGTGGTGACAAGGATGCTTTCTAGCCTCCTGCCATAGGGAGGATACCGTCACGTGGATTTAGTGCGCAGTTTGGGGGAAGGGAGGGGGCCAGAGTGTTTTTGTTGTTGTTTTCAATCATTTCCCCTCACTGACCGTTTCCCAGGTAGCCTCCGTTCAAAATAGTCAACGTGCCGGTGAGGCATATCTTGGGTGGCCCGCTCTGAGCCCCAAGGATTCCCTCCTTTGCAACTTCCCTTGATGTTTCACAAAGAAAAGGCTAAGGTGATGGCTGTGGAGAGCAAAACTGGGTGAGTAGCTCAGTGGTAAGAGATCTGCAAAGGGAGAACAGAACATAGGTTAGAATGAGGATGAAGAAACAGAAAAGAGCAAATCAAATCAAAGTACATTTCCCCAAACCCTATTGTAACAGTTCCCCAGTCCTGGGATGACAGCAGGCCAATAAAACGGCTTTGCTTCAATTATGTGACGAGAGCATTTTCGTCACTTTTAATCAGTTGGACACTATATTTCCCATTTGATTTACGTAGAAGCAGTATTTTCCACTGATGATTGCATAAGCTCATCCTCGCTGAGCAGCCAGGGTGTCCAGAGCAAGTCCATTTTGGAGCACCACTGATGCTAGGCTGTTAACTTCTGACTGAAGTATTTTCACAGTTTGCATAGGGGAACTGAACTCTCGTTCCACTACCATGGAGCGTTAGGATGGCTGTTCTAATTCATAACCTCCATAGCTTGGGAATAAGATCCTGAGCAATGAAAAGAAGTTGGAGTTGTGATACCCAGTGGATTGTCTATGACTTCTCTGTTGGCACATTTATGGGACACAGTTTTATGAACAAAGGAGCCCAGGTTTGTAATTTGGCTGCATTTAGGGTGGAGTACTTGGTGACAGAAGGAGCCAGGTATCCAAGTCCCCATTGTCCTGACCGGTTAGGTGGACACCCTTTATATACTTTGTTGCCACCTAACATAAAAAGACCAGTGTGTTTTGCAGACAAGGTTACAACGGAACCTGCAATCTCCAGGAACTGGAGTATTCCACGACCTTTGCCGTTCGTAATGCTAGCATCCATACCCTCCATTTCCCATGTGCTCCTGTCAATCTGTCAGAGCAGAACAGGCTGCAAAAGAGTTGGTACAGGAGGCCTGTGGTCTGGTTTTGGCAGCTCTAAAGCTTGGTTCTGTGGCCAAGTGAGTCCAGAGTTTTATAGTGGTCCACCCGTACATAGCTTATGGTAGTAGGCAGCTTAGTCATGGGAGCAGCCGTAGTACCCCAAGTTGTACGGAGGGGGCTTACGAGTCATCCAAAACATTTGTTGATTTGGCAGACGTTTGTACCAAGAACGGTAGCGCTAGAGTCACTTACAATCTTTTCCAGGGATTTGAAGATGCCACCTGTGGGATCAAACCACAGAGTCTGAATGTACTATTGGTCCTGGAGTGTCACTTGGGAAAGGCCGAGTATCATGTTTGTTTCAAAGCAAAGGGACAATTTTTCACCTGTTCGTCTTTATGTGGGCAAGGGACAGTTCTTGCCCTTCCATGTAGGTTATGCAAGACCCAAATAACTCACCAGGAGGAGGGACAGAGCAATGTTTTCTTAGACATGGGTGCCATACCTTGTCATTTATCTGCCTTCCATACCTGGTCCACCAGATGTTCACATGGGCAGAAACAGAGAACCATTCACGTTCTTTAGCAGTATCTAGAGGCCGGCATGACCAGCAGTCAGATCAGTTGGGCCAGGGGCTGGTAAACTGGCATAAGCGAGTGTTTGGTTGGTACTCCTTGCATTGAAAAAGTAAAGGTTAATAAGAGCCTTTACAATAGGTTGTAAAGGCTCCAAATACGCCAAATAGTGAGTACTTGGAGAGGGGCAGTAGGATAGATAGAGACCAGCTAACTCTCCAGTCAGCCTTTTAGCAAGAGATTAACAAATGTAGGAGGACCTTCAAGATGGTGGAGGAGTGAGACATGGAGATCGCTTTCTTCCCCACAGATACATCAGAAATGCATCTACCTGTGGAACACCTCCTACAGAACACTTACTGAACGCTGGCAGAAGACCTCAGACCTCCCAAAAGGCAAGAAACTCCCCACGTACCTGGGTAGGGCAAAAGAAAAAAGAAAAAACAGAGACAAAGGAATAGGGATGGGACCTGAACCTCGGGGAGGGAGCCGTGAAGGAGGAAAAGTTTCCACACGCTAGGAGGGCCCTTCACCGGTGGAGGCGGGGGTGGGGGTGGCGGGAGTGGCGGGAGAAGCTTCGGATACATGAAGGAGAGTACAGTATTAGGGGTGCGGAGGGCAAAGGGGAGATTTAATTTAATCAATATAAAGGAGAAGGGCTTCCCAGGTGGCGCAGTGGTTGAGAGTACGCCTGCCCTTGCAGGGGACGCGGGTTCGTGCCCCGGTCCGGGAGGATCCCACATGCCCCTGAGCTGCTGGGCCCCTGAGCCATGGCCGCTGAGCCTGCGCGTCTGGAGCTTGTGCTCCACAACCGGAGAGGCCACAACGGTGAGATGCCCGCGTACCGTACAAAAAAAAAAAAAAAGGAAAAGGCATTTTGGGGTAATAACGTGAAGCTCCAGGTAATCAGAAGGGAGAGTGCAGGGATTTCTTGAAAGATGTAAAATGGGGAGGACCAGATCATGAAGCATTTTGCTTGCTATGCAGATATGCTACTTACTTAATTTTTTTTTAGTGGAACTGTTAGAATAATCTGAAACAGAAATATGAATGTCTAGAAGATATAATGCATCTGGTGATTTCATATGATACGAAGTCAGGCAGACAGAAAATAATCTAAACTTCAAAATTTAGTAGTTATATGAAACTGGGTAAGCTACCTAAACTCTTAAATTTACCCAGTCAACGAAAACAAGATGATAAAGAATTATCAGATAGGGTTATTGTGAGGTTAAAGGACGTACTGAGCACATTGAGCTGAAAACATAATTCAGGGTTCAAAACAAAAGTGTGAAAATATTGTAATTACTTTTATATGAAGTGGGAGCCTGAGGTTAATTTGTAATTCTGCCTTTTTTAGAGACTGGTCAAAATCATGAAACTGTTTTTTTTGTTGTTGTTGTTGCGGTATGCCGGCCTCTCACCGCTGGGGCCCCTCCCGTTGCGAAGCACAGGCTCCGGACGCGCAGGCTCAGAGGCTATGGCTCACGGGGCCAGCCGCTCCGCGGCATGTGGGATCCTCCCGGACCGGGGCACGAACCCGTGTCCCCTGCATCGGCAGCCGGACTCTCAACCACTGGGCCACTAGGGAAGCCCAGACCTGTGGTGTTAATGCTTTGCATTGGTAGTGTCTTAATCGTATATTAACCATTATTGAGCACTTGAGAAAACTATGCAATGAAATGTGTTCATGTAAACACCAGTTGATCAGTTGATGGTGATCAGTTAGTATTTCTTGGGACACTTTCCATAGTCTAGATAGATAACAGCTGTATGCATTATACAAAAGCTGATCTTTAAATCGGGCAAAGTTATAACTGTTCCCTAATTTAGGGGTTTTATGGTTTCTACCTAATATGTAGGCCAACCGGCAGCTTCCAAGCAAGTCTACTGGAAGGGACAAGTTCAGTATATAGTAGGAAATCAAAGAATTGTTAGTATTTCAATAATGATTGTTTAATATTTGAACCCTCTGCTTGACAGGAAAGAAACACGAGAGGAAAAACAATTGATATGAAATCTCAGATGGTGTCTGAGAAAATCATCTTATAGAGGTTTGGATATCACTCATTCATGAACAAAATTAAATCTGGATGTTAAGCATGTTTTTCAGTGACTGCAATGCAATTAAAGGACTGTGAGGTTAAGATTACTGTAATTGCTACAGCAGGCGAGTAGCTAGATATGAGCAGAGTAATGGAAGAAGGGCCAGGTGGCAGGAAATCAAGCACCTGGTAAAGAGCAGAGGTCCATGGGCAGAGAAAGAAAAACAGGAACCTCCAGACTGACAGGAAACTGCACATTTTCGGTGGTAAGTGTCCTGAAGGCAGACAAAGAGAGATGAGGAAAGACAGGACTCTCCTACTTCCAAATGTAACCTGTTGCTCATTATGCTCTCCTTACAATAAAATTAGCCTTGCAGACAAGCAGCACACACCATGCAGTGAGGCCATGACACTTCTGACTAAGCTAAATAAGGACAAAAATCCCTTCTGGAGCTGCAAAGAAGCAGGGAATGTGACCCCCAAACTCCTGCTTCCCCAATGAGTATGCCACCCCTTCCTCTGTATGCCCCTCATAACCGGCTTGCCAGTGGAACCCAGGGCAGCAGCTCCTCACCTAACTGCCTGCTCTCCCTGAGGGCATATTCTTGCTTAAATAAATCCTCACTTTACTTGCTTAACCGCCTGTCTCATGCCCAACTCTTGGCATGAAGAGCAAGCACCTTCAATTCACTGGGAACCCAATGAGAATTTACACATGAGGAAGAAAGGAACAAACACAGTTCTCTTAAAAACTAGTGGAGAGGGCCTCCCTGGTGGCGCAGTGGTTGAGAGTCCGCCTGCCGATGCAGGGGATACGGGTTCGTGCCCCGGTCTGGGAGGATCCCATATGCCGCGGAGCGGCTGGGCCCGTGAGCCATGGCCGCTGGGCCTGCGCGTCTGGAGCCTCTGGGTACCGAGCCCGTGCTCCGCGGTGGGAGGGGCCACAGCAGTGAGAGGCCCGCATACCGCAAAAAACAAAAGTGCAAGCGGAACAAACTGGCGTCCGGCATACGCTCCACTACCCGCAAGTGAGAGTCAACAGCAAAGAGGGTACGCCGCTAATCACAGTTAAGTTATCTACTCAATATATTCCCTCCCGCAGCATTTCAAACCTAGCTCCACCCCCACCCCCAACTTCTCAATTCACGGACAAATTCCAGGAACTTCACTGCCTTTTCATCGCTGCCTTGGCAACTGATTCTCCAGGAGAACAAACATTAAACGTACTGTTCAAGAACAACTGATGGACTTCTCGAGACACTGTCTATTCAGACATATTTATACAAACACCACTTACTCGGCTCTTATCTCTTACAGTAAAAGCCTGAGAGAAAAATCAAAATCTGAATTACCACGCTTTCTCTGGTAACAGGAGAACATATAGGTGTCAACTCTTTCTCCTGAGGTATAAATTATTCTCTCCTCCCTAAAATGCCGAATTTCTTACCTTATTTTGTCCTCCTCTTCAGAAGTCATCCTTCCGCGTCTCTTCAGACGACCATTAACTAAACTAAGGCTCGAGAGCAAGCGCTCTACTTCTAGAAAGAGGCTAAGGAACCAGATGTAGCGGTGGGTGGGGGAAGGGATGAGCCGCAGGGGAGGTAGGGAAGATGGAAGATGTGGAGGTGGGGGAGGGGTGAACAGAGAAACTCGCAAGAGAAACAAGCAAGAGAATCTCGAGCGAGAACTCGCGGGAGAAACTCTAAAGAAAACTGCAACAGCAGAATGTGTTCTCTACTTTTTACTGCATACTTTTCCCAGTTGCTTTAATTTAATCAATATAAAGGAGAAGGGCTTCCCAGGTGGCGCAGTGGTTGAGAGTCCGCCTGCCGATACAGGGGACACGGGTTCGTGCCCCGGTCCGGGAGGATCCCACATGCCCCTGACCTGCTGGGCCCCTGAGCCATGGCCGCTGAGCCTGCCCGTCCGGAGCTTGTGCTCCACAACGGGAGAGGCCACAACGGTGAGATGCCCGCGTACCGTAAAAAAAAAAAAAAAAAAGGAAAAGGCATTTTGGGGTAATAACGTGAAGCTCCAGGTAATCAGTAGGGAGAGTTCAGGGATTTCTTGATAGACGTAAAATGGGGAGGACCAGATCATGAAGCATTCTGCTTGCTATGCAGATATGCTACTTACTTAATTTTTTTAGTGGAACTGTTAAAATAATCTGAAACAGAAAGATGAATGTCTAGAAGACATAATGCATCTGGTGATTTCATATGATACGAAGTCAGGCAGACAGAAAATAATCTAAACTTCAAAATTTAGTAGTTATATGAAACTGGGTAAGCTACCTACACTCTTAAATTTACCTAGTCTACAAAAACAAGATGATAAAGAATTATCAGATAGGGTTATTGTGAGGTTAAATGACGTACTGAGCACATTGAGCTGAAAACATAATTCAGGGTTCAAAACAAAAGTGTGAAAATATTGTAATTACTTTTATATGAAGTGGGAGCCTGAGGTTAATTTGTAATTCTGCCTTTTTTAGAGACTGGTCAAAATCATGAAACTGTTTTTTTTGTTGTTGTTGTTGCGGTATGCCGGCCTCTCACCGCTGGGGCCCCTCCCGTTGCGAAGCACAGGCTCCGGACGCGCAGGCTCAGAGGCTATGGCTCACGGGGCCAGCCGCTCCGCGGCATGTGGGATCCTCCCGGACCGGGGCACGAACCCGTGTCCCCTGCATCGGCAGCCGGACTCTCAACCACTGGGCCACTAGGGAAGCCCAGACCTGTGGTGTTAATGCTTTGCATTGGTAGTGTCTTAATCGTATATTAACCATTATTGAGCACTTGAGAAAACTATGCAATGAAATGTGTTCATGTAAACACCAGTTGATCAGTTGATGGTGATCAGTTAGTATTTCTTGGGACACTTTCCATAGTCTAGATAGATAACAGCTGTATGCATTATACAAAAGCTGATCTTTAAATCAGGCAAAGTTATAACTGTTCCCTAATTTAGGGGTTTTATGGTTTCTACCTAATATGTAGGCCAACCGGCAGCTTCCAAGCAAGTCTACTGGAAGGGACAAGTTCAGTATATAGTAGGAAATCAAAGAATTGTTAGTATTTCAATAATGATTGTTTAATATTTTAGTCCTCTGCTTGACAGGAAAGAAACACGAGAGGAAAAACAATTGATATTAAATCTCAGATGGTGTCTGAGAAAATCATCTTACAGAGGTTTGGATATCACTCATTCATGAACAAAATTAAATCTGGATGTTAAGCACGTTTTTCAGTGACTGCAATGCAATTAAAGGACTGTGAGGTTAAGATTACTGTAATTGCTACAGCAGGCGAGTAGCTAGATATGAGCAGAGTAGTGGAAGAGGGGCCAGGTGGCAGGAAATCAAGCACCTGGTAAAGAGCAGAGGTCCATGGGCAGACAAAGAAAAACAAGAACCTCCAGACTGACAGGAAACTGCACATTTTCGGTGGTAAGTGTCCTGAAGGCAGACAAAGAGAGATGAGGAAAGACAGGACTCTCCTACTTCCAAATGTAACCTGTTGCTCATTATGCTCTCCTTACAATAAAATTAGCCTTGCAGACAAGCAGCACACACCATGCAGTGAGGCCATGACACTTCTGACTAAGCTAAATAAGGACAAAAATCCCTTCTGGAGCTGCAAAGAAGCAGGGAATGTGACCCCCAAACTCCTGCTTCCCCAATGAGTATGCCACCCCTTCCTCTGTATGCCCCTCATAACCGGCTTGCCAGTGGAACCCAGGGCAGCAGCTCCTCACCTAACTGCCTGCTCTCCCTGAGGGCATATTCTTGCTTAAATAAATCCTCACTTTACTTGCTTAACCGCCTGTCTCATGCCCAACTCTTGGCATGAAGAGCAAGCACCTTCAATTCACTGGGAACCCAATGAGAATTTACACATGAGGAAGAAAGGAACAAACACAGTTCTCTTAAAAACTAGTGGAGAAATACATGTTTTCTGTTAATAGGAAAGACTGGGTTACATAAGAAGCCGTGAAATTGAGAAAAACCATGACTTGCTTTACTGTTCTGGAACCAAACCCACAGTATCCCTGTATTTTGAAGATCACCCAACTGTTAAACACTTAAGAGTTTTATGGGTTTTTCATGAACATGTACTCAGGAAAAAGTAATCGGTTCAGTTTGGGGTTCGAAACTTCGTTTGCTTTACCCTTCGTTTTAAGGATTTGACTCACCAATCTGATATGTTAGATTCTAAAAGCAAACCTTTCATGCCCCGTAGGATTTTATGAAATACAGTACTTTAAGGCCAGCCAAGAAAAATTAAACATAAAATGCTGTGGTCATTGAGACATCCTCGCTCCCTCCCTAATATCTGCATTACACATTAACCAGAGTTCCTCAAAGACAGATTGCCTTCCTGATCATAAAGGTCAATTATTTTACCTTCCTCTGACACTTATGCTGCAACTTCTTAAAAAGAATACTGTTCTTTCCCAGCTCTGTACTGGGATCATGTTGACTTGCTGCTCACTTTGTACCTGCTTACCCAGACTACGTATCCCTGCTGATCTTCATGTAAAATATCTGTATGTCACTTTGATGTGATATACTGTCCTTTCTCTTCAAAATGGATGTAACCATGCCTTTGACTTCTAACAGGTAGAACAGTCCTCAGAACTTTCTGAGTCTGTCTCCTGAGTTATAATCCTCAGTTTGGCTCAAATAATACTCTCCTTCCCCTTAACTT
Source organism: Mesoplodon densirostris (assembly GCF_025265405.1). Lineage (NCBI taxonomy): Eukaryota > Metazoa > Chordata > Mammalia > Artiodactyla > Ziphiidae > Mesoplodon > Mesoplodon densirostris. Next base: position 2,682,548 of record NW_026778236.1, on the reverse strand, counting down.
CATTTTTGCTGTTCCCTTAAAAGGATATTGCAGATTTCTGTACTAGTTTTGCAGATTCCAATTTGGCTTAAAGTTTTTACACTCAAGTTTCTTCCCAAATTTTAAGCATTACTAATTAAATGTCACCTGAGGTCACTGACAAAAAACCCTTAACCCTCCAGATAACTCTATACTTATGAGTATATTACGAAACCCTTTGTGTTACATCAAGCACACCAAAATAAAGTTGAAATCAGTATTACTTAAAATGTTTCCCAATGTTTTAAAATCTAGGGGTACTAACTTTCACTAAGATATATATACTCAGAAAAGTTAACTGGTTCCACTTACGTTTAGTGGAAAATTGGTTTTATAACCATTATTCCCACGTTGGTCATCTGCCACTTGAATATGGATCAGAAAATAGATACTTAACCTCAAGATTTCTTAAACTCTTTACAGTCACATGTCTACATTTTCCTCTCATCTATACTATTGCTTTAAAGGGATAAAGACACATCGACTTTCACTAATAATGCAAGCATTGTTTCTCAGCCTTTCTGGAGACTTCTCCAACCTTCTACACGCTTAAGCTTTCAAAAAAAGGAACATGTAATTTCTTTAGCCTAACTGGAAAACAGTCACAGCTTGCGATGGAGAAATAACACATTGCTTAATTTTGAATACATTCATGTACAAAGGAAAAGTTTAGGCAAACAGCACAATTCACCCTCCAAACAAAAGTTTTATGCTTGTTTAACTCAGCAGTGTAATTAACAAGACATATTTCACGAAATTTTTTTACTCTGAAAATTTTGAACATTTGAAACACGACTTCTACTTTTCAATTAACATTAACAACATGAAAGTCCTCTGAATAATTCCATGTTTTCACTTTGTCTGAAAATTCCTAGAGGAAAAGTTAATATATGCCTCTTCCCCACAAACCAACATTTTTCTTTTAGTAGTATTCAAGCATCAATTAAGGAAAACAACTTAAACTTTTCCTTTGTAACGAACATTTGGTGCATAACTGAGTGTTATTTTTAATATCTGCTTCGGCCCTCTCTTTCAGATTGGCTTCCCGCATAACCTCGTCTGGAAGCCCCACAAACTGAGCTACTGTATGGGTCACGGGGAGCAAGATACTCCCTATTGACAGAGGGTGGAAACCCTCATTGTTCCTGTCTTCTACGCTTTCGACCACTTGAATAAGTATTACTTTGCCTGCTGGAGTAACCTTCCGGACCTCCTCCATATCCATCTCTCATATTGCTATCACAGCGACTGCTTCCACCGTAAGTCACAGGGGCCCTTCGTGCTGCTGGTGCACCACGGGAGTCACATGGGAAGTTACTGATTGATAAACAAACGCTAAACATTACAGATTTTTCTGATATCATATCACATGACTTAAAGTGCTAAATATTTGAAAAGATAAGCTTCATCTCTCTCTGCTATGAAAATATAAACTATGTAGCAACGGTGCAGGGCTTCTACATTTATTTAAAAGAGCGAGCAACATTTTTCAGCCTAAGTAGTTTCTTTGAAAGTAAAAGCCCCTATTTTAGCATTTTTAAATAATCAGTAGAGTGGCAACTTTTAACAAGATTTAGTGGGGCTTCCCTGGTGGCGCAGTGGTTGACAGTCCGACTGCCGATGCAGGGGACACGGGTTCGTGCCCCGGTCCAGGAGGATCCCACATGCCGGGGAGCGGTTGGGACCGTGGGCCATGGCCTCTGGGACTCCACGTCAGGAGCCTGTGCTCCGCAACGGGAGGGGCCACGATGGTGAGAGGCCCGTGTACCGCACACAAAATAAAAATAAAAAATAATAATCATGTTAAAATTGGTTTTCTGTAATGAGAAAAAAAGATGAGGCTGCCCATTTACCCTTCATAGCATTTTATTTTAAGTGAGCTATTAACAAAACAATTCAAACGTCTTTAACTTATCTAAAAGGACATGCTAAACATACTTTTACCCTTGAGGAACTGAAGTAAAAGTAGAGTAAACAACGATCTGGTTAAGTCTAATTCTATGACTTACAAGTTGTAACTGGACTCTTACCGTAACTCCCATATGAATCCCTGTAAAAGCTTCCACTTCAATATTCAGAATAATCTCTATCACGATTTCCACCATAGCCATCACGGTCACTGAATTTAAAAGAATGTCATAAATTATGTCATCAATTTAAATTATGTGTCACAATAACATAATTTAAACGAATGTTTTTATTTGATATAAACACAAAATTTTATATTACCTATGTCCTCTAGAGGGATGATCATTCCGAGAATTTGAATGTCCGTAACAACTGTGTGCATAGCGTCTACGTGGTGGAGTATAATCCCTGCTGGCTCAGGGGTGTGGATAATCTCTCCTTGACTAACTGAAATAAAGCAGCTAAAATTTTAAATGCAACTTATCATATCCAGAATATTTAAGAACTCAGACAGCAAAAAGACAAAAAATTTTAAATGGGCAAAGGACTTGAATATACTTTTGTTTAAAGAAGATATACAATGAGCAACAAGGACATGAAAACCTGCTCAACATATTTATTAGGGAAATGAAATTCAAACCCAAAATGAAATATCTACTTTGCACATATCACACTGGCTATAATTAAAAATAGACAAATAGAATATATCAAGTGTTGGTGCAGAGGCAGAGAAACAAACCAAGTATATGTGCATGGCAGAAATGTAAAATAGTACAGGCTCTGTGGCAAAGATTAGCAGTTTCTTAAAAAATTAAAGAATTCCTATATGGCCCAGGAATTCCACTCCTTAAGTATATATACACTCAAAAAGAATTGAAAACAGGTACCCAAATGCTTGTACCGGAGTATTCATGACAGCATAATGATGGGAATAACTCACACAGATGGATAAACAAACCATGTTAACCACACATACAATGGAATATTTAGTCAGCCAAAAAAACAAAAAGGTCTGAAGTACTGATTGACGCTACAGCATGAATGATCCTTGAAAATATTTATGCTAAGGGAAAGCTGGATAATAAAGGTCACATATTGTTTGCTTCCATTAGTATGATATATTCAGGATTAGATAAATTCATAGATAAGGACACAGGTGGGTACCTACCAGGGACAAGGGGGCAGAAATTGGGTGTGACTGCTTATTAATTTTATTTTGGGGTAATGAAATGTTTTGGAACTGAACAGAGCTGGTGGTTGCATAACACTGTTAAGTGTGTTAAATGTTACTGAATTGTTCACTTTTAAATGTTCAATTTTGTGTTAGGTAAATTTCAACAAGAACAACAAAACTAACCATGACTTAATTCATATACTGTGCTTTCTATTACCTATCTTTAGTAGCATAGCCACCATCTCTGTGACATATAGCCAACTCTCCGAAAAGAGACTGGCTCTCTATGAGCAGGACCTCCATAATTTTGTCTTCCATGTGATACTGAACCTTTAATTTAAAAATGCTTATGTAAGTATCTCAAAATTGACAGTAATGTTTCAAAGAAAAATCCAAAAGACTGATAGCCTTCCACTCTCTAAAATCATTTTAAAAAACTACTCCTTCTAAAATTCCATTTATGCACATTTTCGTTTCCCTTTCAATGTTACCACTGAACATTGTATTTTCTGACATCTCCTGTTCCCCATACATTTTGCATACCCTTTAAATTACCAGCAGTAGGGAACACTTCTCAAACTTGGAGCAAAACATTAATTTTTGGTAACTACTGTCACATATTCAATCACCAAGTGGTTGGCTCTCTCCTTTAAGTGCACAACCTTAATTATTGACCTTGTATGATGATAGCAACAGTGACTTCTATTGTTTATTAGCAATAAAGGGCTCATTTGAAAAACACTGTACCGCTTCCAAAATATGAAACTATCTCCCATAAATAATGTTCTCTTCATGTGTTAATTCTTATTCCTCATTCCTGGAGGTCACTAGGACCTTGTTTGTTCTCTTCTCTTGTTTGTTCCCTAGGCTAACCATCTAATAATGGAAAGGGTAGGCTTCTTAGCTTCTGTTGTGTTTTGAAGTCAATATCGTGCTACATTTGGCTTCATTCATCGTCTACACGTAAAATGGCAATTTGATAATGGCTGTTTCAAGTCTGTACCATATTAAGGATCAGAAAACAGTGCTAAAAAAGTTAAGAGCACCAACTACAGTTCATATGGCAAGTTTCAATTATTGTTTATAATAATTAATAAAACCAGGTAGCCAATATACATAGCTAAACTAGTCTACACACCAGAACATTCTCTCACAGGACATAGTTTTCATGAAAATTCTGATACTGAAGCTATGTGATAAAGAAGCCTACTAACCAAAAAGTGTTAGCAGCAACTTAAATTAAGAGGAATTCTATAGCAAACATGGACTTACAAGCAATGTTTTCCCCACAGCAGTGCTAATCACCTATTACATCTATAATCAAAAACTGAGAAATTATTTCCCAACCACAAATCAATAAATAAATTAGTGATTGGTTAACATGTTCATATACTTCTCACTTTCCATTCTGCTTAAACATTCTGTTTAAAAATAGCTCACTTTCATTAATGAGAAACAACTGTCTCTGCATTATATAGCATTTACCTTGTCTTCCCACCCCACTGCTGCTTCGTCTCTGAGCACATCTCTTAGGAGGAGGACCTCCACTTCTCGAAGATTGTCCTCTTTTAACTGGAAAGGCTCCCCTGGAAGAACTCGCGTTGGGACTAGGAGTATGCCCACCACGACCTGTGTTTAAATGAAATCTTTTTAGTTAAGTAGAATCAACATTTTTTCATTGGGCTAGTTTCACTTATTGTTATAAATTTTCACTCAACAATTACTCCAGTCTTCAGCTTTCCTATCTGTCTAAACCAATATGATTGTTTCCTCATATGACACATAAGTTAGTAGAGTTCAAAGACTTACCGTAAAAGTCAGTTTGGAAAATCGAGGAAAAAGCTAAAGAACCACTGGTATGAAAGCAGTTTGGGGAGAAGAGAGAGAGTACAGGAAAACCTGGATAAATTAAATGTAAAACTGAATTGTTCATCATTTTAGGAGGAAGATGGTAAGTTATTAGTTATATAATTCTGGTGTCAAGGAAGCTTTTGAAAAACACAACATCCTAGGTATAAATCAAAACATTAAAAAGAAAAAAATATGAATAAAAAATGCATTACCTAAAAGTTAAGTATATACATACAAATAACTCCCTTTGCAGGAGAATATCTGCTTATAACTTTACACTTGGTCCAGTATCCCTAGTTCTGCATCCATGGATTCAACCAACCTTGGATCATGCAGTGATCTTATATGTAGTTATTGAAAAAAAAATCTGCTTGTAAGTTGATCAACAGTTCAAGCCTGTGTTATTCACAGATCAACTCTTAATGTTAATTTCTCAGTGAAAGGGGCTACGTTCTGTTCAATTTTAATAGTATTTAAGAAATGCACACTAAATACTGAAAATTTATGTGTTACCTTTCTAACCAGAAAGATGTTTAGGTATATTCCAATTCCCCTGTATTGCCACAGGCAAGAAAAAAATGAGTATTCTTACACATGGCAGAATATGAACTGGTCAACTTTTCTCAAGCTCAAGATAGTGGGAAAAGAGCAAAACTGTGTTATCTTAAAATGGGTTACCCTTTAACTGAACTTTCCAAAAACATTTCCTAAAATTCACACATGTAATTATCACAAAAAGAAACTAAATGTTTTATTTCTGAAGACTGGTTATGGTTAATAGATGAAGCAAAGGTTGTTAAATATATGCAAGTTTTTGAAATGCAAAGTGCTTTTCCTCCTTTTCTTACTAAGTAGAAAACTTCTCTGAAAAAATCCAAAAAAAGGCATTTTCAACGACTTTCTCCTCTAATACACACACACAAAGAAAACATACATATGTCTGAAGCAGAGCTTTTTACTCTTTTCCTGGATCAAAGACACCTTTTAGAATCTAAAGCTCTATTTATTTCCCTCAGGTATTTTCCCAAATGCATACCAGAGACCCAGGTAGAAAAGCCTCATATCAAAATGACAATGGAGATTTGCTTAGATGTCTGAACACATATACTTAAGACAAATACTGCAAGGTGAAACCTAAAATATGAAGTGTTTAGCCCTGAATTGTGGATATTCTGAGTGACTTTTATTTTCTGTTGTGGAGTTTTCAAGATTCTCTAGGATGTTTATGATGCAATAAGGCTACTCTCAGAATAAAATTAACCAATGTATTTTTAATAGATTATGAATGAATCATTGATTTAAACTCATATCAAGTTATTGGTCCTAAAGTGAAAAATTCTAATGTATGATCGACAGTAGGAAACTCTGTAGAAAAATCCTCGAAGAAAAGAGGCAATTAGTAATAATGGTAAAAGAGACTGAATTTACTTTAAAATTTATGCTATTCCCCTGTAAGGTGATTAACTTTTTGCACATTACCTAGTTAAGTCATTTTATAACTACAATAATTCTTCACCACTTAGAAATACTTCTGACTATCAATGTGATTCATCATCTGATAGTTCTTACACACTACTTTGCTCATAAAGGATGGAATAAAAACTGAGAGGTTTCTATACAGTTAAACCTACTATTTTTCGGTCCTCTGGTTGCAGCCTTGTATTTGAAAACATCACCCAGGTGTCCTCCAGGTGAGGGATGCTCTCTTGCGCTCCCACTTCCTCCTCTTCCATTTCCTCCTCTTCCATTTCCTCCTCTTCGATTTCTTCCTCTTCCATGTCTCGGATTTCTCAGATGGCCCCTGTTGGCCCCTGTTTCTTGCAGGAGGTTTGGTCTCTGTGTACCACCGCTTTCAAAAGATGGTTTGTTGGCTTGCTCTACTTTAATTGCCTTTCCATCCAAAGACTAAACAGATTAAGTATAACATTAATAACATCACATCAAATTTATTTACTACTGCACTAGTCCAAGATCAGTCTTTTTTCCCAAAGCAAACATTTTCTTCTGAAATGATGGTGTCCTTCACCATTGCCAGATAAATGAGACTTAATTAGTAACTGCCTTTCATTAAGTCATCCAACACCAAAGTGTACGTATTGGCAATTGGAGCTCCCAGAAATGTCCTCTGGTATTAAAAGAAGATTATACCTCTCACTTATCATGAGAGAATATACCCTTTTATTTCTATAATGGAGAACTAAACTCACTTCATTTCTCTACTTCTACCATTCAAAGTTTCAGTGTCCCAAGGGTAAATAAAAGTATACGTGTCATTTAAAAAAATAAAATTATTCAGTTATTTATTCAAAATGGTTATCCCTACTCTAATCGTTTTTAGCATTTATTAAATATTAAGGGAAAGAAAATTTTCCAAGATGATTGCTCTTCTGTATTTACTTCTAATAATCTCCTTGATTTATTTTAAATAGAGCACTTACTTGGTCCTCAACATTTCTTGCCTTATTCAATTGTTTAAACATGTCCCCAAGAGTAACTTCTATAATAGTACTTCATATTCTTATGTTTCAGAAATGCTTACACTTCTTAATCTTCCAACAACTTCCTACATTAACCTTCTATAGATGCCAAAGTGTTTTTGAAAACTGTATTCAATCATAATATAATTGCTCTACGTAAAACAACCTAGCTGTTTCATGTTATCCTTGGAAGACAATTTTAAATGCTGAATTCCTACTAAGACTTCTGGTGGATATGGATGGGCCCTGGCCCAATACAAACAGCCTCAACAGCCATGTGCTCCCACGTTAGGGCCTCCTTTTCTGTTTCTGGGTCCAAAATATTTCCCACAGACTTATGAAGGGCTGCCTCCCTTCCAACATTCAGGATTTAACATTCTTAGATCTATATGTATAGAAAACCACTCCCCCTTAAGCTCTAATGAATTACCTACTTTACTTTCCTTAATATTTTTCATATGAAATTGTATTAGTTTTACTTGTACGTTTCTCATCTTTCACCCTAGAACACAAGATCCAAGAAAATAGGTATTTTGTATTCCCACAACCATTAATCAATTGCTAAAGCAATGCCTGGCAATAAAATATCTGTTGAATAAAGAATTGAAGAGTAATGTCTACACAGACTACACATTCTTGTGCTTGAAAACAAACAAATAATGGGGGTCTACTATCCTTCATGACACAAATTTACCTCTGCACCCAAAATAAAATCATGAGTCAAGATCAACTTCTAGGTACTACCATACCTTAAAATATGAAAGTAAAGTAAAAGGGTCAACATGTGCCAAGTGCCTGCAGCATACCAGAAACCAAGCTATAGGACAAGGGAATTAATGTATGTGTTCTACACTATGAGAACCGAGATGCACTGGAAGTACTTTTAACAATGAACAATTCACAGGATGATGAATATAAAAAGATATGACCTGCAATATAAAATGGGAAAAATACTACCTACAATATAAACAAATTCTTTGAGCAAATATGCAATTAAAAGTACAGTTGTAAGGGACAAGTAATTATTTGTAACAGTGACACAAGGAAGAGTGACTCTGAAGTACAAAAAAGTCGAGACTTAAAAATAACAGTACGGGATATTGGGGAGAGCTCTACAGGCTAAAACTCATTTACTTTTACATTTGAATGCTAAAACAGGCTTAAAATATATTGTTAAAGCTAATGTTAATGTCAATCTCCTTCCAACCGGACAATCCAATACTTATGTGACAAAATGGAGAGTGAAGGCTTATATGGCATCATGTTACTTTAAAAAATTAGAAAAAAAAATCTTGAAATAGTAATAAATGGAGAATACAAAATATTACTAAAGTCTCTTACTTTTCCATTCATATCTTGGACAGCATCCTTTGCATCTGCAGGATTCTCAAAAGTAATAAAAGCAAAGCCTCTAGACTTGTTTTTCTTCTGATCCTTCATCAACATAACTGTAATATACATAAATATTTTTAATTTAAATCTCACATAAAATTGAACGTTTCATATTTTCAAAATAATCAATCCTTTGACACTTTCTCATAAGGCCTCCTTAATTTCATGTTATGGACACAGTGCAGTAACAGCCTCCCGGAAGTTACTTAAAAACAAAACAAAAACCAAAAACAAATAAAGCAAAAAAACCCTTTCCATTTTATATCATTTCTAGTATTTTAAAAATAGTCAATAATTTCAACCGTTCTACAGCTAGCATATCTCATCCCATTTCATGTCCTATGACGACAGTATGTTTAAAAACCCCTGGGACTTCCCTGGTGGTCCAGTGGATAAGACTCCACGTTCCCAATGAAGGGGACACGGGTCTGATTCCTCGTCAGGCAACTATGATCCACATGCTGCATGCCACTGTGCGTGGGCTTGATCCCTGGTCAGGTAAGTAAAACCCAGCATGCTGCAAAGCGTGGCTGGGGTGAAGAAAGAAACGCTGCTTTTTGCCCTACTCAGTAGTAGGAGCCCCTAAGGTGTACACTTTCCCTCATTGCCCAGTGCTTTCCTAATAAAAAACAGAAACTTTAAAAAAAAGTGCTCATGTGTTACAAATAGAAAAAGCACTTTAACTTAGCTGTTCAATGGTGTGTGTTTAATACACATTTGCTTCGAACGTATACATATATATATATATCTGTGTTTATGTGTATATATATATATATATATATATAGGTTCTAAAAATTACCTTCCATAATGTGACCATATTTCCCAAATACCACTTCAAGAGAATTTTCATTGGTGTCAGCATGGAGGCCTCCTATGAACAGTTTCCCAGCCTGATCTGCTTCCACCATTTTTCTGTAAGTAATTAAAAATATATCTTTATACATATAGCAAAAAATAAATTATAAGCAAAAACTATTACACCTGTTTATAACTCAACTGAAGTACCCTATAGCAGTGAAAATATTTGCCGTTTCTTACTTAAAAGAGAGGAAACTTGTAACACAAAGCCAAACAAGCACTGGCGTAACAAATGCTCCATTCTTTATAGATATCTTACAAAAACCTGTATGTAAAAACTAGATTAGAAGGCAACTGTAAATTATTTTACCTGCAGGGTTCAAGGCTTCTTTTCCAAAACACAACAAAAAAATAAGCAATAATAAATGGTCCTGGATTCTACACATCTAACAGTTAATATGTTTTATGAACTGTGCAGAATATACCTTAAACATATTTTTAAATTGTTCACATCTACTCACATTTTTCTTGTCTATGCATCAAATAATGTTTAAAATAATTTTTTCCCACAAACTTTAAAAGTGGTAAGTCATAAAGGAAAAGGAGGGAGTTACTTCCTTTATTGAGGAAAATGTAAAGTGTGTTTACTTAGATTGAGAGACTTTAAGAAACACTGGTCAAAAGAGAGTACCATTCTTTATATGCCAAATTAAATCAGACGCTTTTTGTCAAGTGAATCAACATTTTGACATTTGATAACTAAAATTACAAGTTTTAAATCATTTAAGTTAAAATAGGTATCTTGCTTGTATTGCTCAGAACCTCTGCTTTCACAAAGAAAACCCGAGGAAACAAAAAAGAAAAAATCAAAACTGCACGAGAGGGCTTCCCTGGTGGCGCAGTGGTTGACAGTCCGCCTGCCGATGCAGGGGATACGGGTTCGTGCCCCGGTCTGGGAGGATCCCACGAGCCGCGGAGCGGCTGGGCCCGTGAGCCATGGCCGCTGGGCCTGCGCGTCTGGAGCCTCTGGGTACCGAGCCCGTGCTCCGCGGTGGGAGGGGCCACAGCAGTGAGAGGCCCGCATACCGCAAAAAACAAAAGTGCAAGCGGAACAAACTGGCGCCCGGCATACGCTCCACTACCCGCAAGTGAGAGTAAACAGCAAAGAGGGTACGCCGCTAATCACAGTTAAGTTATCTACTCAATATATTCCCTCCCGCAGCATTTCAAACCTAGCTCCACCCCCACCCCCAACTTCTCAATTCAGGGACAAATTCCAGGAACTTCACTGGCTTTTCATCGCTGCCTTGGCAACTGATTCTCCAGGAGAACAAACATTAAACGTACTGTTCAAGAACAACTGATAGACTTCTCGAGACACTGTCTATTCAGACATATTTATACAAACACCACTTACTCGGCTCTTATCTCTTACAGTAAAAGCCTGAGAGAAAAATCAAAATCTGAATTACCACGCTTTCTCTGGTAACAGGAGAACATATAGGTGTCAACTCTTTCTCCTGAGGTATAAATTATTCTCTCCTTCCTAAAATGCCGAATTTCTTGCCTTATTTTGTCCTCCTCTTCAGAAGTCATCCTTCCGCGTCTCTTCAGACGACTGTTAACTAAACTAAGGCTCGAGAGCAAGCGCTCTACTTCTAGAAAGAGGCTAAGGAACCAGATGTAGCGGTGGGGGGGGGGAAGGGATGAGCCACAGGGGAGGTAGGGAAGATGGAAGATGTGGAGGTGGGGGAGGGGTGAACAGAGAAAGTCGCGAGAGAATCTCGCAGGAGAAACTCTAAAGAAAACTGCAACAGCAGAATGTGTTCTCTACTTTTTACTGCATACCCTTTCCAGTTGCTTTAATTTAATCAATATAAAGGAGAAGGGCTTCCCAGGTGGCGCAATGGTTGAGAGTACCCCTGCCCATGCAGGGGACGCGGGTTCGTGCCCCGTTCCGGGAGGATCCCACATGCCCCTGAGCTGCTGGGCCCCTGAGCCATAGCCGCTGAGCCTGCGCGTCTGGAGCTTGTGCTCCACAACCGGAGAGGCCACAACGGTGAGATGCCCGCGTACCGTAAAAAAAAAAAAAAAAAAAAAAAGGAAAGGCATTTTGGGGTAATAACGTGAAGCTCCAGGTAATCAGTAGGGAGAGTGCAGGGATTTCTTGATAGATGAAAAATGGGGAGGACCAGATCATGAAGCATTTTGCTTGCTATGCAGATATGCTACTTACTTAATTTTTTTAGTGGAACTGTTAGAATAATCTGAAACAGAAAGATGAATGTCTAGAAGATATAATGCATCTGGTGATTTCATATGATACGAAGTCAGGCAGACAGAAAATAATCTAAACTTCAAAATTTAGTAGTTATATGAAACTGGGTAAGCTACCTAAACTCTTAAATTTACCCAGTCTACGAAAACAAGATGATAAAGAATTATCAGATAGGGTTATTGTGAGGTTAAATGATGTACTGAGCACATACATTGAGCACAACGCCGAAAACATAATTCAGGGTTCAAAACAAAATATTGTAATTACTTTTATATGAAGTGGGAGCCTGAGGTTAATTTGTAATCCTGCCTTTTTTGGAGACTGGTCAAAATCATAAAACTGTTTTGGTTTTTGGTGTTTTTTTTTGCGGTATGACGGCCTCTCACCGTTGTGGCCCCTCCCATTGCAAAGCACAGGCTCCAAAAGTCAGTCTCAGCGGCCATGGCTCACGGGCCTAACCGCTCCGCGGCATGTGGGATCCTCCCGGACCGGGGCACGAACCCGTGTCCCCTGCATCGGCAGCCGGACTCTCAACCACTGGGCCACTAGGGAAGCCCAGACCTGTGGTGTTAATGCTTTGCATTGGTAGTGTCTTAATCGTATATTAACCATTATTGAGCACTTGAGAAAACTATGCAATGAAATGTGTTCATGTAAACACCAGTTGATCAGTTGATGGTGATCAGTTAGTATTTCTTGGGACACTTTCCATAGTCTAGATAGATAACAACTCTATGAATTATACAAAAGCTGATCTTTAAATCGGGCAAAGTTATAACTGTTCCCTAATTTAGGGGTTTTATGGTTTCTACCTAATATGTAGGCCAACCGGCAGCTTCCAAGCAAGTCTACTGGAAGGGACAAGTTCAGTATATAGTAGGAAATCAAAGAATTGTTAGTATTTCAATAATGATTGTTTAATATTTCAACCCTCTGCTTGACAGGAAAGAAACACGAGAGGAAAAACAATTGATATGAAATCTCAGATGGTGTCTGAGAAAATCATCTTATAGAGGTTTGGATATCACTCATTCATGAACAAAATTAAATCTGGATGTTAAGCATGTTTTTCAGTGACTGCAATGCAATTAAAGGACTGTGAGGTTAAGATTACTGTAATTGCTACAGCAGGCGAGTAGCTAGATATGAGCAGAGTAATGGAAGAGGGGCCAGGTGGCAGGAAATCAAGCACCTGGTAAAGAGCAGAGGTCCATGGGCAGACAAAGAAAAACAAGGACCCCCAGACTGACAGGAAACTGCACATTTTCGGTGGTAAGTGTCCTGAAGGCAGACAAAGAGAGATGAAGAAAGACAGGAATCTCCTACTTCCAAATGTAACCTGTTGCTCATTATGCTCTCCTTACAATAAAATTAGCCTTGCAGACAAGCAGCACACACCATGCAGTGAGGCCATGACACTTCTGACTAAGCTAAATAAGGACAAAAATCCCTTCTGGAGCTGCAAAGAAGCAGGGAATGTGACCCCCAAACTCCTGCTTCCCCAATGAGTATGCCACCCCTTCCTCTGTATGCCCCTCATAACCGGCTTGCCAGTGGAACCCAGGGCAGCAGCTCCTCACCTAACTGCCTGCTCTCCCTGAGGGCATATTCTTGCTTAAATAAATCCTCACTTTACTTGCTTAACTGCCTGTCTCATGCCCAACTCTTGGCATGAAGAGCAAGCACCTTCAATTCACTGGGAACCCAATGAGAATTTACACATGAGGAAGAAAGGAACAAACACAGTTCTCTTAAAAACTAGTGGAGAAATACATGTTTTCTGTTAATAGGAAAGACTGGGTTACATAAGAAGCCGTGAAATTGAGAAAAACCATGACTTGCTTTACTGTTCTGGAACCAAACCCACAGTATCCCTGTATTTTGAAGATCACCCAACTGTTAAACACTTAAGAGTTTTATGGGTTTTTCATGAACATGTACTCAGGAAAAAGTAATCGGTTCAGTTTGGGGTTCGAAACTTCGTTTGCTTTACCCTTCGTTTTAAGGATTTGACTCACCAATCTGATATGTTAGATACTAAAAGCAAACCTTTCATGCCCCGTAGGATTTTATGAAATACAGTACTTTAAGGCCAGCCAAGAAAAATTAAACATAAAATGCTGTGGTCATTGAGACATCCTCGCTCCCTCCCTAATATCTGCATTACACATTAACCAGAGTTCCTCAAAGACAGATTGCCTTCCTGATCATAAAGGTCAATTATTTTACCTTCCTCTGACACTTATGCTGCAACTTCTTAAAAAGAATACTGTTCTTTCCCAGCTCTGTACTGGGATCATGTTGACTTGCTGCTCACTTTGTACCTGCTTACCCAGACTACGTATCCCTGCTGATCTTCATGTAAAATATCTGTATGTCACTTTGATGTGATATACTGTCCTTTCTCTTCAAAATGGATGTAACCATGCCTTTGACTTCTAACAGGTAGAACAGTCCTCAGAACTTTCTGAGTCTGTCTCCTGAGTTATAATCCTCAGTTTGGCTCAAATAATACTCTCCTTCCCCTTAACTTCATTTTTGCTGTTCCCTTAAAAGGATATTGCAGATTTCCGTACTAGTTTTGCAGATTCCAATTTGGCTTAAAGTTTTTACACTCAAGTTTCTTCCCAAATTTTAAGCATTACTAATTAAATGTCACCTGAGGTCACTGACAAAAAACCCTTAACCCTCCAGATAACTCTATACTTATGAGTATATTACGAAACCCTTTGTGTTACATCAAGCACACCAAAATAAAGTTGAAATCAGTATTACTTAAAATGTTTCCCAATGTTTTAAAATCTAGGGGTACTAACTTTCACTAAGATATATATACTCAGAAAAGTTAACTGGTTCCACTTACGTTTAGTGGAAAATTGGTTTTATAACCATTATTCCCACGTTGGTCATCTGCCACTTGAATATGGATCAGAAAATAGATACTTAACCTCAAGATTTCTTAAACTCTTTACAGTCACATGTCTACATTTTCCTCTCATCTATACTATTGCTTTAAAGGGATAAAGACACATCGACTTTCACTAATAATGCAAGCATTGTTTCTCAGCCTTTCTGGAGACTTCTCCAACCTTCTACACGCTTAAGCTTTCAAAAAAAGGAACATGTAATTTCTTTAGCCTAACTGGAAAACAGTCACAGCTTGCGATGGAGAAATAACACATTGCTTAATTTTGAATACATTCATGTACAAAGGAAAAGTTTAGGCAAACAGCACAATTCACCCTCCAAACAAAAGTTTTATGCTTGTTTAACTCAGCAGTGTAATTAACAAGACATATTTCACGAAATTTTTTTACTCTGAAAATTTTGAACATTTGAAACACGACTTCTACTTTTCAATTAACATTAACAACATGAAAGTCCTCTGAATAATTCCATGTTTTCACTTTGTCTGAAAATTCCTAGAGGAAAAGTTAATATATGCCTCTTCCCCACAAACCAACATTTTTCTTTTAGTAGTATTCAAGCATCAATTAAGGAAAACAACTTAAACTTTTCCTTTGTAACGAACATTTGGTGCATAACTGAGTGTTATTTTTAATATCTGCTTCGGCCCTCTCTTTCAGATTGGCTTCCCGCATAACCTCGTCTGGAAGCCCCACAAACTGAGCTACTGTATGGGTCACGGGGAGCAAGATACTCCCTATTGACAGAGGGTGGAAACCCTCATTGTTCCTGTCTTCTACGCTTTCGACCACTTGAATAAGTATTACTTTGCCTGCTGGAGTAACCTTCCGGACCTCCTCCATATCCATCTCTCATATTGCTATCACAGCGACTGCTTCCACCGTAAGTCACAGGGGCCCTTCGTGCTGCTGGTGCACCACGGGAGTCACATGGGAAGTTACTGATTGATAAACAAACGCTAAACATTACAGATTTTTCTGATATCATATCACATGACTTAAAGTGCTAAATATTTGAAAAGATAAGCTTCATCTCTCTCTGCTATGAAAATATAAACTATGTAGCAACGGTGCAGGGCTTCTACATTTATTTAAAAGAGCGAGCAACATTTTTCAGCCTAAGTAGTTTCTTTGAAAGTAAAAGCCCCTATTTTAGCATTTTTAAATAATCAGTAGAGTGGCAACTTTTAACAAGATTTAGTGGGGCTTCCCTGGTGGCGCAGTGGTTGACAGTCCGACTGCCGATGCAGGGGACACGGGTTCGTGCCCCGGTCCAGGAGGATCCCACATGCCGGGGAGCGGTTGGGACCGTGGGCCATGGCCTCTGGGACTCCACGTCAGGAGCCTGTGCTCCGCAACGGGAGGGGCCACGATGGTGAGAGGCCCGTGTACCGCACACAAAATAAAAATAAAAAATAATAATCATGTTAAAATTGGTTTTCTGTAATGAGAAAAAAAGATGAGGCTGCCCATTTACCCTTCATAGCATTTTATTTTAAGTGAGCTATTAACAAAACAATTCAAACGTCTTTAACTTATCTAAAAGGACATGCTAAACATACTTTTACCCTTGAGGAACTGAAGTAAAAGTAGAGTAAACAACGATCTGGTTAAGTCTAATTCTATGACTTACAAGTTGTAACTGGACTCTTACCGTAACTCCCATATGAATCCCTGTAAAAGCTTCCACTTCAATATTCAGAATAATCTCTATCACGATTTCCACCATAGCCATCACGGTCACTGAATTTAAAAGAATGTCATAAATTATGTCATCAATTTAAATTATGTGTCACAATAACATAATTTAAACGAATGTTTTTATTTGATATAAACACAAAATTTTATATTACCTATGTCCTCTAGAGGGATGATCATTCCGAGAATTTGAATGTCCGTAACAACTGTGTGCATAGCGTCTACGTGGTGGAGTATAATCCCTGCTGGCTCAGGGGTGTGGATAATCTCTCCTTGACTAACTGAAATAAAGCAGCTAAAATTTTAAATGCAACTTATCATATCCAGAATATTTAAGAACTCAGACAGCAAAAAGACAAAAAATTTTAAATGGGCAAAGGACTTGAATATACTTTTGTTTAAAGAAGATATACAATGAGCAACAAGGACATGAAAACCTGCTCAACATATTTATTAGGGAAATGAAATTCAAACCCAAAATGAAATATCTACTTTGCACATATCACACTGGCTATAATTAAAAATAGACAAATAGAATATATCAAGTGTTGGTGCAGAGGCAGAGAAACAAACCAAGTATATGTGCATGGCAGAAATGTAAAATAGTACAGGCTCTGTGGCAAAGATTAGCAGTTTCTTAAAAAATTAAAGAATTCCTATATGGCCCAGGAATTCCACTCCTTAAGTATATATACACTCAAAAAGAATTGAAAACAGGTACCCAAATGCTTGTACCGGAGTATTCATGACAGCATAATGATGGGAATAACTCACACAGATGGATAAACAAACCATGTTAACCACACATACAATGGAATATTTAGTCAGCCAAAAAAACAAAAAGGTCTGAAGTACTGATTGACGCTACAGCATGAATGATCCTTGAAAATATTTATGCTAAGGGAAAGCTGGATAATAAAGGTCACATATTGTTTGCTTCCATTAGTATGATATATTCAGGATTAGATAAATTCATAGATAAGGACACAGGTGGGTACCTACCAGGGACAAGGGGGCAGAAATTGGGTGTGACTGCTTATTAATTTTATTTTGGGGTAATGAAATGTTTTGGAACTGAACAGAGCTGGTGGTTGCATAACACTGTTAAGTGTGTTAAATGTTACTGAATTGTTCACTTTTAAATGTTCAATTTTGTGTTAGGTAAATTTCAACAAGAACAACAAAACTAACCATGACTTAATTCATATACTGTGCTTTCTATTACCTATCTTTAGTAGCATAGCCACCATCTCTGTGACATATAGCCAACTCTCCGAAAAGAGACTGGCTCTCTATGAGCAGGACCTCCATAATTTTGTCTTCCATGTGATACTGAACCTTTAATTTAAAAATGCTTATGTAAGTATCTCAAAATTGACAGTAATGTTTCAAAGAAAAATCCAAAAGACTGATAGCCTTCCACTCTCTAAAATCATTTTAAAAAACTACTCCTTCTAAAATTCCATTTATGCACATTTTCGTTTCCCTTTCAATGTTACCACTGAACATTGTATTTTCTGACATCTCCTGTTCCCCATACATTTTGCATACCCTTTAAATTACCAGCAGTAGGGAACACTTCTCAAACTTGGAGCAAAACATTAATTTTTGGTAACTACTGTCACATATTCAATCACCAAGTGGTTGGCTCTCTCCTTTAAGTGCACAACCTTAATTATTGACCTTGTATGATGATAGCAACAGTGACTTCTATTGTTTATTAGCAATAAAGGGCTCATTTGAAAAACACTGTACCGCTTCCAAAATATGAAACTATCTCCCATAAATAATGTTCTCTTCATGTGTTAATTCTTATTCCTCATTCCTGGAGGTCACTAGGACCTTGTTTGTTCTCTTCTCTTGTTTGTTCCCTAGGCTAACCATCTAATAATGGAAAGGGTAGGCTTCTTAGCTTCTGTTGTGTTTTGAAGTCAATATCGTGCTACATTTGGCTTCATTCATCGTCTACACGTAAAATGGCAATTTGATAATGGCTGTTTCAAGTCTGTACCATATTAAGGATCAGAAAACAGTGCTAAAAAAGTTAAGAGCACCAACTACAGTTCATATGGCAAGTTTCAATTATTGTTTATAATAATTAATAAAACCAGGTAGCCAATATACATAGCTAAACTAGTCTACACACCAGAACATTCTCTCACAGGACATAGTTTTCATGAAAATTCTGATACTGAAGCTATGTGATAAAGAAGCCTACTAACCAAAAAGTGTTAGCAGCAACTTAAATTAAGAGGAATTCTATAGCAAACATGGACTTACAAGCAATGTTTTCCCCACAGCAGTGCTAATCACCTATTACATCTATAATCAAAAACTGAGAAATTATTTCCCAACCACAAATCAATAAATAAATTAGTGATTGGTTAACATGTTCATATACTTCTCACTTTCCATTCTGCTTAAACATTCTGTTTAAAAATAGCTCACTTTCATTAATGAGAAACAACTGTCTCTGCATTATATAGCATTTACCTTGTCTTCCCACCCCACTGCTGCTTCGTCTCTGAGCACATCTCTTAGGAGGAGGACCTCCACTTCTCGAAGATTGTCCTCTTTTAACTGGAAAGGCTCCCCTGGAAGAACTCGCGTTGGGACTAGGAGTATGCCCACCACGACCTGTGTTTAAATGAAATCTTTTTAGTTAAGTAGAATCAACATTTTTTCATTGGGCTAGTTTCACTTATTGTTATAAATTTTCACTCAACAATTACTCCAGTCTTCAGCTTTCCTATCTGTCTAAACCAATATGATTGTTTCCTCATATGACACATAAGTTAGTAGAGTTCAAAGACTTACCGTAAAAGTCAGTTTGGAAAATCGAGGAAAAAGCTAAAGAACCACTGGTATGAAAGCAGTTTGGGGAGAAGAGAGAGAGTACAGGAAAACCTGGATAAATTAAATGTAAAACTGAATTGTTCATCATTTTAGGAGGAAGATGGTAAGTTATTAGTTATATAATTCTGGTGTCAAGGAAGCTTTTGAAAAACACAACATCCTAGGTATAAATCAAAACATTAAAAAGAAAAAAATATGAATAAAAAATGCATTACCTAAAAGTTAAGTATATACATACAAATAACTCCCTTTGCAGGAGAATATCTGCTTATAACTTTACACTTGGTCCAGTATCCCTAGTTCTGCATCCATGGATTCAACCAACCTTGGATCATGCAGTGATCTTATATGTAGTTATTGAAAAAAAAATCTGCTTGTAAGTTGATCAACAGTTCAAGCCTGTGTTATTCACAGATCAACTCTTAATGTTAATTTCTCAGTGAAAGGGGCTACGTTCTGTTCAATTTTAATAGTATTTAAGAAATGCACACTAAATACTGAAAATTTATGTGTTACCTTTCTAACCAGAAAGATGTTTAGGTATATTCCAATTCCCCTGTATTGCCACAGGCAAGAAAAAAATGAGTATTCTTACACATGGCAGAATATGAACTGGTCAACTTTTCTCAAGCTCAAGATAGTGGGAAAAGAGCAAAACTGTGTTATCTTAAAATGGGTTACCCTTTAACTGAACTTTCCAAAAACATTTCCTAAAATTCACACATGTAATTATCACAAAAAGAAACTAAATGTTTTATTTCTGAAGACTGGTTATGGTTAATAGATGAAGCAAAGGTTGTTAAATATATGCAAGTTTTTGAAATGCAAAGTGCTTTTCCTCCTTTTCTTACTAAGTAGAAAACTTCTCTGAAAAAATCCAAAAAAAGGCATTTTCAACGACTTTCTCCTCTAATACACACACACAAAGAAAACATACATATGTCTGAAGCAGAGCTTTTTACTCTTTTCCTGGATCAAAGACACCTTTTAGAATCTAAAGCTCTATTTATTTCCCTCAGGTATTTTCCCAAATGCATACCAGAGACCCAGGTAGAAAAGCCTCATATCAAAATGACAATGGAGATTTGCTTAGATGTCTGAACACATATACTTAAGACAAATACTGCAAGGTGAAACCTAAAATATGAAGTGTTTAGCCCTGAATTGTGGATATTCTGAGTGACTTTTATTTTCTGTTGTGGAGTTTTCAAGATTCTCTAGGATGTTTATGATGCAATAAGGCTACTCTCAGAATAAAATTAACCAATGTATTTTTAATAGATTATGAATGAATCATTGATTTAAACTCATATCAAGTTATTGGTCCTAAAGTGAAAAATTCTAATGTATGATCGACAGTAGGAAACTCTGTAGAAAAATCCTCGAAGAAAAGAGGCAATTAGTAATAATGGTAAAAGAGACTGAATTTACTTTAAAATTTATGCTATTCCCCTGTAAGGTGATTAACTTTTTGCACATTACCTAGTTAAGTCATTTTATAACTACAATAATTCTTCACCACTTAGAAATACTTCTGACTATCAATGTGATTCATCATCTGATAGTTCTTACACACTACTTTGCTCATAAAGGATGGAATAAAAACTGAGAGGTTTCTATACAGTTAAACCTACTATTTTTCGGTCCTCTGGTTGCAGCCTTGTATTTGAAAACATCACCCAGGTGTCCTCCAGGTGAGGGATGCTCTCTTGCGCTCCCACTTCCTCCTCTTCCATTTCCTCCTCTTCCATTTCCTCCTCTTCGATTTCTTCCTCTTCCATGTCTCGGATTTCTCAGATGGCCCCTGTTTCTTGCAGGAGGTTGTGGTCTCTGTGTACCACCGCTTTCAAAAGATGGTTTGTTGGCTTGCTCTACTTTAATTGCCTTTCCATCCAAAGACTAAACAGATTAAGTATAACATTAATAACATCACATCAAATTTATTTACTACTGCACTAGTCCAAGATCAGTCTTTTTTCCCCAAAGCAAACATTTTCTTCTGAAATGATGGTGTCCTTCACCATGCCAGATAAATGAGACTTAATTAGTAACTGCCTTTCATTAAGTCATCCAACACAAAGTGTACGTATTGGCAATTGGAGCTCCCTGAAATGTCCTCTGGTATTAAAAGAAGATTAATACCTCTCACTTATCATGAGAGAATATACCCTTTTATTTTCTATAATGGAGAACTAAACTCACTTCATTTCTCTACTTCTACCATTCAAAGTTTTCAGTGTCCCAAGGGTAAATAAAAGTATACGTGTCATTTAAAAAAATAAAATTATTCAGTTATTTATTCAAAATGGTTATCCCTACTCTAATCGTTTTTAGCATTTATTAAATATTAAGGGAAAGAAAATTTTCCAAGATGATTGCTCTTCTGTATTTACTTCTAATAATCTCCTTGATTTATTTTTAAATAGAGCACTTACTTGGTCCTCAACATTTCTTGCCTTATTCAATTGTTTAAACATGTCCCCAAAGAGTAACTTCTTATAATAGTACTTCATATTCTTATGTTTCAGAAATGCTTACACTTCTTAATCTTCCAACAACTTCCTACATTAACCTTCTATAGATGCCAAAGTGTTTTTGAAAACTGTATTCAAATCATAATATAATTGCTCTACGTAAAACAACCTAGCTGTTTCATGTTATCCTTGGAAGACAATTTTAAATGCTGAATTCCTACTAAGACTTCTGGTGGATATGGATGGGCCCTGGCCCAATACAAACAGCCTCAACAGCCATGTGCTCCCACGTTAGGGCCTCCTTTTCTGTTTCTGGGTCCAAAATATTTCCCACAGACTTATGAAGGGCTGCCTCCCTTCCAACATTCAGGATTTAACATTCTTAGATCTATATGTATAGAAAACCACTCCCCTTAAGCTCTAATGAAATTACCTACTTTACTTTCCTTAATATTTTTCATATGAAATTGTATTTAGTTTTACTTGTACGTTTCTCATCTTTCACCCTAGAACACAAGTGTCCAAGAAAATAGGTATTTTGTATTCCCCACAACCATTAATCAATTGCTAAAGCAATGCCTGGCAATAAAATATCTGTTGAATAAAGAATTGAAGAGTAATGTCTACACAGACTACACATTCTTGTGCTTGAAAACAAACAAATAATGGGGGTCTACTATCCTTCATGACACAAATTTACCTCTGCACCCAAAATAAAATCATGAGTCAAG
Organism: Mesoplodon densirostris; assembly: GCF_025265405.1. Classification (NCBI taxonomy): domain Eukaryota; kingdom Metazoa; phylum Chordata; class Mammalia; order Artiodactyla; family Ziphiidae; genus Mesoplodon; species Mesoplodon densirostris. The sequence continues at coordinate 2,659,965 of NW_026778236.1, read as the reverse complement.
ATCAACTTCTAGGTACTACCATACCTTAAAATATGAAAGTAAAGTAAAAGGGTCAACATGTGCCAAGTGCCTGCAGCATACCAGAAACCAAGCTATAGGACAAAGGGAATTAATGTATGTGTTCTACACTATGAGAACCGAGATGCACTGGAAGTACTTTTAACAATGAACAATTCACAGGATGATGAATATAAAAAGATATGACCTGCAATATAAAATGGGAAAAATACTACCTACAATATAAACAAATTCTTTGAGCAAATATGCAATTAAAAGTACAGTTGTAAGGGACAAGTAATTATTTGTAACAGTGACACAAGGAAGAGTGACTCTGAAGTACAAAAAAGTCGAGACTTAAAAATAACAGTACGGGATATTGGGGAGAGCTCTACAGGCTAAAACTCATTTACTTTTACATTTGAATGCTAAAACAGGCTTAAAATATATTGTTAAAGCTAATGTTAATGTCAATCTCCTTCCAACCGGACAATCCAATACTTATGTGACAAAATGGAGAGTGAAGGCTTATATGGCATCATGTTACTTTAAAAAATTAGAAAAAAAAATCTTGAAATAGTAATAAATGGAGAATACAAAATATTACTAAAGTCTCTTACTTTTCCATTCATATCTTGGACAGCATCCTTTGCATCTGCAGGATTCTCAAAAGTAATAAAAGCAAAGCCTCTAGACTTGTTTTTCTTCTGATCCTTCATCAACATAACTGTAATATACATAAATATTTTTAATTTAAATCTCACATAAAATTGAACGTTTCATATTTTCAAAATAATCAATCCTTTGACACTTTCTCATAAGGCCTCCTTAATTTCATGTTATGGACACAGTGCAGTAACAGCCTCCCGGAAGTTACTTAAAAACAAAACAAAAACCAAAAACAAATAAAGCAAAAAAACCCTTTCCATTTTATATCATTTCTAGTATTTTAAAAATAGTCAATAATTTCAACCGTTCTACAGCTAGCATATCTCATCCCATTTCATGTCCTATGACGACAGTATGTTTAAAAACCCCTGGGACTTCCCTGGTGGTCCAGTGGATAAGACTCCACGTTCCCAATGAAGGGGACACGGGTCTGATTCCTCGTCAGGCAACTATGATCCACATGCTGCATGCCACTGTGCGTGGGCTTGATCCCTGGTCAGGTAAGTAAAACCCAGCATGCTGCAAAGCGTGGCTGGGGTGAAGAAAGAAACGCTGCTTTTTGCCCTACTCAGTAGTAGGAGCCCCTAAGGTGTACACTTTCCCTCATTGCCCAGTGCTTTCCTAATAAAAAACAGAAACTTTAAAAAAAAGTGCTCATGTGTTACAAATAGAAAAAGCACTTTAACTTAGCTGTTCAATGGTGTGTGTTTAATACACATTTGCTTCGAACGTATACATATATATATATATCTGTGTTTATGTGTATATATATATATATATATATATAGGTTCTAAAAATTACCTTCCATAATGTGACCATATTTCCCAAATACCACTTCAAGAGAATTTTCATTGGTGTCAGCATGGAGGCCTCCTATGAACAGTTTCCCAGCCTGATCTGCTTCCACCATTTTTCTGTAAGTAATTAAAAATATATCTTTATACATATAGCAAAAAATAAATTATAAGCAAAAACTATTACACCTGTTTATAACTCAACTGAAGTACCCTATAGCAGTGAAAATATTTGCCGTTTCTTACTTAAAAGAGAGGAAACTTGTAACACAAAGCCAAACAAGCACTGGCGTAACAAATGCTCCATTCTTTATAGATATCTTACAAAAACCTGTATGTAAAAACTAGATTAGAAGGCAACTGTAAATTATTTTACCTGCAGGGTTCAAGGCTTCTTTTCCAAAACACAACAAAAAAATAAGCAATAATAAATGGTCCTGGATTCTACACATCTAACAGTTAATATGTTTTATGAACTGTGCAGAATATACCTTAAACATATTTTTAAATTGTTCACATCTACTCACATTTTTCTTGTCTATGCATCAAATAATGTTTAAAATAATTTTTTCCCACAAACTTTAAAAGTGGTAAGTCATAAAGGAAAAGGAGGGAGTTACTTCCTTTATTGAGGAAAATGTAAAGTGTGTTTACTTAGATTGAGAGACTTTAAGAAACACTGGTCAAAAGAGAGTACCATTCTTTATATGCCAAATTAAATCAGACGCTTTTTGTCAAGTGAATCAACATTTTGACATTTGATAACTAAAATTACAAGTTTTAAATCATTTAAGTTAAAATAGGTATCTTGCTTGTATTGCTCAGAACCTCTGCTTTCACAAAGAAAACCCGAGGAAACAAAAAAGAAAAAATCAAAACTGCACGAGAGGGCTTCCCTGGTGGCGCAGTGGTTGACAGTCCGCCTGCCGATGCAGGGGATACGGGTTCGTGCCCCGGTCTGGGAGGATCCCACGAGCCGCGGAGCGGCTGGGCCCGTGAGCCATGGCCGCTGGGCCTGCGCGTCTGGAGCCTCTGGGTACCGAGCCCGTGCTCCGCGGTGGGAGGGGCCACAGCAGTGAGAGGCCCGCATACCGCAAAAAACAAAAGTGCAAGCGGAACAAACTGGCGCCCGGCATACGCTCCACTACCCGCAAGTGAGAGTAAACAGCAAAGAGGGTACGCCGCTAATCACAGTTAAGTTATCTACTCAATATATTCCCTCCCGCAGCATTTCAAACCTAGCTCCACCCCCACCCCCAACTTCTCAATTCAGGGACAAATTCCAGGAACTTCACTGGCTTTTCATCGCTGCCTTGGCAACTGATTCTCCAGGAGAACAAACATTAAACGTACTGTTCAAGAACAACTGATAGACTTCTCGAGACACTGTCTATTCAGACATATTTATACAAACACCACTTACTCGGCTCTTATCTCTTACAGTAAAAGCCTGAGAGAAAAATCAAAATCTGAATTACCACGCTTTCTCTGGTAACAGGAGAACATATAGGTGTCAACTCTTTCTCCTGAGGTATAAATTATTCTCTCCTTCCTAAAATGCCGAATTTCTTGCCTTATTTTGTCCTCCTCTTCAGAAGTCATCCTTCCGCGTCTCTTCAGACGACTGTTAACTAAACTAAGGCTCGAGAGCAAGCGCTCTACTTCTAGAAAGAGGCTAAGGAACCAGATGTAGCGGTGGGGGGGGGGAAGGGATGAGCCACAGGGGAGGTAGGGAAGATGGAAGATGTGGAGGTGGGGGAGGGGTGAACAGAGAAAGTCGCGAGAGAATCTCGCAGGAGAAACTCTAAAGAAAACTGCAACAGCAGAATGTGTTCTCTACTTTTTACTGCATACCCTTTCCAGTTGCTTTAATTTAATCAATATAAAGGAGAAGGGCTTCCCAGGTGGCGCAATGGTTGAGAGTACCCCTGCCCATGCAGGGGACGCGGGTTCGTGCCCCGTTCCGGGAGGATCCCACATGCCCCTGAGCTGCTGGGCCCCTGAGCCATAGCCGCTGAGCCTGCGCGTCTGGAGCTTGTGCTCCACAACCGGAGAGGCCACAACGGTGAGATGCCCGCGTACCGTAAAAAAAAAAAAAAAAAAAAAAAGGAAAGGCATTTTGGGGTAATAACGTGAAGCTCCAGGTAATCAGTAGGGAGAGTGCAGGGATTTCTTGATAGATGAAAAATGGGGAGGACCAGATCATGAAGCATTTTGCTTGCTATGCAGATATGCTACTTACTTAATTTTTTTAGTGGAACTGTTAGAATAATCTGAAACAGAAAGATGAATGTCTAGAAGATATAATGCATCTGGTGATTTCATATGATACGAAGTCAGGCAGACAGAAAATAATCTAAACTTCAAAATTTAGTAGTTATATGAAACTGGGTAAGCTACCTAAACTCTTAAATTTACCCAGTCTACGAAAACAAGATGATAAAGAATTATCAGATAGGGTTATTGTGAGGTTAAATGATGTACTGAGCACATACATTGAGCACAACGCCGAAAACATAATTCAGGGTTCAAAACAAAATATTGTAATTACTTTTATATGAAGTGGGAGCCTGAGGTTAATTTGTAATCCTGCCTTTTTTGGAGACTGGTCAAAATCATAAAACTGTTTTGGTTTTTGGTGTTTTTTTTTGCGGTATGACGGCCTCTCACCGTTGTGGCCCCTCCCATTGCAAAGCACAGGCTCCAAAAGTCAGTCTCAGCGGCCATGGCTCACGGGCCTAACCGCTCCGCGGCATGTGGGATCCTCCCGGACCGGGGCACGAACCCGTGTCCCCTGCATCGGCAGCCGGACTCTCAACCACTGGGCCACTAGGGAAGCCCAGACCTGTGGTGTTAATGCTTTGCATTGGTAGTGTCTTAATCGTATATTAACCATTATTGAGCACTTGAGAAAACTATGCAATGAAATGTGTTCATGTAAACACCAGTTGATCAGTTGATGGTGATCAGTTAGTATTTCTTGGGACACTTTCCATAGTCTAGATAGATAACAACTCTATGAATTATACAAAAGCTGATCTTTAAATCGGGCAAAGTTATAACTGTTCCCTAATTTAGGGGTTTTATGGTTTCTACCTAATATGTAGGCCAACCGGCAGCTTCCAAGCAAGTCTACTGGAAGGGACAAGTTCAGTATATAGTAGGAAATCAAAGAATTGTTAGTATTTCAATAATGATTGTTTAATATTTCAACCCTCTGCTTGACAGGAAAGAAACACGAGAGGAAAAACAATTGATATGAAATCTCAGATGGTGTCTGAGAAAATCATCTTATAGAGGTTTGGATATCACTCATTCATGAACAAAATTAAATCTGGATGTTAAGCATGTTTTTCAGTGACTGCAATGCAATTAAAGGACTGTGAGGTTAAGATTACTGTAATTGCTACAGCAGGCGAGTAGCTAGATATGAGCAGAGTAATGGAAGAGGGGCCAGGTGGCAGGAAATCAAGCACCTGGTAAAGAGCAGAGGTCCATGGGCAGACAAAGAAAAACAAGGACCCCCAGACTGACAGGAAACTGCACATTTTCGGTGGTAAGTGTCCTGAAGGCAGACAAAGAGAGATGAAGAAAGACAGGAATCTCCTACTTCCAAATGTAACCTGTTGCTCATTATGCTCTCCTTACAATAAAATTAGCCTTGCAGACAAGCAGCACACACCATGCAGTGAGGCCATGACACTTCTGACTAAGCTAAATAAGGACAAAAATCCCTTCTGGAGCTGCAAAGAAGCAGGGAATGTGACCCCCAAACTCCTGCTTCCCCAATGAGTATGCCACCCCTTCCTCTGTATGCCCCTCATAACCGGCTTGCCAGTGGAACCCAGGGCAGCAGCTCCTCACCTAACTGCCTGCTCTCCCTGAGGGCATATTCTTGCTTAAATAAATCCTCACTTTACTTGCTTAACTGCCTGTCTCATGCCCAACTCTTGGCATGAAGAGCAAGCACCTTCAATTCACTGGGAACCCAATGAGAATTTACACATGAGGAAGAAAGGAACAAACACAGTTCTCTTAAAAACTAGTGGAGAAATACATGTTTTCTGTTAATAGGAAAGACTGGGTTACATAAGAAGCCGTGAAATTGAGAAAAACCATGACTTGCTTTACTGTTCTGGAACCAAACCCACAGTATCCCTGTATTTTGAAGATCACCCAACTGTTAAACACTTAAGAGTTTTATGGGTTTTTCATGAACATGTACTCAGGAAAAAGTAATCGGTTCAGTTTGGGGTTCGAAACTTCGTTTGCTTTACCCTTCGTTTTAAGGATTTGACTCACCAATCTGATATGTTAGATACTAAAAGCAAACCTTTCATGCCCCGTAGGATTTTATGAAATACAGTACTTTAAGGCCAGCCAAGAAAAATTAAACATAAAATGCTGTGGTCATTGAGACATCCTCGCTCCCTCCCTAATATCTGCATTACACATTAACCAGAGTTCCTCAAAGACAGATTGCCTTCCTGATCATAAAGGTCAATTATTTTACCTTCCTCTGACACTTATGCTGCAACTTCTTAAAAAGAATACTGTTCTTTCCCAGCTCTGTACTGGGATCATGTTGACTTGCTGCTCACTTTGTACCTGCTTACCCAGACTACGTATCCCTGCTGATCTTCATGTAAAATATCTGTATGTCACTTTGATGTGATATACTGTCCTTTCTCTTCAAAATGGATGTAACCATGCCTTTGACTTCTAACAGGTAGAACAGTCCTCAGAACTTTCTGAGTCTGTCTCCTGAGTTATAATCCTCAGTTTGGCTCAAATAATACTCTCCTTCCCCTTAACTTCATTTTTGCTGTTCCCTTAAAAGGATATTGCAGATTTCCGTACTAGTTTTGCAGATTCCAATTTGGCTTAAAGTTTTTACACTCAAGTTTCTTCCCAAATTTTAAGCATTACTAATTAAATGTCACCTGAGGTCACTGACAAAAAACCCTTAACCCTCCAGATAACTCTATACTTATGAGTATATTACGAAACCCTTTGTGTTACATCAAGCACACCAAAATAAAGTTGAAATCAGTATTACTTAAAATGTTTCCCAATGTTTTAAAATCTAGGGGTACTAACTTTCACTAAGATATATATACTCAGAAAAGTTAACTGGTTCCACTTACGTTTAGTGGAAAATTGGTTTTATAACCATTATTCCCACGTTGGTCATCTGCCACTTGAATATGGATCAGAAAATAGATACTTAACCTCAAGATTTCTTAAACTCTTTACAGTCACATGTCTACATTTTCCTCTCATCTATACTATTGCTTTAAAGGGATAAAGACACATCGACTTTCACTAATAATGCAAGCATTGTTTCTCAGCCTTTCTGGAGACTTCTCCAACCTTCTACACGCTTAAGCTTTCAAAAAAAGGAACATGTAATTTCTTTAGCCTAACTGGAAAACAGTCACAGCTTGCGATGGAGAAATAACACATTGCTTAATTTTGAATACATTCATGTACAAAGGAAAAGTTTAGGCAAACAGCACAATTCACCCTCCAAACAAAAGTTTTATGCTTGTTTAACTCAGCAGTGTAATTAACAAGACATATTTCACAAAATTTTTTTATTCTGAAAATTTTGAACATTTGAAACACGACTTCTACTTTTCAATTAACATTAAGAACATGAAAGTCCTCTGAATAATTCCATGTTTTCACTTTGTCTGAAAATTCCTAGAGGAAAAGTTAATATATGCCTCTTCCCCACAAACCAACATTTTTCTTTTAGTAGTATTCAAGCATCAATTAAGGAAAACAACTTAAACTTTTCCTTTGTAACGAACATTTGGTGCATAACTGAGTGTTATTTTTAATATCTGCTTCGGCCCTCTCTTTCAGATTGGCTTCCCGCATAACCTCGTCTGGAAGCCCCACAAACTGAGCTACTGTATGGGTCACGGGGAGCAAGGTACTCCCTATTGACAGAGGGTGGAAACCCTCATTGTTCCTGTCTTCTACGCTTTCGACCACTTGAATAAGTATTACTTTGCCTGCTGGAGTAACCTTCCAGACCTCCTCCATATCCATCTCTCATATTGCTATCACAGCGACTGCTTCCACCGTAAGTCACAGGGGCCCTTCGTGCTGCTGGTGCACCACGGGAGTCACATGGGAAGTTACTGATTGATAAACAAACGCTAAAATTACAGATTTTTCTGGTATCGTATCACATGACTTAAAGTGCTAAATATTTGAAAAGATAAGCTTCATCTCTCTCTGCTATGAAAATATAAACTATGTAGCAACGGTGCAGGGCTTCTACATTTATTTAAAAGAGCGAGCAATATTTTTCAGCCTAAGTAGTTTCTTTGAAAGTAAAAGCCCCTATTTTAGCATTTTTAAATAATCAGTAGAGTGGCAACTTTTAACAAGATTTAGTGGGGCTTCCCTGGTGGCGCAGTGGTTGACAGTCCGACTGCCGATGCAGGGGACACGGGTTCGTGCCCCGGTCCAGGAGGATCCCACATGCCGGGGAGCGGTTGGGACCGTGGGCCATGGCCTCTGGGACTCCGCGTCAGGAGCCTGTGCTCCGCAACGGGAGGGGCCACGATGGTGAGAGGCCCGTGTACCGCACACAAAATAAAAATAAAAAATAATAATAATGTTAAAATTGGTTTTCTGTAATGAGAAAAAAAGATGAGGCTGCCCATTTACCCTTCATAGCATTTTATTTTAAGTGAGCTATTAACAAAACAATTCAAAGGTCTTTAACTTATCTAAAGGGACATGCTAAACATACTTTTACCCTTGAGGAACTGAAGTAAAAGTAGAGTAAACAACGATCTGGTTAAGTCTAATTCTATGATTTACAAGTTGTAACTGGACTCTTACCGTAACTCCCATATGAATCCCTGTAAAAGCTTCCACTTCAATATTCAGAATAATCTCTATCACGATTTCCACCATAGCCATCACGGTCACTGAATTTAAAAGAATGTCATAAATTATGTCATCAATTTAAATTATGTGTCACAATAACATAATTTAAACGAATGTTTTTATTTGATATAAACACAAAATTTTATATTACCTATGTCCTCTAGAGGGATGATCATTCCGAGAATTTGAATGTCCGTAATAACTGTGTGCATAGCGTCTACGTGGTGGAGTATAATCCTTGCTGGCTCAGGGGTGTGGATAATCTCTCCTTGAATAACTGAAATAAAGCAGCTAAAATTTTAAATGCAACTTATCATATCCAGAATATTTAAGAACTCAAGACAGCAAAAAGACAAAAAATTTTAAATGGGCAAAGGACTTGAATATACTTTTGTTTAAAGAAGATATACAATGAGCAACAAGGACATGAAAACCTGCTCAACATATTTATTAGGGAAATGAAATTCAAACCCAAAATGAAATATCTACTTTGCACGTATCACACTGGCTATAATTAAAAATAGACAAATAGATTATATCAAGTGTTGGTGCAGAGGCAGAGAAACAAACCAAGTATATGTGCATGGCAGAAATGTAAAATAGTACAGGCTCTGTGGCAAAGATTAGCAGTTTCTTAAAATATTAAAGAATTCCTATATGTCCCAGGAATTCCACTCCTTAAGTATATATACATTCAAAAAGAATTGAAAACAGGTACCCAAATGCTTGTACAGGAGTATTCATGACAGCACAATGATGGGAATAACTCACACAGATGGATAAACAAACCATGTTAACCACACATATAATGGAATATTTAGTCAGCCAAAAAAACAAAAAGGTCTGAAGTACTGATTGACGCTACAGCATGAATGATCCTTGAAAATATTTATGCTAAGGGAAAGCTGGATAATAAAGGTCACATATTGTTTGCTTCCATTAGTATGATATATTCAGGATTAGATAAATTCATAGATAAGGACACAGGTGGGTACCTACCAGGGACAAGGGGGCAGAAATTGGGTGTGACTGCTTATTAATTTTATTTTGGGGTAATGAAATGTTTTGGAACTGAACAGAGCTGGTGGTTGCATAA